>NW_027361683.1:53672500-54272500 GCF_039654945.1 Dendrobates tinctorius
TGATCATTTCACACAAAACTCCAAAAATGGTCCAGACAAAAGTATTGGCACCCTCAGCCTAATACTTGGTTGCACATTCTTTAGCCAAAATAACTGCGACCAACCGCTTCCGGTAACCATCAATGAGTTTCTTACAATGCTCTGCTGGAATTTTAGACCATTCTTCTTTGGCAAACTGCTCCAGGTCCCTGATATTTGAAGGGTGCCTTCTCCAAACTGCCATTTTTAGATCTCTCCACAGGTGTTCTATGGGATTCAGGTCTGGATTCATTGCTGGCCACCTTAGAAGTCTCCAGTGCTTTCTCTCAAACCATTTTCTAGTGCTTTTTGAAGTGTGTTTTGAGTCATTGTCCTGCTGGAAGACCCATGACCTCTGAGGGAGACCCAGCTTTCTCACACTGGGCCCTACATTATGCTGCAAAATTTGTTGGTAGTCTTCAGATTTCATAATGCCATGCACATGGTCAAGCAGTCCAGTGCCAGAGGCAGCAAAGCAACCCCAAAACATCAGGGAACCTCCGCCATGTTTGACTGTAGGGACCGTGTTCTTTTCTTTGAATGCCTCTTTTTTTCTCCTGTAAACTCTATGTTGATGCCTTTGCCCAAAAAGCTCTACTTTTGTCTCATCTGAGCAGAGAACATTCTTCCAAAACGTTTTAGGCTTTTTCAGGTAAGTTTTGGCAAACTCCAGCCTGGCTTTTTTATGTCTCAGGGTAAGAAGTGGGGTCTTCCTGGGTCTCCTACCATACAGTCCCTTTTCATTCAGATGCTGACGGATAGTACGGGTTGACACTGTTGTACCCTCGGAATGCAGGGCAGCTTGAACTTGTTTGGATGTTAGTCGAGGTTCTTTATCCAACATCCGCACAATCTTGCGTTGAAATCTCTTGTCAATTTTTCTTTTCCGTCCACATCTAGGGAGGTTAGCCACAGTGCCATGGGCTTTAAACTTCTTGATGACACTGCGCACGGTAGACACAGAAACATTCAGGTCTTTGGAGATGGACTTGCTCATGCTTCCTCACAATTTGGTTTCTCAAGTCCTCAGACAGTTCTTTGGTCTTCTTTCTTTTCTCCATGCTCAATGTGGTACACACAAGGACACAGGACAGAGGTTGAGTCAACTTTAATCCATGTCAACTGGCTGCAAGTGTGATTTAGTTATTGCCAACACCTGTTAGGTGCCACAGGTAAGTTACAGGTGCTGTTAATTACACAAATTAGAGAAGCATCACATGATTTTTCGAACAGTGCCAATACTTTCGTCCACCCTCTTTTTTATGTTTGGTGTGGAATTATATCCAATTTGGCTTTAGGACAATTCTTTTTGTGTTTTTTCATTTAAGAAAAATTAAATGAAGATAATAATACCAAAGAATTTGTGTTTGCAATCATTTTATGGAAGAAACTGAGTATTATCTGACAGAATTGCAGGGGTGTCAATACTTTTGGCCACAACTGTATATTATTTATTTTTTCATCAAGTATATTACATGCATTGTGGAATATCAGTCATGATTTTGGATGTCATTTTGGGGTGTATCTAATTCTTCCCCATTTTTCAATTCTAAGTTAATTATCCAGACTGTCTAATCAAGTGCTACATTTGGGCCTGAAGTATGTTATAGTTTTTTATCATATAGCATGTCATATTGTGGAGTATTAGTCATGATTCTGGATGGTAATTTTGATTATCTGTAGGCCTTACAAGATACCCACTGGGAACTTATATAGAGATCATTAGTTACCAAGACTCTCTTCATCTCTGTTCTATAATACATTGTTTTCCCACCTATATTGGTAGGGTTGTAATAGGGCAGTGAGGGACAGCCTATTTTGAGTGGGAGTGCCAAAAAATCGTTCTCTAGTGTGCCAACCTCCACTTTCAGGCAGGGGAATATTAAGGCCTACTGTAGGGTATCTGTCAGGCTAGTCCTTTTTTAGGTCATTATATTTTGGTGTATACCTTTTTTCACTGGGTTGGTGTTTTTTTAGTAATCTAATTATTAAAAGCTGCTTTTAAAGGGAACATATGTTCACACACTATCATAAAGTAAAATATGTCATGAGAAAACAATCTCAGAATCACCATGATCCGTTGAAGCATTCCAGAGTTTATACCTCATAGAGTGACACTGGTCAGAATTGAAATAATTGACCCGGTCGCGAAGGCAAAAACAGGCTCTGGTGTGAAAGGGTTAAAGGAGGTACAGGGGAATCATAATAAGGTAGCACAAGTTGTGGTTTGTTTAGAGGTGGTAGAGTACGAGGAGGGTCCTAGAAAATCAGTACAGTGAACATGTCTGTGTGTTACATTTTGCAAGAGCAAGTTATGGATGTAATAAAAGGTCATGGTGGTCTGGGTCAAATGCAAAGGAAAATGGAAATTGAATGACAACAGTCAGCAAAACGTCACTGGTGAGAACCTGCATAATATACACATATACAGTTGTGCTCAAAAGTTTACACACCCCAGCATAATTTTTGCTTTCTTGGCCTTTTTTCAGAGTATATGAATGATAACACCAAAACTTGTTATCAACTCATGGTAAGTGATTGGGTGAAGCCATTTATTGCCAAACTACTGTGTTTTCTCTTTTTAAATCTTAATGACAACCCAAAACATCCAAATGACCCTCATGAAAAGTTTACATACCCCATTTCTTAATACCATGTATTGCCCCCTCTAACATCAATAACAGCTTGAAGTCTTTTGTGGTAGTTGTGGATGAGGTTCTTTATTTTCTCAGATGGTAAAGCTGTCCACTCTTCTTGGCAAAAAGCCTCCAGTTCCTGTAAATTCCTGGGCTGTCTAGCATGAACTGCGAGCTCGAGATCTCCCAAGAGTGGCTCAATGATATTGAGGTCAGTCTCCTGATGGCCACTCCAGAATCTTCACTTTGTTTTGCTGTAGCCAATGACAGGTCTACTTAGCCTTGTGTTTTGTGTCGTTGTCATGTTGGAACGTCCAAGTATGTCCCATGCGCAGCTTCCGGGTTGATGATTGCAAATTTGCCCCCAGTATTTGCTGATAACGTGCTGCATTCATCTTTCCTTCAACTTTGACCAAGTTTCCTGTGCCTTTGTAGCTCACACATCCCCAAAATATCAGCGGTCCACCTCCGTGCTTTACAGTAGGAATGGGGTTCCTTTCATCATAGGCCTTGTTGACTTCTCTCCAAATGTAAAGTTTATGGTTGTGGCCAAAAAGTTCAATTTTGGTCTCATGACTTCAAATTACCTTGATCAAGAAATTTTGAGGCTTGCCTCTGTGCTATTTTACGTATTGTAAGCAAGATACTTTGTGGCATTTGCACAGTAATGGCTTTCTTCTGGCAATTTGACCATGCAGCCCATTTTTCTTCCCATGCCTCCTTATTGTGCATCTTGAAACAGCCACACCACTAGTTTTCAGAGATTCCAGTATTTCAGTTGATGTTATTTGTGAGTTTTTCTTTGCATCCAAAACAATTTTCCTGGCAGTTGTGGACAAAATTTTTGGTGGTCTACCTGACCGTGGTTTTGCTTTTTTGTTTTTACAGAACCCCTGATTTTCCACAGTTTGAGCGCTGCTGGCTGACATTCTCAATTCATTTGATATCTTTTTGTATCGCTTTCCTGTTTTACACTGTTCACCTACCATTTCCCGTAGATTCACTGACAATTCTTTTGCTTTCCCCATGATACACAATCCAGCAACATTAGTGGCTGAATGAAAGATGCTGAGTCTGGATCCCAGATACTCACTCAGCTTTTATGCACATACACTGATTGCAAGCAAACAGGTCACAGGTGTGGATGTCACCTTTAGTAGCCATTCAAACCCATTTATGTCAACTTCTGTGCATGTTATCAGGCCAAAAGCACAAGGGTATGAAACTTTTGATCAGCATCATTTGGATGTTTTCGATTGTCATTATGATTTAAAAAGAGAAAACACTGTAGTTTGAAAATAAATGGTTTAACACAACCCCTAACCATGAGTGAAGAAAAAGTTTTGGTGTTATCATTCATATTCTCTGAAAAAAGGCCAAGAAAGCAAAAATTCTGCCGGGTTAAGTAAAGTTTTGAGCTCAACTGTATATGGTCTGCAGAGCACTGGTGTAAAACTGATATTACCATTTTATGGTCACTGTATGGTGGTAATATCAGTCATAGGACAGTGTTTTTTGTTAAAGTAATTGTCCAAGCTTGAAGTTAAAGTCTGCAGTGACTATCTGACTGCGGACTTCAGAATTTGCAGAGCACTGTGTCAGATCAGCGATCTGACAGGCAGTGTAGGAGACTTGCCGGTGCCTGCTCTCATCAGGCACTGACAAGCCACCTCCCTGCAGGACCCGGAAGGACCCCGTGGCCATCTTGGATCCGGGGGCCTTCAGGGAGGAGGCCCTCGGAACAACACAATCACATCGTGTTGTTCTGAGGGTCTAAGGGAAGCACGCAGGGAGCCCCCTCCCTGCGCGATGCTTCCCTATGCCACCAGAACGCTGCAATCAGTTTGATCGCAGTGTGCCGGGGGTTAATGTGCCAGGAGTGGTCCGTGAACGCTCCTGGCACATAGTGCCGGGTGTCAGCTGCGATATTCAGCTGACACCCGGCCGCGATCAGCTGCGCTCCCCCCGTGACCGCAGCTGATCGCGATGACGTACTATACCATCCATGGACATTAAGGCCCAGGGCACATGGACGGTATAGTAGGTCAAATGTCAGGAAGGGGTTAATTTACTGTAACCTATGCAATTCACAACTACGTCTGATACCCCCTGACTCCCCATGTATCATCCATTAATACCTTTTTTAATCCTCCGGTGCGGTATGTTAATATGTTTAGTTCGGTCCGATGGGCATGTCTTCGTTTCTGTCTCTCCCCCCCTCCTCGCTTGCTCTACGCATTCCTTGCGGTGAATTTCAGCAATCGAATAGAGTTTTGTGCATGAGCATTGGAAAGGCATCTCGCTCGTGCACAGTATGCTTTGCCCAATTGTGGGCAAAGCCGAAAAGCAGTATTGCCCATGCGCCGGCAGAAAACACAGAAATGGCAGCGAAATACTTCCGGGCCATAGAAAACAAGTGCGTATGCCAACGCATGCGCAATACTGCTTTTCTGCTTTGCCCACAGTTGGGCAAAGCATACTACACACGCGCAAGATGCGATTTCAATGCGCACGCGCGAAAACTGTACGTGATCTGTGATATTCACAGCAAGGAATACATACAATGTCACGGGGCAGTAAGGGGAAAACGGATGATGTAGAACCGGGGCCCCTGAACTGCCCCTCAGGCTAAGGGGGTGCCCTGTCTTTCATTAACTTGGGGGTACACTTAAAGGTAGTGAGGCCCAAGTCCCCGACCTGTCCCTGTCTCCTGTTTAGTCCTGAGCTAAACCCCCAACCCCCTCCCCAGGAGGTGAGACAGGGAAAAAGTGTACCACACAAAAAACCCAAAGGAAAGATACAACAGACAGGGTAAAAATAAAATAAAACTTAGTTTGCTCTGCTGCAATGCTCCTGGACAGCAGAGTAGCCACTTGACTACAGCAAACAACTGAAGCACCACAGAACTCAGCTCCTGAACTCCAGTTTGGTTGGTTTCCCAAAAGCAAGTGTATAACCAACAGTGATCTCCAGCACCTGAACTCCTTTTATAGGAAGGAGGGGGAGAAGTCACCACCTGTATAAATAATCACATGTAGTTTCCATGCAGTAACCCCGGCAGCCACCGGGGGGAAATACATCAGCAGACGAACTACAGTTGTAGTAACCCCGGCGTCCACTGGGGGCAAAAACTCATATTTAACACTCAATGGGCGAAAAGAGAAAAAGGTTTAAATATGAGGAGATCCAGATCTGACAGATCCAAAAAATGGATCATGACATACAGGAAGCAGAGGAGCGGGGAGAGAAGGACACTAAGCTACGCCCATCGGACCAGACAGAACAGATTACCATACAGCGCAGGAGGAATAAAAAAGATATTTATGGATGATACATGGGGAGTAAGGGGGTAACAGAAGTAGTTTAATGCATAGGTGACACTAAATTAAATTATATTTTTAGCTTGTAGCCCAAAAAAGTGCTGACAGGTTCCCTTTAATAACATGAGTCTTTTTATATAGGCCAAAGGGACTTTTGGGGCTTCCTAGGCTCCAAGGCCCAGGTGCAATTGCAACCCTTGCACCTTCTGTAGTTACGCCCCTGATCATATTTCCACAAGTATGCGATTAGCATACATGCGGTCATGTGCTAACTAGACGTGCACGGCCTTGCGCAATACAAGTGAAATTAGCAAAGCCGAGTGCAAATAGTCGGAATATGGCCGGCTGCTCCCAATGCTGGCACCGAAGAATCCTCACAGTGTGCGCTAGGAGGATTCAAATGTCACGACCCACAAGGGTCGATCCAGCGGTTGGCACAACAAACACCAACAACGGGGATGGAAAAAAGGAGAGGAAGGCCCTAGCGATAGAGAACGAGGGATGGGGCACTTTCTGACACAGTCTGTGCCTAGCCCTAATGCTCTATGCAGGTCCTTCCCCCGCTGTCGTCGCGTGCCTAGTACCTAGCTGTCACCTCACTATACCCTAGCTAGTGCACTGGCCAGCAAGGAGGCTAGCCTCACCAATGCAGATGGTGTAAACACAGGAGGTAGTGACAAGCACGAGACAGACAAAGACAGGGAATAAGAAAACTTAGCCTTCAAGCTTCTGCTGCAAGCTCCACACAGCAGAACATACTGAACCAGCACCTCAATCATCTGATACACGCTGGCACCAGAGAAAACCTCTATCACCAACAGTCAGCTGATGCGACATGTGACTAGTTAAAGGATGGTGGGAGTGGCCAGCATCCACATCAGCTAACCAGCAACACAGCAGCTGCCAGCAAGGAAATTGACATTAATCCTTGCTGGCCTGAAAGAAAAAAAGCTACATAAAATATAGCGGAACCAGAGCTGCCATGAATCCAAACATGAATCATGACATCAGAAGTCTGAAGTTACATAGACTTTAAAATCAACAGCTTTAACAATTAGTATGGTGATATTATCAATATTGTATATGCTGGTAATATTTGGTTGTGGTTTGTTGGCATTTGTCTGTAATATTGCAATATTATTATTTTGATATTATAATTATTTAATCTTATATAGCAATATTATTGGTATTATTAGAAATATTGGTCTTGTAGTAGATATTGATTTCCTCCAGGCAGGGTAATATATACCCATCTGGTGCTCAGGGGTGGGGACACCATGGGCCTGTGTGATTTCATATGCCACTGCTGACTTTCAGTCCTAGTCTGTTTCCGTTGACTACTCTAGTATTAGGAGCAAACTTTTGTTCTGTAGAGAGTTGGATAGCATGTAAGACCAATACAGTATATAGTAGTAGTCTAGTGGTGAATGACCCAAGGACACAAAGTAGATGAGCGACACTATGAGAAATAACTAGACTAGGTAGATTGTGGCAGAGGACAGCTTCCCAGAGACCCATGGTGTCACTGAAGGTTGGGCGAGTAGTCACTTTAAAGGGGTATTCCCATCTCTAAGGTCTTATCCCAATATGAAGTGTAGCACCCGCGTCTCTGAGTGCAGTCCCTCTCCCCATGCAGAGACACCAGCATACTCGCCACTGTGTCCCCCGTCCTGTTCCTTCCGGGACTGCTGCTGTCCGGGGTAGAAGCACCGTACGCAGGTCTCCGGGCACTGTGCTTAGGGGGCATGCGCGCACTTCCTCTTTCTTAAAGGGGCTGTGCGTGTTCCTCTGAAGTGTCCCCAGCCAATAGCTGGAGGACACTTACTATTTAAAGCATCTCGTTCAACATGGAGGTGCTTGTGCAATGTTGTGAGTTTGTTTAGCTAACGCTCTTGTGAGTTCTCAGGTCCCAGTGCTTGCATCTCAGCCTGCTGCACCCGCCGGTGCTCACCTCAATGGCAGCCTGTCCAGTTTCACCTGCTAGGGCTCACCTCAACATCAGTTGGTCCAGTTGCACCCACCAGTGCTCATCTGAATGGCAGCCAGTCAAGTTGACCTGCCAGTGCTCATCTTAATGGCAGCTGGTCCCGCTTCCCCTGCCAGTGCTCATCTCAATGGCAGCCGGTCTCGCTGTACCTGCCAGTGTTCATCTCAACGGCAGATGGTCTAGTTGCACCAGCCGTGCTCATCTCTCCGTCAGCCGATCCTGTCTGCATCTGCGGTTCCTGTCATCTTACTCTGCCTGCCTGCATCTATTGGACATTCCCTTGCACCGCTTCAGCTCCCCGTGCCTAGGAGTCAGTAACCATCTACCCATGGTCAGTATTGGAGCAGCAACTGGACCACCTTACCCCTTGACTCTCCTCGAATCTCAATGTCGTTAGCTGCTGTGTATCTGTGGTCAGATTGGATGAGGTTCTTTGTCATGCCCCTGCAGGTCGTCCTTGGGCTTCGGCACAGTGCTTCTACTACCCAGCCCGTTAGAGTTTGCACAGGCCATGGAATCCGGCTGCTTCCCAGGCGTCTTTCATCTAAGACCTACACCAGGAGATCTCCTGCCAGAAGGATCAGCAGGATAAGATTCTATTCCATCTACAGACTGTGAATACCAATCTAAACAAGCTGGCAGTACTGACAGTTTCCACATCCTTTCAGGCGGCAGTTGCCACAACAGTGACCCTCCAGTTATGCACCAGGCTTCGGACCTCATCTGTCGGCTTCTCCACGCTTTGGTGGAGATCCTGCCCTGTGTTAGGGGTTCATTATCCAGTGCACGGTGGACTTTGTTCTCCTGGCTTATCAATTTGTCTTGGATGGAGCCAAAGTGGCTTTCATCACGTCACATGTATCTGGTAAGGCCCTAGCATGGCTCAATCCTCTGTGGGAGAGAGGGGATCTGTTAGTGTCAAACCTACAGTCCTCCTTGGAAGCCTTTCATAAGGTCTTTGACGAGCCTGGCGGCGTTGCTTCTGCAGCTTCTTTTCTGCTCCAGGTACGCCAAAGTAACCTCTCCGTGGGCCAGTATGCTGTCCGTTTTTTGCTCTGGATGAGTGGCGATAGTTGCTGGAAGGAGCATTGCTCCCTGTGGTAATATACACTGGCCATAAGAATCTTGCTTATTTGCAGTCGGCTTAACCCTCGTCAAGTCTTTGTTCTTCACTCGCTTCAACTTCATTCTCCATTTTCGTTCAGCTGATAAAAACGTTAAGAAGGATGCGCTCTACAGGTTGTTCCAGGCCTCCGACCAGGAGGAGTAGCTTAAACACATCATCAAGCCCTCAAAATAATCACGGTTGCTCCTCTGGACTCATCCCTTCTTCCCTCCGGTAAGTCAAAATGGCTAAACCTGACAGGAAGCTGGTTTTTCTCTGGGGTCATTCATCTAAGGTGGCAGGCCATGCCGGACAGAAGAAGACAACTCTCTTTATCTTTTGACACTATTGGTGGCCAACCCAACGCAAAGATATTGCAAATTTTGTCTCTGCTTGTCCATCGTGTGCCCAAAATAAGACTCACAAACAACTTCCAACTGGTCGGTTGCTTCCCTTGCCTTTGCCATCTGCCCCCTGGCAGCATACTGTATCTCTATGGATTTCATCACGGATTTGCCAGTGTCGGCTGGGAGATCTGTCATCTGGGTGGTGGTGGATCGTTTCTCCAAGATGGATCACTTCATCTCGCTATTTGGCCTTCCATCTGCGCCACTACTGGCAAAAGAATTTATTTTTCAGATTTTTCGCCTCCATGGTCTAATGCTTCACATAGTCTCCAATAGAGGAGTTCAGTTTACCTCTCGTTTCTGGAGGGCCACCTGTAAGCTAATGGATGTTACTTTGGATTTCTCATCTTCCTACCATCCTAAGTCCAATGGCCAAGTGGAATGAGTCAATCAGATCCTAACTAATTTTCTCCGGCACTTTGTCAATGCTCACCATAGTTACTGGGCTTTGTTCTTGCCTTGGGCCGAATTCTCTTCCAATAACCACATGAGCGAGTCTTCTGCCAAATCTCCTTTATTTGCGGTCTCCGGTCAACACCCCAAAGTCCCATTTTCTGTGGCTGTAACCTCCGATATTCCTGCTGCTGAATCCCCTTGTCATAAACTTTTATGAAATCTGTGAGGACACCGAAGCTTCCTTCGAAATCCTCAGAGCGAATGAAAAGACATGCGAATAAGAGACCTCTGGATTGTCCTCTGTTTCGTCCTGGACCTAAGGTCTGGCTAAAAGTATATCCGTCTCAAGATGCCATTCTATAAATTGGGTTCTCACTTTAATGGTCCCTTTGAGGTGTTGAAACTTTAGCGCTCGCTGTTATGATTGAGTCACCGTAGGAGGCAAAAACAGAACTGCTAGCTAAGTCCAGAAAACCAGAGAGGTTGGCAGCTATCGGATTGCAGACCCCTGATCCTATCACAACAACTAACAGTAGCCGTGGGGGGTTCCTACAATGCCCTAGACCCCGCGATCACAGCCGGAGAATTAAATAGGCCTAAAGAAAGAAAGGGGAAATCTAAACTGCTCCAGAGCAGACCCCAAAGCAATAGGCAGCCCCCAACATATAATGACGGTGAAGCAAGATGAAAACACTAACACAGACAGAAAGATAGACTGAGCAAAGACGGGGCCCAAACTACCTAGATAGGAAAGGACAGGAAGGCTGCTGCCTGCAATCCGTGAAAAACCCTATGAAAATAAGAGGCAACAGACTGACAGTGAAAAAGGCCCTGAAGACGCTAGGCTTCAAAAAAGCTATGTCAGTACTCAGGAATATTCTGAAGACAGAGCAACCGGCAAAAGGAGATTCAGCTCATCCCAGTAGGGAATGGCCGAATCCAGAAAAGCAAGGAAAACAAAAACAAAACAAAAATGCAAACAGGCAAAGCAGAAAACTTAGCTTTAGGGAAGCAGGAATCAGACTGGTGTCCTAGAAGTCCACAGAGAAATCACCCGCAGGGCAGAAGGGCGTCGGCAGCCTTATATCCAGTCAGTGACTCCACTCAACCAGTCATCCTCATTAGGCTCAGGTGCCTGATAATCAGGCTCATTACCTTCCTTTACCAGAATAGGGAGTTCACCAGACCACAGTGACGAAGGGGAAAATGAACTCACAACAGTACCTCCCCCTTGAGGAGGGGTCACCGAACCCTCAACCACGCCACCAGGGCGATCAGCGTAAGCCCGATGAAAGGCACGCACCAATCTTTTGGCATGAATATCAGAGGCAGAGACCCAGGAATTATCCTCCTGACCATAACCCTTCCACTTAACCAAATACTGGAGTCTCCGTCTAGCCAGACGGGAATCCAGTATTTTCTCTACCTCATATTCCATGTTACCTTCAACCAATACAGGGTCTGGAGGTGCCACCCCAGGAACAACTGGTTCAACAAACCTCTTCAACAAGGACTTATGGAACACATTATGAATTTTAAATGTGACAGGAAGAGCCAAACGAAAAGAGACCGGATTAATAATCTCCAAAATCTTGTAAGGTCCAATAAATCTAGGCTTAAACTTAGGAGAAGCCACCTTCATAGCAATATTTTTTGATGATAACCACACCATATCACCAATCTTAAACTGGGGACCAATGGTCCTATGTCGATTGGAAAACCGCTGGGCCTTTTCCTGGGAGAGAGATAACTTATCCACCACTTGGTCCCAGATCTGGTGCATTCTCTCCACCACAGTGTCAACACCTGGGCAGGCAGAAGGCTCCACCTGCCCTGAAGAAAATCGAGGATGAAACCCAAGGTTACAAAAAAAAGGTGACATCAAAGTGGCAGAAATAGCTCTATTATTTAAAGCAAATTCGGCCAAGGGCAAAAATGAAACCCAATCATCCTGATCAGCGGAAATAAAACATCTCAAATACGACTCCAAGGTCTGGTTTGTTCTCTCTGTCTGCCCATTGGTCTGAGGGTGAAAAGCAGAGGAGAAGGACAACTGAATTCCCAGCTTGGAACAGAAAGTCCTCCAAAATCTAGACATAAACTGAACTCCTCTGTCAGATAGAATGTTCTCAGGAATCCCGTGCAAGCGAACCACCTGTTGCAAAAACAGGGGCACCAACTCAGAGGAAGATAGCAACTTAGGGAGTGGTACAAGATGAACCATCTTAGAGAACCTACCACAAATCACCCAAATAACAGTCATTCTTTGAGAGACCAGCATATCAGAGATGAAATCCATTGAAATATGGGTCCATGGCCTCCTGGGGACCGGCAAAGGCATCAACAACCCACTAGAGCGAGAACAAGATTTAGACCGGGAGCAAGTCCCACAGGACTGCACAAAATTCCTGACATCATGAGACAAGGTGGGCCACCAAAAAGAGCGACTCACCAGATCTCTAGTACCAAAAATACCTGGATGACCAGCCAATGCAGAGCAATGAACTTCAGACATCACTCTCTTCTTCCACTGGTCAGGAACATACAACTTTCCACTGGGACAACGCTCAGGTTTGTCCTCCTGGAACTCTTGCAGAGCAAGTCTCAAATCGGGCGAGATGGCAGAAAGAACTACCCCTTCGCCTAAGATGGTAGCAGGCTTGGTCACCACAGGAGAATCAGCAAAGAAACTCCTAGAGAGGGCGTCTGCCTTGACATTCTTAGTTCCAGGAAGAAAAGAGACCACAAAATCAAAACGTGTAAAAAAACAAGGCCCACCTAGCCTGTCTAGGATTCAAGCGTTTAGCCAACTCTAGGTAAATCAAATTCTTGTGGTCAGTGAGGACCACAACTTGATGTTTAGCTCCCTCCAACCAATGTCTCCACTCCTCAAATGCCCATTTCATGGCCAACAGTTCCCGATTCCCCACATCATAGTTACGTTCAGATGGAGAGAACTTTCGGGAAAAGAAAGCACAGGGATTCATTTTAGATGTTACAGGATCCTTTTGGGACAAAACAGCTCCTGCACCAATCTCAGAAGCATCCACCTCTACCTGGAACGGGAGTGAGACATCAGGTTGCCGCAAAACCGGGGCGGAGGTAAATCTTCGCTTCAGCTCCTGAAAGGAAGCAACAGCCTCCGGAGACCAATTCAACACATCAGCACCCTTCTTAGTCAGATCAGTCAATGGCTTGGCAATACTAGAAAATTTTGCTATAAATTTCCGATAAAAATTAGCAAAACCCAAAAACTTCTGGAGGGCCTTCAAAGAAGTGGGCTGAACCCAATCATAAATGGGCTGTACCTTGGCCGGGTCCATTTCAATGGTTGACGGAGACAAAATAAATCCCAAAAATGAAATCCTCTGTACTCCAAAAAGGCATTTCGATCCTTTGACATACAGGGAATTCTCCCTCAAGATCCGGAACACAGTCCGAATATGTTCCACATGAGAATCCCAATCCTTGGAGAAGATCAAAATATCATCCAGATAGATAATCAAAAATTTATCGACAAAGTCTCGGAAAATATCGTTCATGAAGCACTGGAAGACAGAAGGGGCATTAGTGAGCCCAAAAGGCATCACCAGGTACTCAAAATGTCCCTCCGGAGTATTAAACGCCGTCTTCCATTCATCCCCCTGCTTAATGCGGATAAGATTATACGCCCCCCTGAGGTCAAGCTTGGTAAACCAGCAAGCACCTCTAACTCTAGAGAATAGATCCGAAATCAGGGGTAACGGATACTGATATTTAATAGTAATTTTATTGAGGGCACGATAATCAATACAAGGCCTTAAAGAACCATCCTTTTTGGCCACAAAAAAAAAAAACCGGCACCTAAGGGTGAAGAGGATGGTCTAATATGACCCTTCTCCAACGCCTCCTTAATATAGGACCGCATAGCCTCGTCCTCGGGTACAGATAAATTGAAGAGCCGACCCTTGGGAAATTTACACCCCGGGCTTAGTTCAATAGCACAGTCATAACTCCTATGAGGAGGCAAGGACGCAGACTCATTCTCACTAAATACATCATAAAAGTCCGCCAAATAGTCAGGAACATCATGCGACTGAGGAGAGGTGGAAAAAACCAGAGCCTCACTAAAGGCACACCGACAACCCCAACTCACCACAGACACAGACTTCCAATCCAAAACTGGATTATGAATTTGCAACCAGGGAAACCCCACAACAACGGCATCATGCAGACCATGCAACACCAAAAATCTGCAATTTTCTTGATGGTCTGGGGCGACCCTCATGACCACCTGGGTCCAAAACTGAGGTTTATTTTTAGCCAAAGGAGTAGCATCAATCCCCCTCAAAGGGATAGGCGTCTGCAGAGGTGTCATCGGAAATCCACAACGTTTAGCAAAATCCAAGTCCATTAGGTTTAGCGCTGCTCCAGAATCCACAAAAGCCTTGGCGGAAAATGTGGACAGGGAGCAGATCAGAGTAATTGCCAGAAGAAACTTAGGTTGAACACCACCAACAGAAAACGTGTGTGCAAAGCGTTTCTCTCGTTTAGGACAAACAGAAATAATATGCGAGGCATCTCCACAGAAAAAACACAGCTTATTACGCCTTCTGAACTCCTGACGTTGCGCCTTAGACAAAACTCTATCACATTGCATAGGTTCAGACGTCTGTTCAACCGGTGGCAACACCTCTCATGCAATCCTGCGTTCACGTAAATGCCGATCAACCTGAATGGCTAATGACATAGAATCGTCCAGACCAGAGGGAACAGGAAATCCCACCATAGTATCTTTTACGGCTTCTGACAAACCTCTCGTGCAATCCTGCGTTCACGTAAATGCCGATCAACCTGAATGGCTAATGACATAGAATCGTCCAGACCAGAGGGAACAGGAAATCCCACCATAGTATCTTTTATGGCTTCTGACAAACCCTTCCGATATAGAGCAGCCAAGGCATTATCATTCCAGGTAGTAAGGACCGCCCACTTTCGGAACTTTTGACAGTACAACTCTGCAGAATCTCGACCCTGGTTTAATGCCAACAGGGTCTTTTCAGCCTGATCAATAGCATTAGGTTCGTCATACAACAACCCCAAAGCTTGAAAGAATGCGTTCACATTAGTCAGAATAGGATCATCTGGTTTCAAAGAAAACGCCCAATCCTGGGGATCGCCACGCAGCAAAGAGATGACAATTTTAACCTGCTGCGCGGAGCTCCCTGATGAGTTAGGCTTCAAGGCAAAAAATAATTTACAATTATTTTTGAAACTCAAAAATTTAGATCGATCCCCAAAAAATACATCAGGTGTAGGGATCTTTGGTTCAACAGCATGCGAACGAGCAAGGTAGGTGGAAATTCCCAGCACTTCCGCAGCGAGCTGCTCCACACGATCAGACAATTGCTTTATCTCCATTGAGAGAAAAAAAAATTCCCCCTATGGCCTCAGAGATATAGAGGAAGGAATATACACACCTTTTTTTTTTTTTTCTAAACACAATTCTTTCCTGCTATTGAGTACCCTAGGATCTGCGGTATGGCGGGTGATTCTGTTATGATTGAGTCACCGTAGGAGGCAAAAACAGAACTGCTAGCTAAGTCCAGAAAACCAGAGAGGTTGGCAGCTATCGGATTGCAGACCCCTGATCCTATCACAACAACTAACAGTAGCCGTGGGGGGTTCCTACGATGCCCTAGACCCCTCGATCACAGCCGGAGAATTAAATAGGCCTAAAGAAAGAAAGGGGAAATCTAAACTGCCCCAGAGCAGACCCCAAAGCAATAGGCAGCCCCCAACATATAATGACGGTGAAGCAAGATGAAAACACTAACACAGACAGAAAGATAGACTGAGCAAAGACGGGGCCCAAACTACCTAGATAGGAAAGGACAGGAAGGCTGCTGTCTGCAATCCGTGAAAAACCCTATGAAAATAAGAGCAGACTGACAGTGAAAAAGGCCCTGAAGACGCTAGGCTTCAAAAAAGCTATGTCAGTACTCAGGAATATTCTGAAGACAGAGCAACCGGCAAAAGGAGATTCAGCTCATCCCAGCAGGGAATGGCTGAATCCAGAAAAGCAAGGAAAACAAAAACAAAACAAAAATGCAAACAGGCAAAGCAGAAAACTTAGCTTTAGGGAAGCAGGAATCAGACTGGTGTCCTAGAAGTCCACAGAGAAATCACCCGCAGGGCAGAAGGGCGTCGGCAGCCTTATATCCAGTCAGTGACTCCACTCAACCAGTCATCCTCATTAGGCTCAGGTGCCTGATAATCAGGCTCATTACCTTCCTTTACCAGAATAGGGAGTTCACCAGACCTCAGTGACGAAGGGGAAAATGAACTCACAACAGCTCGCGTCTCTGCCTGCAGTCCCTCTCTCCCTGCAGAGACACCAATGTACTCACCATCACAGCCCTGGTCCTGATCCATCCGTCTGCTGCTGCCCAGGCACCATGCTTAGGGCGTGCACGCCCACATTTCCTGTTTCTGAAAGGGGCTGTGCGCGTTCCTCTAAAGTGTCCCAAGCCAATAGCTAGAGGACACTTACTATTTAAAGCACCTCTTCCAACATGGAGGTGCCTATGTAAAGTTATCAGTTTTTTGTCCTAACGCTCAGGTCCCAGTGCTTGTATCTCAGTAACATGCCGAAACGCGCGTTGGGTTAGTGGCACCATCACTGGAAGCTTGGTAGGTCACTCTGGATGCTTTTTGATATGACTCTTTGCATTTAGCAGCACAATACTGATGATTTTTATGTATAGGATTACTGTTTATTGAGGCTGCTAGTATATTTCAATTGCATATAAATGATATAATATATTCTCCTACCTGTCCAGTGTTGGTGTCACATGTGTAGTTCATTTGGGCTCATCACTTTGCACTATTGGCACCTTTTTTTGCTTTTCTCTTGATTCTATGTCTTTTTTATAATTTTGAATAAAATTTATATTTTTACACGTTCATTATACGCTTTTTTCTTCTTGAATTTTTTCTGTCAATGGGGATGTTGAAGTCTCCCAGGATGAGTTGGTAGTTCTGAGGACATGAAGTGCGGCAGCCAGGCTGAAAAATGGTCAAGGAAGTGGGTGGGTGAGCCTGGGGGCCGGTATATGACCGCTACTCTGAGGGAGAGGGGACGGAAGAGCCTGATGGTGTGGACCTCAAAAGAAGGGAATGAGAGTGATGGAACTGGGGGATGACCTGGAAAGTGCATTGTGGGGACAGGAGTATGCCGACTCCACCACCATGTCTGTTTGTGGGTCTTGGGGAATGAGAGAATTGTAAGCCACCATAGGAAATGGCAGCAGAAGAGACAGTGTCAGAATCCTGAATCCAGGTTGCAGTGAGGGCCAAAAGATTAAGAGAGTTGTTCAGAAAATAGTTCTGCAGGAAAGGAAGCTTGTTACAAACCGACCATGGATTCCAGAGGGCACAATTAAAAGATGGAGATGAGGGACTGCAAGTAATATTAACCCCTTAAGCCCCAAGGGTGGTTTGCACGTTCATGACTGGGCCAATTTTTACAATTCTGACCATTGTCTCTTTATGAGGTTATAACTCTGAAACGCTTCCATGGATCCTGGTGATTCTGACACTGTTTTCTCGTGACATATTGTACTTCATGGTAGTGGTAAAATTTCATTCATATAACTTGCGTTTTTTTGTGAAAAAAATGGAAACTTGGCGAAAATTTTGAAAATTTCACAATTTTCCAAATTTGAATTTTTATGCCCTTAAATCACGATACAGCACACAAAAAACTTAATAAATAACATTTCCCACATGTTTACTTTACATCAGCACAATTTTGGAACCAAAATTATTTTTTGTTAGGAAGTTATAAGGGTTAAAAATTGAACAGCGATTTCTCATTTTTGCAACACCATTTTATTTTTATGGACCACATCACATTTGAAGCCACTTTGAGGGGTCTATATGATAGAAAATACCCAAAAGTGACACCATTCTAAAAACTGAACCCCTTAAGGTGCTCAAAACCACATTCAAGACGCTTATTAACCCTTTAGGTGCGTCACAGGAATTTTTTGAATGTTTAAAAAAAATGAACATTTAACTTTTTTTCACAAAAAAAATACTTCAGGTTCAATTTTTTTTATTTTACCAAGGGAAACAGGAGAAATTGGACTGCAAATGTTATTGGGCAATTTGTCCTGAGTACGCTGATACCTGATATGTGGGGGGAACCACTGTTTCGGCGCATGGCAGACCTCAGAAGGGAAGTAGCGCCGTTTGACTTTTTCAATGCAAAATTGGCTGGAATTCAGATCGGACGCTATGTCGGGTTTGGAGAGCCCCTGATGTACCTAAACAGTGGAAACCCCACACAAGTGACCCCATTTTGGAGACTAGACCCCCCAAGGAACTTATCTAGATATGTGGTGAGAACTTTGAACCCACAAGGTCTTCACAGAAGTTTATAACGTACAGCAGTACAATTAAAAAATCATATTTTTTTCCACAAAAATGATCTTTTCACCCCCAATTTTTATTTTTCCAAGGGTAACAGGACCCTAAAAGCTATTGTGCAATTTGTCCTGAGTACACTGATACCCCATATGTGGGTGTAAATGACTATTTGGGCGCATGGTAGAGCTCGGAAGAGAAGCAGCGCCATTTGACGTTTTTGGCTGGAATTGAGATCGGACACCATGTCGCGATTGGAAAACCCCTGATGTACCAAAACAGTAGAAACCCCCCACAAATGATACCATTTTGGAAACTAGACCTCCCAAGGAAGTTATCTAGATGTGTGGTGAGCACTTTGAACCCCCCAGTGCTTCACAGAAGTTTATAACGCCCGGGCGTGAAAATAAAAAAATCATATTTTTTCCACAAGCATGATCTTTTAGTCACCAATTTTTTTATTTTCCCAAGGGTACATGGAGAAATTGGACCCCAAAAGTTGTTGTCCAATTTGTCCTGAGTACGCTGACACCCCATATGTGGGAGAAAACTACTATATGGGCACACGTCGGGGCTCGGAAGGGAAGTAGTGACGTTTTGGAATGCAGACTTTGATGGAATGGTCTGCAGGTGTCATGTTGCCTTTGGAGAGCCCCTAATGTACCTAAACAGTGGAAACCCCCCACAAATGACCCCATTTTGGAAAATAGACCCCCTAAGGAACTTATCTAGATGTGTGGTGAGCACTTTGAACCCCCAAGGGCTTCACAGAAGTTTATAATGCCCAGGCATGAAAATAAAAAAATCTTATTTTTTCCACAAACATGATCAATTAGTCTCCATTTTTTTTATTTTCCCAAGGGTAGCAGGAGAAATTGGACCCCAAAAGTTGTTGTCCAATTTATCCTGAGTACCCTAATACCTCATATGTGGGAGAAAACTACTGTATGTTGACACGTCGGGTCTCGGAAGGGAAGTAGTGATGTTTTGGAATGCAGACTTTGATGGATTGGTCTGCGGTTGTCATGTGCGTTTGGAGAGCCCCTGATGTACCTAAACTATTGAAACTCTCCACAAGTGACCCCATTTTGGCTGGAATTGAGATCAGACGCCATGTTGCATTTGGAGAGCCCCTGATGTGCCCAAACAGTGGAAACCCCCCAATTATAACTCCAACCCTAACCCCAACACACCCCTAACCCTAATCTCAGCCCTAACCCTAGCCCTAACCCTAGCCCTAACCCTAATGGGAAAATGGAAATACTTTTTTTATTTTATTATTTTTCCCTAACTAAGGGGGTGATAACGGGGGGTTTGAGTTACTATTTATGGCGGTTTTTATGTTTGGCAGCTGTCACACGCTAAAAGATGCTTTTTATTGTAAAAATAGTTTTTGCATCACCACATTTTTTTTTCTCAATTATTTTTATTGAGGTTGAACAAGAAAACAAGTCAAAACAATGACAACCATAGTTACAACCACCATATATATGAAACTAGGGGAACGAGAGGAGAAAATAAGGATCAGAAAGTGGGGACCGACAAATGAAAAACAGGAAAGGAAGGGGGGGGAAGGGGTGAAGGGAGGAACAGGCATTAGTGGCATCGATAGAACTATGTGTAACAGAAAGTACACATAATAAGTCTCAGTGTTCTGCAGTACAGTAATATATTCCAAAAAGGAAAGAAAACAAACAACATCCAATATCCAATATCTAATTCTATACGGCTAAGCAGGCTGGAGCGGGGCAACCATGGAGTGTCTACTATGTATCCAGGGGTGCCAAATGTTCTGTCTTTTTTTTATGGCGGTCATCGAGTGAGCTAGTGCTAGTTCAAGCTGGCAGTGAGTGTTAATTCTATCAATTAGTCCTGCAACCTCTGGGGGGGTGGGATCTTTCCATCTAGCCTCTGTCAACACTCTAGCAGCTATCAAAATATGTGACAGCGTACCTCTAAGAATATGAGGAATTTCATTCAGGCCAACGTGTAAAATGGCTTGGCTTGGGGTCAGAGTCATCTGGATACCCAAGACTTGTGAGATCAATAAATCAACACCCCTCCACCAAGGCTGGAGCATCGGACAGACCACCAAGTATGCTCAAGAGTACCCCTCATCCCACACCCTCTCCAGTATTCACCAGACCCACCAGCTCCAAAATGAGCCGTTCGAACCGGGAACTGGTACCATCTCAGGTGCGTCTTTTTCAACTGCTCCAGATGGTTCACACATGAAGAGACCCGTACAACTTCACACAATCCTTCCTCCCAGTCAACAGGTTCGGAGAGAAAACCCAGATCCCGCTCCCACCTGATCATATAGGGCAGTTTTGTATTATCCGGCGGGTCATTCAGGGCTCTATATAATAATGAGATACCTCTCAGGCCAGAATCAGGCAGCAGAAAATAACCGTTAACTGTGTTATTTAGTTGTGAATTGAAAAAAACCGAGTCCGGTGAATTATGCAACATATGACGTATTTGTAGGTATTGGTAAAAACACCTCCGGATGGCCGGAAACTCAGCAGCCAGTTGGTCAAACGGGATTAACCCACCACTCCCCACCAGGTCTCCCAGACTTACAATTCCGGCAGCAACCCATGACTGAAGATTAAGGTATGGAATATGCATCTCAAGGGCCTTTAATGATATGGAGTGGTGGCGTGATAGTTTAATAACAGATGGGACCACTGTCCTCCAATGATGTAGCGCAGCTTTCATAGTTGGCAAAAGTGGGGAATATTTAGTAGTTTTAATAGTTCAGCCTCCAAAATATATCGGGTAGACCTGGCGGTAGCATAATAGTTTTCTATTTGAAGCCATTTATGGTCTCTGTCCGCTTGCCACCAGTCTCTCAGTCCCGTCATTATAGCGGCTTTATGATACTTTAACAAGTTAGGTACCCCCAGTCCCCCTTTTTTATACGGGAAATACATTAGGGCCCTGGAGATCCTAGACTTTTTATATGACCAAATATAACTATATGCCATAGTTTGTAATCTTAGAATTCTTTTTTTAGGGATTATCATTGGTATGCATCGGAGTAGGTACAATATTTTAGGTAGGACAATCATCTTAAAGGCATTAATCCTTGCAATCCAGGAGGTCTGGACAGCATGAAGCTGCTCCAATTGTTTCTTAAGCTGTATTTCCAAATTAGTAAAGTTCCTATCCACAATCTGCTCCGAACCCGTCAGTGTAATGCCCAAATATGGAATACCCTCTCTCATCCACTTAAACGGAAAAATGGCCTCCAGCCTTGTCTTTGCCGCACAAGGAACCGCCACCGGAAACAACAGGGATTTTGTGGGGTTCAGTTTATAGTATGAGACCTTGCTAAATTCCCCAAGTTCACAAATAATTGCAGAAAACGAAGATTCTAAGTTTACACAGGATAGAATGACATCATCGGCGTATAGACCGACTTTGTGCTCCACCTGTCCAACCCTAATCCCAGAAATGCCCACCGACATTCTAATGCGCTCGGCAAGCGGCTCCATGCACAGCGCAAAAATAACAGGCGAGAGCGGGCACCCCTGTCTCGTACCGTTCGTGATCTGGAACGGGCCGGACAAGAAGCCAGACGTCAAAACCCTGGCGCAGGGGGTCGAGTACATGGCACAGATTGCGGATAATATAGGGCCCGACAGTCCAAATTTCTTCAGGACTGCTCTTCAATATCCCCAGTGCACCCTGTCAAAAGCTTTTTCAGCATCAAGTGACAGGAATGCACTGGGTTGGCCAGACAGCTCAGATATTTTAATCAAATTCAACATACGTCGTATGCCATCCTTCGTCTCCCGTCCTGCAACAAAGCCCACCTGATCTGGTGACACTATAGTCGGTATAATTAGTTTCAGTCTTGATGCTATGATTTTAGTAAACCGTTTGACATCTGAATTTAACAAAGCAATGGGTCTGAAATCTCCGGGATGTGTGAGTGATTTCCCCGGTTTTGGTATAGTGGAAATAGTGGCCTCTAAATTAGGTGCCATCACAGTACCAGCGTCTCTCCAGTGTGTGAACAGACGCTGTAGATATGGTGTTAATTGCTGAGAAAAGGTCCTATAATAATCATTCGTTAAGCCATCCGGGCCTGGGGCTTTATGAAGTTTAGTCTGTTAAATCGCCTGCTGAATTTCTGCAGCCACGAAGGGGGCGTTTAAATAATTTAATTGGTCAATGGTAATACATGGCAAATTAACAGAATCTAAGTATGCATCAATAGATGTTTGGTCAGGTTGAGGGGTGTAGGCATCATCTTTTAAATTAAAGAGGGCAGTGTAATATTGAGCAAAGGCTTGCACTATGTCCCGTGGGTCCCTAAGGTTGCTCATCCAATATGTGGTCAATTCGTGACATGACCTCCCGTTTACGAACTCTGCGAGCTATAAGCGCTCCCGCCCTGTCCCCGGTAGCATATAAGTTAGTTTTAAGTTTCCTCATATTGTATGCATATTTGTATAGGAAATTTTCCCTTAATTTAAATCTAATTTGGGAGATCTCCTCAGAGACGGAGGGCGTATGTGCAGCCTTATTAATAGCATCTAAATAATGTAAACGGGAGAGCAGAGCCTCTCTACTGGCTTCTCTTTTCTTCTTTAAATATGAAGCTTGTTGTAGGAGAACCCCCCTAACCACCACTTTTTGAGCAGACCAAAGGGTCTCATCAGAGACCTCCCCATTATCGTTTATTTGAAAGTAGCTCTCCAGCTCCGAGGAAACCTTATCAACCACCTCCCCCCTCAGCAGCAATGAGTCATGAGACGCCACCTGAATGCAGGGTCAAGCCTGGTGGGCAAGAGCAAGGGTCAGAGAGACAGGAGCGTGGTCAGACCAGGCGATTAGGCCAATAGTAGCATTTAGACACCTGCTTAGGGTCGCACTATCTATTAAGAAATAGTCGATACGGGAGTATGTGGCGTGCCTAGGAGAATAAAAAGTATAATCTCTTTCCGATGCGTGTGAGTATCTCCAAAAATCATGTAGGTGAAATTCATGGGATAGGAGGTTCAAACCCCGCCTAGTTCTCTTCCTTCCTGAAGAGCAGTCAAGGTCCGCATTCATGGGGAGATTGAAATCACCACATATGATATTGCTACCCTTCGCTTTTAAAGAGATATCATTAAAGGTAGTTTTCAAAAATTTGTGTTGGCCTTCATTGGGAGCATATACATTTGTCAACGTGTGCACCTCTCCATTTAGCAGGCAAGTGACTGTCAAGCATCTACCTACGGAGTCAGCATATTGTGATAACAATTGAAATGCTATTGTACGTTTCACCATAATGCACACACCTGCCTTTTTGGTCTGACCATTAGCAAAAAACATGTGGGGGAAGTGAGGGTGTCGAAGCCTGAAATTATCGGCTTCCAATAGATGTGTTTCTTGAAGGCAGACAACATCCGCCTGTGACCTCCCCACCTCCCTCCACATCATAGAGCGTTTTTCAGGGGAATTTAGGCCCCTAACATTCAAGGATAAGATTTGTATACTCATAATACTGATACGAGAAGTTCACAGTGCTGCCGGCAGAATGGAACTGCACACTTAATATAGTCACATATAGCATGCTAGAACCAACACGTCTACAAATACACTGAGAGTCCATTGTAGCACATAGATGCCTGGGTATTTGGGAGGAAAAAACCTGGGAGAAAAAATGGGAGCAGATATACTTACAGACGGGCCAGAGTATTGACCCGAAAGGATGCCAAAAAGAAAATAAAAAAGAGAACAGACAAAAAAAGAAAGGAAAAGTAAAAAAGAAAAAGATAAGAAACCAAACCATAGTCAAATATACGAGAGCCACTCGTATAAACATCCAGAACAGTTCGGACGATCCGCAGGTCAAGGATCTACGAGGGGGGTGGAAGTGAAAAGTTCACGAACCAAGGCCCATTAGGAAGCGTAGCAGGAGAGTCCAGTTATCCAGACTCATACCATGCAGTACAGTCAAGCCATAGACCACTCCGAAGCCACCTTCCGACCCGTGTCAGCTTGTCTCGGTGAAAAAAGGATCGTCCAGCTCGTGAGCTTCTCCTCCGCTTGCTTAGGAGAGGAACAGACGACTGTACTTCCGTCATGAGTAATGAAAAGCCTCACAGTATTGAAATCCCACCGATATTTCACGGAGACCTCCCTTAAGGCTCTGCAGACGTGGGCATATCCCTGCCTCTTAGACAGCGTAGCCGCCGACAGATCTGGGAAAACTTGCAGTGCCTGAAACTCAGAAGGAAGCTCAGGAGGATTTCTTATTTGTCTCAGAAAGGTCTCTTTAGTAGTATACAGGTGTATCCTTGCAAGAGTGTCCCTGGGGAGAGACGAATCCAAGTGCTTGGGCTTGGGCGTCCTGTGGACCCTGTCAACTAACAGGTCCCTTGGGGAGAGCAATGGCAGGACAGCTTGCATATAGTTTTGGAGGAAGGGGGCCAGATCTTTATCTCCTATAGTCGCTGGGATGCCTCTTATACGAATATTATTTCTTCTAGATCTGTCCTCCAGATCGTGTATTTTATCAAATGCCCCTGCCAATCTACCTTTCATGGCTTGATTCTCATCCACAAGAGCGTTGATAACAGAAACATACTCAGACATCTTGTTTTCTAAGTGGTCTGTACGTACTCCTAAAGAGTTAACTTCTCCTCTTATCTCCTTTAACATGTCCTGCATGTCCTCCCTTAAAGAAGTGCGTATAGATGCCAGGAAATCCCTCATGTCCCCCCTAGTCATAGGTGCAGAGTTACTGTGATGTGTATCTGCTGAGGTCTCACCTCTCTCTGAGCCCTGGGAGCTGTGGGAGGAACGAGATGATCCTGTGGGAGGGGAAGCTGCTGCCATTTTCCCTGCTGCATGTGCAGTCTGAGACCTCAAAAAGAAGTCGGGCAGGCGCGGAGGAGAAGCCTTTCTCTATGTTCTACCACGGGTCATCATGTGCCCGGGGGTGTTAGGAAGCCGGAGGTGCACTGCACGGCGGTCGAGGAAGCCGCTGAATGCCGATGTGAGCCGATGTAAGTCTGGAGTCACTGGAGCTCTGGAATCACACTCCCTCCATCTTCAGCACGCAGACCCCGCCCCCGCATCACCACATATCGAGAGCTATAATTTTTCCGTATTTTGATCCACCGAGTCATGTGAGGTCTTATTCTTTGCGGGACGAGTTGATGTTTTTATTGGTATCATTTTCGGGCACGTGACATTTTTTGATCGCTTTTTATTCCGATTTTTGGGACGCAGAATGAACAAAAACCAGCGATTCATGAATTTTTTTTTGGGGGGTGCGTTTACACCGTTCCGCGTGCGGTAAAATTGATAAAGTGGTTTTATTCTTCGGGTCAGTACGGTTACAGCGATACCTCATTTAGGTCTTTTTTTATGTTTTTTGTATCGCTTTATTCTGCAAGCTATAACTTTTTTATTTTTTTGCGATGTGTTTGGGCAAGATGGGCTGAGGTTTATCAGGAAGGTGAGGAATGCATGGGAGCTGTACATGGGAGAGGGAAGTATAGAGGGGCTGATGTGCATGAGTCGTGATGGAGGGGGGACGTAGTGGTGAATGTGGATGGCAAGGGAGCACAGGAGGATACAAATAAAGCACATGGTTAAAGGGGAAAGCAAAGTGTTGGTTACCTGACTCCAGCCCTAACTGCCATGGATAACTGCCGTTTACTTGATGCTTAGCTTCTGTGATGCTTTGTTTATGGGATGCTTGCGTGCTGTACCCCACACTGCATGTGCTCTGGGGCCACACTCTACCTGTAGGGAGCTGAACCATCTTTGCTGCATCACCATCAGCCCCAGTGGACCAAAACCGCAACGTCTGCCACCCATTGCCGAACACCACGGGTGGTGTCACGATTAAACACCACATAATTACCCTCTATTTTATGACACGACCAGGGCCATGGAAACGGATCATGGCCCCGTGACCTGCCCCATAAAACTGTCCGGTCCGATGCCAGGTAAACCCGGCCCTAGCGGGCATGTCACAAAGCAAGTTCATGGTGTTATATACAGTGTAATAAATTTACAAACACACATAATTGATCATTAAAAGCCAGCTGTGTACCATCGTAATACAAGACTCACCCCATCAATTCATACCACATTGACCCGAAAACCGGCATCCTAGCAAATTGCTTCCGGTGTTGCGCAGTCACAACCAGAATGTTCAGAAAACACCATCTTGGTGCAGGGAAAGTGCTCCAGTGTGCATGCGCAAGCCGCATTGAAAGTAAACTGAGAGAGACTTTGGGTAGAGAGGAGTTTGATAAGTTTAAGGAAACAATCACTATCTGTTTGAAAAAGATTAAAGAGGATTTGGAGGAGCAAAAAAGACGTGAATGGAATAGAGATGCTGATGATTACCGTTTGGGACACATTTATAACTGGCAGAAAGATGGGAGTAAGATGATGAATGAGAATAAAACATTTGCTAAAGCAGTTGGTTACCCATACCCAAGGAAAATGGACATTGTACATAATAAGTTCTTATGTGATGACATTTTTTCTAATACGATCAACAAAGGGAACAGAAGAAGATCACAGAGGAGTAGAAGAGGGAGAAAACATTGTTGTGAACAGAAAAGTTCAAGGGCCGAATTAATTCTGTGAGACAAACACAGAAAAGAAAGGATCAAATTTAGTGGTAAATCTTTCATCCAAAATTTTATCATATGATGAAACAAGGGTGTTAGAGAAGGGTCTTTCTTTTAGTCCAAATATACACGTTAACTGATTTAAGTTGGAGATTGAATTATTTACATTTTTTAGAGCGATAAAATTAAAATATTGGCACTCAACGGATGTACCAAAAAAGGTAGTTTTATACCATACCATTAAGCAAGCTGGTATATAAGGATGGACTGTATAGTACTCAGCACATCCCTGACAAAGAGGGGATACACCCCTTGAGACGCATCAGATTTGTGCCACATCGCGCAACTGTCCTCGCTTCCTTGTGACGTCACAGAAGCGCCGCCCCCCTGCCACGCCGCAATCCTCAGTGCCGCTTCCGGCCGGAGCGCGCGAGGTGTCAGCATCCTCCACTCGCTGACTGTGTACCAGCATCCCCACTGCTTAGCAGCAGTACCTTAGCCTGTCTATCTGAGCACCAGGCTGCACAAGTAAGTGCACTGTACGCAGCATCCATTCTTATTTTAGAGGAATAATTCTAACCATTGGTCACATCTGTTTAGTGCTCCATACTGGTGCTTCTATTAATTGGACCATGATTACCTCAAACCTACATATGCTGCCTATACCGCAGTAAGTGTCCATTATTTGTAGTCCAGTGCTTATACTACAATTTGGGTATTGCAAATACTAATCATTTTGCCATTTCCAAAGCAAAACCTCTCTACAAAAAGCGCTCTGATTCTTGCCTCTCTGGTACTACCCTCACCCATCATTCTTCCCAGGGGAATTTTTGGACATTCAGATTAACGAGTAAGTACCACAAGTTCTAAGTTAGCACGTCGATACCGTGCAACTACACACACACTATACTTCTTTACCATTATTTTCTTATATTATTTTTCTATCATTATTCCATAAGCATTATCTGCAAACAGATGAAATCCACTTGACATTGGTTTCCTGAATATGCTCCAAACTAACTCAAATATTGAGAGAGTATTCAGCAACTAGTTTTTTCATTATTTCAGTATAGCGCGGTGATTCGTTTTTAAAATTAAGAATCTTTTAGCTATAGCAATACAACAAGATATTATACAGCTCTGAGACCACCACATCAAAACCCTGTCATGGGCAACCCATTCTTCAGACCTGAACCCCACTGAAAGCCTCTGGAATGTAATCAAGAGGATGATGGAGAGTCACAAGCCATCAAACAAAGAAGAACTGCTTACATTTTTGCACCAGAAGCAGTGTGAAAGACTGGTGGAAAGCATGCCAAGACGCATAAAAGCTGTTTTTAAAAAACATGGTTATTCCACAAAATATTGATTTCTGAACTCTTCCTAAGTTAAAAAATTAGTATTGATGTTTCTAAATGATTATGAACTTGTTTTCTTTACATTAATTGAGGTCTGAAAGCACTGGGTTTTCTTTCATTTTGACCATTTTTCTTTGTCAGAAAAAAAAACACAAAATGTATTGCTTGGAAATTCGGAGACATGTTGTCAGAAGTTTATAGACTAAAAGAACAATTTACATTTTACTCAAAAATTATACCTATAAAAAGAAAAAAACAGACAAACTGAAAATTTGAAAGTGGTCTCTTAATTTTTGCCAGAGCTGGCTATATTATTATTATTATTATTTATTATTATTATTTATTGTTATAGCGCCATTTATTCCATGGCGCTTTACATGTGAGGGGGGTATACATAAAAACAAGTACAATAATCTTAAACAGTACAAGTCATAACTGGTACAGGAGGAGAGAGGACCCTGCCCGCGAGGGCTCACAATCTTCAAGGGATGGGTGATAATACAGTAGGCGGGGGTAGAGCTGGTCGTGCAGCGGTTTGGTCGATCGGTGGTTACTGCAGGTTATAGGCTTGTCGGAAGAGGTGGGTCTTCAGGCTCTTTTTGAAGGTTTCGATGGTAGGTGAGAGTCTGATATGTTGTGGTAGAGAGTTCCAGAGTAGGGGTGATGCGCGAGAGAAATCTTGTATGCGATTGTGGGAAGAGGAGATAAAAGGGGAGTAGAGAAGGAGATCTTGTGAGGATCGGAGGTTGCGTGCAGGAAAGTACCGGGAGACGAGGTCACAGATGTATGGAGGAGACAAGTTGTGGATGGCTTTGTATGTCATGGTTAGGGTTTTGTAATGGAGTCTCTGGGCAATTGGGAGCCAGTGAAGGGATTGACAGAGGGGAGAAGCTGGGGAATAGCGGGGGGACAGGTGGATTAGTCGGGCAGCAGAGTTTAGAATAGATTGGAGGGGTGCGAGTGTTTGAGGGGAGGCCGCAGAGCATGAGGTTGCAGTAGTCAAGGCGAGAGATGATGAGGGCATGGACTAGGGTTTTTGCAGATTCTTGGGTAAGGAATGAACGGATGCGTGAAATATTTTTGAGTTGAAGTCGGCAGGAAGTGGAAAGGGTTTGGATATGTGGTTTGAAGGAGAGATCAGCATCAAGGATTACTCCGAGGCAGCGAGCATGTGGGACTGGGGAGAGTGGGCAGTCATTTACTGTAATTGATAGGTTCGTAGGGGGGGTCACGTGAGATGGGGGAAAGATGATGAATTCTGTTTTGTCCATGTTGAGTTTCAGATATCTAGTGGAGAAGAAGGATGAAATAGTGGACAGACATTGAGGGATTCTGGTTAGTAGGGAGGTGATATCTGGTCCAGAGATGTAGATCTGTGTGTCATCAGCATAAAGATGATACTGAAAGCCATGAGATTCTATGAGCTGTCCCAGGCCAAAGGTGTAAATAGAGAACAGCAGGGGCCCTAGGACTGAACCTTGTGGGACTCCGACAGATAGGGGGCGAGGTGAGGAGGTGGTGTGTGAGTGGGAGACGCTGAATGTCCGGTCTGTTAGGTATGATGAGATCCAGGAGAGGGCCAAGTCTGTGATGCCGAGGGATGAGAGGGTCTGTAATAATAGGGAATGGTCCACTGTGTCAAAGGCAGCCGACAGGTCCAGGAGGAGGAGGACAGAGTAGTGTCGCTTGCTCTTGGCAGTTAAGAGGTCATTGGTGACCTTAGTAAGGGCAGTTTCAGTGGAGTGGTGTGACCGGAAGCCAGATTGTAAGCGGTCGAAGAGGGAGCAAGAAGAGAGATGGGAGGACAGTTCAAGGTAGACGTGTTGTTCCAGTAGCTTGGAGGCGTATGGGAGAAGTGATATAGGGCGATAGCTAGATACAGAGGATGGGTCAAGAGAGGGCTTTTTGAGGATAGGTGTGATGGAGGCATGTTTAAAGCTTGAGGGGAAAACACCAGTTGTTAGTGATAGGTTGAAGAGATGGGTTAGGGTTGGGATGAAGACTGTGGTGAGGTTTGGGATGAAGTGGGATGGGATCGGGTCGAGTGCACAGGTGGTGAGATGTGATCTTGAGAGTAGAGTGGAGAGTCGATCTTCTGTAATGGTGGAGAAGTTGGTTTTGAAGGTGGAGGGCTGGGAAGTCGGGAGGAAGGGCTCTGGGGGTTGTTGACCAAAACTGTCCCTGATGTTATCAATTTTCTGCTTGAAAAATGAGGCAAAGTCTTCAGCTGAGATGAGTGGGGAGGGAGGAGGTGCTGGGGGGCGGAGGAGAGAATTGAAGGTGTTGAATAACTGTTTAGGGTTGTGAGACAGGGAGGATATGAGAGATGAGAAAGTAGGTTTGTTTAGCTGTGGCGAGTGTGGTCTTGAAAGTAGTGAGGGACTGTTTGAATGCGATGAAATGCTCGTTGGAGTGGGATCTTTTCCATCTGCGCTCAGCAGCCCTGGAAGCTCGCCTCAGCTCTTTGGTCAGGCTGGTGTGCCAGGGCTGTCTGTTGATTTTGCGAGTTTTGGTATGTGTAAGTGGGGCAGCGGATTCCAAAGCTACAGCTATTGTGGTGTTATATAGAGCGGCAGCGTCATCCGCATTGTGTAAGGAACTTATATCTGTAAGAGGGAGGAGGGATTCGGAGAATGAGTGTAGGTCAAGGTGTTTAAGATTCCTGCGAGGGTGTGAAAGTTTGTGGGGTGGGGATTGTAGACATGGAGTGAAGAGGGAAGAGAATGTGAGCAGGTTGTGGTCAGAGAGAGGAAGAGGTGAGTTAGAGAGGTTAGATAGGGAGCAGAGGCGGGTGAAGATGAGGTCCAGTGTGTGGCCATCTTTGTGGGTGGCTGTAGAAGACCATTGAGTGAGGCCGAAGGAGGAAGTGAGAGATAGAAGTTTAGTGGCAGCTGAGAGGGAAGTGTCAATGGGGATGTTGAAGTCGCCCATGATGATAGTAGGGATGTCCGCGGAAAGGAAATGAAGTAACCAGGTGGTGAAGTGGTCAAAGAAGGTGGTGGCTGGCCCTGGGGGGCGGTAGATGACAGCCAGTTGGAGGTTGGAGGGGGAGTAGATGCGCACAGAGTGCACCTCAAAGGAAGGGAGGGTAACAGAGGGTGGCAGTGGGATTGGGGTGAAGGAGCAGGTATCTGACAGGAGAAAACCAACTCCTCCACCATGTTTGCTGCTGGGGCGGGGGGTGTGAGAAAGGTGGAAGCCGCTATACGAAAGTGCAGCAGGAGAGGCTGTGTCAGAAGGGGTGAGCCAGGTTTCGGTGATGGCGAGGAAGGAGAGTTTGGTAGTGACAAAAAGATCATGGATGTAGGAAAGCTTGTTGCAGACAGAGCGAGCGTTCCACAGAGCTCCTGTTAGTGGGACTGGGGAAGCGGGGGCTGGGTGAATGGGTATAAGGTTGGAGAGGTTACGGAAGGTTGTGATAGAGCGTGGATGGGAGGTAGAAATGACTGTGGGAATGTGGTGAGGAGGACCAGGATTTGGAGAGATATCACCAGCAGTGAGAAGGAGCAGAGAAAGTGTTATCAGGTGGGAGCAGGAGAGGGCATGAGGGGGCTGTCTGTGTTTGGAGACAGAGGATTGTATGTTAAGGAACAGTTTTGAGGCGGAGGTGAGGTGGATGGGGAGGATTGAAGAAGAGATGAACAGTTCCTTACTAGGAGTAGGGATTAGGGGAATTAGCAGAAAGTGAAGGATTATTGGGGTGAAAGTGAAAACAAACAGAAACATTGTTTACAGTGACTGTCCAGTTACCTTCAGTTCCCTTCTGGTTCAATTCTGGTTTTAATTCTTAAATTAATCTTCACACTTCTAGCACACACTTATAGAAATCACAATGCAGACTGAAGTCTATGCAGACTTGTACTCTGCAATATATGTACAACTAAGTGCAGTCAGGTGTGAAGCAGAGAGGAGTGGTCTCTGCTCATCTTGGCCAGACAATTAAGAGTGGACCATATGTATATGATCAAGCCAGAGTAAACAAGGTCATAAATAACACTGGGGTAAGCTGGGGTTAGCTGAAAGGCATACCATGTGAATGCTAGGTGCAGAGGCAAGTCTATGTGCAAAGCTGGGTGACGCACTGTGTGTCCTTCATAGACAGACAGCAGGAGAGCAGGAGAGCTGGGTGGATGGACATACCATGTGAATGCTAGGTGCAGAGGCAAGTCTATGTGCAAAGCTGGGTGACGCACTGTGTGTCCTTCATAGACAGACAGCAGGAGAGCAGGAGAGCTGGGTGGATGGACATACCATGTGAATGCTAGGTGCAGAGGCAAGTCTATGTGCAAAGCTGGGTGACGCACTGTGTGTCCTTCATAGACAGACAGCAGGAGAGCAGGAGAGCTGGGTGGATGGACATACCTGTCGGAAGAATAGAGATGCTTGTTAGAGTGCGATGGTGGCAGGTAGCAGGGCACAGTCTGTATACATCCTTCTGGTTTTAATTCTTAAATTAATCTTCACACTTCTAGCACACACTTATAGCAATCACAATGCAGACGATATATCCCCGATCCTAGTATACATATCCCTCATCCTGGTATATGCCCCCCATTGTGCTGCTTTTCTTTAATGCATAGAAAAAAATAAACCATTATACTCACCTTCTCTCCACTCCTATGCCGTGACTGACTTTAGTGTGCAAGTGACAGGAGCGCATGACGTCACTGCCAAGCACTCTCAGTCTCTCAGTCACATGCACTCCGATGTTAGCTACTGGCTTTTGATTAGCCGGCAGCATGTATTTCTGTGAATGGACCTAATGGGTCTCTGTGCCAGAATACACTTCTGGCACAGAGACCCATCGGCCAAAAATGTAGGCATAAAGATAGGGCTGTGCAAGGGTATAAGAACCATAGTCGCAAAGGTTGCGGTTGGGTGACATGCGGATGAGGGGCTCGCTGATGCAAGCACAATCTTCAACTGGATGTTTGTCCTCGGATGTACAGATGAATGTGCATCCGAGGACATACATCCAGTTGAAGATTGTGCTTGTGTCAGCGAGCACCTCATCTGCACGTCACCCAACCGCAACCTTTGCGACCATGGTTCTTATACCCTTGTACAGCCCAATCTTTCCGCATACATTTTTGGCTGATGTCTACCTCATAGCCTGCTGTAATCTCCCCTGCACAGATATCAGATGTTTTTGAATTGTATAAATCTATGCACTTTTTGCCACATCTCCCTCCAGACCCATTCAGCCACCACTCTTCTGTCTTTCATGGAAGGCTCCTCTTCCTCCACCTCTTGCTAGGACAACAAGGGGATGTGAAACCATAATAAAGATATTTAATTATGACTATAAAAAATATCACATGGTTATAGATATAAATATATCTATAACCATGTGATATTTTTAAATATGTTTTAAAAATATGTTTAAATATATGAAAATATAAAAATATGAAAATATAAAAATATGTTTTATAAATATGTTTTATCATAAGAATGTTGCCTATAGATTTAGTAATATTGCCAGGCGTTTTTATGTGTAACTGGTACTAGGTGGCCGAGCATGTGCAGTATATATTCTGTAACTCATCTATATTCTGTAACTCATCTCATATAAAATATGAAAATATAAAAATATGTTTTATAAATATGTTTTATCATAAGAATGTTGCCTATTGATTTAGTAATATTGCCAGGCGTTTTTATGTGTAACTGGTACTAGGTGGCCGAGCATGTGCAGTATATATTCTGTAACTCATCTATGAAAGAACAGCCTTCCCCACATCTCCCTCTAATCCCACTTACCAGCCTATTCTAGTGGAGTGCAGTACAATGTCATTGGGCCGAGAGAGAATATATACAGAGGGCTGGGGTGTAGTATTATGGCTACTGTGTCAGACTGATTGCTCTTGCTCGGCCATATGTCTAATGTCACAGTAGCTGAACAGTGCAATTAAATTAGATTCTCCCGTCCCGGCTGACTCTGTATATATTGTTGCCACCCTCATCCTCTTACTGCACTAGAAGAGTCACTGGGACTACCTTCTGCTCCTTGTGGAGTGTGTCAATGAGTTCCTTCTGGACATCTGTCAAGTCAGCAGTCTTCCCCATGATTGTGGAGCCTACTGAAACAAACTAAATAGATCACGCTGTTTGTAATGACTCTATATAAGAGTTTCACTTTTTGTATTGAGGAACTGAAATAAATTAACTTTTTGATGATATTCTAATTTTGTGAAAAGCATCTGTATGTAGCAAGGAGCAGCTAGTGATAGGATACACCAAAATGTATGTGACGTGCACTTCTTAATGAAGACTTCATTCACTGCTTCCTTGGGTGCTGTCACATTGCATTCTTGCCCATGTCCAGTGATCCCGTAGGCGTCCGAACTTCCCGAAAAAATTTGGGTGTATGTCCCTATGGGATCATTGACTATAATGATGCAACAGAGGCAACATGTGCTTTGTGGTGCATTATTTTTGGGCATGTATGCCTACTGAAGACGGACATCCAGAAGTAGTAGATTGAGTCTGAGTGTCCGTCTCCAGTAGGTGTACACGCAATGGGCATGTTGGCACATATGCCCAAATCCCGTTTTGCTGTGAGTTGGGAAGCAAGTCCTGACGGGACCACTGGACGTAAACAAGAACTCAATGTAAGAGGGTCCTTAGTCCACATGTACGCCAGTCTTAATAGGTCAGGGTGCACTATATGAACCTGGCACAGGGCATCATTCAATGAAAGACTAACCTTAAAGGGGTTGTCAGGTCCAAATCGATGTCTGCAGTCACTGTGTGACTGCAGACCTATGAATCCCAGAGCACACGCACTGTGCACTGCGGGGATTCGCCTGTTTCAGAGGTGGGAATGGAGGGTATTATGAGTTATAAGTAACAATGTGCAGGTGTTGGGTATGTCACCACGGAACAGACGGACCAACAGTTAAAGGGGGGTTTATTTACAGGGATTAACACTGGCAATATAACAGTGCAAATATATGCAGAGTGAAACAGATTCTCGAACAGGTAAACAGTATTAAACGGATTTTCTTGTTTTCTTGAAAACTTAACAGTCTGATGGAGACTTGCTTGCAGGGTCAACTTCTCCAACGTACTCACCGATCACCAGCCGCATTTGTCGTCTGTAGTCTCTGTGAGCTCCAAAGTCTCTAGTAACCCACAGCCGGGGTCTCAGGGGTTACTGCAAGAGGCAGTGGGGGTACTGGGCCAACGGGGTCCCCTCTGCTCTGAGTCTTTTGTTTAAACACAACAGTCTCTCCCGGGGGAAACAACACTCCATCTCTTGTTAGGTCTCTCAGCAGGAATCAGGGGCTCTGCACTAGCACCACGGGTACCGGGGCTACGCGCGGGGGTCGCGGTCTCTGCACGGGCTACTGTCTCTGTACGGACCACTATCTCTGCACGGGCCACTGTCTATGCACGGAAGACAGGGAATACTTCTCTAGTCACTGCAGACTCCGGTTCCACGTACTCACAGGATGCAGTCTTTCTATACAGTTCCCCGGTATTTTCCCTCTGAACGGGAGTTCTCTCTCCTCCCCGGAGCGTGGCTGCATCCTCTCCTGACCGCTGCACAAGCTACTCTCTCCTCAGCATGCCCTGTCTTCCCGCTCTCCCCCCTGCTTCCTTCCTGTGCAGCACAACTTTCTCCTCCCCACTGCTACTCACAGGCCCATGATGCAGTCGGTCCAGGTCCAAGAGCCTTCCCCCTGGCAACCCTACTGTGCAGCCTTATGGTTCCGGGCATGGAGCAGAGGAGGTAAACCCTTTCTTATCCTTCTTGTGCTTCACCCCCTAGCATTCCCCCTCTCTTAAATCTTGCCATTCCACGGGCGAGGGGTCGTCGCACTCCACTATCCTGCCCACATCCTTTGCAACTCCTCTTTTTCTTCTGGCTCTAAATTCTTCAAGTGAGGCCGGTTCAAGATATCCCAGTCTTCATCCTCATCCTCATCTTCATCAGCCACAGAGGAAAATACCTCGGAAGAACTTGGCTTAGTCTTCTTCCTTTTTGCCTTGCCGCTGGCAGCATCTTGAGTAGACGATTCGTCCCTTCCTATGTCATTATTAACAACCCCAGGGGTTCCTTGCTTGGGTCCCTTAGTCTGGAGACTTAGTACAAGTGACTCTTCTACACAGCTCCCCCCCTTCTTTGACAGGGGCACTCTCATCCAAACTAGGACCGGATGATTAAGACCATGCAAGGTGGAACCTTCATCATCCGTGCCGGGCTCTGCGGGCGTCACTTCCCAGGGCTTCTCAGCCACACTCCTTGTCTCACACAGCTGTTCTATCTTCTCTGTCCAGTTGGAATCTTGTGAGCTGACAGCTGGCAGATGCTCCACCTCAGAGGACGACACTAGTGGCTCTTTCTTCTCATTGAACAGAACCGCAGGAACGTGTGTCTCAGAAACTCTTGTCACCTCTTCTCCTTTGCTAGTAGCTTGTGGCGGGCCTGATAGTAACTCGTCTCGATGGGCCACTCGGGCAATTGTCTCTTCCTCCTCTTCGGGTCGAACTTCACCGTTGTGACCTCTAGACAGAGGTTGGGGTTCTACTAATCCCGCCTCCACGTGCTGGGACAGTACGACATTTGATCATAGACAGTCGACATCCTCTTCACCTCTTCTCGGCGTCCGACACCATAACACTGTCTTGCTCTGAGTGGAGCTCTCCTCCCACTGCACCATTCCTTCCAGGGGCGACGCTCCCTCAAATTAGCAGGACCCACAGAGGGGTAAGCGGATCTCTACCACCGCCTTTCTCGGGTAGGGCAATTTCTGGACAGGTGTCCCACTCTTCTGCACGCCCAGCACTCACATCTGCATCTGTTTGTTGGGCGCTTTGGTCTGGATCGTCGACCTCAGTGGGAAGCATCTCTCATCGGTGGTTGCTCTTCACTCCCGGATACATGGTTACACTCTGGAGCCGCCTCTGAAGTCTTCCTCATGCTCCGCACCTCTCCTCTATCCCTCTCTGTCTGCTTCCACACGTTACCTCGGGGCATGCCTCTGGTCCTCAAGACAGCAGTAAGGGCTTCCCCCAGACTCTCAATCTCCTCCCAGATTCTTCTTAGCTTCAGCCGGGAATCCCGGGTCCATGATGTCTATTCTTCATTCGGGCTGAGTACTCCACAGTTGTAGCATGTAGACGGTCTTCTTTGCCAAGTGGCACTAGTCTCACATTGGGGGGGTGGTCTCTACAGCAGGGGCCCTCTTATATTCAGCCATTTCCTCATGGACTCGCTTAATCTCTTCTTTGAAGTCTTCTACCCATTGAGGGGCAGCTACCTCCCCGCTCCATACCTTCCCCACCGGTGCTATCACTCCCTGCTGCTGCTCGCATGTGCGCGCCTCAATCCCAACCTGAGAGAAAGTTATGTCTGGCTTTACCCGCATGCGCTCTCGCAGGACCTGCTTCATCAACACATCTCTCAAGCCCGTCACCAGTTGGTCTCGTAGCACAACGTCAATTGGCCATACACCTATGCTGTCCTTCCGCACAATGGCAGTATGGAGTTTCTGCAGGGCGTTCATAAACTGCGTCACGGTCTCCCCCTCTCTTTGTACCCAACAAAACAGTCGCATGCGCAGGTCCCCTACGCCGGTGGGGTCCCCATGCATCTCCTCAAGTATCCGTAATACTTTGTCAAGGGTATCTCTCGCCTGAGGGGGTCTGAGCATAACAGACTCCCGTGCATCCCCCTCTAGGGCCATCACAGCTATTTCCACCTCCAGGGCTGGCGTCATGGGATGCATCTGCATCATCCCTCTGATGCGCTCTGTCCAACTCCACAACATAACATTGCTCCCTGAGAATTTTGGCAAGTTAACCAACATGACTCCCAGGGAGATAATAGATCTGGGGACTCCCCCAACTGCTTGATCTGCCCCTTCCGCGCTACCGTGTGACATCCTGCCGACTACGCCAAATGTAGCAATGTGCAGGTGTTGGGTATGTCGCCACGGAACAGACGGACCAACAGTTAAAGGGGGGTTTATTTACAGGGATTAACACTGACAATATAACAGTGCAAATATATGCAGAGTGAAACAGATTCTCGAACAGGCAAACAGTGTGTAAACAGTATTAAACGGATTTTCTTGAAAACGTAACAGTCTGATGGAGACTTGCTTGCAGGGTTGTCTGCTCCAAAGTCTCTAGTAACCCACAGCCGGGGTCTCAGGGGTTACTGCAAGAGGCAGAGGGGGTACTGGGCCAACGGGGTCCCCTCTGCTCTGAGTCTTTTGTTTAAACACAACAGTCTCTCCCGGGGGAAACAGCACTCCGTCTCTTGTTAGGTCTCTCAGCAGGAATCAGGGGCTCTGCACTAGCATCGTGGGTACCGGGGCTACGCGCGGGGGACGTGGTCTCTGCACGGGCTACTGTCTATGTACGGGCGACTATCTCTGCGCAGGCCACTATCTCTGTATGGGCCACTATCTCTGCACGGAAGTCAGGGAGTACCTCTCCAGTCACTGCAGACTTCGGTTCCACGTACTCACAGGGTGCAGTCTCTCTGTACAGTCCCCCGGTATTTGCCCTCTGAACGGGAGTTCTCTCTCCTCCCCTGAGCGCGGCTGCGCCTTCTCCTGACCGCTGCACAAGGTGCTCTCTCCGCAGCGTGCCCTATCTTCCTGCTCTCTGCCCTGCTTCCTTCCTGTGGAGCACAACTTCCTCCTCCCCACTGCTACTCACAGGCCCATGATGCAGTTGGTCCATGTCCAAGAGTCTTCCCCCTGGCAACCCTACTGTGCAGCTATATGGTTCCGGGCATGGAGCAGAGGAGGAAAACCCTTTCTTGTCCTTTTTGTGCTTCACCCCCTTACATATACATACTTCAGCCAGAGCCTGGCCAGTGGGTGCAGCCTCGCTCCATACATTTGTGCGTGCGCTGGGGGGATTCACAAAGAGTGACATCAGACATCGATTTGGATCGGACAGCCCCTTTAAAGGGGGTCTCCGGGCATGTGACATTGATGACCTGTGATATGATAGGTCACCAATACCAGTTTCATGGAGGTTACACGTTGAATGACGCTGCGCAGTACACCGCTTATCGTCATTGGAGCTATCAGATGCCCTTTAATCTGGTATCAATCACCTAGTCTGGGAATATATCTTCGAAGTTACATGCCTGGGGACCCCCTTAGACAGACTTATGTTGAATGATGCCCTGTGCCTGGTTCTGTTGTTACTTGTTCCATTGATAAAATGAAGAATAATACAACAGAAAAAAAATTAAGTAAAAATGTATTTAATTAAAAAAAAAATCCATCTATCCGCAGCACACATCAGTAGGCTCAGCTCTGTGTATGTTCCACAGGTGCCCATCGCCAGCCGAGTGATGCCGGGCTCACCCGCTGAGAAGCCCCGGTGCACCGACCGCCGCCGCCCGTGACCTCTCTCCTGATGCTATAGGAGGGCTGTCCGGAGCACGTGACCACTCTCCAAGCTATATATAGCACGGAGCCGCTGTGAGGGAATAATCTGCGGCTCTCAGACGCGATCAGGCACCATGGTGGACAAATTCGTAGGGACCTGGCTGCTGGTGGAGAGCAAGAATTTCGATGACTACATGAAAGGGCTTGGTGAGTAATAGAAAAAGATATCTGTTAACGCAAGTATTAAGGCACGCTACATAGCAATGCATACAGATATGGTGCAGTATATAGAGATGGATGGATGTGATTATATATGTATATGTGTTTGTAATTGTGGCAGAGATGTCTGACTGGCACATGAATGATGCAACGATGGCTGCACCATGGCGAGGGACTGCAGCACTGCAGATGGTGGCTGTGTTCTGACACCAGGCTCTCACAGGGGGATGGGGAAAGGGCCACTGCAGGAGAGGCAGCAGTGTCTGCCCGGGGAGGGGGCTGTGAGGGGGTGAGGCAGGGTGTGCAAGGTGCTGGTGAGGCAGGGTGCTGAGAGGGGGTGAGGTAGGGTGCTGGTGAGGGGGTGAGGCAGGGTGTTGTGAGGCAGGGTGGGCAGGGGGACAAAGTGTAAGGGGAGGTAATGATGAAAAGAGGATGATATGCAGAGTTGGGGTCTCTATGTAGCCCTCCAGCCTAGAGGGGGCACATAGCACTACACATTGTACAGCTGTATGATAAAGAAGGTGCCCCCGATGCATGCTATCTGGTGCAGTGATAAGGGTACTCCACGCTCTTCCCCACCTGCCAGACACCTACATCAGCCAATAATAATGATGGGCATGATGCAGACCCCATTAGTGATGGTGTGGATCTGTGATGACGTTAGAAAACAGCTAAACCATCTTGCTTTTAGAGCTGCATATCTGGCACACTGTACCAGTACAGCTCTATATGAGGGTACATATATGATAAGGATGGTCCCTTTCTAGTTGGCCATTTCTAAAGGCTTATCTGAGAAGTGTACCCCATCCATCGTTCCTTCAGTCCCCACCCATTATTCCCCACAGTCCCTACTCCCTATTCCCTACTGGACACAAGCTTTGGCAAAACTAATGTTTTTTTGGTCCTGCCAATAAAGCTTCATTGAATTCAATTGTAATGTCTGTGATGTCAGTAAGGCACGTATCAGCTCATTACCGTTCAGCACGTTCGATCCATATGTAATAAGCAGTGACCCCTGGCAGGCAGCTTGCTTTTCATGCTTCAGCGAGCTGCCATTACATTACTGTGACCTAAGGCTTACATCTGAGGACACATTAAAGTGGTTTCCGTGTATATACATATATATGTCCGCCCTCTTCTCTCACTATGTGAAGTCTATTTGCTTTACAATAGCAAACATGGACATTCCTGGAGGCATATGGTAATATTTATAAGGAAAACACAACCAAGAAGTACCCTCCACTGATGGGATATGGGCAGCGTAGGATTATTATACACATAGACAGTAGTAGGCAAAAAAAGTTGGATCCTACACCCGTTACTCCAATCAAGGAGCCTTTGTGATTATTTTTATAGAAATGCTCCAAAATCTAATAGTCCATTTTTATAGCCCTGGTCATCCTGCCCCAAACAGATCACTTACTGGCCATAAACCAACATGAAGCAGAGATCCAGAGAAGAGCAGAATATATTTATTAGTATTGACGTCAGATGGCACGGGGCATGACTGAGAACGCTTCCTTACCTCTACTCCTGGTTGGACCAGACCAGATACAATTTAAAAGGTCTACCTTTCCCCCAAAACAGCTCCAGGTTTGTCTATTAGACCTGTCTGCTGTTGAAGCTCCATCCCTTGCATCTGAGCTGCTATACCAGACAAAGTTCACTGGGAAGAGGGGCCGTGAACCTTTTTATCTGGTGTATGTTCTTAAATTTACAGGACCATTAAGGCTATGTGCACATGCTGCGGTTTTTGCTGCGGATCCGCTGCAGTAGTTCTGTAGACAGTGTACAGTAGCATGTAAATCTATGTGATTTGCAATCTGCTGTACACATGCTGCAGATTTTTAACTGCGGAAAAGCTGCGGTTTTGAATCCGCAGAAAGAAATGACATGTCACTTCTTTTCTGCGGATTCTGCTGCGGTTTACCATCTCCATTGTAGAGGGGGAAAACCGCAGGCCAATCCGCAGGTAAAACCGCAGGTCATTTTACCTGCGGTTCCGCAGATCCGGTACAAATCCGCAGCGTGTGCACATACCGTAAGTGTCGTGCTAAGAACATGACCAGAATAGGACAGCTGCCTGAGTATCTACCAGACATGGATGGTTTAGAAATGATCATAAAAGCACACATATGGGAACTTTAAGGCTATGTGCACACGTTGCGGATTTTCTGCAGCATTTTTGGACGCACGGAATTGCATCAAATCCGCAGTGTAGTACACCACCAATGTTAGCCAATGGGAAATGGAGATTTGTTGTGCACAGGCTGCGGAAAAATACGCGTGCGGATTTGCCGTGTTTTATTTTCCACAGCATGTTAATTCTTTTTGCGGATCTGCAGCGTTACTGCACCCATTGCTTACATTGAGTCATGCAAAACCGCAAGTGTACTGTAAAAAGATCTGCCATTGTGTGTGAGAAACGCTGCAGATCGGGAGGAGGAAGAGTGTGTGAGTGGAGACTGTTTGTGTGGACATCTGCATGGCTGTGTGTGGGTCTATATGTAGGCAGGCATCGTCCGATGGGACTACTAGTCCCATCTGTCTTTGCCTGATACAGTGACAGCTAGCCATTGATGGGACAGTAGTAGTCCCATCATCCGGCTACTTTATTCAGGTGTAGAAAAACCAACACACATACAGTACATACTCAGCATACAGCTAATCACCGACACCCCCGATCACCTGTAAAAAATAAATAAACCAATAGTATACTCCCTGTTCTGATGTAATCCATTTAATAATGAGTGTCCCACGACTATCTCCCATGGGCACAGCTCTCCAGGGGCCTCCGGTGATACAATGATGGCAGGTATCCTCCTGCAGTGTATCACTCCGCCGTCAGAGGTCAATGGAGTTCATGCTGTCACTTGCATCACTGCTGTGTGGGAAAATTTTCACGCAGCAATGCCATAAAGTGAGAGCATGAACTCCAGTGAACCCTCAGTGATAACACTGCAGGGGCCATTATCTCCCGTGTGTGTCACTGGAGGCCCTGTAGAGCAGTCACATCTATAGAGCTGTCACATCAGGGGTGATCATCGTGGGACACTCGTTATTAAATGGATTACATCGGAACAGGGTGTATACCGTTGGTTTATTTTATTTTTTTTTACAGGTGATCGAGCGTGTCTCAGGAATTAGGAGTACAGTAAAGAAGGGGAAACTGTGCTTAGTGTTTTATTTCATTAAAATACTTTATTTTGGCTGTGTGTTTATTTAACCCTTTCACAACTATAGGATTAGTAATGGATAGGTATCTTATTGACGCTCTCCATTACTAAGCCGGGCTTGATGTCCCCTTACAATACAAAGGTGATATCAACCCTACTAATATTACCCCATATGCCACCTTCTTGCCTCATCTATTACTGTTGGGCTGTTTATTGCCAGTTTAAAGAAAGTAAAGAACATTAGACTGTTATGATGAACCTATTGGTGTTATTTATCATGAAGTCTATGAACTGATCTGTTTTTTTAGGTTTAACCCTTTCACACCAGAGCCTGTTTTTGCCTTTGTGACTGTGCCAATTTTATTCAATTCTGACCAGTGTCACTTTATGAGGTAATAACTCTGGAACGCTTCAACGGATCCCAATGATTCTGGAAAAAAAAGGAAAATTGACGAAAACCTTGAAAATATAGCAAATTTCAAACTTTTAATTTTTATGCCATTAAATCAGAGTGTCATATCGCACAAAATAGTTAATAAATAACATTTCCCACACGTTTACTTTACATCAGCACAATTTTCAAAACATATAATTTTTTTTGGTAGGAAGTTGAAAGGGTTAAAAGTTGACCGGCAATTTCTCATTTTTACAACAAAATTTGCAAAACCATTTTTTTAGGAACTACCTCACACTTGAAGTGACTTTGAGGGATCTATATGACAGAAAATGCACAAAAATGACAACACTCTAAAAACCCGTGAAGATACTCAAAACCACATTCAAAAAGTCTATTAACCCTTGAGGTTCTTCACAGGAATTTTTGGAATGTGGAAGGAAAAAATAAACATTTACTGTCACAAAAATTTTCCTTTAGACCTAATTTTTTTTTTTTTTTTTAGTTTTGCAAGGGTAACAGGAGAAAATGGACCATACATTTTGTTGTGCAATGTCTCATGAGCATGGTGATACCCCATATGTGGGGGAAATCTACTGTTTGAGCGCACAGCAGGGCTCGGAAGGGAAGGCACAACAATTGACTTTTGGAATACAAAATTGGCTTGAATCAATAGCCGAAACCATGTCATGTTTGGAGAGCCCCTGATGTGCCTAAACAGTAGAAACCTCACACAAATAACCCTATTTTGGAAACTAGGCCCCTCAAGGACTTTATCTAGATGTGTGGTGAGCACCTTGAAACCTCAAGGGCTTGACAGAATTTTATAACGTTGAGCTGTGAAAATCAAAAAACACATTTTCCCAACAAATATTATTTCAGCCCCATTTTTTGAAAATTTTCACAATGGTAACAGGAAAAAAGGATGCCAAAATTTGTTGTGCAATTTTTCTGAAGTATGTTACCCCATACTTGTCGAAAAACGACTGCTTGGGTGCAAGGTAAGGCTGGAAAGAGAATGAGGGCTATTTTGGCTGTGATAGGTTGCGGACACCATGTCACATTTGATGTGCCCCTGACATGCCAAAACAGCAGAAACCCCCACAAGGTGATCCCATTTTGTAAACTATACCTCTCAAGGAATTGATCTAGTGAGTATGTTTAAACCTCAGGCGATTCACAAGCTTGTATAAAACTAGGCTGCGTAAATTAAATATTACTATTTTTTTTGTTTCCACTAAAATGTTGTTCTGACCCCAAGTTTGCAATCTTCAAAAGGGGTAATAGGAGAAAACGAACAGTACAATTTGTTATGCAATTTCTCCTGAGTAAATCAATACCTCATAATTGGTCGAAAACTACTTTTGAGGCACAGTGCAAAGCTCAAAAGGGAAGGAGCGCCATATTACAGTGCAGATTTTGCTCTATTGGTTTGAGGGTGCCATGTCACATTGGCAGAGCCCCTGAGGTGCCAGAACAGCAGAAACCCCCATAAGTGACGCCATTTTTATCACAAAAATTGTTTGAGCCCCAGATTTTACATTTTCACACTGGAAAATGGGTAAAAATGGTGCCAAAATGTGTTACACAATTTCTTCTGAATTTGGCAATACCCCATATGTGGCTGTACGGTGCTGATTAGCCAAACAGCGAGACTTGGGAAGGACGGAGCACTATTTAACTCTTGGAGAACAAATTAGTTTCCGGACTCTATATACAGAGCCCCTAAATGCCAGACAAGCAGAATCTGCAAACTGCTGCTGTAGTAACCAGTAGCAGTGTCCAGTATGTTATGCCCAGCCCGTGCTTCTGGATACATGCACCCATAAATTAGGTGGGCTCTCATCACTACAGAAATGCCAAACATGTGGATGATATACAGTGGTGGCCAAAAGTATTGGCACCCCTGCAATTCTGTCAAATAATACTCATTTTCTTCCTGAAAATGATTGCAAGCACAAATTTTTTGGTATTATCTACATTTATTTTGTCTTCAATGAAAAAACAAAAAAAGAATTGTCCTAAAGCCAAATTGGATATAATTCCACACCAAACATAAAAAAGGGGGTTGACAAAAGTATTGGCACTGTTTGAAAAATCATGTGATGCTTCTCTAATTTGTGTAATTAACAGCACCTGTAACTTACCTGTTGCACCTAACAGGTGTTGGCAATAACTAAATCACACTTGCAGCCAGTTGACATGGATTAAAGTTGACTCAACCTCTGTCCTGTGTCCTTGTGTGTACCACATTGAGCATGGAGAAAAGAAAGAAGACCAAAGAACTGTCTGAGGACTTGAGAAACCAAATTGTGAGGAAGCATGAGCAATCTCAAGGCTACAAGTCCATCTCCAAAGACCTGAATGTTCCTGTGTCTACCGTGCGCAGTGTCATCAAGAAGTTTAAAGCCCATGGCACTGTGGCTAACCTCCCTAGATGTGGATGGAAAAGAAAAATTGACGAGAGATTTCAATGCAAGATTGTGCGGATGGTGGATAAAGAACCTCGACTAACATCCAAACAAGTTCAAGCTGCCCTGCAGTCCGAGGGTACAACAGTGTGAACCCTTACTATCTGTTGGCATCTGAATGAAAAGGGACTGTATGGTAGGATACCCAGGAAGACCCCACTTCTTACCCCGAGACATAAAAAAGCCAGGCTGGAGTTTGCCAAAACTTGCCTGAGAGCCTAAAACGTTTTGGAAGAATGTTCTCTAGTCAGATGAGACAAAAGTAGAGCTTTTTGGGAAAAGGCATCAGCATAGAGTTTACAGGAAAAAAAACAGACATTCAAAGAAAAGAACACGGTCCCTACAGTCAAGCATGGCGGAGGTTCCCTGATGTTTTGGGGTTGCTTTGCTGCCTCTGGCACTGGACTGCTTGACCGTGTGCATGGCATTATGAAGTCTGAAGACTACCAACAAATTTTGCAGCATAATGTAGGGCCCAGTGTGAGAAAGCTGGGTCTCCCTCAGAGGTCATGGGTCTTCCAGCAGGACAATGATCCAAAACACACTTCAAAAAGCACTAGAAAATGGTTTGAGAGAAAGCACTGGAGACTTCTAAGGTGGCCAGCAATGAGTCCAGACCTGAATCCCATAGAACACCTGTGGAGAGATCTAAAAATGGCAGTTTGGAGAAGGCATCCTTCAAATATCAGGGACCTGGAGCAGTTTGCCGAAGAAGAATAGTTTAAAATTCCAGCAGAGCATTGTAAGAAACTCATTGATGGTTACCGGAAGCGGTTGGCAGTTATTTTGGCTAAAGGTTGTGCAACCAAGTATTAGGCTGAGGGTGCCAATACTTTTGTCTGGCCCATTTTTGGAGTTTTGTGTGAAATGTTCAATGATTTGATTTTTGCTTCATTCTCTTTTGTGTTTTTTCATTGCAAGCAAATTAAATGAAGATAATACCAAAGAATTTGTGATTGCAATCACTTTCAGGAAGAAAATGAGTATTATCTGACAGAATTGCAGGGGTGCCAATACTTTTGGCCACCACTGTATTTGGTTTAGGTCCACTGTTGGGCTCAGAAGGGAGGGGGGCGTTTGAGTTTGGAAGCGCAGAATTTCTTTTAGGTGGGTGAGTAGCCATAATGCTTTTCCAGAGCCTTTGTACTAGCAGTAACGTGAAAGCCCCCTATATTTCTGTTAGCAGATAACGGATCTGAGTGAGGACTTGCTGCTTTTGTGGATTGAGTCGAAGCTTTTATTGGGAACATTTTACATAACATTTGGGATCACAGTTATCCAGTTCTCTATGCTCAGCACTTACTTTGAGGTTTTCATCTAAATCTGAGTGACATTTAGATGAAACTCCCAAGGGATGCATTCACTATGCAAAACTGGCTGACTGCGCTTTTATGTATGACTAAAAAGACAGACACCACTGGATCACAGGTCTTATGGCATCCACAGTGTCTCCATTTGCCTCATTATAGGGAATATTCCGCCGGGAGTTCCGTCTGAATCATGTATTTCAGAGATTTACACAGAAACCCCGAAGTGAGTGTCCAGCGCAGTGCGCAGGATAAATGTGCTCTGAACCTTACTGTGATCTTTGGAAGGCAGAATGAAAAAATCCACAGCATGTGAAGTATTGGTTTTATTTATTTTCTACACCATTCCTCGTGCAATATAAGTGATTAGGTGACTTTATTCTTAAGGTCAGTGCAATTACAGCGATACCAGATTTACATCGGGTTTTTATGTTTAGCTGCTGTCACACACCAAAAGACGCTTTTTATTTTGAGAGCTATCATTTTTCCATATTTCGGCCAACAGTCATGCGAGGTCTTGTTTTTGCGGGTCAAGCTGATGTTTTTATTGGTACCATTTTTGGGCACATGACATTTTTTTGTTCGCTTTCTAGTCTGATTTTGGGAGACAGAATGATCAAACACCAGGAATTCAGGATTATTTTTTTTTTTTTTTTTTTTTTATACCTTTCCACATGTGGTAAAATTGATAAGGCAGCTTTATTCTTCGGGTCAGTACGATTACAGCAATACCACATTTATTTATTTTTTTGTCTCGCCACTTTTTCATAATAAAAACTATTTTATAGAAAAAATAATTGTTTTTCATTGCTTTATTCTGAGAGATATAACTATTTTATTTTTCCACTGTTGGAGCTGTATGGCAGCTTGTTTTTTTTTGTGGGACAAGATGACATTTTCATTGCTACCATTTTTATTTTGATTTGACTTTTTGATCTCGTTTTATTCTACTTTTTGTTTGGCGACATGATGAAAAAGCAAAGGTTTTGCTCCTTTTTTTTGTTTTTTTTACGGTGTGCACTGAAGGCGTTAACAAGTGTGACCGTTTTATAGGTTGTCTGTTCTGGATACGGCGATACCAAATATGTGTACTTTTTTGTATATATATATATATATACAGTGTGTATATATTTTTTTATAGTTTTAAAACTTTTTTCTTTTCTTTTTTACTTAGTCCCAGTATGGGACTTCAATTTTTACTTGTCTGATTAATGGTCTTATACAGTGCAATACACATGATTGCATTGTATGAGACCTGTCAGTGTTGCTCAGGTACATCGCTTGTTAGATGGCTGCTGGCTGAGTCTAACAAGCCACCATAGCTGGCAGACCTGGAGGTCATCACGTGACCTCCGACTGCCGGGACAACGCGGGATCCCCGTGATGTGATCAGATCTCATCACGGGGGGCGTCTGAGAGGTGAGTTTAGCAGGGGTCTCCTCCTGATATCTTCTAAATGCCATGATCGCAGCATCTAGAAGATAGCAAAGGGTTAACATCATTGGGACCTGATCTAATCAGGTCCCGATGATGTCACTTGTCAGAGCAGCCGCTCTGCACAAGAATCAAAGTGCTTGCAGGTCCCTGGGGGTCCTGAGTGCTGTGAGGCCACCCACTGTTCATAAACGTGGGCGCTGCACAGAGCCCAGCAAGCGCCGATGTTTATCTACCGTGGGCAGTCAGGAAATGGTTAAAACTGAATGACTTTGATCTAATGGGAACTAACCATGGGGGAGTATCCTGATGTGTAGTAGGAAGGGGTTGGTCTTCAGCGAGATAAAACAGTGGCCAGATGGCATTCCTAAGGGAGCAAATACTTCTGGCTATCCAGCCACTGCCTCCAGGATGTTGGGGGGGGGGGGGGGTTTCTACTGTTTAGTTTACATTAGGGAAAAACCTATGGTATGTAATATGACCAGTGTTAAGGTGTATGCTATGGCCTAGTATGGATAGGTAAGCCAGGTTCACTTTGTCTTTCCACTTTTCCCTCCCTTTCCCTCCCAAGGGCTTCTACAGTATTGCCACCCTACATTTTCAAAAGGGACATGGTCCAGTATGGCATATGACCATTGGTAGACATAGGTTATGCCATATACACATGGTCAAAATTGTTGGTACCCCTCGTTTAATGACAGAAAAACCCACAATTGTGGCAGAAATAACTTGAATCTGGCAAACGTAATAATATATAAAAAATCTATGAAAATGAACAAATGAAAGTCAGACATTGCTTTTCAACCATGCTTCCACAGGATTTTTAAAAAAATAAAACTCATGAAATAGGCCTGGACAGAAATGATGCTACCCTTAACTTAATATTTTGTTGCACAACCTTTTGAGGCAATCACTGCAATCAAACGATTCCTGTAACTGCCAATGTTACTTCTGCAGCTCTCAATAGGTATTTTGGCCCACTCCTCACGAGAAAATTGCTCCAGTTGTCTCATGAAAGCAGCTTCAGAATAGTCCAATGTTTTCCTCTTAGCCATTCTTGGGTGTTTTTAGCTGTGTGTTTTAGTTCATTATCCTGTTGCAAGACCCATGACCTGTGACTGAGATCAAGCTTCCTGACACTGGGCAGCACATTTCTGTCTAGAATCCCTTGATAGTCTTGAGATTTTATTATATCCTTCACAGAATCTAAACACCCTGGCTTGTCAACATGCAGTTTAGCAAATGGCAAATTCCAGTCTGGCTTTTTTTTTTTTTTTTTCTCTCAACAGTGTCCTCCTTGGTTGTCTCCCATGAAGTACACTTTGCTTCATACAACGATGGATGGTGCGATCTGACACTGATGTTCCTTGAGCTTGAAGTTCACCTTTAATCTGTTTAGAAGTTTTTCTGGGCTCTTTTGTTACCATTCGTATTATCCGTCTCTTTGATTTGTCATCAATTTTCCTCCTTCATCCACATCCAGGGAGGTTGGCTACAGTCCCATGGAGCTTAAATTTCTGAATAATATGTGCAACTGTAGTCACAGGAACATCAAGCTGCTTGGGGATGGTCTTATAACTGTTACCTTTAACATGTTTGTCTATAATTTTCTTTCTAATCTCCTGAGACAATTCTTTCCTTCACTTCCTCTGGTCCATGTTGAGTGTGATACTCACTGTGCAGTGTGGTGACATGATGTGTAGTCCTCTATACAGACCCACTCACTGATTCCAAGATTCTAGACACCTGTGATGCCAATTAGTGGACACACCTTGATTTAACATGTCCCTTTTGCCACATTACTTTCAGGGGTACCATCATTTCTGTCCAGGCCTATTTCATGAGTTTTACCTTTTTAAAAATTCTGTGGAAGCATGGCTGACAGCAATGTATGACTTTCTTTTGTTCATTTTCATAGATTTTTGATTCATTACTTTTGTCAGATTCAAGTTAGTTCTGTGAACATTGTGGGTTTTTCTGTCATTTAACGAGGGGTACCAACAATCTTGACCACATGTGTAGGTCAGGCGGACGACAGTCAGCTGTACAATGGTCAGACAGGCATTCTTTTGCTTCATTCATATATTAGGAGGTGTAAAGTTCTGTTTCATTACAAATTTTTGCCATAAACAAGTGTTTTTGTGGTTATTTAGTAAAACTAAGCTGGTGGGTCTACAGTCAGAGTCCTTGTTCAAGTCTAAGTCATAAACTTGTCCCAAGTGGCTTGATTTTAGTCTTGTTACAGATGTAAAATGCCCAAATGTCACCCCTATATGTGACAAAGTAATATTAATCTAGCAACTATCTACAGGAGATTATTGTCCAAGATCTTTATGCATTTTTGTATGATCGGATAAATAAGCTTATATTAACACATGGAACTCCTGCGGAGAGAAGGCATATTAATGTACAGTGGGGCAAAAAAGTATTTAGTCAGTCAGCAATAGTGCACGTTCCACCACTTAAAAAGATGAGAGGCGTCTGTAATTTACATCATAGGTAGACCTCAACTATGGGAGACAAACTGAGAAAAAAAAATCCAGAAAATCACATTGTCTGTTTTTTTTTCATTTTATTTGCATATTATGGTGGAAAATAAGTATTTGGTCAGAAACAAGCAATCAAGATTTCTGGCTCTCACAGACCTGTAACTTCTTCTTTAAGAGTCTCCTCTTTCCTCCACTCATTACCTGTAGTAATGGCACCTGTTTAAACTTGTTATTAGTATAAAAAGACACCTGTGCACACCCTCAAACAGTCTGACTCCAAACTCCACTATGGTGAAGACCAAAGAGCTGTCAAAGGACACCAGAAACAAAATTGTAGCCCTGCACCAGGCTGGGAAGACTGAATCTGCAATAGCCAACCAGCTTGGAGTGAAGAAATCAACTGTGGGAGCAATAATTAGAAAATGGAAGACATACAAGACCACCGATAATCTCCCTCGATCTGGTGCTCCACGCAAAATCCCACCCCGTGGGGTCAGAATGATCACAAGAACGGTGAGCAAAAATCCCAGAACCACGCGGGGGGACCTAGTGAATGAACTGCAGAGAGCTGGGACCAATGTAACAAGGCCTACCATAAGTAACACACTACGCCACCATGGACTCAGATCCTGCAGTGCCAGACGTGTCCCACTGCTTAAGCCTGTACATGTCCGGGCCCGTCTGAAGTTTGCTAGAGAGCATTTGGATGATCCAGAGGAGTTTTGGGAGAATGTCCTATGGTCTGATGAAACCAAACTGGAACTGTTTGGTAGAAACACAACTTGTCGTGTTTGGAGGAAAAAGAATACTGAGTTGCATCCATCAAACACCATACCTACTGTAAAGCATGGTGGTGGAAACATCATGCTTTGGGGCTGTTTCTCTGCAAAGGGGCCAGGACGACTGATCCGGGTACATGAAAGAATGAATGGGGCCATGTATCGTGAGATTTTGAGTGCAAACCTCCTTCCATCAGCAAGGGCATTGAAGATGAAACGTGGCTGGGTCTTTCAACATGACAATGATCCAAAGCACACCGCCAGGGCAACGAAGGAGTGGCTTCGTAAGAAGCATTTCAAGGTCCTGGAGTGGCCTAGCCAGTCTCCAGATCTCAACCCTATAGAAAACCTTTGGAGGGAGTTGAAAGTCCGTGTTGCCAAGCGAAAAGCCAAAAACATCACTGCTCTAGAGGAGATCTGCATGGAGGAATGGGCCAACATACCAACAACAGTGTGTGGCAACCTTGTGAAGACTTACAGAAAACATTTGACCTCTGTGATTGCCAACAAAGGATATATCACAAAGTATTGAGATGAAATTTTGTTTCTGACCAAATACTTATTTTCCACCATAATATGCAAATAAAATGAAAAAAAAAACAGACAAGGTGATTTTCTGGATTTTTTTTTTCTCAGTTTGTCTCCCATAGTTGAGGTCTACCTATGATGTAAATTACAGACGCCTCTCATCTTTTTAAGTGGTGGAACTTGCACTATTGCTGACTGACTAAATACTTTTTTGCCCCACTGTATGTACTACCAAGTCTTGGCTTTTCTTCAGTGTCGGTTGACAATTGTTCCATTGTTAGTGTCTGTCCAGAAGTTTGAGGAGGGAGGGAGAGCCGTACTAATGCACACAAGCTATGTGGGCATAAGGGTGACTGTTTCAGAGACGGCACAAAAAATGAATGGCTTGACTCTCACCCACTGCACAGCTGGCACACTAGAAGATTGCATGGCACCACATTATAGAGTACTACACAAACAAAGATTATGACTATTAGCTGCAGAAATTGGTCAGTGGATATAAAGACATTTCCCTCGTCAATCTAAATAGTTTACCTACTAATATTGTAACTAATATCAGGACTCTATGTGAACAATCTGGATTTAAGACTTTCATTTGACCTATCTCCTCGCCAAGAGCGTACAACACAGGCTTGCCAGAAGAATCACACGCACTATCTAAATGGCCAACGTTCCCCTCACTGACTGACCTTGGTGTGAAGGTTGTGTAAAGTCTGAAGCATTATGAAAGCTAGAATTAAAAGTGCAGGTGTATAGATGTGTTATGTTTACAGCCACGGGGAAGATGATATTTTTCATGTTTCCCTTCTTATGTCTACATATTGTAATTTTGAGCCATGCTTTAGTAAAATAGTAAATTAACAGTCTCTTTATCTTGAACACATTATCATTCCTTAAGCTTTGTGCTTTTGTACATACACATTTATTTATTTAATTTTGTGTCTCATTTTAAAAGGTGTTGGCTTTGCCACTCGACAAATTGCAAATGTTACCAAACCCACTACAATCATCAGCTACGATGGGGACGTCATTGTGCTGCACACACAGAGCACTTTCAAGAACACTGAGGTCAAGTTTAAACTGAATGAAGAATTTGATGAGACCACAGCGGATGATCGGAAGGTTAAGGTGAGACCTAGTTATTTTTGGCTCACATGTTGGCATCTGGGCCTTACCTGCAAAAGTACGTCTGCAGCCGACCACAAAAGTGGATAAAGTCAATTCCAAAATTGCATGTGTATCTATTTTTAGCATTTTACAGAAGACTTTACCTATGCTGCAGAATCAGATCTGTGAAGCAGCAGGAATCAATATAAGATTACCTGTACAGACTGCCTCCTCAGCTGCGCCCCACCAGGCTGAGCGGCACTTCATCATTGAGGCCACCTTACCATTTGGGAAGCACGGCTCACTGGGCCCTATTCTGCATTCTTAACATCGTGCTTTTTTAGCCTATGACTTGATTTATGGTATCCAGAGATTTGACACACATTTTACTATTTGCAGCATAAAGTAACATGCTACAGATTTTAGATCCATGGGATGGGTCCATTTATATTGGTGTTGATGAAGTTCTAACATTTGGGTGGGAAATCTGCTGTATAAATACATACCCTAATGAGGAAAGGAAATGCAGAGTGTTATCATTGGATAAACTGTAAAAAAGAATACAATCTAATAATGTAAATAATTCTTGCTAGTAACCTAATCATCAGAACGGACCATGTTTAATGTAGGTCCTGTTATTCAATTTATGGAGATGCTCAGTACAAATTTTTTTTTTTTTTTTAAAGAACAAGTACTCACCTTGAACCACTGATATTCTGCTGCCTGTGTCTCCCGACGTTTTCCTGGTTTCAGTCTCATTCAGCCTTTTCATTCAGTCCGTGCCAAAAGAGAGATTAGAATGTGCAGGCTGCAGACAGTCAGCGGCCCCTGATTGGCTGAATGTCATATTGCTTCCCCCACTGGAGGAGGAAGCCAAAGGAAGCACACAGGCAGCAGTGCTGCAGAATAATGGGTATCTGGTAAGTGAGGATACTGTGTGTTCCTTTTTGTCAATATACCCATGGACCTATTTTTAATATAAAAATGTACTGTAAAACTCTGTTAAGTGTCATTGGTGCTGATTTGGTTCAGAACAGGTACTGGGGAAAGAATTCTGCCCAGCTCCTCTGCCTGGTGGCATAAGCAGAATAGACACTTTTGGGATTTTCCATCAATGGTGTCTACAATCAGTTGACAGCATTGGGGAGGCCGGCTGAGGATATTGATGTATTGTATCTGCACTCCCAATTGCTCATGTTTGCAAAACAAGTGAATTGCCATGTAGGTTTATGTTAGAAAATCGCTGTAAAAATAGTCCCTCAATATGAGCAGATAGTATTATATAAGTATGTGCTCCTGTAATCTGTATTTCCAGCAATACTCATTTCTTTGGAAAATAGATAGATATCTATCAGCTACAAGCATAAGATTAAGTGTGTGCCACTACACCAGACCAGGTTATGGACGGATTTCTGCCAGGATAAATAAATATATATATTTGCCTTAAATTGTCTGTCATCCACTTCCATCTGGATGTCCGCCATTTTGGAACACCCAAGTGATGCCGCTCGGATCCAGGACGCAGCTGCGATCATGAGGCTATGAGAGGGGTGTAATGAGGGGGGGGTAATGAGTGATGCCGCCGCCGGACCCCCGCCAGGCCCCACTGCCTGACTACACACGCCGGATCCTGCCGCTGCCTGCCCACCCACCTCCATGCAGTCACAGCCAGCAGGAAAGACCACGGCTTGAGGCCTGGGCTGGAGATTGGGTGAGGCCGCAAAACTGTGACGACTCCTGGAGTGGACCCTCTGGGTCGTGGCACCAACCCTCCCAGGGCGAGCTGGCCTAGTGAGGACCACCCCCTATACAGAGAGTGTCAGGAGCCCCCAGGGGATGAGGTACCATGACAGCTGGCACCAGGCGGCCGGCTCACAGGAGACACGAGTGGTGTGTCAAAGAAGGTACAGGGTACTAGGGAAAACCCGGTGAGTACACGGGAGTGCGCTAGATACAGGATAGTGCAAAATGGGTACACGTGAGCACGTATGGCGTGCAACGACTAGCACGTCCGGGAGTGAGCAAAGCAGGACGCGTGCAAAGGAGCATGTCTGAGTACTGAGTTAGGCAGCAGGTGTGCCAGGAGGTGTAACTGAGCATAAGACTGAGCACAGGATCAGAGCGTGTTCCAGGAGGCACGACTGGGTAAAAGACAGAGTACAGGATCAGAGTGTGTGCCAGGAGGCACAATAGAGTACAAGACAGAGTACAGGACCTGAATACAGCGCACAGCCAGGCAGGGACACAGCAGACCCAGCCTGGAAGCACAACAATAATCAGGCACCTCCCATAGGGGAAGGTAGCCTAATATAGCACATGACCACTAAAGCTTCCGGGTCAAGTCCTCCTTTACCATAGAGAGGACGGACCTGGAAACTGAACTGACAGGAGCGCACAAGCGCATACATGACATGGAGTAGGTGGGAGCCAGGATACGAGAAGTGCGCACCCGACGGGACCCCCGGAGCGAGTGCGGCTCCAGAAGAAATTACATTGGGACCAAGTCCCGCCTCCCGGTGAGCGCGGCGTGACAAAAACACAGTCTTTCCTGCCAGCTGTGTAGCATCGGGCACACATCTAGTGTGTGTATGTATGTAGTGTGTGTGTGTATATATATAAATATATAGTGACATCTCAGGCTCTGGAAAGAAGTAGCTGGGTTTTCCTGAGGTTTAGAACGGAAACTATTTTGCAGGCATCTGTTATGTGGTGGGTGGAAATATTTGCCCGTTGGCTCTCAGATGTATCTGGATGTTAAATACCGTTGAACTCTACAAACTGTTTTGTTTTGGGATCCTCTGAAGTGGGCTTACTGGGACTTTTTTTTTTTTTTTTTTCTTTTCAGGGTATTGTCTTGTATTATATTCGGCTTAAAAAATAAAGGGAACACTGTTTGTGTTCCCTTTATTTCTTTGAGCAGTATATATTCACCTATACAAAATTCAGACATACAGGAAGTTTTAGCCCAGCAAAGTGCATGGCAGTGGCAATACCCTTCATCTTATATGTAAACATTGTCTTTTCAGTCCTTGGTAACCTTGGAGGATGGGAAGCTAAAGCATATGCAGAAATGGGACGGGAAGGAGACCATACTCCTAAGAGAAGTCAATGGCAACAAGCTTTTATTGGTAAGTGCATACATGATATTTATGAAATATACAGACATTACACTTTTTCCAGCATTTTAGAGTCCCAATTTTGTTTTACAGTCTTTTTTCATAATTTGTAAAAAAAAAAAATAAATAAATCTATCAAACAAGTAAAATACAATATTTAAATAGGTACATGAGATATCATAATGATCATGGTATATGCCTATCTGAGACAACAGTAAATGACTAGGTGCCTTTTTTTGGAGGGGAGGGTCAGTAAACTATAATAACCAGAAGAAAAACAAATGTGTCGATAGGAGAAAAGAGCACATTATATGGGATCTAGTGATGGACAAACATGCTCGGGTGTTCTCTGAGAATTTTGGGCGCACTCGGGTAATATGTTCAAGTCTCTGCATGTTTTGCGGCTATTATACAGCCGCAACAGATGTGGGATTCCCTAACAAACAGGCAATCCCTGCATATCTTGCAGTAGTCTAACAGCCATTAGTCATACAGCTGCAGGGACTCGAACATATTATCAGCAGGCTTGCTCATCACTAATGGAATCCTGTAAGGACTGGGCTTCTAACATGACTTAAGTGTGGGTGTAAGAAATTCATGGAGCTCAAATGTTTGTTACTGTGAGTGTCCACACATTTTCTCAAGAGGTTTGCATTTCTTTAAAACAGTGGCGGACACTAACAGCTTGGGGGGGGGCCCTCGTTTTATGGTTACAAAGCTACATAGATGAATAATCTATATCACATACATACATACATACATGTATATATCTTACATTGTCTCCTTTATTATGTATATTGCCATCTCATTACACAGTGCCCTCTCTTGTTATGTACAGCTCCATCCCTTACAAATCGGATTATATAGAGCCCTGTTTTTATTATATCTCTTGTTAGATATATAATGTAATGACGGCTGATGTACCACAGGAAAGCTTCTTTTCTGATGCAGGAGCTTATGGACTGGTAGTCTGGTCACTGGCTGCTCCATCAGCAGTCATTTTATATCTAAGAGGTGATTATGTAATAAAAAAGGGTGCTGTGACTAACAAGAATGCACTATGGAAGAGACAGTGCTGTACAGCAGAGGTAGCTATATAATAAGGGACAGCACCATATATAAATGGAGAGGATGGTACGTAATAAGGGTCAGTGTTACATATAATAAAAGAGGAAACTATAACTGAGGACAGCACTATACATAAGTGAGTACACTATATACAAAGGTACCATGCTATACATAATTGAGTACACTATATACTAAGGGACAGCACTATACATAATTGAGTACACTATAAACAAAGGGACTGTGCTATAAATAATAAGGCTACATTCCTGTATCCATGTGCAGTGTCGGTGTGCTGTGTGCTTTTACAGGCACATTGAGCATGTACTGTGCTGATCCTCAAAATCGGATCAGAACAAAACATTCTCAAATCCGTGATTTTCATGTATGTGTCAATGGACCTATAAAACTCAGTCTGTGTGCCAACCAATAAAAAAAAATCAGGAAGCACAATGACATTTCACACATATGAGAATGTAGAATAAGGGATATTACAGATAACATTATTACTCCAAGTCACACATAACAGATACAGAATAATATCTACATCCAGGCACTTACCGCTGAAGTCTCGTCTGATTAGAGCCGCTTTCTCCTGTTCCTCGTCCATCTGGTCAAACCTTCAAGTCAACATCTCCCAGCCACGACTCGTCTTGTCACAATGATCATCGCAGCCCTGAAAATAGCAAGGTCACATACATTGTGTACAGATATGTTCCCCACCATTAAAAATATAAAGTGATAAGCAGCGCTGTGCCCCCCATTAACTATGATCTCTGCCACCCAATAATATAAATTATTCAATCTGTGACTCTCCCCAATTACCTGTAAGGCTATATGCACATGGAAAATATGCAAGATTTTACAGTACAGGAAAAGTGAATGAGATCCTTGAAGTCTCATGGACACGTTTTTTATTTTTTCCTTGCAGATTTGCAGCAAATTCAAATCTGCATAATGTCAATTCTTGCAGCATATTTCACCCATACTAATGAGTGGTGTAAAATGCGTAAGCATGGCAAAAACTATAAATATAAACTATAAAAATAAATGTATTTGGCGCAGCGTCCTTCCTGCCAACACATTAGGATATGCAGCAGAATTTTCTCCTGCAAATCTTGAACGTGTACACATAACCTTAGTTTCTGTCCCGTGTTTCTCCCCCCCCCCATTCATTATAAGCCCTCTATAGCATCATAATGAATTTGGGGGTGGTAGAAGACATTATCAGGTACTAAGCATACATCCACCTTCCAATTTATTACAAGTCCCTGACAGTCTTTCCCCACCTTTCAGTTCATTATAAAATGTCCTATTCACCTTATCACCTCCTCTCTCCAATAAATTTTAAGTCCCCGATAGCATCGCAATGAATTGTGAGATGGGGGCGGACGCTATCAGGGGCGTAGCACCCTCCTCCACTACCCAATTCATTTTGCATTGATAGCTTATGTCCTTCTCCCCCTCCTCCTGTTCATAAGTCCATTATAAGTCCCCCTTACTCCCATCCGAATCCCCCACATCCATCATTGTCCTTGCCACCACCCCCATTATTGTCCTATCCATCGCCTCCATCATTGTCCTCTCCACCACCCCAATCATTGTTCTTCCCCACCACCTCCATCATTGCAATCTCCAACACCCCATTCTTCTCCCCACCACTCCCATCATTGCCCTCTCCACCACCACCTCCATTATTGTCCTCTCTAACACCACCTCCATTATTGTCCTCTCCAACACCACCTCCATTATTGTCCTCTCCAACACCACCTCCATTATTGTCCTCTCCAACACCACCTCCATTATTATCCTCTCCAACACCACCTCCATTATTTCCCTCTCCAACACCACCTTCATTATTTCCCTCTCCAACACCCCAATCATTGTTCTCCCCCACCACTGTCATCATCCATCACTGCTTTTTCCATCCCCTCCATCATTACCCATTCAGCCACCTCCATCATTGCCCTCTCCTCCACCTACACACACAACACCAATCACCTCCACACACAGACTTGGAGCATCACTCCCCTTCCTGCACACTACCTGGTAGCTGCAGCACACACACAGCACCACTCTCCTCTACACACACAAAGCACTGCTCACCTCTCGGCACTTTTCCCACAGCATCACAGTCGCCGGCAGCTTCCTCTCTCTAGCACAGCCACGCTCTGAATGATGACGACATCCAGCCGCGCAACTGTGACAGGAAGTGCGGGCAGGAAGCAGGACGGATCCTTGCAGCTCTGCTCCGCTGCCACAGAGATCACTCTCAGCCCGCCGCACATGAGGGCAGTCTGGCTAGGGGCCCCCCCAGGGCTGGAGAAACAGTCCACATTGCCCTCATTGTTAGCCCCATCCACCTCCAGGCCCTGGTGCACATGTGGTATGTCTGCCACTGATTTAAACACTGTCCTATCTTGGTGTGATATGGATTCTATTACCAAGTGTGTTGCATATGCACTGTATCTGTAGAGGCATAATGCACTACGCCCTGAGTCCACCTGAGCGACCTGGGCATCAGCACTTTATAGGCTGATTCTGAGTGTTCCCAGGAAGAAAAGCCCAATTCTCACCGGTTTATATAATCTTATTGGTTGTCAAATTTAGAAACAATATTTTGCAAAAGATGATGAAAGTAATGTTGTTAGGTGATAGACTTTAGAGATCCTTTAGATCTCCACCAGTAGGATGGCGGCACATTCAATGAGCCTAGGATAAACTGGATCTACGCAGAGAATAGGGAGGAACATTAATTTGCTGGAAGGCAGTGTCCGTTTTCAGCAGAACTTTACCTTTCAGCACATGACTGCTGTCCTTAACCTTGAATGAAGGTTGCTTTCATTTCCATGTGTCTGAAACAATTCCTCACGTGTTTACCCAGCTATCTTGTGCAAACCACTCTGTAATGCTTAACCCTTGTTGGGCAGAATGCACACTTATGTCTGCCTTGTGAGGAGGTAGCATTGAGCGCCCTCTATTGAATTACAGAGAAGTTTCATGGTTCAGATTACACTGGACTGTACAGCAGAGTGCAGGTTCATCTCAGTGCACATTGCATCTGAGCCTTCCATCAGCACATAAATCAGGAACCTTTTCCAATGCATTCCTTTCATAATATTCTTTTTATGGTGGAACTCTGTTGCTTTTTCCTATGCTGTTAAAAAAAAAAAAGGTACACTGACACATAGCACCCTGACAGAGCACACTCTTGTAGTCCATTGAGTAAGTAGAGCCCTATCAGTATATTGAGCTTTTTTCAGTGTATATACTCCAAATGTAGACTCAAAACATGATGTGAACAGGATCTGTTCTGCATAGGTAGGTTTACCCACAAGTACAGGAATTTCCCTATAAACTTCTATGGGGAAATTGGTTTGACAAAAATAACAATATTCTGTATGTCAGAATGTGAGACAGGTAATTCTACCAATGCTAAAATATGGCCTTACATCTACGAATGATGTACATTGCAATTCTTCATGACTAGAGATGAGCGAATCTGTTTGGATTCGGTTCCAAATACGATCGGCATCGAATATTGTTTTTGCAATATTCATCAAACACAGCCAAACGTCATTAGAGTCAATGAGAGTAGAAATTACCCAATATGTTCAGAACTGATCATAAGACATACATTCGGCACGAATAGTGATTGAATATGGCATGAATGTCAAAATCAGATTCGGTGACAAAATCCAAACCAATTCGCTCATCTCTATTCATGACTGATCGCATTATAGAACTGTACTAACAGCGGTGTTTTACTCTCTTGTAACAGACTCTTACCCTGGGAGAGATTGTCAGCACACGTCATTATGAAAAAGCCTAATACCAAGCACTCCAGTGTATCACCCTTGTTATGTTCAGTCTTATAACAGCCTCAGCCCAATCCTGTTTCCCCTCCGCACTGAATGGGTTACAACAGCAGTATTCCAAGCCTTTGTCTATGGACTTGCAAGGATTTTTTAATTGTGGTGCCAAACATTGCTTCTGCGTTTGGAAAGTCATGTAGAAAAATTCTTAAAGGAGTAGAAAAAAGCAGCATGCATACTTCCTAGTCTCATCAATTTACTCTGTTATTTATGGCTTGTCTCATCGTCTGACAGTTGCTTGATCTAAAAGGTATCTTGCTGAAAGTAAAGGCCCCGTTACACATAACGATGTCCCAGCAATCCCACCAACGATCTGACATGGATGGGATCGTTAGAACATCGTTAGACAGCCCCTCCAGCGATCAGGACCAGCAAGCAAGCTGGTTTCCAATGTAAATATCGGGTATCTAAGAGCCGCGCGGCTCTTGGATACCCGCTGTTTACATTGGAAACCAGCGTCGCGATGCGCACTGGCCAGCAGGAGACCAGCGATCATAAAACTGCCCAGGACGATAGTGCACTATCAGCGATACCCGGCGTGGGGGGGCTGGGGCGGTCGCTTATCCCCATCACACACAGCAATCTCACTGGCGATTTGGCAATTTGTCCATGTACATATCTGACTCGGGCACTTCTTTAGTTATAAGGCTATATGCACACATTGCGGATTTGTTGCATTTCCACAGCGTTTTTTCCGTGCAGAAATGCTTCAAAAAGTGATTACTTAAGCAATGTTAATCAATGGCATTCCTGTTGTGCACATGCTGTGGAAATTTTTGTCCTTATTTGCAGTGTTTTATTTTCCACAGCATGTCAATTCTCTTTGCGGATCTGAAATGTTTCTGCACCCATTGAGTCAGTCAAATCCACCGCAAAAGCACAAGTGTAAAAAGGTTTGCGGATTTGCTGCCAAAAACGCTGCAGAAAAGGAAATTGTCAGAAGGAAGAAGAGTGTGTGGGCGGGTGTCTATGGCTGTGTGCAGTAATGGTACTGTCTGTCACAGCGCTGTGGGATCATGTTGGCAGATGTCAGCGTGATTCCACAGCTGACTGTGACCCACAGCGGGACCTGTGGTAAAAAAGCAGGCGTGGGCCTATGAGACTACTGCTCACATCGGGCTATGTATGCTGTCGCTGATAGCAGTGACAGCAGGTGCCGCTGATGGGAGAATAGTCTCATCTGCCGGCGTCTGTGCTCACAGTTTAAAAAAAACATGTAAAATTACATACATAGTCACATAAATAAAAACCCATTATACTCTCCTCACACCAAATACCCAATGCCCTTGTCTCCTAGATACAATGTAAAATAATTAACCAACATATACTCACCTGTCCACCGTAGTCCAGACAATCCGAGCATCCCACAGCGATCTCATATGTAGAACAGTCACATCGGGAGATGTTACCACTCTACCGGGCCGCCAGCGATACACTTGGGGGAGTGATCACCTCCTATAAGTGTATCACTGAGCCGCCATGAGAGTTCATCGGAGTACAGCAGCTTATCAGCTCCGGTGCTCCCACTCATGGCACCGCTGCATGGGAAAGTTCTCACTCAGCAGTAGTGCTGTGAGAGCAATGGAGCTGATGAACTCTGGTGAACTCTCAGTGGCTCAGTGATACACTGACAGGAGGTAATCTCTCCCGCAGTGTATCTCCGGAGGCCAGGTAGAGCAGTCATATCTCCCGACAGTAAATGGACTGTGGCGGACAGGGAGTATTATATGTTGGTTTGTTGTTTTTTTTTTTGTAGCAGGACACGAGGGCGGAGGGATTGGGCGTTCAGTAAGTATGGTAAATTAAGATTCAATAAGTCCATGTGATTATATGAAATAAAGGAATTTATTCTCTGTGTCTTTATCATGTAACTATAGGATTAGTAATGGATAGCTGTCTTATATACGCCTCTCCATGTATTGTGTTTCTTTATGTACCGTTTTATTAATGAGGGTATCTGGCTGACACCTGTTCATTACCAAACCTCGGGCTTGGTTATATATATATATATATATATATATATATATATATATATATATATATTTCATTCACTTATATTTGTTTTCTGTGTGTAAACATTATATTTGAACATTGTATGTAATAATATATTGTGGTCCTCAATGGAGACGGAAAAAGAAGAGGTTGAACAAGGAAATGACATCACAATTTTTTTTTTTTTTTTAAATAATATATATTTAGCTTACAAAACCGCGTGGAACTTCAACTGCGTTTTCTGCCTGAGAGGCAGAAACCACGCAGAAATTTCCACAACGAACTCCGCAACGTGTGCACGTGGCCTAAGAATTACAAAGGGACATGATCCCCTTGCAATCATTGCAATCTGTTCACATGTTACTATTTCCTTGAGAATTTGCCAGACTGTGGACTAGACTCCACATTAATTGGTAATCACATTAGTTCTGATGTTAATAATGACTTAAATGAATTGCCTTGCTTCAGCCATACCGGAGATTTGGCGTAAACATAATGCTTATTTTATCCCTTTGAGATGTTAGTGCTTGTCCAGACAGTCCTCAAAGTGTATCTAAACAGCTGAAATAATACAATTTTTTTTCTCAGGAATCGGGTTTGTATTGTATTATCAATGCCAGTATGCATCTGCCATTTCACATCTACTACCCCTACTTGAGGTTTACCATATGTTGTGACATCTCTATGCGCAATTACTTGACACAATAGTCCTGTCATTCATATACTGGGTACCAGTAACTCTTTTTTTTTTGTTTGTTTTTTTTGAGAGATTTATGTAATAAATATAAGTATAAAGTTCCTGGTCTGCTGTACCTGTTCGATTAATTTGGATTTAAAACCTGTAGTTCAGAGTTTATAGCAATTATTACTACCATTCATGCCTGATAACCATTCCTATACCTCATTGTGAAGGAGGTAACAAGCACTGAACATAAATTGTGGTATTGTTTTCTAAAGAGCCTATGTGGGCTGATCTCCAGTTATATATTGATTCATTAATCAAAATTACACTTAACGTGTTTTTATACACCATTGACTCAAAATAAAAATGTTCTGTTTAAACATAATTTTGACTAATGTTTTTTTTTAATCAGAAAAGAGGAAATCTGTCGTCGGGCACAAACCATCAGGGTATTTGTAACGGGGTCTACCCAAGCTGGGGTACCTCTTTCAGTACCACCCCGTGTTTTCGGAGGTCCGCTCTGCATTGGCTGGAGTCTGAATGAATGACGCTGGATGGAATTCCTTGGTTACATGGGCGCATATAAAAGATCACTGCTTCTCCACGTATTTCCAGTCTGACAACACTTTACTCACAGGACACAGAATATATCACACAGATACAGAGGGCCGGCCAATAGAAAAGCGGCAGGCTAGACATGCATTACAAAAGCCGCAGGTGGCCAGAGCCTGCCGATGTTTACTGTGGGAATTACAAAGGTGGGGGGAAGGGGGGACAAAAGGAGAATATCGTGTCCCCTCTGCCCAGGGCGCAGCCTGTGGGCTGATGCATTAGGGACATGCATCTCACATAGAACCTATTATACATACATATAACTGCACAACATATTCTGGGTGCTGAGTGGTTCTGTAACACGTAACACGATTGTCACACCAGAAAATCTACAGTAAATCAACAACAAAATCCATGTTGCACATTTTGCTGTGGCTTTACCACAGATTTCACTTTTTCTTTGCAAATGGTGAGATCTGCACCTTAGACTAACAGGCTGCAGATGTCAAATTCACAGTGCTGATCAATTTAGTCTGTAGAATATCTCCTTGCAACGTGTGGGTTTTGTTTGGTAACATCCACCATGCTATCTGTTAGGCTGTGTGCACACGTTCAGGATGTTTTGCTTTTTTTTGCGTTTCCCCCAGCAAAAACTCTTAAACACATGCATTAAACATCCTATTAGAATGAATTCCGCAATTTTTGTGCACATGATGCGGTTTTTTTCGGCAAAAGTGCATCGCGGAAAAAAACACAGCATGTTCATTAATTTTGCAGAACATCTGCAGATTTCCCACTATGTTCATTGTATTAGGAAGTTCCGGAAAGAACGCGAAAAATGCGGATTTCCTGAGAAGGAGTCCAGTTTTTCTCAGGAAAATTCTGCTTAAGTGGGCACATAGCCTAAGGGTAGGTTCACACGAACATATAAAAAATCGTTCAGTTTTTTTTTTCCTCAGGGTCATTCGTGTTCTGTCCTTATACAATCCGTAGCTATTAATCATTTACAGATTCCTATGTTACAGAATTGCAATAGATTTGTAAATATCAGATTCCATACCGTCCCTGTATAGCATACAATTTTTTTTTTTCAAGCAGACAGACTTGAATGGGTGAGTCTCATCTGATTTCCCGAGGAAACTAGTGCATGCTGCAAGTGCTGTCGTGTGCCCCCCCAATAAAAAAAATGGCTGTCAGTCAGCAGTTGCAATACCACCTTATATATCGTCTATAATTTCAAGGAATCCATTCTAGTGACAGATTCACTGACATAAAAATTTGACTTTATTATTTGTAAGACAAACCCAGGAGTGAGCCTGAAGAACAGAAGAGATAACTATAATCAGTGTCGGACTGGGGTACGAAGGGCCCACTAGTAACATTGACTTTGGGGGCCTACTTTTCACCTGCATAAATATTACACTACCCTCATTCACAAATTTACCTATAGCTCTATATAATAATAAACTGGAAAGTTTGGTTAATGAATGATGAGATGCTGCTTTTGTCTGTACAGAGTTAATCAAGTGAATTATGCCAAGTACTGCCCATACAGTGGGGTTGGGGGCTCAGATCTTCTCACAGGGGCCCACCGGGGAATTCCCCTGTTACCCTATGGGCCAGTCCGAGCCTGACTATGTCAAGATTTCTTTTATGTTTGTAGGGTCTTCTGTTGGCTCTGGTTTACAAATACTAACCAAATACACAATTGTGAATGATTACTCATAGTACTGGCCCCAACTTGTCTTTTACAGCAGAACTACTAAGAACATTACATTTTAGCAACTCTTCTTTCATTAGCTTGAACCAGGGGTGGGCAATTCGTTTTCCAGAGAGGCCACATGAGAGACTGTGACTGTTGTGGAGGGCCAAACCAATAGGACGAAATGAATTCTACTCAATATTAAAATCAATATATAATTATAATATTATTGATAACTATATTAATTGTATCACTTAAAATTGAGCAGAATTAAGTATGCTGACTTCCCCCTATATATTGTTTGATCCCGAGTACAGCCCATTCTGTATATCATTTGAGACCCCCCACAAGTATATACTGCATGAGCCCCACACCTTCGTCCCCCGTATGCGGCATGAGCCCCACACAGCCTACCTGTATACACTGCATTAATCCCACACAGACTCCCTATATACAATGCGTGAGTCCCACACAGCCTCCCTATGTACACTATGAGGCCCACACAAGCCTCCCTATATACACTGCATGAGCCCCACACAGCCTCTCGATATACTGCATGATGCCTCCATAGCCTCCCCATGTGCAGCTTTTCACCCCCATATGCAGCACCATGTGCAGCATGTCACCCCCTATATGCAGCACCATGTGCAGCATGTCACCCCAATATGCAGTATCATGTGCAGCATGTCACCCCAATATGCAGCATCATGTGCAGCATGTCATGTCCATATGCAGCACCATGTGCAGCTTGTCACCCCCATGTGCAGCATGTCACCCCCACATACGGCATCATGCCCACCCAAACATCCCATACACATGAAAAAAACAAACACATTCTCACCTCGGTCCCGTTCCCCGGTGCTCTGCTTCTCTCACTGCCTCCAGTGCGCTGACTCTCCGCGATACACAGCTGACACGATGAAATGACGTAATCGCGTCAGCTGTTTCACACGCTGATTGGTGGAGGAAGTGGCCAGAGGCCCCTCCTCCACCAATGCAGTCAGCACCTATGGAGAAAACAAGCGGGCGGGCACGGTGCGGACCGTGGGCCTTTGGTTTCCAGTCCCACGACTGTCTCGGTCCGCGGGCCAGACTCAGACAGCCAGAGGGCCAGATGTGGCCAGCGGGCTGCACTTTGCCCGGGTCTGGCTTGAACAGTTCAATAGTGATAATTGATGAGGATTGCGATATAGATCCATACAATGTGTCTGTGATAGAATTTAGAGCACAGGATATAGGAGTTGTCATGTGGATACTATCACTTAATTACTGAAGGTGTCCGGTATCCATTTGCCAAAGTATGAGGTTATCATCTGCTTTTTATTGATCTGATGATCAGTGTGTGCAGACACAAATGTACTAAAAATAACATTTTACTGAAACTACATAAATCATGGCACATTGCACCTACTAGATGGTAGCCTTCAAATTCCTGTAACTTGCTTCATCCTTTGGTCCTCCATATCCACCCATACAGACGGGCATACACTAGACCTAATCTTAATCCATCTCTGTAGCCTATCTGACCATCTACTCACTTTCTCATCCATGACTTCTACATTCCCAAGTCCAGCAGCAGCTAGCACATCCCCAAGAGCTCCTCATAACTTGACATACACGTTCTGACACTTTTCTACTGCTGTCCACCATATCCTCACTTTATGACTCAGAGATAGCCACCATTTTCTACAACACTCCACTGTCATCAGCAATTGACTTGGTCGTCTCTCTTGCACAGAGCAAAGGGCAACAAATCAATAAACAACCCTTGCACACCTCACCATCTGGAAGAAAATGCACTTGCATATTCAAACAAGCAATTCTCACATTCAAGTCTACCCTTATCTCGGGTAAACAAGAATATTTCAAAACCCTCATCATCTTTATTACATAACCTCAATTATTCAACACTTAACTCCACCTCTCCCTCATTTCCCATAAGACTTTGCCACACATTTCAAAAATAAGATCAATCAAATCAAACAAGTTTTTACTGTTCCACCACCCCTTCATAAAACAGACCAGTGCCCTTCCCCCATAACCTTCCTTCCCAACATCATTGAAGAAAAGCTTATTACTCTTCACTCCAAATCACACCTCACCACTTTTTCTCTTGACCCTATACTATGCCATGTTCTCCATAACTTCACAACCCAATTAATCCCAGCCCTAACTCATCTCTTCAACCTTTCATTACCTCTGGTGTCTTCCCTTCTGCTTTCAAACATGCAACAATCGCATCTATGCTAAAGAAACCAACACTCCATATCGCTAGTCCCATTTGCCCCCAATCTCCTTAACCCAACATCTGCATCCAGATATTGCCCCATATTGCTACTTCCACTCGCTCTCAAACAGCACATCCACTTTGACCTTTCCTCCTACCTCTCATCCAACTCACTCTTCGAGAACCTGCAATCTGGCTTTCGTCTCCGACACTCCACTGAAACTGCTCTAACCAAAATTACTAATGATTTGTTTACCTCCAAAGTAAATAGACATTTTTCTATACTCCTCCTTCTAGACTTGTACTCTACCTTCGACTCATTTGACCACTTTTTGGATCTCTCTATATCTCAATACATGTTTAGCATCTCCCTTTCCTATACCACCTCTACATCCTGCCATCTTTCTCTATCCTTCAAGGCTTTGTCCTGGGACTCGTTCTTTTCTGCATCTATAACTTTGCCCTGTGTAGGGATTCGCTCTGGTAGGTAATGGCAGGGCTGCAGTAATGAGGCAACACACAGGCTTAAAGTCCAATTTCAGTGGTTTAATGTCACGTTGCAAACAGCAGGTTAATAGAAAATAAGGAAAAACATAAATATACTCCAGCTTTGAGAACCACTGGTCCCAGACTCACCCCTTGCACGTGACGGGCTTAACTAAGCGGCTGCCAGGTCCTGCGGCATCCGGCAGGTGCCATTCCCAGGGTTGTTGAGAGTCTTGCTGCTATAGTCCTGCAGCACGGGGATCCTATATACAAGTTCGGGCTAAGTCCAGCCAAGTTCCTGTAACTTCCAGACACACACCATGTGCCAAATACCAACCTCCATTACATAGCCAATAACCCCTCCCACAAGTGAGGTAGACATCACATGGGCTGATCACGTGATCATGACATCATCGCAAGTCCTGTCTTTAGGGAAAAACCCGGCCATATATTATTCTGCTGGGAGAAATGTTTTTCCCATCCAGTAAAACTCCCTTTACTGTACCACACCTGGGACAACTCGTAAAGCCCCATGGCTTCCAGTATAATCTATATGCTGATGACACTCTGGCTCAGATGTCAACTCTCTGCTGTTCAGAATCCCAGAGTACAAAGAGAAGGCTGGTAGTGCAATAAGAGACTGCGCTGCTGTGGTAGAATTCAAGATATCTTTATTGCCAACGCGTTTCCTGAGCCAGTCCCAGATCACTTCATCAGGGCATGTTACAGAAGATCATTGCAGGGGTATATATACATTAAAAAAAAAAAAAACATGGGTGAAAAAAAAATGCATGAATTTTTTCTTTAAAAAACGAAGATGATGATATAAAGGAATTGAAAGGATAAGATATTAAAACACAGGGTCAAAATAAAATCAATAAAAAACATCATTGATGATATTAAGACCATTGGGCTCAATAGATTTGAGTTTGTGGATCCAAAAAACTTCCTTTCTGCATAGTGATTGAAACCTGTTGGGGATGTGGTCTGGTATGTGATCAATGGGATAAATGGTGGCTTTACTGAAATCTCTAGAATGTGTGGTGTCAAAGTGTCGTGAAGGTCCATGTTTTTGGAAGCCTATTTTGACATAGGCTTCCAAAAACATGGACTTTCACGACACTTTGACACCACACATTCCAGAGATTTCAGTAAAGCCACCATTTATCCCATTGATCACATACCAGACCACATCCCCAATAGGTTTCAATCACTATGCAGAAAGGAAGTTTTTTGGATCTACAAACTCAAATCTATTGAGCCCAATGGTCTTAATATCATCAATGATGTTTTTTATTGATTTTATTTTGACCCTGTGTTTTAATATCTTATCCTTTCAATACCTTTATATCATCATCTTCGTTTCATAAAGAAAAAAATTTTTATGTATTTTTTTCACCCATGAATTTTTTTTTTTTTTTATTTTAATTTTTTTTTTTTTATTAAGTCTTAACACTCAATTTTTAACCATTTTTATATCACCTATTCCAGAGAGTTTCTTCTTCTTGTTCTTCTCTTTTCTCCACCTAGAAAAAAGATATTTGAGACTAGTTTTAGCTATTTACGCATGATTTTAACCATTTTCTCCTTACTTTCCAGTTTCACATGTAGCATAGTGGACGAACACCATGAGTTATATCCTCTGAGGCAAGTTCTAATCCACCCCAGGACTCGAGAGCCATTTTTTAATCTTTTACCTCGTGATCCCCCCCCGTGTCTTTTTATTTTGTAATCACGTTTTTTATACCAACACTCTTTTTATGGCATTTTAAACATCGTTTTTAATATGGTTGTAATAAAGTTTTATTGTTTTGTATGATTCATGTATATGTATCCATGCTGACGTGTCACCCCACTATTCTTGGCGCCTCCCCTTTTTTTTATGTATATATACCCCTGCAATGATCTTCTGTAACATGCCCTGATGAAGTGAGCTGGGACTGACTCAGGAAACGCGTTGGCAATAAAGATATCTTGAATTCTACCACAGCAGCGCAGTCTCTTATTGCACTACCAGCCTTCTCTTTGTACCAAGTCCTTGGACCTCGTGCAGACTGCTGCAGCTGTTTTATGCGATTATAGGTGTTGTGACTCTCACAACCCTATCAGATGAGCCTAACACTTGCTGTGCACTCATCTACTTTCCATACAGACCTACGCATTGGAAGCGCCCTGTCTCCCCCTTTTCTTTTCACAGCTCACTCGGACCCCTTGGCGGGGGTACAGCAGTTGGTGATCCACTTACAGGTGCAGCTCCAGGCATTTGTCCATCATGGATTACTTCCAACACAGATTATTATCTCGGGAGAGATTGATTCTCCAAACCGTCGGCCAAATTCCAGCATCATCGAGCCATGAGGATCCCATTTTCTGTTCTTATACAGAGGAAGAAACGGAGACCATGAAAGGTCTGTTCCATACCCTTGAGAACCATATCAAGGACCAAATTGTACATAGCTTACATGCTAGGTTTCTCAATATATATACCTAGAGGAACAATTATGCCCTCAGGGTTTAAGGATTTCTCTACAGACCCCTTTCCCAAAAGATCTTGAGTTTTCAGTAACCTGGAACAACATACAAAAAGACTGTATGCAGAGACTTTTAGCCTGCTTATGCAAAAAAAGAGCTCTCTTAGCTGAGGCTGCTGCCCAGAATGTTTTGGAAATAGATTCTCAACTCCAGAATGTCATCCCTTATTCAGGAAGATCGACTCTAGCATCTCTACATCTGCTCTAAAACTAGAACATGAACTTATTTTGAAGAAATCTAAAAAACTCAATAGGGACAGGGAGGATCCCTGCTCTCCACCTGAAGATCCTGAGGATGATAGGGATTCCCCTACCATCCCCCAAGCTCCAAGACAGCTTAGAAAACCAAACTCCTACCCCACCTCACACAGGGGACCCTCTGATAGAGGCTCTGGGAGGGTATTCACTAATAGTAACAGAGGTAGGAATGTTCTTCAGCATAGGAACAGATCCAGAGAACCCCCTGCACTACTAAATCAAAATGCCAAACCTGCTCCCAAATCCAAACCCAAATATTAGTTCCTTTCAAGAAACTGCCTCTAATAATGTTTTTTTCCCAACTATGGATCTAACCAGCACTACTGAAGTGGTGAACCTTATCAATGATAGAAGTAAATCTGCTTCCTTCCCACTCCCCTTCTTTAATTCTCCCTGTCCCTCTCCTACCCCTACCACATCTGCTCTAACAGTCCTTGATTGTCAGGAACCTGAAGTTTTTCCTGACACTCCAGACCTCTTGGATCTCTCTATCCATCCCACTGATGAGACCTTACCTTCTACCATTCCTGAAAAAATTGTAATAGACAACTCCACTGCAGGCTCTTCAGTTGCTGTCTCTTTTTTAGCTGCAGCACTGAATCCTGCACAGAAAACACCCAAAAAGAACAACATAACCCATTTTTTTCAAAAGGTCCAACAAAAATGAAAAAATCCTTTAGAGGATGCAGAGGAAAGGGAATTGAGAAAAAAAGGCAAAAACGATCATTAACACAATCTAAATCTAATATCTTCAACCTTTCCTCCCAGGTTCTTTCCTCTGAAGAAATCAGTCTACTGAATAAAGGTTTGTCTTTTTGCCCCACGTCCAGGAGTGATGGATTTGATTTGTTTTTGGACACCCAAAGATTTATCAGGAAAATCACACTCCTCAGACACTTTGAGATAAAAAAAAAATCTCTTCCTCCCACTAATGGGGTTAATTCTACTGATTCCTCCTTCCACTTGGATGTGAAAGGCAAATCCACCTTTTACCCTGTGGAAAGTAAAGGCCACCATCTAGAAACTGTCTCTGATCTACTTCTAGACCAGTTGAAAGATCTAGATAAGGAGCATACCTCTATCAACAAAAATCTTACTAATAGGGAGCAGGCAGCATTGACTAAGCTTGAGAAAAACTGCAATATCATCAAATCTGCTGATAAAGGCGATGGTATTGTAATACAGGACAGGAAAGACTATGTACAGGAATCCTACAGGATTTTATCTGACACCAATTTTTATGAAAAACTCCCCCACAATCCCATCCCTTCTGCCACCATTGCTTATAACCTTTTAATCAATGAAGCTTTTACTGAAGGAACCATCAATGATCAAGAGAAGAAATTTCTGGTCAATAAAAATCCATCCACTCCCTTCATTTATCATCTTCCTAAAATACATAAATCTACAATCAACCCCCCAGGTAGACCCATAATTTCTGGCATAGGGTCCCTTACAAGTAACTTGTCCTTTTTTATTGATCGAATAATGCGACATCATGTTCTCTTGTTACCCAGCCACCTGAAGGACTCCACTGAATTGATTAATCTGGTTCATGATGTGTTATGGAAAGACTCTTATTATTGTATTTCATTTGATGTATCTGCTTTATATACAAACATTGAACATGAGTTGGGTCTTGAATGTTTTAACAGGTTCCTTTTATCAGACATTCGTTTATCTGTTGCACAAAAAGCTTTTATCTACAAAGGGATGGATTTTATTTTGCATAATAACTTTTTTACTTTTCTGGGGGAATTTTATCACCAGACACGTGGGACCGCTATGGGATCACGAGTAGCACCTACGTATGCAAATCTTTTCATGGGGGTCTTTGAACAAAATGTTATCACCAATGAGACTTTTAATAAAGGCATCATTTTATACAGAAGATACATTGATGACCTGTTCTTAATCTGGGACAATAACGTTTTAGATGTGGGTGCTCTTATTTGTTCCATCCAGAATAATCCATGGGGCTTGACTTTTACCCCACATGTTAATAATCAGTCCATGGATATTTTAGACATCACATTTTTCATCAGGGATTCCAAGATTTGCAGTAAAACGTTTTTTAAAAAAGGTGGATTCTAATAGTTATGTACATTTTAAGAGTGGACACTACAAAAAATGGCTTTTTAATATTCCTCACAATCAGTTCCAAAGGATAAGAAAGAACTGCACTAATGATGAGGATTTTAACACACAATCCGAGGTCCTAAGGGAAAGGTTCCTTGCTTAGAGGTATCCCAAAAAACTCATTAGTTCTACATGTGATAATGTTTTTAAAAATTTTAACCAGAATATTCTCCTCAGCAAATCTCTGACTAAACAAAAGAAAGATGATGCTGAACTCTAGAACAAATTTTATTACAACATTCAGTTCACAACAGAACAGGATAAGAGATGTTCTAAATAATTTATGGCCCATCATTAAGAAGGACCCCATACTTAATGGGGTCCTTCCAGACAAACCTGCTATCACCTTCCGAAAGGCCAGGTCATTAAAGAATATTCTGGCTCCAAGTAGACTTCTACCCCAGAAGCCTACTACCCATACCATTTCATCACCAGGGATTTATAAGTGTCACCGTCCTAATTGTGTTTGCTGTCATACCATTTACACTGCACGTCTGTGTTTGTCCACCCCATTACACTTGAAAAATTTCCCCTCAAATTCCACCTCACTTGTCATTCCTCTCATGTTATATATGTCATTTCCTGTCCTTGTCCCAGACTGTATGTAGGTCGCACTACACAAGCACTACATTGTCGCATGAATTCACACAGTCACAATATCAAAATAGGCTTCCAAAAACATGGACTTTCACGACACTTTGACACCACACATTCCAGAGATTTCAGTAAAGCCACCATTTATCCCATTGATCACATACCAGACCACATCCCCAATAGGTTTCAATCACTATGCAGAAAGGAAGTTTTTTGGATCTACAAACTCAAATCTATTGAGCCCAATGGTCTTAATATCATCAATGATGTTTTTTATTGATTTTATTTTGAACCTGTGTTTTAATATCTTATCCTTTCAATTCCTTTATATCATCATCTTCGTTTTTTAAAGAAAAAATTTTTTATGCATTTTTTTCACCCATGAATTTTTTTTTTTAATTTTTTTTTAAATTTTTTTATCTTTATTAAGTCTTAACACTCAATTTTTAACCATTTTTATATCACCTATTCCAGCAGAGAGTTTCTTCTTCTTGTTCTTCTCTTTTCTCCACCTAGAAAAAAGATATTTGAGACTAGTTTTGGCTATTTACACATGATTTTAACCATTTTCTCCTTACTTTCCAGTTTCACATGTAGCATAGTGGACTAATACCATGAGTTATATCCTCTGAGGCAAGTTCTATTCCACCCCAGGACTCGAGAGCCATTTTTTAATCTTTTACCTCGTGATCCCCCCCGTGTCTTTTTATTTTCTAATCACGTTTTTTATACCAACACTCTTTTCATGGCATTTTAAACATCGTTTTTAATATGGTTGTAATAAAGTTTTATTGCTTTGTATGATTCATGTATATGTATCCATGCTGACGTGTCACCCCACTATTCTTGGTGCCTCCCCCTTTTTTTTTTTTTTATGTATATATACCTCTGCAATGATCTTCTGTAACATGCCCTGATGAAGTGAGCTGGGACTGGCTCAGGAAACGCGTTGGCAATAAAGATATCTTGAATTCTACCACAGCAGCGCAGTCTCTTATTGTACCAAGTCCTTGGACCTCATGCAGACTGCTGCAGCTGTTTTATGTGATTATAGGTGTTGTGACTCTCACAACCCTATCAGGTGAGCCTAACACTCGCTGTGCACTCATCTACTTTCCATACAGACCTACGCATTGGAATCGCACTGTCTCCCCCTTTTCTTTTCACAGAATCCCAGAGTGTCATCTCATCCATATCCTCCTTTTCATCACACTTACTAATACTTATGTAGAAAAAAAATCTATCGCTATAAATGAAACATGCTTTCTCCTGCATCGGAAGTCTGTTGTCTCGGAGTAACCCTTGACTATGCCCTGTCTTTCAAACCGCAAAAACTGCACATCCTCTCTTGCCATTTCCTGCCATTTCCAACTCAAAAAATTTCCAAAATTCATTCCTTCCTCAACGCCAAATTTACTAAAATGTTAGTGTATGCCCTCATCATCTCCCACCTCAACTACTGCAATATCCTCCTTGTTTGCTTCCCAACTAACCCTCTCACATCTTTCCAGTCCATTCTTAATTTTGTTGGCCAATTAATCCACCTCTCCACTCACTACTCCTCCACCACTCCACTCTGGAATTCTATTCATTGCCTCCCAATTCCCCTACAGATACAGTTTAAACTACTAACACTGACCTACAAAGCCAATCATAATCTGTCTCCACCATATGTCACCAAATTAATCTCCCGATCTCTTCCCACATATAACTTCACAAGTCTTCCTTCTGTCCTGCACGCTCGTATGTTCCACATGCAATTGCCTTCAAGACTTCTCCTGAGCATCCCACATCTTCTGATAATTCATGCACCAGTATTTCCAATTGTATCCCACATACAGAACTTTCAGAAAGAACTAGAAAACTCATCCATTCAGGAAAGCTTACAGCCTGCAATGACACTGCTGTCACCTCACCATGAAAGCTGCTGCAACCCCTCAACCTACTGTTACTTTCCCCATTATCCTGTAGACTGTAATCCAGCGAGGGCAGGGTCTTCTTCCCTTGTGTACCAGTCTGTCTTTGTTGCTTTCTTCATTGTAATTTATATTTGTGCTTTGTATGTAAACCCTTTTCACATGTACAGCACCATGTAATAAATGGTGCTCTAAAAATAAATAATAACATAGTACAAGGTAAGAGACAGACCAATGAATGCCAATAATGGGACCTGTCGTCTTATTGACTTTATTGCTATGGCAACGAGGAACCACATAGCTAGCAGATGGAAGACTAGTACGTTATCAATAACGCAGGGAGAAAGCATAAGAAGGGTTAATTTGATAATGTTATACGAGAAAATAGAAGCCATTAGATCTGATTCACTTGATGTTTTTCGTAATATCTGGGACCCTTGGATTCAGGCACATGGGGATGATGACCTTTCCAGGATGATATCTTTATCCACATAGCGTGCTGACATGGTAGCTGTCTCCTACAATTATAGTCTCTGAAGTGTACTCTCTGGTACCTCACGTCTATTTATTTACTTTATATTATCGGCACTCATTATACGTTCCCCCTCTTTCCCTCCCTACTCTGTTAAGAATAGATTGATATTACTAAGGCAAGGATAATGTACAACATATTGTGTTTTTTTTTTCTTATATACTTCCCCCTGCGAGGGGATCCTTGAACTTTAATGTGAATGTACTTCATGTTTAATGATGTTTCCTTTTCAATAAAACCGTTGAAACTAAAAACCCACTTTAAAAAGGTGGATTCAAACAGCTTTTTAGATTTTAACAGTGCACATTACAAGAAGTGGAAGGTTAATATACCCCACAGCCAATTTTTTCGTATAAGAAAGAATTGTATGAGAGAATCTGATTATGTAGCTCAGTCTAAAATTCTAAAAAGAAAATTTAAGGAAAAAAGATACCCAAAAAATTTGATAATTAGTGCATATAGGGATAACAAAGTAAAAACACAGGAGGAATGTTTAAAAGGAAAAAATAGGAAGGGGGATAATATGACCATTAGTGAAGAAAAAAGTGATGATCACTGGAAATTGAATTTTGTGACCACATTCAATAGGGGAAATAAAGTAATAAGAACTGTGCTTTCAAAATATTGGTATATCTTGAAGCATGACCCTGTTTTGGGAAAACATCTCCCTGATAAACCAGGGATTACATATAGAAGGGGTAAAACTTTGAAAAATTTGGTGTCCCCCAGTAAATTAAAAAAACAGTTGGATTCAAAAGGAAAAAACAATAAAAAAAAGTACGGATCAAATTTTGTGTGGTGTTTCTCAAGGAACCGGAGTTTTTAAATGCACCTCTAAAAAATGTTGTACCTGTGGGATCCTAGATCACGGGGCTAAAACTATCAAATGTAATAGTACTGGTGAGGTCTTTGAGATTTCACAAAGACTCAGCTGTAACAGTGATTTTGTTGCATATGTCATCACATGCAGTTGTGGTTTGCAATATGTGGGACGCACTGTGCAGACACTGCGGTCCCGCATTAATGGTCACAGAAATAGAGCAAAAAACGGCTTTTTAAAACATAGTCTCTCAAGGCATCTGCTAATTAAACATAACAAAATTTTTAACATAAAAGTAACTCCGGTGGAGCAGATACCCTCTGGTGTTGCAAATAGGAATGCTCTTTTAAACCGGAAAGAAACGTTTTGGATATATCGCCTGGGAACATTATATCCAAATGGATTGAATGATATCATAGAGAGAGTTTGAAGATTGCCTTTTTTTTTTTTTTCTCCCTTCTTGCATCTATGTTGTCAAGGTTGGATCAATCAGTGGGTGTGTTCCTGAACTTGGTCCACGCCCTAAATGAAGTTTCTGAGACTGGGATAAAAGGTTGCTACTATATATAAGTGTAGCTGAATTTTATACTGTTAGGATTTGTACTGTGTTTTTATGATACCTGGTGAAGGATATACACTGTATCCAAAACTCGTAGTATCTTCTCTTTTTTAACCTATGAAATAAAAAAATATGAAATATCATCTTTGGATGTGAGTCCTGGGAAGCGCTGCCGTTCATGGGTTGGATGTGCCTTTCTTATCTATAGTTGCACTTTACACACAAAAACTCTTATTCAGGGTATTAGATGTGTATGGACTGTACACTCCTGTCTTGACCTATCGCTTATGTATTTCATTATTGTGACTCTGAAAGTGCTTGCGTTCTTCTTTTAGTAGTTTTTAGTTATATTTTTTTGAGATGAAAAATTCAAGAAAACTTAAATTTGAAAAAAAAAACCTTGTCTGAAAAATATGCATAGTTGTTAACTGATCGCGCCTACACAAAATTACAGCAATTAGAAAGACGAAAATCTTCCAAACACCCCATGCTCGGTTAAAAGCCAAAGGGGAACCCACAACAGTCAGTCAACCCCCCTTCCCCAAGAAAAATAACACATTGTGCCTATGCTGCCCAGTATTCAGTGTACGTAAGAAAATAAAGTTTATCATAGTTTTTACTATGGCTTTCCAGTGTCCCAAATACAACCACTCACCCCCTACTGAAAGGGCAAATTGTGCTTCTTCCATACCTCTAACTTATACAAATTGGAGCCTTCACACAAATATACAGTGGGTATGGAAAGTATTCAGACTCATTTACATTTTTCACTCTTTGTTTCATTGCAGCCATTTGGTAAATTCAAAAAAGTTCTTTTTTTTCTCATTAATGTACACTCTACACCCCATCTTGTCTGAAAAAAACAGAAATGTAGACATTTTTGCAAATTTATTAAAAAAGAAAAACTGAAATATCACATGGTCATAAGTTCTCAGACCCTTTGCTCAGTACTGAGTAGAAGCACCCTTTTGAGCTAGTACAGCCATGAGTCTTCTTGGGAATGATGCAACAAGTTTTTCACACCTGGATTTGTGGATCCTGATATGAATGAGTCACCGTAGGAAGCAAAAACAGAAATGCTAGCTAAGTCCAGAAAACCAGAGAAGTTGGCAGCTATCGGATTGCAGACCCCTGAACCTATCAACACAACTAGCAGTAGCCGTGGGGGGTTCCTACGATGCCCTAGACCCCTTGATCACAGCCGGAGGACTATATAGCCTAAAGACAGAAAGGGAAATCTAAACTGCCCCAGAGCAGACCCCAAAGCAAAAGGCAGCCCCCAACATATAATGACGGTGAGGCAAGAAGAAAGAAAACTAACACAGACAGAAAGATAGACTGAGCAAAGACGGGGCCCAAGCTAACTAGATAGGAAAGGACAGGAAGGCTGCTGTCTGCAATCCGAGAAAAACCTTATGAAAATAAGAGCCAACAAACTGACAGTGAAAAAAGGCCCTGAAGACGCTAAGCTTCAAAAAGCTATGTCAGTACTTAGGAATATTCTGAAGACAGAGTAACCGGCAAAAGGAGACTCAGCTCACCCCAGCAGGGAATGGCAGAATCCAGAAAAGCAAGGCAAACAAAAACAAAACACAAATGCTAACAGGCAAAGCAGAAAACTTAGCTTTAGGGGAGCAGGAATCAGACTTGTCTCAAAGAAGTCCACAGAGAAATCACCCACAGAGCAGAAGGGCGTCGGCAGCCTTATATCCAGTCCGTGACTCCACTCTGCCAGTCATCATTAGGCTCAGGTGCCTGATAATCAGGCTCATTACCTTCCTTTACCAGAAAAGGGAGTTCACCAGACCTCATTGACGAAGGGGAAAATGAACTCACAACAGGATCCTCTGCCATTCTTCCTTGCATATCATCTCCAGTTCTGTCAGGTTGGATGGTGAATGTTGGTGGGCAGCCATTTTCAGGTCTCTCCAGAGATGCTCAATTGGGTTTAGGTCAGGGCTCTGGCTGGGACAGTCAAAAATGGTCACAGAGTTGTTCTGAAGCCACTCCTTTGTTATTTTAGCTGTGTGCTTAGGGTCATTGTCTTGTTGGAAGGTGAACCTTCGGCCAAGTCTGACGTCCAGAGCACTCTGGAAAAGGTTTTCATTAAGGATATCTCTGTACTTGGCCGCATTCATGTTTCCTTCAATTGTAACCAGTCATCCTTTCCCTGCAGCTGAAAAACACCCCCATATCAAGATGCTGCCATGACCATGTTTCACTATTCGGATTGTATTGGGCAGGTGATGAGCAGTGCCTGGTTTTCACCACATATACCGCTTAGAATTATCACCAAAAAGTTCTATCTTCAACTCATCAGATCAGAGAATCTTATTTCTCATAGTCTGGGAGTCCTTCATGTGTTTTTTAGCAAACTCTATGCGGGCTTTCATATGTCTTGCACTGAGGAGAGGCTTCCGTCGGGCCACTCTGTCATAAAGGTCCGACTGGTGGAGGGCTGCAGTGATAGTTGACTTTGTGGAACTTTCTCCCATCTCCCTACTGCATCTGTGGACCTGAGCCACAGTGATCTTGGGGTTCTTTTTTTTACCTCTCTCACCAAGGCTCTTCTCTCACGATTGCTCAGCTTGGCTGGACAGCCAGGTCTAGGAAAACTTCTGGTGGTCCCAAACTTCTTCCATTTAAGGATTATGGAGACCACTGTGCTTTTAGGAACCTTGAGTACTGCGGAAATTCTTTCGTAACCTTGGCCAGATATGTGCCTTGCCACAGTTCTGTCTCTGAGCTCCTTGGCCAGTTCCTTTGACTTCATGATTCTCTTTTGGCCTCACATGCACTGTGAGCTGTGAGGTCATATATACTGTAGACAGGTGTGTGCATTTACAAATCAAGTCCTATCAGTTTAATTAAACTGAGTGTCTGAGCAAAGGGTCTGAGTACTTATGACCATGTGATATTTCAGTTTTTCTTTTTTAATAAATTTGCAAAAATTTGTACATTTCTGCTTTTTTCAGTCAAGATGGGTTGTAGAGTGTACATTACTGAAAAAAATGAACTTTTTTGAATTTACCAAATGGCTGCAATGAAACAAAAAATGAAAAATTTAAAGGGGTCTGAATACTTTCTGTACCCACTGTAAGTATCTGTGGGCAATACACATGATGCAATGATATACTCCTACAAATATTGCACATCATAGGATAGTAAATGTAAAACACATACTTTATTATAATACATATTAAAAAAAACACATTAAAAACAGGATAATATTGATGGCACTTTCATAGAGAAAAATGGGCAGCAAACTATGTGGATAGGTATTAATTCACAATGAATATATAATCTTCAGTGACACAAGTATGCTATAGAAGGGCATAGCGATGTAATAAAGCCCAGCAAAAAGCAGGGAGCATCAGGGAGTTATCACATCAAAATATTATTGTCCATCGGGCAGTTTGAACCACAGAGGGGTTCACTTCACCTCGTCCCACACTCTGACTGAAATCAGGAAGTCTCAACTGTCATTACTCTGGCCTTGCCCAGTGTCTCACCTGTCACTACTCTGGCCTTGCCCAGTGTCTCAACTGTCACTACTCTGGCCTTGCCCAGTGTCTCAACTGTCACTACTCTGGCCTTGCCCAGTGTCTCAACTGTCACAACTCTGGCCTTGAACAGTGTCTCAACTGTCACTACTCTGGCCTTGCCCAATGTGTCAACTGTCATTACTCTGGCCCCTCCCAAATCGGAAATCCCCCATTTCTTATCCAGTTCCTATCCTAACCTTATCTCCTAATCTACAGTGCCCCCCACTGTACTAAACTGTTTATTACCCATTACTATTACTAGACCTTATTCTAACACTATATCTCCTTGTCCATAAAGATACATAACTTACACAGTACACAAACATCATAACATTGTTTAGCATACTACACAATAAAACAGTACCACACCATTTTGCACATAACACGTACAGCTTTATTAGGAATTAGCATGAAGGGATGCAGGGCATAATTTAGTCCTCTCCAAAACTCCCCTTACATTAGATAGGGGTTCCTGATTTGACGTTTGGCACGTCATGCCAATCACAGGAGCTGTACCCGCGTGAACACTGCTGGGAGCTTGGCTTAAGTTATAGGTGAGACCTGGCTGTCACTGCCAATAGCAGTGCCTGCACCACCCCAAGCCACTTAACCCTCTACATGTCACAATCAAATTGACTGCAGTATTTAGAAGGCTTGGAGAGGGAGTGGCTCCCTCTCTCTTCAGATTGGTGCCCCCGTGACATCATCAGGAGGGCCCCATCATTACCATGGCAACCCAAGGTCATTATGACAACATCCAGGTCACCCAGCTTTAAGCCTGTTAGGCCATGCTCAGATCATGGTCAGTGCAGCACTGACAGGTATAATGCATTGCATTGCTAGTGCAATGCAATTCATTATACAAGCGATCAGATACAAGTTAACGTCCCATAGAGGGACTAAGTAAAAAAAAGTTAAAAGAAATAGTAAAAATATTTTTTTAAAAATAAATCACAAAACAATGAAAAAAATATGCCAATAAATATACATAACTATGTAAAAACAAAAAAACTATACATATTTGCTATCATTTTCTGAATGACCCGACCTATAAAAGTGTCACACTAGTTAACCCCTTCAGTGAACACTGTAAAAAATGTAATTAAAAAACGTGGCAAAAAACTATGCCAAACAAAAAGTAGAATAAAATGCAATCAAAAAGTTTATTGGAAATAAAAATGTTACCGGTGAACATGCCATCTTGTCTCACAAAAGCAAGCCAGCTTACAACTCCATCAGTATTCAAATTATAGCTCTCACAATAAAGCAATGCAAAAACAATTTTTTTTTTCTATAAAATAATTTTTATTGCGTGAAAGCTGCAAAACGTAAAAAAAAGACATAAATGTGGTATCGCTGTAATCATACTTATGTAGTGACCCAGTCCAGAGTGTGTCAGTCCCTTTAAGTAATACTGAACTGTGAGTAGCTTCGGTACACTACAGCTCACTCTCTAACTGGCTCTCTACATTATTTGTGAGCTGTAATTCTCCATTTCTAGTCACCTTCATTTTAGATGCAACGCATTTCTCGTTTGCTGTGTTCTGTCGCCATCTAATGGTGAAAGTGTACAGTTACTTATTGTTTTGTAAGGATCTGAAATGTGAATTCGGTCTCCTATTGGCCAGCTCCTAGTCACATGGTCAATAGGAGGAGCTGTTTTTCAGGCAAGTCTAGAATGTTCTTTTGTTTGAGGGATGCCTTCAGGGAAAGCGGAACACACATGGAGGAGGTTTTTACCTCCTCTGATTTTTTCTGATTTCCCTCTAACCTGTACAGACATTCTATTTCTGACAGGATTCACCATATGTAAAGTATTGCTGACAGGATTCACCACATCTAAAGTCTTTATTATAGGATTCACCACAGTTTCTACATTCACCTTTAAGTACATGTGCACGTGCCGTAACACGCTTATTTGTCCAAGTTAAAATTCCCGTTCCTGCTGAAGTAAAAGCAACTGTTATCCCCGAGACCGGTGTGTGTCATAATTCCTTCGGCTGCAGACACCGTGTGGGGGTGGATAGCAGGGAATGATCTGCCTGGTGATTACACTGACCCGAAAAATAAAGCTGTCTTATCTTTTTACCACAAAGTGAATAGCATAAAAAAAAATTTCCTGAATTTCTGGATTTTGTTCATTCTGCCTCCAAAAGATCAGAATGAAAGTGATCAAAAAATGTTATGTGCCTTAAAATGGTACCAATAAAATATTAACCCCTTTCTGCCATATGACGTACTGCTCCATGTGCCCTGGGACTTAATTCCCATGGATGGAATAGTACGTCATCACCGATCAGCCGCGCTCATGGGAGGAGTGCGGCTGATCGCGGCTGGGTGTCAGCTGATTATCACAGCTGACACCCATCACTATGTGCCAGGAGCGGTCATGGGTGTGTTGGGGTTAGGGTTGGAGTTAGAATTGCGGGGTTTCCACTGTTTAGGCACATCAGGGGCTCTCCAAACGCAACATGGTGTCTGATCTGAATTTCAGCCAATTCTGAGTTGAAAAAGTCGAGCTCTGCCATGCGCCAAAACAGTGGTTTACCCCCAAATATGGGGTATCAGCCTACTCAGGACAAATTGCACAATAACTGTGGGGGTCCAGCTTCTCCTGTTACCCTTGGGAAATTAAAAAATTGGGGACGAAAATATCATTTTTGTGGAAAAAAATATTTTTTATTTTTATGGCTCTACGTTATAAACTTCTGTGAAGCATTTGGGGGTTCAAAGTTCTCACCACACATCTAGATAAGTTCCTTGGGGGTCTAGTTTCCAAAATAGGGTGAATTGTGGGGGTTTCTACTGTCTAGGCACATCAGGGGTTCTCCAAACACGACATGGCGCCCGCAGACCATTCCATCAAAGTCTGCATTCCAAAACGTCTCTACTTCCCTTCCGAGCCCTGACGTGTGCCCATACAGTAGTTTTCTCCCACATATAGGGTATTAGCGTACTCAGGACAAATTGGACATGAACTTCTGGGGTCCAATTTCTCCTGTTACCCTTCGGAAAATAAAAATATTTGGACTAAAAGATCATTTTTGTGGAAAAAATAAGATTTTTTTATTTTCACGCTCAGGCGTTATAAACTTTAGTGAAACACCTGGGGGTTCAAAGTTCTCACCACACATCTAGACAAATTCCTTGGGGGTCTAGTTTCCAAAATAGGGTCACTTGTGGGGGATTTCTACTGTTAAGGCAGATCGGGGGCTCCCCAAATGCGACATGGCGTCCGATCTCAATTCCAGCCAATTTTGAATTGAAAAAGTCAAACGGCGCTCCTTCCCTTCCACGCTCTACCATGCACCCAAACAGTGGTTTACCTCCACATATGGGGTATGAGCGTCACTCAAGACAAATTGCTCAATAACTTTTGGGGTCTTGTTACCATTGGGAAAATAAAAATTGGTGAAAAAATATGATTTTTTAATTTTACGGCTGTACGTTATAAACTTCTGCGAAGCCCTTGGGGGTTCAAAGTTCTCACTACACTTCTAAATAAGTTCCTTTGGATGTCTAGTTTCCAAAATGGGGTCAGTTGTGGGGGTTTCCACTGTTTAGGCACATCAGGGGCTCTCCAAATGCGACATGGCATCCGATCTCGATTCCAGTCAATTTTGCGTTGAAAAAGTTAAACGGCGCTCCTTCCATTCCGTGCTCTGCCATGCCCCGAAACAGTGGTTCTCCTGACATATGGAGTATCAGCGTACTCAGGACAAATTGCACAATAACTTGTGGGGTTCAATTTCCCATGTTATCCTTTGGAAAATAAAAATAATTGGACCTGAAATAATTTTTTCGGGAAAAAAAGTTAAATGTTCATTTTTTTATAAACATTAAAAAAATTCCTGTGAAGCACCTGAAGGATTAATAAACTTCTTGAATGTGGTTTTGAGCACCTTGAGGGGTTCAGTTTTTAGAATGGTGATACTTTTGGGTAGAGTTGAGCGACTTTTGTTTTTTTAGGGTCGCGTTTCGTTTCGTGAAACCCGACTTTTCCAAAAGTCGGGTCGAGCAAGATCGTCCGATTATAGGGAAAAGTCGGGGTCGTCCCGAAACACGAAACCCAATGTAAGTCAATGGGGAATAAAAGTCGGCAGTGAGAGGAGGACAGGAAACACTCCTACAGTGCCCATATGAATGCCAAAAGCATCAATTCTTCTTACTTAAGCTTGTCAACCTTAATTAACTTCATAATACAAGTTACGCACTGAAAAATGGGGGTTATTTGGCTAAAGTTGTGGGGGGGTAGGGCTGGCTCCAGGTTTTCATGTGCCCTGGGCGAAAGAGCGCCCCTTTAACACATACCACAACTCATCATGCTCCGATACGGCAGAGAAATAGCGGTATAGTACAATGAAAAATACTTCACTTTTTACATCTCATGACGAGGCCCATCTATTTCTCCATACAGAATCATTGGTCCCATATAATGTTTGAAACAGTATATGATGAGCTCCACATAATGCTACAGTATATGTTGGTCCCCATGGATGAAGCTCCACTGTCTTATGGGCCCAAATAATGCTCCAAACATAATGGGCCCCATTTCTACTGCTCTAGTGTATAATGGGCCCTGTAAATGCTGCTCCAGTGTCTGATGTCCACCTTTGGAATGTTCCAGTGTATGGTGGGCACCATCTATCATTCTCCAGAGTATAGTGCTCCCCAAAAATTGCTGTCCCAACATTGAAAACAATCAAATAAGTCTCCTCGCTAGGGAATCCCTGTACTTGTCTGGACTCCTCGTCGTCCCCATCTTCCATCTCACTGCACAGTATTTCAACTTTGCAAGTGCTGTGATCCTGAGCAAGCAGGGGGGGGCCCACTCGTTGGCGACGGCACTGGCACAGGGCCCCTGATAGTACGGTGGTGTGTCTGATGGCGGGTGGGCCGAACCTGCACTTTCATCTGCAGCTTCCTCTTTGTCACCGTGTAAGATGGAACTGTATATGGGAAGGGTAACCTGAGTTTCATCAGGGTCAGATTCAGGCCGAGTAGCGTGCGAGGGGAATGTAGTGGTCTGGGTCAATGTACCAGCAGATTCATCGAGCAGTGGCTGGGCATCAGTGCACTTGTGTCGCCCCCAGGAGTACGGTCGCCACAGTGGCATTACCTTCTTCCTAGGGAGTGTGATGTCATGCTTGGGAGCAACGAACGATCTCTCTAGCAGGTTAACTGATTGGGCGGCGTTATTCCCACGAGTCATGACCCTCCAAACAGCGTTCATGAAGGCAAAGTGTTTGTTTTACGTGGGCAGTATGGTTGCAAAGCTGAACCTTAAAGGAATGTCCAGAAGGGCACCACCAGGAGTGGAGCCTACGGTTAAATTCGACTCCACCTGGGAAACCTCAACCATGCCAGCTACAGAACAGATGCACACATTGCAAGCTTAATTCCGTTAACGAACGAGACTCCGTCATGCCCCGCAGTCCGAGTCCGGCTTACTAGAGGGACACGTGAGGCTCTGGCACATGAGATTGGCCAATAACTGGTGTGTCATGCCATTGCATGTCCGTGGCTGCATGTGCGCTACACTGAAAAGGCCAGCGTTTGTCGCTTACAGGTGCAGATAACCCGCTGAACAACGTTAGTGATGGGGATCACTGATGACAATTATTACCCGCGAACAATGATTTCCCAGTAAGTGCAGGTCAACCGCAGTTCCGGAATTAGGCCTAACCGTCATTCCTGAAAAAATGAAAAACTTACGTGTGCAAACCACAGGTGCTGTAGCTTGTTTAACAGCTCGCCAGCCGTTCTCACGCCCAGTATGGATTGCACGTGATTGCACAAAGGTTAGAAAGGGTACCGTATCCCCGGATAACATGTATGGATAGCGTACACATTCAAAATATATGTCTATACATCAGGAGGCAGGCTCAGACGGTGTTAGGCCCAGTATGGATTGCACGTGATTGCACAAAGGTTAGAAAGGGTATCGTATCCCCGGATAACATGTATGGATAGCGTACACATTCAAAATATATGTCTATACATCAGGAGGCAGGCTCAGACGGTGTTAGGCCCAGTATGGATTGCACGTGATTGCACAAAGGTTAGAAAGGGTACCGTATCCCTGGATAACATGTATGGATAGCGTACACATTCAAAATATATGTCTGTACATCAGGAGGCAGGCTCAGACGGTGTTAGGCCCAGTATGGATTGCACGTGATTGCACAAAGGTTAGAAAGGGTACCGTATCCCTGGATAACATGTATGGATAGCTTACACATTCAAAAAATATGTCTGTACATCAGGAGGCAGGCTCAGACGGTGTTAGGCCCAGTATGGATTGCACGTGATTGCACAAAGGTTAGAAAGGGTACCGTATCCCCGGATAACATGTATGGATAGCGTACACATTCAAAATATATGTCTATACATCAGGAGGCAGGCTCAGACGGTGTTAGGCCCAGTATGGATTGCACGTGTTTGCACAAAGGTTAGAAAGGGTACCGTATCCCCGGATAACATGTATGGATAGCGTACACATTCAAAATATATGTCTGTACATCAGAAGGCAGGCTCAGACGGTGTTAGGCCCAGTATGGATTGCACGTGATTGCACAAAGGTTAGAAAGGGTACCGTATCCCTGGATAACATGTATGGATAGCGTACACATTCAAAATATATGTCTGTACATCAGGAGGCAGGCTCAGACGGTGTTAGGCCCAGTATGGATTGCACGTGATTGCACAAAGGTTAGAAAGGGTACCGTATCCCCGGGTAACATGTATGGATAGCGTACACATTCAAAATATATGTCTGTACATCAGGAGGCAGGCTCAGACGGTGTCAGGCACAGTATGGATTTGACGGCCCAGATTACACAGCGGAGGAGCAGGGAGAGGTAAAGATTGCAAATGCTGGGGCCCTGCCCAAGCAAGGGGGGCCCACTCGTGGGCGTCGGTACTGGCACTGGGCCCCTCATAGTACGGCGGTGTGTCTGACGGCGGGTGTGCACCACCACCGTCAGAGACACTTGATTGCACTATGAGGGACCCTGTGCCAGTGCCCGCACCCAAGAGTCGGCCTACCCACCTGTCCAGGGCAACGGCACTCGCACGGTGTCGTGCGCTAGGTGGTGACCCCGGCCATGGGGGGGGGAGGCAGCACAGTTAGGGAGTTTTAGAAAGTGGCATATGTTGATGTTGGACATTCAGCTGATGCAAAAGGCGAAATAGGTGAAGTCCCAGGAAGAGGTGGACCAAAGCAAGCCATTTTTCTGTCATCCTATGTGTCATCAGGGGAAGGTGGGACAAAATCCTTGGAAACCCATGCATGGTTCATTTTAATGAAGGTTAGATCATCCACATTTTGGGTTGACAGACGGGTCCTTTTTTCTGTCAGGATTGATCCAGCTGCACTGAAGACTCTTTCCGATAGCACACTTGCAGCTGGGCAAGCGAGCTCCTGTAAGGCATATTGGGCCAATTCAGGCCAGGTGTCCAGTTTAGCGGCCCAATAGTCAAAGGGGAATGACCTGTGTGGGAGAACATCGATATGGGAGGAAAAGTAGTTTGTAACCCTAGTTGACAACTGCTGTCTCCTGTCACTTTCCATCGATGCAGTATTACCAGTTGTGTGAGCGGTATTTGAAAAATCAGTCCACAACATTGTCATGAAACCCCTGTCTCCAACGCCACTTCTGCTGTGTGCACCACGAACACCTCTGCCAAGCTGCCCCCGGCCCGTACGGCTCGTGTGAGAACCATCACCGCTGCTGTGTGCTGGGAATGCCTCAAGCAACCGATTTACCAGAGTTGCTTGTTTATTAGCCAATATTAGGTCAAGGTTCTCCTGTGGCATGATGTTTTGTAATTTGCCTTTATAGCGTGGATCCAGGATGCTGGCCAACCAGTAGTCGTCATCGTTCATCATTTTGGCAATGCGTGGGTCCCTTTTTAGGATTTGCAAGGCATAATCTGACATGTGGGCCAATGTTCCCGGTGTCAATGATGCACTGCGAGTGCTGGGTGGAGGAGCACTTTCTGGCAAATCCACATCCCTCCAGTCATGCACAAACCCTGTACCAGACCTTGCCACGCCAACATTTTCACTTGCCCCACGAGATGCATCCTCCTCCCCTAAGTAATCATCCCCATCATCCTCCTCCTCCTCCTCTTCTTCCTCCACCTCGTCCAGGAGAGGTCCCTGAGCAGACAATGACTGAATGTCATCAAGGATTCCCTCCTCCTCTTCCTCCTCATCAACATTGGCTGCAGACGCCTGCTCCTTAAGGTGCGTCAAAGTTTGCATGAGCAGACGCATAAGTGGGATGCTCATGCTTAGGATGGCGTCGTCTGCGCTTACCAGCCGTGTGCATTCCTCAAAACACTGAAGGACTTTACAGAGGTCTTTCAGCTTCGACCACTGCACACCTGTCAACTCCATGTCTGCTCTCAAAGTGCCTGGCCGTGTATCCTCCCACAAATGCATTATGGCCTGCCTCTGCTCGCACAGCCGCTCCACCATGTGCAGGGTGGAGTTCCACCTTGTTGCAATGTCGATAATGAGGCGGTGGTTGGGAAGGTGGAGCAATCGCTGCAGCTTCTGCATACGAACGGAGTGTACAGGCGACCGGCGGATGTGCACGCACAGTCTTCGCACCTTCTGGAGCAGGGCTGTTAACTCCGGATAATTTTTGAGGAAGCACTGCACCACCAGGTTCAAGGTGTGAGCCAAGCAAGGTATATGGCTGAGTTTTGAAAGGGCTATGGCTGCCACAAAATTACGGCCGTTATCACTAACTACCTTGCCTGCCTCAAGATGTACACTGCCCAGCCATGACTCAGTTTGTAGCTTCAAGTACTCGGCCAGCACCTCGGCGGTGTGTCTGTTGCCCAAACACATCATCTGCAACACAGCCTGCTGACGCTTTCCACTAGCTGCTCGATAGGGGGACACATCGTGTGCAACAGTGGCAGCTGCAGATGGAGTGCTCGTACGACTGCGCTCTGTGGACGAGCTTTCGCTTCTGGAGGAGGAGGAGGGTCGAACGCCTACAGCCAACTGTTTCCTATACCGTGGGCTAGGCAGCACTGTCCCACCACCGCTGTCCCCTGTGGACCCTGCATCCACCACATTAACCCAGTGCGCAGTGATGGACACGTAACGGCCCTGGCCATGCCGACTGGACCATGCATCAGTTGTGAGGTGCACCTTTCCGCTCACTGACTGCTTGAGTGCATGGACAATGCGGTCTTTCACATGATGGTGGAGGGCTGGGATGGCTTTGCGAGAGAAGAAGTGGCGACTGGGTAGGTCATAGCGTGGTACTGCATAGGCCATGAGTTCGCGGAAAGCTGTGCTTTCCACCAACCGAAAGGGCATCATCTCAAACGAGATTAGTTTGGCAATGTGGGCGTTCAAACCCAGTGTACGCGGATGAGAGACTGAGTACTTTCTTGACCTACTCATAGTGTCTGGGAGGGTGAGCTGGACTTGAGAGCTGCATATGGTGGAAGTAGCGGTGGACAGGGCGGACTGAGAGAGGGTTGATGATGGTGATGGAGTTGGTGTTCTTTCTGATGGCCTAGAATCAGTCTTTCGTTGATATAACAGTGGGATTCCCTGACTGCTGTGGCCTTGCAACGACACCTCAACATTTGCTGCTGTGCTAACCGGTGGGCTTACAGTGGGGGAAACAATGTAGCGTTGCTGACTACCTTCGTTGTGATCAGTTGCACATGTGGCACTTGAGGTTTGGTGTTGTGTCCACGCTTGCTAGTGCATGCTGGTTAAATGTCTAAGCATGCAACTGGTATTCAAATTTTTCAGATTTTTCCCTCGGCTAAAGGTCTTTGCGCACTTCTTACAGATAACCTTGGCCTGATCATGAGGATTTTGGTCAAAAAAGTGCCACACTGCACTCTTCCTACTTTGGCAGACATTTTGCGGCCTAGCACGCTGTGATCTTTTGACCCTCTGGACAAGCTGTCCAGCAACTCTTTTGATGTTTGGAACCTGTCTTTGGAGTGCTCCGGGCCTGCCAGATAACAGCTGTTGCGATGTCGATGTCTGCTGTGGATGCTCCTCATCTGAGCTATTGGAAGCAGCACCCTCTTCCCCCAATGGATGCCAATCTGGGTCAACAACTGGGTCATCCATCACCTCCTCTTCTATGTCATGTGCACCTTCCTCTGTGTCACCGTGTATGGTGGTATAGTGTGCGGGAAGGGGCACCTGAGTCTCATCAGGGTCAGAATCTGGCTCTGTACACTGCGAGGACAATGTAGTGCTCTGAGTGAATGTACCAGCAGAATCATCCATCAGCGGCTGTGCATCAGTGCACTCCATGTCAGATTCATCTTGGCCTGGGTAATTCACCATTTGACTTGATAATACAGGCATGGTATGTGAAAACAGCTCCATGGAGTAATCAGTAGTATGGCCTGCGTCATCCTTCAATCTTGGTTGGGGTGAAGGACACAAGGAAAGGTGTGGTTCATGAACATGAGCCTCCAATGACGACTCAGTGCTTTTACTTTTTACAACTGAAGAAGAGGAGGCGATAGAGCTGGAGGCTGAGTCAGCAATGTAAGACAAAACTTTTTCCTGATGCTCTGGCTTTAAAAGCGGTTTGCCAACTCCTAGAAAACTAAGCGTTCGAGGCCTTATGTAGCCAGACGATGACGCAGGCTCAACACCTCCTGCATTCGGTCCTATTTTGCTCTTGCCACTACCATCAGATCCACCACCAACACCATCATTACCAGCTGCCAACCCCCGCCCAATTCCACGGCCTCTTCCACCAGCTTTCCTCATTTTTGGTAGAAATGTAGACAAAATCCAACAAACTATATAGTAATGTAAAACAAGGTACAAGGTGTCTATAGGACAGGGGAGATTTTGAATTTCTGCAGACACTTGTGGACACTGGACACTTTTGGATTGTGTGAGGCCCACTGATATCTGAGCGCTATGTGACAGGCTCGATGGCACAGCTGTGACAAAAGTGACGAGAGGATAAGGGAGATTTTGAATTTCTGCACACACTTGTGGACACTGGACACTTTTGGATTGTGTGAGGCCCACTGATATCTGAGCGCTATGTGACAGGCTCGATGGCACAGCTGTGACAAAAGTGACTAGAGGATAAGGGAGATTTTGAATTTCTGCACACACTTGTGGACACTGGACACTTTTGGATTGTGTGAGGCCCACTGATATCTGAGCGCTATGTGACAGGCTCGATGGCACAGCTGTGACCAAAGTGACTAGAGGATAAAGGAGATTTTGAATTTCTGCACACACTTGTGGACACTGGACACTTTTGGATTGTGTGAGGCCCAATGAATATCTGAGCGCTATGTGACAGGCTCGATGGCACAGCTGTGACCAAAGTGACTAGAGGATAAAGGAGATTTTGAATTTCTGCACACACTTGTGGACACTGGACACTTTTGGATTGTGTGAGGGCCAATGAATATCTGAGCGCTATGTGACAGGCTCGATGGCACAGCTGTGACAAAAGTGACGAGAGGATAAGGGAGATTTTGAATTTCTGCAGACACTTGTGGACACTGGACACTTTTGGATTGTGTGAGGCCCACTGATATCTGAGCGCTATGTGACAGGCTCGATGGCACAGCTGTGACCAAAGTGACTAGAGGAAAAGGGAGATTTTTAATTTCTGCACACACTTGTGGACACTGGACACTTTTGGATTGTGTGAGGCCCACTGATATCTGAGCGCTATGTGAAAGGCTCGATGGCACAGCTGTGACCAAAGTGACTAGAGGATAAGGGAGATTTTGAATTTCTGCACACACTTGTGGACACTGGACACTTTTAGATTGTGTGAGGCCCAATGAATATCTGAGCGCTATGTGACAGGCTCGATGGCACAGCTGTGACCAAAGTGACTAGAGGATAAAGGAGATTTTGAATTTCTGCACACACTTGTGGACACTGGACACTTTTGGATTGTGTGAGGCCCAATGAATATCTGAGCGCTATGTGACAGGCTCGATGGCACAGCTGTGACAAAAGTGACGAGAGGATAAGGGAGATTTTGAATTTCTGCAGACACTTGTGGACACTGGACACTTTTGGATTGTGTGAGGCCCACTGATATCTGAGCGCTATGTGACAGGCTCGATGGCACAGCTGTGACCAAAGTGACTAGAGGATAAGGGAGATTTTGAATTTCTGCACACACTTGTGGACACTGGACACTTTTGGATTGTGTGAGGCCCACTGATATCTGAGCGCTATGTCACAGGCTCGATGGCACAGCTGTGACAAAAGTGACGAGAGGATAAGGGAGATTTTGAATTTCTGCACACACTTGTGGACACTGGACACTTTTGGATTGTGTGAGGCCCAATGAATATCTGAGCGCTATGTGACAGGCTCGATGGCACAGCTGTGACCAAAGTGACTAGAGGATAAGGGAGATTTTGAATTTCTGCAGACACTTGTGGACACTGGACACTTTTGGATTGTGTGAGGCCCACTGATATCTGAGCGCTATGTGACAGGCTCAATGGCACAGCTGTGACCAAAGTGACTAGAGGATAAGGGAGATTTTGAATTTCTGCACACACTTGTGGACACTGGACACTTTTGGATTGTGTGAGGCCCAATGAATATCTGAGCGCTATGTCACAGGCTCGATGGCACAGCTGTGACAAAAGTGACGAGAGGATAAGGGAGATTTTGAATTTCTGCACACACTTGTGGACACTGGACACTTTTGGATTGTGTGAGGCCCAATGAATATCTGAGCGCTATGTGACAGGCTCGATGGCACAGCTGTGACCAAAGTGACTAGAGGATAAAGGAGATTTTGAATTTCTGCACACACTTGTGGACACTGGACACTTTTGGATTGTGTGAGGCCCAATGAATATCTGAGCGCTATGTGACAGGCTCGATGGCACAGCTGTGACCAAAGTGACTAGAGGATAAAGGAGATTTTGAATTTCTGCACACACTTGTGGACACTGGACACTTTTGGATTGTGTGAGGCCCACTGATATCTGAGCGCTATGTCACAGGCTCGATGGCACAGCTGTGACAAAAGTGACGAGAGGATAAGGGAGATTTTGAATTTCTGCACACACTTGTGGACACTGGACACTTTTGGATTGTGTGAGGCCCACTGATATCTGAGCGCTATGTGACAGGCTCGATGGCACAGCTGTGACAAAAGTGACGAGAGGATAAGGGAGATTTTGAATTTCTGCACACACTTGTGGACACTGGACACTTTTGGATTGTGTGAGGCCCAATGAATATCTGAGCGCTATGTGACAGGCTCGATGGCACAGCTGTGACCAAAGTGACTAGAGGATAAGGAGATTTTGAATTTCTGCACACACCTGTGGACACTGGACACTTTTGGATTGTGTGAGGCCCACTGATATCTGAGCGCTATGTCACAGGCTCGATGGCACAGCTGTGACAAAAGTGACGAGAGGATAAGGGAGATTTTGAATTTCTGCAGACACTTGTGGACACTGGACACTTTTGGATTGTGTGAGGCCCAATGAATATCTGAGCGCTATGTGACAGGCTCGATGGCACAGCTGTGACCAAAGTGACTAGAGATTAAAGGAGATTTTGAATTTCTGCACACACTTGTGGACACTGGACACTTTTGGATTGTGTGAGGCCCACTGATATCTGAGCGCTATGTCACAGGCTCGATGGCACAGCTGTGACAAAAGTGACTAGAGGATAAGGGAGATTGGATTGCTTTTAAAAAAGCAGTTTGCAGAGCAGTGGGTAAACAGCAATGCCAGCCTGTCAGGAAGCCTTAAAAGGCAGCCCAACAACCAACACCACTGATACACCACAATATAGCCTCCCCTTGCACTGCACACACAGTGACTGGTGTGTTGTGCAGGCCAAATCGCTAGCAGCAGAAGCAGTTTTTTTTTCTTCTCAGCAGGACAAAAAAAAAAAATGGGATTGCTTTTAAAAAAGCAGTTTGCGGAGCAGTGGGTAAACAGCAATGCAGGAATGTCAGGAAGCCGTAGAAGGCAGCCCAACAACCAACACCACTGATACACCACTATATAGCCTCCCCTTGCACTGCACACACAGTGACTGGTGTGTTGTACAGGCCAAATCGCTAGCAGCAGAAGCAGTTTTTTTTTCTTCTCAGCAGGACAAAAAAAAAAATTGGGATTGCTTTTAAAAAAGCAGTTTGCGGAGCAGTGGGTAAACAGCAATGCAGGAATGTCAGGAAGCCTTAGAAGGCAGCCCAACAACCAACACCACTGATACACCACTATATAGCCTCCCCTTGCACTGCACACACAGTGACTGGTGTGTTGTGCAGGCCAAATCGCTAGCAGCAGAAGCAGTTTTTTTGTCTTCTTCCCTGCCTAACGCTCTCCCTACAGAATCAGCAGCAACCTCTCCCTATACTGATATCGGCAGAAGTAAGATGGCGGTCGGCGTGCACGCCCTTTTATACCCCCTGTGACACCCACCAAAGCAAGCCAATCACTTGCATGCCCTTCTGAAAGATGGTGGTGACCCCTGCCTATGTCATCACGTTGCCCACAGTGTCCGTGGATCCTGATTGGCTGAAAAAGAGCGCAAAACAAACTTTTGAAACGCGACTTTGGCGCGTAAGTCACCGACCTCGTGGCCGACCTCATCCTAGGGTCGGGTTTCGTTTCATGAAACCCGACTTTGCCAAAAGTCGGCGACTTTTGAAATTTTTCGACCCGTTTCGCTCAACTCTACTTTTGGATATTTTCTATCATATAGACCCCTCAAAGTGACTTCAAATGAGATGTGGTCCCTAAAAAAAATTGTGTTGTAATAATGAAAAATCGCTGGTCAACTTTTAATCCTTATAACTTCCTATCAAAAAAAAATTTTGGTTCCAAAATTGTGCTGATGTAAAGTAGACATATGGAAAATGTTACTTATTAAGTATTTTGTGTGACATGTCTCTGTGATTTAAGGGCATGAAAATTCAAAGTTGGAAAATTGCGAAATTTTTAAAATTTTCGACAAATTTCAATTTTTTTCACAAATAAACGCTTCATATCAAAGAAATTTTACCACTGTCATGAATATGTCACGAGAAAACAATGTCAGAATCACCACTATCCATGGAAGCATTCCAGAGTTATTAACTTATAAAGGAACAGTGGTCAGAATTGTAATATTTAGCCCGGTCATTAACGTGCAAACAACCCTTAGGGGTAAAGGGGTTATTTCATCCCACAAAAACACAAGAAAACAAGCCCTCACATGACTCTGTTGGCAGAAATATGGAAAAATTATAGCGCTCAAAATATGGCGATGCAAAAACTTTCATTTTGCAAGAAAAAGTCTTAGAAATGTGTGACAAATTGCACAATAACTTTTGAGGTTCAATTTCTCCTGTTACCCTTGGGAAAATAAAAATTATTGAAGTAATTTTTTTGTGAAAAAAAGTTAAATGTTCATTTTTTTAAACATTCAAAAAATTCCTGTGAAGCACCTGAAGGATTAATAAACTTCTTGAATGTGGTTTTGAGCACCGTGAAGGGTGCAGTTTTTAGAATGGTGTCACTTTTGGGTATTTTCTATCATAGACACCTCAAAGTTTACCATGACTAACTAATAAATGGCCAAAGCATAATAAGTACCGTATATACTCGTGTATAAGACGAACCGAGTATAAGCTGACCACCCTAATTTTGCCACAAAAAAAGGAAAACTTATTGACTTGACGTATAAGCCTAGGGTGGAAAATGTAGTAGCTACTTTTAAATTTCAAAAATAAAAATAGATACCAATAAAAGGAAAATTAATTGAGACATCAGTAGGTTAAATGTTTTTGAATATCCATATTGAGTCAAGAACCCATATAATGCTCCATACAGTTCATGATGGGCCCCATAAATGCTCCATACAAAATACACCCCATATAATGCTGCACAAAGGTTAATAATGCCCCCATAAGATGCTCCATAGAATAATATGCTCCATAAGATGCTCCATAGATTATTCCCCCATAAGATGCCCCATAAAATACTCCATAGATTATGCCCCATAAGATGCTCCATAGATTATGCCCCATAAAATGCTCCATAGATTATGCCCCCATAAAATGCTCCATAGATTATGCCCCATATGATGCTCCATAGATTATGCCCCCATATGCTGCTCCATAGAATATGCCCCCAAATGCTGCCCGATATGCTGCTCCATAGATTATGCCCCCATATGCTGCCCCCATAAGATGCTCCCATAAGATGCTCCATAGACTATGCCCCCATATGCTGCTCCATAGAATATGCCCCCTTATGCTGCTCCATAGAATATGCCCCATATGCTGCCCCACAGAATATGCCCCCCTATGCTGCCCCATAGAATATGCCCCCGTATGCTGCTCCATAGAATATGACCCATATGCTGCCCCATAAGATGCTCCATATATTATGCCCCCATATGCTGCTGCTACTGCTGCAAAAAAAGCCATACTCACCTCTCCTGCTCAGGACCCGGCACCAGAGATATTCACCTGTCCGGGGTCCATCGCTGCTCACCGCTGTCTGCCGCTTCCTGTATCAGTGACTGTTCAGCCAGCAGAGGGCACGGCGCGCACTAACCACGTCACCGCACTCCCTGCTGCCTAAACATCACTGACACAGGACGCAGCAGACAGCGGTGAGCAGCGATTGACCCAGGACAGGTGATTATTGGATATACCTACCCCCCTCCTGGCGCTGTTTCTGCGGCCCCGCTCCTCCCATGGTCTCCGGCAGCTCTTCCTTCAGCAGTCACGTGGTACCACTCATTAACCTCATGAATATGCGCATATTCATGAGTTAAACCCCTTCATGACACAGCCTATTTTGACCTTAATGACCTGGCCATTTTTTGCAATTCTGACCAATGTCCCTTTATGAGGTAATAACTCAGGAACACTTGAACACATCCTAGCGATTCTGAGAATGTTTTTTCGTGACATATTGGGCTTCATGTTAGTCATAAATTTAGGCTGATAATTTTTGCGTTTATTTGTGAAAAAAATGGAAATTTGGCGAAAATTTTGAAAATTTAGCAATTTTCAAATTTTGAATTTTTATTCTGTTAAACCAGAGAGTTATATGACACAAAATAGTTAATAAGTAACATTTCCCACATGTCTACTTTACATTAGCACAATTTTGGAAACAAAATTTTTTTGTTAGGAAGATATAAGGGTTAAAAGTTGACCAGTGATTTCTCATTTTTACAACAAAATTTACAAAACCATTTTTTTTAGGGACCACCTCACATTTGAAGTCACTTTGAGGGGTCTATATGGCAGAAAATACCCAAAAGTGACACCATTCTAAAAACTTCACCCCTCAAGCTACTCAAAACTACATTCAAGAAGATTATTAACCCTTCAGGTGCTTCACAGGAACTAAAGCAACGTGGAAGGAAAAAATGGACATTTAAATTTTTCCAACAAAAATTTTCTTTTAGCATCATTTTTTTCATTTTCACATGGGTAACAGGATAAAATGGATCCTAAAATTTGTTGGCCAATTTCTCCTGAGTACACCGATAGCTCATATGTGGTCATAAACAACTGTTTGGGCGCACGGGAGGGCTCAGAAGGGAAGGAGCGCCATTTGACTTTATGAATGGAAAATATGCTTGAATATTTAGCGGTTGCCATGTCGCGTTTGGAGAGCCATTGTGCGCCTAAACATTGGAGCTCCTCCATAAGTGACCCCATTTTGGAAACTAGACCCTCCAAGGAACTTATCTAGATGCATAGTGAGCCCTTTGAACCCCCAGGTGCTTCACAAATTGATCCATAAAAAAAGTCTTTTTTTTCCACAAAAAATTTTTTTAGCCTCGGTTTTTTCATTTTCACATGGGCAACAGGATAAAATGCATTCTAAAATTTGTTGGGCAATTTCTCCTGAGTAGACCGATACCTCATATGTGGTCATAAACCACTGTTTGGGCGCACGGCACGGCTCAGAAGGGAAGGAGCGCCATTTGACTTTTTGAATGGAAAACATGCTGGAATATTTAGCGGACACCATGTCGCGTTTGGAGAGCCCCTGTGTGCGTAAACATTGGAGCTCCCCCACAAGTGACCCCATTTTGGAAACTAGACCCCCCAAGGAACTTATCTACATGCATAGTGATCACTTTGAACCCCCAGGTGCTTCACAAATTGATCGGTAAAAAAAAAAAAGTACTTTTTTTTCACAAAAATTTTCTTTTGGCCTCAATTTTTTCATTTTTACATGGGCAACAGGATAAAATGGATCCTAAAGTTTGTTTGCAGGGCCCGGAAGGGAGGGAGCACCATTTGACTTTTTGATTGGAAAATTAGCTCCAATCGTTAGCGGACACCATGTCACGTTTGGAGAGCCCCTGTGTGCCTAAACATTGGAGCTCCCCCACAAGTGACCCCATTTTGGAAACTAGATCCCCGAAGGATCTTATCTAGATGTGTGGTGAGCACTTTGAATCCCCTAGTGCTTCACAGAAGTTTATAACGCAGAGCAGTGAAAATTAAAAATAATTTTTTTTGTTCAAAAATGATTTTTTAGCCCGCTATTTTTTATTTTCACAAGGCTAACAGGAGAAATTGAATGACAAAAGTTGTTGTCCAATTTGTTCTGAGTACACCGATACCCCATATGTAGGGGAACCACTGTTTGGGAGCATGGGAGAGCTCAGAAGGGAAGGAGCGCCATTTTGGAATGCAGACTTTGATGGAATGTTCTGCGGGTGTCATGTTGCGTTTGCAGAGCCCCTGATGTGCCTAAACAGTAGAAACCCCCACAAGTGACCCCATTTTGGAAACGAGAACCCACAAGGAGCTTATCTAGATGTGTAGTGAGCACTCTGAAACTCCAAGTGCTTCACAGAAGTTTATAAACGCAGAGCCATGAAAATAAAAGATTATTTTTTTTCCTCAAAAATGATTTTTTAGCCTGCTATTTTTATTTTTCCAAGGGTAACAGGATAAATTGGACCCCAAAAGTTGTTGTCCAGTTTGTCCTGAGTACGCTGGTACCTGATATGTGGGGGGAACCACTGTTTGGGTGCACGGCAGGGCTCAGAAGGGAAGGAGCGTCATTTGACTTTTTGAATGGAAAATTAGCTCCAATCGTTAGAGGACACCATGTCGTGTTTGCAGAGCCCCTGTGTGCCTAAACTTTGGAGCTCCCCCACAAATTACCCCATTTTGGAAACTAGACCCCCTAAGGAACTTATCTAGATGCATAGTGAGCACTTTGAACCTCCAGGTGCTTCACAGAAGTTTATAACGCAGAGCCATGAAAATAAAAAAAAAATTTTTCCTCAAAAAATGATTTTTTAGCCTGCTATTTTTTATTATCACAATGGTAACAGGATAAATTGGACCCCAAAAGTTGTTGTCCAGTTTGTCCTGAGTATGCTGGTACCCCATATGTGAGGGGGGAACCACTGTTTGGGCACACGTTGGGGCTCAGAAGGGAAGTAGTGACGTTTTGAAATGCCGACTTGATGGAATGGTCTGCAGGGTCATGTTATGTTTGCAGAGCCCCTGATGTACCTAAACAGTGGAAAACCCCACAAGTGACCCCATTTTGGAAACTAGACCACCCAAGGAAATAATCTAGATCTGAGATGAGCACTTTGAACCCCCAAGTGCTTCCCAGAAGTTTATAACGCAGAGCCGTGAAAATAAAAAATTTTTTTTTTTCCTCAAAAAATGATTTTTAGCCAACTATTCTTTATTTTCACAAGGGTAACAGGATAAATTGGACCCCAAAAGTTGTTGTCCAGTGTGTCCTGAGTACGCTGGTACCCCATATGTGGGAGGGTAACACTGTTTGGGCACACGTTGGGGCTCGGAAGGGAAGTACTGACGTTTTGAAATGCCGACTTGATGGAATGGTCTGTTGACGTCATGTTACGTTTGTAGAGCCCCTGATGTACCGAAACAGTGGAAACAGTGCAATTTTTCCTGAGTACGCTGATACCCCATATGTGGTGGTAAACCACTGTTTGGGCACACGTCGGGGCTCGAAATGCAGGGAGCACTGTTTGACTTTTTGAATGCAAAATTGGCTGGAATAAATGGTGGTGCCATGTCGCGTTTGGAGACCCCGTGATGTGCCTAAACAGTGGATACCCCTCAATTCTATCTCCAACCCTAACCCCAACACACCCCTAACCCTAATCCCAACCCTAATCATAACCCTAACCACAACCCTAACCCCAACACACCCCTAACCCTAATCCCAACTGACTGGCATGACTTTTCATGACGCCTACATGGCGTCAAAGGTCGGGAAGGGGTTAATGAGCAGTACCACGTGACCGCTGAAGGCAGGAAGGGAAACCGTGGGAGAAGCGGGGGGAGGCTGCAGAGACCACGCCAGGGGGTCAGTATGATCTCTGACACTCCCGCTCCCCCTCCCCCTCCCCCGCCAACCCCCAGGTATATGACTTGTGTATAAGCCGAGAAAAAATGGGCTGAAAATCTCGGCTTATACACGCGTACATACGGTAATACATATATAGAATATGTAAAGTTGCTTGTTTTGAGTTCTCTTCCCTATACCCCTTCCATTCTATCCTTCTAATACCCCATTTCCCAATGACCCTTCCCATTACACAAATCACTTCAGAGAACAGATGTAAAGAGAAACGTCAATATGCTCTGATAAAGTTAATTTGTTAACTGTTAAAATATACAAAATGTTAATAAAAATATTGGTAAAAGAAATGTGTGACAGCAACCATACATAAAAAACTATATAAATTTGATATTGCACCGACCCGAAGCATAAAGTTGTCAAATCACTTATACTGCACAAAGTATAATGTCAAAAATAAATAAAACAAATTCTTGACCTGCTGTTGATTTGTTCATTCTGCCTCTCAAAGATCGCAGTAAGGCTTGGCGAACATTTATCCTGCTCACTATGCTGAGCGCTTACACTGGGGTTTCCATAAAAATCTCTGCAAAAAATAAAAAGAGGGGGAGCACACTAAGGCGGTAAATGAGGGACACCAGCGTGTTTAACAAAGGTAATCCACTCACCTGATGTGGTTGAGAAGGGTCACAACCACCTAAGGAAGTTTTGGCCGCTGCAGATCCCGGGATGCAGATAAAACAATAGAGAAGAGAAAAGCCGGGGTTTGTCCGCGCTAGACCTCAAGGAACCAACCGAAGATGCAAGCAAACCTTTATTCACATTCAAGCCACGGCTTGAATGTGAATAAAGGTTTGCTTGCATCTTTGGTTGGTTCCTTGTGGTCTAGCGCGTAAAAATCTCTGAAATACGTGATTCAGACAGAAACTTCAGCAGAAGATTCCCTATAACGAGGCAGATAGCGTAACTGTGGGCTCTTTCTGGCCTGTGATAAAGCAGTGTCAGTCCTTTTAGGTGTGCATAAAAGCGCGGTCGACCAAAGTTTTGTGCACTTCTGAAAAGAAGGACAGCGCTGAACAGAGGCCAGACTGAGTCCAGAGTAAGTCTGCTGCCTCATTATAGTGGGGACAGGCACACACCCATCTGGATCCTCACCAGGAGCTGCACATGCTGCACACTCTGCATAGGTAAATACCACAAAGGACTATTAATAGCTTATATGTGGTCTGATCATGGGTTCCCTATGGTGTTTAGTCAATATGGTGGGTGGTTAATATGTAGTGTGAGTATCTGTGCAATATTAATGCCAATGTTTATTATACAATATAAATATAGTTTGTACATATATTAATTGAATTTTTTGATGATATTGTAATAATTACTCACTGGTTAGTGGATTCATCTGGGATGTTTTGTGCCCCACTGATACAGCTGACATATACAATTATGGTGTAATTTTATGAACTTCCCCTCCCCCTTTCTTTCTACCTGTGTCATAATGTTAATTTTTATCAATAAAGTATATACGGTAATATTTTTTGATCTGGACTAGTACACCATTGCTTCCTAAGGTAACTGGTTATATGATATTTTTGATGTGTCCGTTAAAGTATACTAGTACACATGAGGTTCATATGTACAGTATATGATCTGATTGAATTCCTGTATCTGATATCATGTGTATTTTGTTGGTTGAATGTTTTGTATGCCTCATTATAGTGAATGGATTCCTCAGAGTTTGATCTGAATCACGTAATATGGAGATTTAGATGGAATCCCTGTTGTAAGTGTTCAGTGTAGCACGCAGGATAAATGTTCCCAATAAAAGCTTCAATTCAATCCACAGAAAAAGCAAATCCCCCCACTCAGGTTCGTCATCTGTCATTGGAAGTATAGTAGGCTTCCAAGTGATTGGTAGTACAAAGGCACTGGAAAACCACTATGACTCCACCTTAATTTACGGGTGCATGTATCTAGAAGCACAAGGTGGTCATAATATACTGGGAACTACAACATACTGGTGACTACAATGTACTGGGCACAACACTGGCTTATTTGCCATTTTCACTCGGAAACATCCACTGCTACTTGTTTCTTGAAAATACCCATGGAGTAAAAATCATCACTATACCTATAGATAAATTCCTAGATGGGTGCAATCTCCAAAATGGGGGCAATGAAGTGGTGATTCTGCTCTTCTGGCACTTAAGAGCTCTGTAGATTGAGTCTGAAAACAACAGTAATCTACGATAATTTGTTCACCAAGGCTCAAATAGTGCTCCGTCCTTCCCTCCCGTGTAGCTAAATAACATAGTATAGCCACATATGGGGTATTGCCACATTCAGCAGAAATAACTTTGATGCCGTTGTTTTTTAGCCATTTCTCCATGTGAAATATAAAATTTGGTCCAAAACAACATTTTCGTGGTAAAAATTTAATTATTGATGAGCGGGCATTAAAATGCTCGGGTGCTCAGTTCGAGCAAATTGGAATACTCTGGTACATGACCCGAGCAACGAGCCCAATGTTAGTCTATGGAAAATACAAGCTTTTTGCCGTGACCCCCCCCGGAGGTCTTTCTAGGATATCAAAACTTCGGAAATGGGTGGGGACAGTGCACAAACGGCATGGAAACATCATGGGGAATGCCCCTGGAAGCATTTCTGACTCCTAGGTCACTGCTGTGACCAATGTTGTCAGAGTGTAGCGACACTTTTACAGGCGCACAGTAAAACATACAAAAACAAAACCAAAATGGATTTTACAGGGAAATATGTTAACCCCTTCATGACCCAGCCTATTTTGACCTTAATGACCTGGCCATTTTTTGCAATTCTGGCCAGTGTCCCTTTATGAGGTAATAACTCAGGAACGCTTCAACGGATCCTAGCGATTCTGAGATTGTTTTTTCATGACATATTGGGCTTCATGTTAGTGGTAAATTTAGGTCGATAATTTTTGCGTTTATTTGTGAAAAAATCAGAAATTTGGTAAAAATGTAGAAAATTTCGCAATTTTCACATTTTTAATTTTTATTCTGTTAAACCAGAGAGTTATGTGACAAAAAGTGGTTACTAAATAACATTTCCCACATGTCTACTTTACATCAGCACAATTTTGGAAACATTTTTTTTTTTGTTAGGAAGTTATAAGGGTTAAAAGTTGACCAGCGATTTCTCATTTTTACAACAAAATTTACAAAACCATTTTTTTTAGGGACCACCTCACATTTGAAGTCACTTTGAGGGGTCTATATGGCAGAAAATACCCAAAACTGACACCATTCTAAAAACTGCACCCCTCAAGCTACTCAAAACTACATTCTAGAAGATTATTAACCCTTCAGGTGTTTCGCAGGAACTAAAGCAACGTGCAAAGAAAAAATGGACATTTTAATTTTTACAACAAAAATTTTCTTTTAGCATCAATTTTTTCATTTTCACATGGGCAACAGGATAAAATGGATCCTAAAATTTGTTGGGCAATTTCTCCTGAGTACACCGATACCTCATATTTGGTCATAAACCACTGTTTGGGCGCACGGCAGGGCTCAGAAGGGAAGGAGCGCCATTTGACTTTTTGAATGGAAAACATGCTGGAATATTTAGCGGACACCATGTCGCGTTTGGAGAGTCCCTGTGTGCGTAAACATTGGAGTTCCCCCACAAGTGACCCCATTTTGGAAACTAGACCCCCCAGGAACTTATCTACATGCATAGTGATCACTTTGAACCCCCAGGTGCTTCACAAATTGATCGGTAAAAAAAAAAAAGTACTTTTTTTCACAAAAATTTTCTTTTAGCCTCAGTTTTTTCATTTTTACATAGGCAACAGGATAAAATGGATCCTAAAGTTTGTTGGGCAATTTCTCCTGAATACATCGATACCTCATATGTCATCATAAACCACTGTTTGAGCGCACGACAGGGTCCGTAAGTGAAGGAGCGCTATTTGACTTTTTGAATGGAAAATTAGCTCCAATCGTTATCGGACACCATGTCGCGTTTGGAGAGCCCCTGTGTGCCTAAACAGTGAAAACCCCCACAAGTGACCTCATTTTGGAAACTAGACCCCCTATGGGGTTAGGGATGTGTAGTGAGCACTTTGAACCTCCAGGTGCTTCACAGAAGTTTATAACACAAAGCAGTGAAAATAAAAAAATCATTTTTTTTCCTCAAAAATGATTTTTTAGCACGCTATTTTTTATTTTCGCAAGGGTAACAGGAGAAATTGGACCACAAAAGTTGTTGTGCAATGTGTTCTGAGTACACCGATACCCCATATGTGGGGGGGAGCCACTGTTTGGGCGCACGGCAGGGCTCAGAAGGGAAGGAGCGCCATTTGACTTTTTGAAGTTAAAATTACCTCTAATCGTTAGCGGACACCATGTCGTGTTTGGAGAGCCCCTGTGTGCCTAAACATTGGAGCTCCCCCACAAATAACCCCATTTTGGAAACTAGATCTCCTAAGGAACTTTTCTAGATGCATAGCGAGCACTTTGAACCCCCAAGTGCTTCACAAAAGTTTATAACGCAGTGCCGTGAAAATAAAAAATATTTTTTTAACTCCAAAAATTATTTTTTAGTGCACAATTTTTTATTTTCACAAGGGTACCAGGAGAAACTGGACCCCAAAAGTTGTTGTCCAGTTTGTCCCGAGTACGCTGATACCCCATATGTGGGTGGGGACCACTGTTTGCGCACACGTCGTGGCTCGGAAGGGAAGTAGTGGCATTATGAAATGCTGACTTTGATGGAATGGTCTGCGGGCGTCATGTTACATTTGCAGAGCCCCTGGTGTGCCTAAACTGTGGAAACCCCCCACAGGTGACCCCATTATGGAAACTAGACCCCCAAAGGAACTTATCTAGATGTGTGGTGAGCACTTTGAACCCCCAAGTGCTTCACAAAAGTTTATAACACAGTGCCGTGAAAATAATTTTTTTTTTTTTTAACTCAAAATTATTTTTAGTGCAAAATTTTTTATTTTCACAAGGGTACCAGGAGAAACTGGACCCCAAAAGTTGTTGTCCAGTTTGTCCTGAGTATGCTGGTACCCCATATGTGGGTGGGGACCACTGTTTGGGCACACGTCGGGGCTTGGAAGGGAAGTAGTGACATTATGAAATGCTGACTTTGATGGAATGGTCTGCGGGCGTCATGTTACATTTGCAGAGCCCCTGATGTACCTAAACTGTGGAACCCCCCCACAAGTGACCCCATTTTGGAAACTAGACCCCCCAAAGAACTTATCTAGATGTATGGCGAGGACCTTGAACCCTCAAGTGCTTCACAGAAGTTTATAACGCAGAGCCGTGAAAATAAAAACTCATTTTTTTTCCTCAAAAAAAAAAGATTTTTAGCTCACAATTTTTTTTTCACAAGGGTAACAGGATAAATTGGACCCCAAAAGTTCTTGTCCAGTTTGTCCTGAGTACGCTTGTACCCCATATGTGGGTGGGGACCACTGTTTGGGTACAGGTCGTGGCTCGGAACGGAAGTAGTGGCATTATGAAATGCTGACTTTGATGGAATGGTCTGCGGGCGTCATGTTACATTTGAAGAGCCCCTGGTGTGCCTAAACTGTGGAACCCCCCACAAGTGACCCCATTTTGGAAATTAGACCCCCAAGGAACTTATCTAGATGTGTGGTGAGCACTTTGAACCCCCAAGTGCTTCACAGAAGTTTATAACGCAAAGCTGTGAAAAAAATCATTTTTTAGCTCGCAAATTTTTATTTTCCCAAGGGTAACAGGAGAAATTGGACCCCAAAAGTTGTTGTCCAGTTTGTCCTGAGTACACTGATACCCCATATGTGGGGAGGAACCAATGTTTGGGAGCACGTAAGGGCTGAGAATGGAAGTAGTGACATTTTGAAATGCAGACTTTGATGGAAAGGTCTGCGGTCATCGTTACGTTTGCAGAGCCCCTGATGTGCCTAAACAGTATAAACCCCCACAAGTGACCCCATTTTGAAAACTAGACCTTCCAAGGAACTTATCTAGATGTCTGGCGAGCACTTGGAACCCCCAAGTGCTTCACAGACGTTTATAACGCTGAGACGTGAAAATAAAAGAAATCATTTCTTTTCCAAAAAAATAATTTTTTAGCCCCCAATTTTTTATTTTCCCAAGGGTAACAGGAGAAATTAGACCACCAAAGTTGTTGTGCAATTTTTCCTGAGTACGCTGATACCCCATATATTGGGGTAAACCACTGTTTGGGCACACGTCGGGGCTTGGAAAGGAGGGAGCACCGTTTGACTTTTTGAACGCAAAATTGGCTGGTATCAATGGTTGCACCATGTCGCGTTTAGAGACCCCCTGATGTGCCTAAACAGTGGAAACCCCTCAATTCTAACTCCAACCCTAACCCCAACACACCCCTAACCACAACCCTAACCCCAACACATCCCTAACCCTAATCCCAACCCTAACCATAACCCCAACACACCCCTAACCCTATCCGTAACCCTAATTCCAACCCTAACCCTAATTCCAACCCTAACTCCAATTCCAACCCTAACCCTAATTCCAACCCTAACCCAGTTCTAACCCTAATTCCAACCCTAATTCCACTCTAACTCTAATTCCATCCCTAACCCTAATTCCAACCCTAACCCTCTTTCCAACCCTAACCCTCTTTCCAACCCTAACCCTAACCCTCTTTCCAACCCTAACCCGAAAGGAAAAATAAAAATAAAAATAATTTCTTTATTTTATTAGTTGATCCTGCCTATGGGGGTGATAAATGGGGGGGGTATTTACTTTTCATTCTATTTTGATCACTGTGAGAGTTTATCACAGTGATCAAAATAGAATGAAGGGAAATTGCAGCCGGCGGGCGGACTGCGCATTTGCCTGCCATTTTCAAGATGGTGGCGCCCATGGTCCGGGACCGCGGGACACCGGGAGGTGGAGAGGGACATCGGAGGTACCGGGGGGGGTCGAAAGGTGGGGGGAGCACAGAGAAGGGGGAGGGGAGCCGATGATGACGGCGGCGGCACATTGCCGCCGTCAGTCGGTATCGGGGGGCCGATCGGCCCTGTGAGACGGTGGGGGGGTCGGATCATGGTCTCCAGCCATGTCCGATGCTACTGCAGCATCAGCCATGGCTGGATTGTAATATTTCATCAATTTTCATTGATGAAATATTACTATCGCGCTGATTGGCTGTTTCTCTTTTAACAGCCAATCAGACCGATCGTAGCCACGTGGGGGCGAAGCCACACCCCCTGTGGTGAAGAACAAAGCCCCCTGTATCTGCGGGTCGGGTGACCTTTCAGTGACCTAGGTCACCCGACCCGCAGGGGGGCTTTAAAGTCATGACGCCACATAGGCGTCATGGGTCGTTCTGGCACGACTTTTCATGACGCCTACGTGGCGTCAAAGGTCGTGAAGGGGTTAAGGGACATCATTTACAGGGTAATAGTTTGTATGTAACGCAAAAGATATAACCCCCCCAAAAAATGCTCCTCCACCACTTTTGCTATGTTCACACGTAGCGTTTTTGATGCGTTTTTCAACATTACCATTGCTTTCAACCAATACTAATGCATTTACTGGGAAATGTCATTGTAGCATGTGTGACACATCATCAGACACATCTTGTTTCATTTATGAAGGAGTGACTCTTAAAGTCACAAAGCCTATTTTTATAGGGGCATCAGTCGGCATTTCTATTCTATAAAACAGTGGGTCTCCTATACTGTTATTGCCTATGCATTGAGTGCCAAAAATTAGGACATACCACAATAACCCTTTCTTGAGACGTACAGGAAGGCCTCCTGAAAAAAAAGTTCCCATTATAAGAAAGTGGGACACCCATAGTGTTTGCCTATGCATTGAATGCAAGAACTACCTTGCCCCAAAGTTACACACACCCCAATAACCCTATGAAATGATGTACTGGATGGCCACAGGAAAACCAGGTTCACATTATTCTTTTGGTACTGCCATACTGTTAGCCTATGCATTGAATGCAAGGCCCGCCCTGCACCAAAGTTACATGCACCCCAATAAGCCTTTGAACCCACATACTGGATGGCCACAGGAAAACCAAGTTCACATTATTCTTTTGGTACTGCCATACTGTTAGCTTATGCATTGAATGCAAGGCCCGCACTGCACCAAAGTCACATGCACCCCAATAAGTCTTTGAACCCAGGTACTGGATGGCCACAGGAAAACCAAGTTCACATTATTCTTTTGGTACTGCCATACTGTTAGCCTATGCATTGAATGCAAGGCCCGCCCTGCACCAAAGTTACATGCACCCAAATAAGCCTTTGAACCCAGGTATTGTATGGCCACAGGAAAATCACATTCACATTATACATTTTGTTCATCCATAATGTTAGCCTATGCATTGAATGCATGGACCACATTGCCACAAAGTTACACGCACCCCAATAACCCTTTGAAATGACGTACTGGATGGCCACAGGAAAACTAAGTTCACATTATTCATTTGGTACCGCCATACTGGTAGCCTATGTATTGAATGCAAGGCCCGCACTGCACCAAAGTTACATGCACCCCAATAAGCCTTTGAACCCACGTACTGGATGGCCACAGGAAAACCAAGTTCACATTATTCTTTTGGTACTGCCATGCTGTGGGCCTATACATTTTGATGCAAGGCATGCCCTGCACCAAAGTTACATGCACCCCAGGTACTGGATGACCACAGGAAAACCAAGTTCACATTATTCTTTGGTACTGCCATACTGTTAGCCTATGCATTGAATGCAAGGCCTGCCCTGCACCAAAGTTACATGCACCCCAATAAGCCTTTCAACAGATGTACTTGAGGGCCTCATGACACAAATGTTCCCATTAGAAGAGAGTGTGTCTCTCATAGTGTTTGCCTATGTATTGAATGCAAGGTCTGCCCTGCACCAAAGTTACATGCATCACAATAACCCTTGGAATAGACGTAGAGGTGGGCCTCCTGAAAACAATGCACCCATTATTAGGAAGTTGGTCTCCCATAGTGTTTGCCTATGCATTGAATGCAAGGCCTGCCCAAAATTTGGAGGTACTCCAATGCCCCTTGAAAGAGACGTGGAGGAAGGCCTGATAAAAAAAAGTTCCCATTATAAAGGAGCGTGTCTCCTTTATTTGGAATGCCCATACACTATGTGTATGGGCCGACAAACATGTCCCCCTGTGGGGTACATATTTTTTTAAATTTTTTTGACAGGCATCACAAACACCCTTTCAACAAATTAGAGTGGCTATAGGAGCACTGAACACGGACAACCTCGTGTTCTAGTGGTGGTGGTGTGGTGGATGATGAGGATGATGCCAAAATCAGGAAGCGTATACTCATGTGTGGGTGTGAAGAGGTGCATGGGAATACACCTCCCAAAAAAAGACACTGTATTGGAGGTTAGGTTTCGCTGTTATCATTCGGTGGTGTAGAGAAGTCTGGCCCAATCCAGCCCTTGTCTGCATTTTCAGTTGACAGACTTATTGTATGTGCTTATCAGTTATAAATACTTAGAAAAAACCTCGGCACACAGTATAGTATGAATCTATTGTTTATTCATCCATAAAAGGGCATGATATGTTGTTATGAGACCAATATTATACAGACAAATAATCAACGTTTCGGTTGTTAAGCCTTCCTCAAGATTTTATCTATAAGACAGAAAACAACAAGACAGCCAATATAAGCTTCCTTTACAGAAATTGGTATCACATAATAGTCTCATACACGTATAAAACAAAACCAATAAAAGGAAAATATTATCTAATCCTGTGACAACCATTATTGCATTTATTTTATTCAGTAAGGAATAGGCACAGAAAAAAAAATAGAAAAAAATAATTCCATAAAGAAAAAACAATTAATATTAATTATCCTTCGCAATGCTCAATTACATATCATGTAAAAATCCGACAAGAAGATACCACAGAAATATACATGGAAAAGGTTCCAATACCTGTATAGAAAATGGTTCACATATATTGCCATTTGGATTCTCATTAACTCAGTCCATATAGGAAATGTGTATAAAAACTTTCTACAAAGGAAAAACACCACATGTAAATATCCCCCCAAAAAGTGTAAATCATATCCAGTGAAGGGTTAAAAACCCAATATAGCCTACCACCAAGAATGACCGTCAGAGAGGCGCACCCGCGGATGCCAGGGAGAGTTGCGGTAACCACTGTGAAAGGGAGCGTTCCTTATATGTCATGGAGGAGGAACACTTCCGGGTCTGTGCCAGTGTCACGGGCAGTGTAGCGCACATGCGCTAATGAAGTCTGACGGAAAAAGCCGAGTCACCTCACAATGAATAGGCGCTGAATGCCCGAAGAGAAACAGAAAGTCCCGAGACTGAAGAACCACTGCCGGTATCCGAAAAGATGGAGTGCGCAATTAACTAACGTTGTGACAATCATGTGGTTGGTTTATCACGGGTGGTGTCAGGATATAACTAAAAAGGAAAATAAAGAAAAATTGTTTTATTAAAGATAAGATATCATTCTCAACACCCAAAATGAACAGTATCAAATCCTATCGATATCATATGATCCAGGTATAATAATTCACTTTAACAAGGAAAGCACTGTACGTTAGTGTTGGCAGAATACAATAATGATAAAGTCTAAACATTGATATAATTATTACATGGCCCTAAGAGATACAGGGAACAATAATCCTTATATATACAAAACAGGGGGAGAGAAAGGGAAGAGAAAAAAAAGGGAGAACCAGGTCCCATAAATCCAACCAAGTTATATTCAATAAAATATTTCATACTCTCTACTAAATCCCAACAATGTTAGGATCTGTAGTATACGTAAAAAATATAACTCAGTAAATTACTTCATATTCTCTGTTCAGTCCCAATGGAGTAAGGGTCTGTAATGTATGTATCCAATACGACTCTCGTTCTTTCAATTTTTTAACCCTATCCCCCCCTCTCCTTGCTTCTGGTACATGATCTATAACTTGATATTTCAATTGCGCTACCGAGTGACTACAAGACAAGAAATGAGCAGGGATTGGTAATAATGTACGTCCACATCTAATTGTTGATTTGTGTTGTGAAATGCGGTCCCGGACATGTTGGGTTGTCTCCCCAACATATCCGAGACCACACGGGCACTTCACTAGATATACCACAAAGGACGAGTCACATGTGAAAAATCCATTGATCGAGTATCGCCGTCCCGATCGGGGATGTGTGAAAGAATCCCCCTTGGTAACATTTGAACACTGCAAACATCCCAGACAGGGAAAGGTCCCTCACCGGGATGTGGACAACGTCTTCTGAATAAGTTGCCCTTTGCCAGAGCCAATATCTATTCCCTAGCACAGGGGTCCCCAACCGCCGGTCCGCGGCCCAGCACCGGGCCGCTGCAGTGCCCTTGCCGGTCCGCGGACACAAGGGGAGCCAGGGGCGGTCAGTGGCGTAGCGGGGGCTGGGGCGGCGGGCAGCAGTTCTTAGACTGCCCTCATGTGTAGCGACGGCCAGGGAGCGATCCAAGCAGCTCCGCTGCCTGCAAGAGGGAATAGCAGGAGCGGAGCTGCAAAGACCCGTCCAGCTTCCTGCCCGCCGCCCGCGCTTCCTGTCTCTGACTGACAGAGAGGAGAGCGCGGCCGCTGCTGTGTCAGAGCGAGGAAGCGCAGGCGGCGGGCAGGTGAGAGGAGAGAGGTGGTGTCTGTGTGTATGTGTGTGTATATATAATGTGTGTGTGTGTGTGTGTGTCTGTGTGTGTGTGTGTGTGTGTGTTGGTCTGTGTTTGTGTAGCCTGGCCCTGGAGGAGATGGGGACATGAGGAGAAGGCCATGGGGGGAGTGATGGAGAGACGGGAGTGATGGGGTGAAGGCAATGATGGGGAGAAGGGAGCGATGGGGAGAGGGGAGTGATGGGCTGAAGGCAATGATGGGGAGAGGGGAGTGATGGGGTGAAGGTAATGATGGGGAGAGGGAAGTGATGGGGAGAAGGGAGTGATGGGGTGAAGGCAATGATGGGGAGAGGGGAGTGATGGGCTGAAGGCAATGATGGGGAGAAGGAAGTGATGGGGTGAAGGCAATGATGGGGAGAGGGGAGTGATGGGCTGAAGGCAATGATGGGGAGAAGGGAGTGATGGGGTGAAGGCAATGATGGGGAGAGGGGAGTGATGGGCTGAAGGCAATGATGGGGAGAAGGGAGTGATGGGGTGAAGGCAATGATGGGGAGAAGGGAGTGATGGGCTGAAGGCAATGATGGGGAGAAGGGAGTGATGGGGTGAAGGCAATGATGGGGAGAGGGGAGTGATGGGGTGAAGGCAATGATGGGGAGAAGGGAGTGATGGGGTGAAGGCAATGATGGGGAGAGGGGAGTGATGGGGTGAAGGCAATGATGGGGAGAGGGGAGTGATGGGGTGAAGGCAATGATGGGGAGAAGGGGGTGATGGAGCATTCACTCAAAACCTATGGTGAGTTGAGTCACATTATAAATGTTATTTAATTATAAGTATGCACTGCTACACTACAACCGTGTCCATAGCCCCGCCCCCTTATGACCAAAGCCCCGCCCCTGCCACACCTCCATCCCCGCCCTGCCGGGCCATGGAAGAATGGTCTTGCTTGAAACCGGTCCCTGGTGCAAAAAAGGTTGGGGACCACTGCCCTAGCATATATACTGCTCAAAAAAATAAAGGAAACACATCCTAGTACATTGTGTTGGTTAAGTGTTCCCTTTATTTTTTGAGCAGTATATTATGCAGCTCGGTTTGTTATTAAAAACAGTAGACTGTAGGCCTGAAATGCCACAATTTGTAGCCCACAGACAGATCAGGCATCTGACGGAGCTAGCACACTGTTCAATATGTTGCCTTTATTTTTAAATTTTATACCCAAAAATACTTTATAGAAATAGGGTGCCAGACAGCAAATACAGTGGAGTGTAGCCCTGAAATGCCACAATTTGTAGCCCACAGATAGATCAGGCGTCTGACGGAGCTACCACACTGTATTTTTAAATTTTAATAGTGTATGAAAATAGGGTAACAGACAGCAAATACAGTGGAATGTAGCCCTGAAATGCCACAATTTGTAGGCCACATATAGATGTGGCGTTTGACAGAGATACCAGACTGTTAAATATGTGGCCTGGCATTTTTTTTTTTGGCCACCAAAATTGTGTCAGTATGTACTGTCACGATCTATGCTGGATTGTGACAGATTTAGTGCAAGTAACCTTTTTTTTTTCCTTTAAGCTGTTTGCTTAAAGTTAGTTTTGCCCCCGGTGGCCATTAGGGTCATTGTACTGTAGTTGTTTCAATTCTAGTTTTGCCCCCGGTGGCCATTAGGGTCATTACACTGTGGTATCTTTAGTTCTAGTTTGGCCCCAGGTGGTGGCTAGCGTTATTACACATGAATCACTAGCAGGTGTGATTGCCCTGGCTCTAAACTATATAGGAGTGTCAGGTGGTTGCAATCATGGTTGGCGATATTGGTCATTTCCAACCATCCTTGCTGAAGGAAGGAGCTAGAGAAGAGTTCCTTGCAGCTCAGTCAGAGTCTTGGTGTGGAAGGAGCTACAGAGAGGAGTTCCTTGCAGCTCTGACAAAGCCTTGGTTAAGTAGCAGCTATTCAGGAGGAAAGCTGTATTCTGGTGTTGTACTCTGTTGCTGGGAGCAATAGCAACAGAGCAAAGCTAAGTGGTGTTTTTCCCTGTTTATGACTTTCCTTGTGTGTGTATTAGTGCAGTGGTGGGATTAGTTTCTGCACCGTCCAATTCACTAGAAAGGGATAGGTGCAGGGCGAGCTAGGGATTTGAGGTATCCTGCGCGTCGCCAGGTGCGGAACCTGCCTAGGGATCGTCAGGAGTGTAGGGACACTGACTCAGGGGAGTGCAGGAGATCTCCACGTCCCCGTTAACTATTGCAGGGCCCTCCATTGTAACGGTTTCCCTGGTATTTCCCTGAACTCTGTTTAAATTCGCCCTGCTGGAGGCGGTGTATCCAGGGTCACGGGTGTGATAGAAATTCGCCCTGCTGTAGTCGGTGTATCCTGCCACATGTGACATTACAAGTAAGCTATGACACTACAAAAAAAATTCTTTGGTGGACTAAAATTGTAAAATATTTAGCGCAATGATATGTGATCCGTGTGGCGGACAAAACACAGTGTTAAATATATGAACTGTAGCAAAAATTTTTATTGGCAGCTAAATATTTTTAGACAAGCTAAATATTTTTGGGGCAGCTAAATCTTTTTTGAGCAGCCAAATATTTTTTTGCCAGATAAATATTTTTTGACAGCAAAATGGTGTCAAAATTTTTTATAACACACTCAAAAAAATACTACAGTACCACAAAAAATGCAAGAATTTTCTGTGTACTCAGATGTGATGCCTGGGATGGGCAAAGCTTTTTAAAATTGTTGGATTTTCACGCTGTAGTAGTAAAAGAATCTGGCTGTAGTCTGCAGCAAATGGAAAAAAGGGATCTGGATTGCTTTGGAATAAAATAATCAGGATTGAGGTGCAAAAAAAAAAATTATTCCTAGCCATTGAAAAGTGGAGCTAGTTATATACAGTATGTAATAGGAAGCAGCAGATAGTAATGGACCCTTTTGATGTATGCAATGATATCTATTTACCCACATACACTGCCTGCATGCCTTGCACTGATGTGTATATATGCACATACACTCCTCTGCCTACCTAGCACTGCAATCAATATACCCCGCAATTAGTCTTTAGAAGGACTGTTGGTTTAGCTGGATATGTGGCTTCAATGATGGTATACCCACACTAACTAATAAAAGCACAAATTTGTCTCCATCTCAACAGCAGCTCTCCCTACACGGTCTGATTCTGAACGTGACTGTGACGAGCAGGGCTGCGGCAGGTCTCTTATATCCTGATGGCACTGTGCGGCCAGCCAATCACTGTAATAACACAACAAAGATGGCTGCAGCATTACAGTGCATGGCAGACAAACCCTGCATGTTGACTGGCATTCTAAAGAGCGCCAAAATTGCAGGGCGGAGATCCGAGCTCCCGCCGAATAATCCCAGAAATGCTAGGTGCTCGCCAAGTACTGTGAGTATAGCGATACTTGGGCGAGTACCGAGTAGTGATGAGCATGTTCGCTCATCACTAGTAATAATTTTTTCTTCGCTGCACAATGGTAGAAAATTCTGTGACACACCCATTGTGTCAATATGATCACTGCACACTTAGATGAATTGAGAGGTGTAGTCTGTAAAATAGGGTCACGTATGGGGAGATTGTTACCTCAGGGGCTCTCCCAGTTGGTCATGGCTAGAGATGAGTGAATTTGGTCAGGTCAGGGCTTATTCGGTAAGTTATAGCGCTTACCGAATAAGCTGCAGAGGGAACCCGGCTTCCTGGATTGCTCCGGCTGATCAGCTGTTCTGCACCGCAGCTGCAAGGCAATGCAGAAACAATTTTTTTAAAACTTTTTTTTTAAAAAATAGGATAAAAATGAATTGATCCAAAATGTTCTATACCCCAAAATGCCACCAATAAAAGTTTCAACGCATCCCACAAAAACATGTTCCCACTTAGGTTAGTCACATGTTAACAAAAATATAAAGGGTGTCTATGTTAGTGGTGGCACAAAGGTTCTGGAAAAGCAATATTGCTCCACCCAAAAGAAATTCAGAAACATCTGTGAGTCTAAATCCAAATGTCCCCCTTCATTCTGACCCCCACACAGTGCCTAAACCACAGCTAACACCCACGTTGGCTCCAGAAGCACAAGCTGGGCAAATGTAATGCACTCTACAACAGGCACATTCCAAATTCCACTGCGTGCTTGTTTCTGGAAAATACTCAGAGTCAAAATTGTCACTACACACGTAGATGTAATTTGCAAATTGGGGTCTCTTGAAACTGTTTTGTGCTGTTCTGGCACTTTGGGGCTTTGCAAATAGAGTGGCACCCGCAAACCATTCCAGTAAAATCTGCACTCCATAATGGGGCTTCTTCCCTTCTGAGCTTTGCACCATGCCTGAAAAGTAGCTTCTGACCACATGTAGGATATTGGAGAACTCAGGAGAAATTACGTGACAAATTACGGAGTCCGTTTTTTCCCAATAGCCCTTTTGAAAATTAAAAATTTGAGGCTAAAACAAAATTTTAGTGGATTAAAATATGTTTTAATTTCACAGCCCAATCTTGCACAATTCTGTGAATCATCTGTGGGTTTAAAATGCTCATTATAAACTACTCAAGAGGGGTGAGGGCATATCACTACTAGCTGCACCTTTCAACCAACAAGGCAATCACCTTTCCTTCCTTCATGTATCTGTCAATGGTGACCGCATCAGGGGAGGCTGGGCTTCTGATCTATTGCCATTGAGTCTCACTTCTCTGCATCCATATATACAGTACAATAGTGTTCAAAATAATAGCAGTGTGTTCAAAAATATGAGTTGATAAAAATATTTATACTAGTTTTTATTTCCATGCACTTGGAATATTGCACACTGTTTTCTAATTCAAATCATGAAGAGAAATGTTTATAATTTTAACTACAGAAAATAACAAAAAAATGAACATTGGGCTCAGGGGTGGACACTGACAGCTTGGGGCCCCTGTGCAAGAAAGGTGTCTGGGCCCCCTTCCTTTTATGGCGACAAAGCTACATATATATATAAATATATAGCCACACACACAAACGTATATATGTTACATAGTCTCCTTTATTATGTATATTGCTGTCCCTTTTACAGTGTCCTCTTTTGTTATGTACAGTACCGTCCCTTACATATTGGATTATATAGATCCCTGTTTTTTATTACATACTGTCCTGTCTTGTTAGCTGTATAATACAATATGCCTGATGGAGCATGGGAAAGCATCCTTTCTGATGGAGGACCTGATGGACTGATTGTCTGGTCACCGGCTGCTCCATCAGCAGTCATTTTATATCTAAAAAGAGAGCGGACTATGTAGTAAAAGAGGGCGCTGTGAATAACAAAATTAACAAGAATACACTATGTAAGAGACAGCACTATACATAACAGCAGACGAAGCTATATAATAAGGGACGGCACCATATATAACAAGAGAGGATGGTACGTAATAAGGGACGGTGTTATCTAATATATAAAGCTCAATGTGTGTATGTACACTCACTGGCCACTTTATTAGGTACACCATGCTAGTAAGGGGTTGGACCCCCTTTTGCCTTCAGAACTGCCTCAATTCTTCGTGGCAGAGATTCAACAAGGTGCTGGAAGCATTCCTCAGAGATTTTGGACCATATTGACATGATGGCATCACACAGTTGGCGCAGATTTGTCGGCTGCACATCCCTGATGCGAATCTCCCGTTCCACCACATCCCAAAGATGCTCTATTGGATTGAGATCTGGTGACTGAGGAGGCCATTTGAGTACAGTAAACTCATTGTCATGTTCAAGAAACCAATCTGAGATGATTCGAGCTTTATGACATGGCGCATTATCCTGCTGAAAGTAGCCATCAGATGTTGGGTACATTGTGGTCATAAAGGGATGGACATGGTCAGCAACAATACTCAGGTAGGCTGTGGCGTTGCAACGATGCTCAATTGGTACCAAGGGGCCCAAAGAGTGCCCAGAAAAAATTCCCCACACCATGACACCACCACCACCAGCCTGAACCGTTGATACAAGGCAGGATGGATCCATGCTTTCATGTTGTTTACGCCAAATTCTGACCCTACCATCCGAATGTCGCAGCAGAAATCGAGACTCATCAGACCAGGCAACGTTTTTCCAATCTTCTACTGTCCAATTTCGATGAGCTTGTGCAAATTGTAGCCTCAGTTTCCTGTTCTTAGCTGAGAGGAGTGGTACCCAGTGTGGTCTTCTGCTGCTGTAGCCCATCTGCCTCAAAGTTCGACGCACTGTGCGTTCAGAGATGCTCTTCTGCCTACCTTGGTTGTAACGGGTGGCAATTTGAGTCACTGTTGCCTTTCTATCAGCTCGAACCAGTCTGCCCATTCTCCTCTGACCTCTGGCATCAACAAGGCATTTCCGGCCACAGAACTGCCGCTCACTGGATTTTTTTTCTTTTTCGGACCATTCTCTGTAAACCCTAGAGATGGTTGTGCGTGAAAATCCCAGTAGATCAGCAGTTTCTGAAATTCTCAGACCAGCCCTTCTGGCACCAACAATCATGCCACGTTCAAAGGCACTCAAATCACCTTTCTTCCCCATACTGATGCTCGGTTTGAACTGCAGGAGATTGTCTTGACCATGTCTACATGCCTAAATGCACTGAGTTGCCGCCATGTGATTGGCTGATTAGAAATTAAGTCTTAACACACAGTTGGACAGGTGTACCTAATAAAGTGGCCAGTGAGTGTATATATGTGTATGTGTGTGTGTATGTCCGGGATTGGCATCCGCACCGTCACAGCTACAGCTACAAAATTTGGCACAGTCACACGTCTGGACCCCGAGAGTGTCCTAAGCTATGTTGTGAGGCGAAATTTTAACCGCGCGCGTTCCAATTCACCAAACAATTTTACCCCTATCTACATAATGGGGAAAAAGTGTGTGTGTTTCAAGCCCCGACCCTCATTATGATGTCATAATGGTTGCCATGGCGACGCTGATGTCATCATAGGTTGCAAGCCCCGCCACTCATTATGATGTCATAATGGTTGACTATGGGATGATGTGTGATGGGTATATGGGCACTGGACTATGGGATGGAGGATATGTATGACGGGTATATGGGCACGGGACTATGGGATGGAGGATGTGTGATGGGTATATGGGCACTGGACTATGGGATGGAGGATATGTATGATGGGTATATGGGCACGGGACTATGTGATGGCGGATATGTATGATGGGTATATGGGCACGGGACTACGGGATGGAGGATATGTATGATGGGTATATGGGCATGGGACTATGAGATGAAGGATGTGTGATGGGTATATACCCATAGTCATATGGGCACTTGACTATGGGATCGTGGATATGTATGATGAGTATATGGGCATGGGACTATGGGATGGAGGATAATTATAACTTGCTATAACTAACCACAGTTAGTTACTATGCCCGGGCAGCGCCGGGCTCTTCAGCTAGTACATAATAAAAGAGGAAACAATGTAACTATGGTGTTATACAGAATTAGTGAGTACACTATATGCTAAGGGACTGTGTTATACATAATAAGTACGTACACTATATATTAAGGGACTGTGTTAGACATAGTGAGTACACTATATACTAAGTGACTGTGTTAGACATAATAAGTAAGTACACTATATGCTAAGGGACTGTGCTAGACATAATAAGCGATGTCTTCCTCTACCTCCCCATTCCTAAGGCCATTATAAGTCCCCCTTCCTCCCATCCCAATCCCCCACACCCATCTTTGTCCTCCTCCCCACCCCATCATTGCCCTCTTCACCACCTCCATCATTGCTTTCTCCCCACCACTCCCATCATTGCCCATTCCACCACCATTATTGCCCTTTCCACCACCATCATTGCATTCTCCCCCACCACCCCATCATTTATTTTTCCCCCACCACCCCATCATTGCCCTTTCCACCACCTCCATCATTGCCTTCTCCTCTACCACCCCATAATTGCCCTCTCCATCACCCCCATCATTGCCTTCTCCCCATCACTGCCTTTTCCATAACACTCCCATCATTGCCTTCTCCCCAGCACCCCCATCATTAGCTTCTCCATCACCCCCATCATTCCCCTCTCCTCCACCTACACTCACAGACACACACAGCTCTCTGCATATTCCCCCCGCAGCGCTACGCATGCAAGCAAGCACACACACAACACACACATACATACATGCTAAACACACACAAACACACAGCACCTCTCACCAGTCCTCAGCATCACCGGTGCCCGCGCTTCCTCGCTCGGGCACTGCCGGCCGCTGAATGATGAAGTCATCCAGCAGCGCTGCTCTGTGTCAGACAGGAAGAGCGGGCGCCAGGCAGGAAGGATCCTTGCAGCTCTGCTTCTGCTATTTTCTCTTGCAGGCAGCGGAGCTGCTGGGATCACTCCCTTCTCGCCGCACAATGTGGGCAATCTGTCCAGGGGCCCCCTAGAGCCTCGGGCCCGGAGAAACCGGACAGATTGCCCTCATTAGCTGCGCTGCAGGGGCTCCCTGGAGCCTCTGGGCCCCAGTGCAGCCGCACTGGTTGAACCGGCGGTATGTCCGCCCATGATTGGGCTGTTTAACCCCTTAGTGACAGAGTCAATTTTGTACTTAGTGACTAAGCCAATTTTTACAATTCTGACCACTGTCACTTTATGAAGTTATAGCTCTGGAATGCTTCAACAGGTCCCATTGAGTATGGGATTGTTTTTTCATGACATATTGTACTTCACCTTAATGGTAAAATTTCTTCTATATGACTTGCTTTTATTTATGAAAAAAACGGAAATTTGGCATTTTGAAAATTTTGCAATTTTCAAACTTTTAATTTTTGTGCCCTTAAATCAGTCATATCACACAAAATAGTCAATAAATAACATTTCCCACATGTCTACTTTACATCAGCACAATTTTGTAAATATATATATTTTTTGTCAGGACGTTATAAGGGTTAAAAGTTGACCAGCGATTTCTCATTTTTCCCACACAATTTTCAAAACCATTTTTTTAGGGACCACCTCAAATTTGAAGTGAGTTTGGGGGGGGGTCAATATGACAGAAAATACCCAAAAGAGATACTATTCTAAAAACTGCACCCCTCAAGGTGCTTAAAACCACATTCAAGAAGTTTATAAACCCTTCAGGTGCTTCACGAAAACTAAAGAATTGTGTAACGAAAAAATGAACATTTTACATTTTTTAAAAAAAAAAAATTACCTTTAGACCCAAACATTTTTATTTTCACAAGGGTAACAAGAGAAAATGGAACACAAAATTTGTTGTGCAATTTCTCCTGAGTACACGATACCCCGTATGTGGAGAAAAGCCACTGTTTGGGCACCTGGCAGGGCTCAGAAGGGAAGGGAGCACCGTTTGAGTTTTTGAATCCAAAATTGGCTGGAATCAATGGCGGGCACCATGTTGCATTTGGAGACCCCCCGATGTACCTAAACAGTGGAAACCTCCCAATTCTAATTCCAACCCTAACACAGCCCTACCCCTGATCCTAATCCCAACCGTAAACACAACCTCAACTCCAACCACAACACCCCAACCGTAACCCCAATACAACCCTAGCCTTAGCCTCAACCCTAACCCTAATGGAAAAATAGAAATATTTTTTTTTATTTTATTTGTACCTAACTAAGAGGGTGATAAAGGGGGGTTTGATTTACTATTTTTTTAATTTGATCACTGTGATGGGGTCTATCACAGTGATCAAAATTAAAAAATAGGCGAAATCTCCGATTGTTGCTGGGTGCCGGCCGACAGATCTCGGCGGACATACTGCGCATGCGTCCATTTTCTTCCCAGAAGAAGATGCCGAGGGCCAGGCTACAGAGCCAGAGGTACCGGAGACCCCATTTCTCTCTCCTCTAATGTGCTAGATCATATCAGAAGAGACAGCAATAAATGGGAAATCAGACTTTTTGTGGTTGCCATTATTCGGTAAATAACGGTGATCGCAACAATGTGGATGTTAAAAGTCGATCCGAATCATGTTTTCCGGGGTCTCGGCTACCCCCCCCCGGTGGCCACTGTGCTCTTAGGGACCTTGAGAACTGCAGAAATTCTTTTGTAAACTTGGCCAGATCTGTGCCTTGCCACAATTCTGTCTCCGAGCTCCTTGGCCAGTTCCTTTGACCTCATGATTCTCATTTGGTCTGACATGCACTGTGAGCTGCGAGGTCTTATATAGACAGGTGTGTGCCTTTCCAAATAAAGTCCTATCAGTTTAATTAAACACAGCTGGACTCCAATGAAGGAGTAGAACCATCTCAAGGAGAATCACAAGGAAATGGACAGCACGGGGAAGAGTTCTGAGGAGAGAATTTGCATATTGCCAGTGCCTTCTGGGATAAGTGATGAGTCACCGCGAGCTCAACGATCACTGGATTTTGGCCGTTGCAGCTGAAAAGAGGAAATCAGTAAACCAGGGGAAGAGCCCTGAGGAGAGAATTTGCATATTCCTAGTGCCTTCTGGGATAAGTGAAGAGTCTCCGCGAGCTCAACGATCACTGGATTTTGGCTGTTGCAGCTGAAAAGAGGAAATCGGTTAACCGCGCGCTGATTTTGGCTCAGTTTTCATTTTTGAAATCTCTTTAACAATAACAATATGGAAGAGGCCAGGAGCCATTTAGTGAGCTGCATTTCTTGCTACATGTTCACAGACTTACCAGTGGAAAAGCCAAACTTCACATGCCACAAATGCAAGCTTGTGTCCCTGTTGGAGGAAAAGCTGCAGAATCTCGAAGATAGGTTATCTACATTGAAGATCATTAAGGAAGGTGAACAGTTCTTAGACAGAACAGAATTATCTCTTCATGTTACAGAAAGAGAAGAAATTTGAAGTGCACCTGAAGAAACAGAGGAATGGAAACATGTGTCCCAGGGAAGCAGGAGGATCGGGAGGCAGTCAGCGCCCATACTGCTAAGTAACCAGTACCAGGCTCTTATACTGGAGAAAGATAAAGAAATACATCAGGATAAGACTTTGCCCACAAACAGCAACCTTGTACGCCTTCAGAATACTCCTGGATGGAGAAAGAAAAATGTTGTGAAGAAGAAACGGAGAGCGGTGGTCATGGGGGATTCCCTGTTGAAAGGAACAGAGGCCGCTATCTGTAGACCGGATATAACCTCAAGAGAAATGTGCTGTCTACCAGGTAAAAAAATTAAAGATGTGTCTGACAGGATATCAGGACTCTTCAGACCTACAGATGACTACCCATTCCTGCTAATACATGTGGGGACAAATGACACAGCAAGAAAAGACCTGGAAATATCTGCAGTGACTTTGAAAACGTAGGTAAGAAAGTGAAAGAACTGGGAGCGCAGGTGGTCTTCTCTTCCATCCTCCCTGTGCATGGCCATGGAACAAGGAGGTGGAATAAGATTCTGCAGGTGAACAACTGGCTACGTCGATGGTGCCATCAGCAAGGATTTAGATTTCTGGATCACGGAGTAAATTACTTATATGATGGACTACTTGCTAGAAATGGGGTGCACCTTACGAAGACTGGAAAACATGTATTTGGAAGTCGCTTTGCTACACTCATCAGGAGAGCTTTAAACTAGAACAATGTGGGAAGGGAAGCAAAAGGCCAGAAAAAGCCATACACCTGACAAATGCTATTGAGAACTCTGCTATTAGAAGTGGAAAGGAAGAACAAAGACAAAAGAATCTAAATTATAAAAATATTGGAGAAAGAGAAATCACAAACTAAAATGTTTCTATACTAATGCACAAAGCATGGGCAACAAACAAGGAGAATTCGAACTACTAACGCAGTAAAAGAAATATGATGTCATTGGAATCACTGAAACTTGGAGGGACAATACACATGATTGCAATACAAGGCTAGAAGGATACAACTTATTTGCAAGAAACAGACTTGATAAACGAGGAGGGGGTGTCGCATTGTATGTTAGAAACGTGTATATCTGCACAGAGATTGAAGCTTCAGAGACTGGGAGTTCTGTGGAAACTGTTTAGGTAAGAATACAAGGACAGAAAAATGGAAAGGACACCATTGTAGGCATTTAGTACATGCCGCCTGTGCAAGCTGAAGATATGGATGAACTCTTTATGCATCAAATGGCCAAGTTCTCCAAAAAATATGACATAGTTGTCATGGGAGATTTCAACTATCCTGACATTTGTTGGGAATCTCTCTCAGGCAAAACTAACAGGTCAAGGAAATTCTTTTCCTCTCTTGCTGACAATTTATCTTCCAAAAGGTAGGGGGGAAAACAAGGGGAACTGCTACCTTGGATCCAATCCTCATAAACAGGGAGAAAATGTCTCAAGTGGGGTACCACAGGCCTCTGTCCTGGGCCCTGTATTGTTCAACATCTTTATCAACGATTTAGATGAAAGAATTGAGGGTAAACTGATTAAATTTGCTGATAACACAAAGCTAGGAGGGATAGCTAATACTAGAGAAGAGAGAGAGAGAATTCAAAAAGATAATAATAAACTGGAGCAGTGGGCAGCAACTAACAGAATGGTTTTTAACAGGGAAAAATGCAAAGTACTACATCTGGGCAATAAAAAGGAAACATGGATTTTTGTGATAACCTCACCATAAAATCCTTTTCTCCGTGACGCTCATTGGGGGACACAGGTACTGTGGGTGTATGCTACTGCCGCCTGGAGGCTGACAATAAGTGAAAAAAAAGAGGTTAGCTCCTCCTCCGCCGTATACACCCTCGCCTCGATTGCGGACGGAAACCAGTTTGGTGCAAAAGCAGTAGGAGATCAAATAAAAATCAAACATCAACCTTAATTCAGGTAACATGTCTAGAAAATAACCACCCTAATATCATACAGAGAACATATTAATTAAACAAACAGAAGCCAACTTTGCTATCAGGGTGGATGCTGTGTCCCCCAATGAGCGTCTTGGAAAATAGGATTTTACGGTGAGTTTATCACAAAAAAACACGCCTCTCCTTCGCCTCATTGGGGGACACAGGTACTGTGGGACATCCTAAAGCAGTCCCTGGGTGGGAAGTTGACTCACCGATCCAAGCTACATGCACCTCCTGTCTAAAGGTGCACCACCGCTGGTTGGAGAATCCTTCTCCCCAGGCTCGCATCCGCTGAAGCCTGAGTATGGATATTGTAATGTTTAGTAAACGTGTGCAGGCTGGACCAGGTTGCTGCCTTGCAAACCTGTTACGTCGAAGCCTGGTGCCAAAGTAGAGTGTGCTCTGATCCCTGCTGGAATCAGCGCGCCTCTGATGCGGTATGACTCCTGAATAGCCAAACGAATCCATCTGGCTATGGTCGATTTTGAGGCAGCGAGTCCCTTTCTGCGGCCTTCAGGGAGCATGAACAGCGCGTCTGACTGTTGAAAGGGTGCTGTCCACGACACGTACCTCCTGAGTGCTCTCACCAGGTCTAACGTATGCAGGGCCTTTTCCACACGGTGTACCAGTGCTGGACAAATAGAGGGCAAGACAATATCCTCATTAATGTGAAACGAGGAAACGACTTTTGGCAAAAAAAGGAGGAGCTGGTCTAAGAACCACCTTGTCTTTGTGAAAGGTCAGAAACGGGGCTCGACAAGATAGGGCTGCCAGCTCAGAGACCCACCTGATTGATGTTATAGCTACCAGGAACACCACCTTCCAGGAAAGGTATGACAGAGAGACATCCTGTAGCGGCTCAAATGGAGCTTCCTGCAGAACACTTAGGACCAGGTTTAAGTCCCAGGCATCCATAGGTGCCTTATAGGGAGGTACAGTTGTGGCCAAAAGTATTGACACCCCTGCAATTCTGTCAGATAATACACAGTTTCTTCCTGAAAATGACTGCAAACACAAATTCTTTGGTATTATTTTCTTCATTTAATTTGCTTAAATGAAAAAACACAAAAAGAATTGTCCTAAAGCCAAATTGGATATAATTCCACACCAAACATAAAAAAGAGGGTGGACAAAGTATTGGCACTGTTCGAAAAATCATGTGATGCTTCTCTAATTTGTGTAATTAACAGCACCTGTAACTTACCTGTGGCACCTAACAGGTGTTGGCAATAACTAAATCACACTTGCAGCCAGTTGACATGGATTAAAGTTGACTCAACCTCTGTCCTGTGTCCATGTGTGTACCACATTGAGCATGGAGAAAAGAAAGAAGACCAAAGAACTGTCTGAGGACTTGAGAAACCAAATTGTGAGGAAGCATGAGCAATCTCAAGGCTACAAGTCCATCTTCAAAGACCTGAATGTTCCTGTGTCTACCGTGCGCAGTGTCATCAAGAAGTTTAAAGCCCATGGCACTGTGGCTAACCTCCCTAGATGTGGACGGAAAAGAAAAGTTGACAAGAGATTTCAACACAAGATTGTGCGGATGTTGGATAAAGAACCTCGACTAACATCCAAACAAGTTCAAGCTGCCCTGCAGTCCGAGGGTACAACAGTGTCAACCTGTACTATCTGTCGGCGTCTGAATGAAAAGGGACTGTATGGTAGGAGACCCAGGAAGACCCCACTTCTTACCCCGAGACATAAAAAAGCCAGGCTGGAGTTTGCCAAAACTTACCTGAAAAAGCCTAAAACGTTTTGGAAGAATGTTCTCTGGTCAGATGAGACAAAAGTAGAGCTTTTTGGGCAAAGGCATCAACATAGAGCAGGGGTCCTCAAACTACGGCCCGCGGGCCGCATGCGGCCCTCCAAAGACTTTTATCCGGCCCCCCGCCAGGCCGACTTTGAGCTCATGAACTGCACTGCAGTTCAGTGCCGGCGGGCCGTGTAATTGCGGGCGGGACGAGGCGCCGAGGACAGGCGTTGCACAGCCCTCCCGCAGCACAGTGCACAGAGACGACGTGATTGTCATCACGCCGCCTGCGCGGTCTGATGATGTCACGCTGCCTGGGCCTGTGCCGGAAGAAGACGGAGACGAGCGGGCGCCTCTTCAGAGCAGGGCGGGGACATAGACGAGTACTTTTTTTTTTTTTTTTAATGCCGGTGTCAGTATTCCGGGTTTTCTAAATCACCTTGTGAATGAATTTGCCCTTTGTCAAGATGGAGGTTGCTGTTCTTGTTTGCCCTACTTCCTGTTCATGTGTATAAAACCCGGCTCAGGTGCTGCTTTCCTTGCTGGAGTATTCTGCTTCCTTCAGCTGTGCTGTTTGCTTCTTAGTGTGCTTCTGCTGTGGCTCTGGACATTCCCTGTTCTCTGTAGGGAAAGCTGCACTCATCTTTGGAACTTAAGCCTTGGTTCACTTTATCTGGTAAGAACTATGTTCCTGAACTATGTGTTATTCTTAACCCTTCACTCTCCCCAGTGAGAGCAGCTGGAACTGTCTCCAACCGTATGCTTTAATGTGAACCTGTTCCTGGACTCACCTATGTTCACGCTGCTCCTGGGATCAACTTGTAAATCAGTTTTTGGACTTTCCTGTGCTTTCTCTCATCTGGGATTTACCTATAGACTTGTTCTGGACTTCCCTGTGCTTGCTACATACCTGGATTGGACTCTTTCTGCATCACTACTGTGTGAACTGCGCCACGTCACCTGAGTGTTACACTCACCTTTGGATCACATGTTTATGAGGACTCTGTCTTAAGAACTTTACTGAATGGCTATATAGCTCTAGGACTTGTCTCATTTCAGGTTATCAGCATATTGTTTTTGGGTGTCACTGCTGTTATAAAATACACAATTTGCACTAAAGTAACCCGCTTCTGTCTGATCATTGCCCCACGCTATCAGAATCCTCGAGTTCCTACAATAGTATTACAGGATACTCCAGCCATAAAGAGGATTCTGCTGGGGCAATGTCACAGTCACAAGCAGATAAGATGTTTTCTATGATTAACTCCTTGCAGCAGGAGGTGGGGGCTTTACAAAATAAGCTCAGAGACTTGGAATCCCGGGTGGACCAAAATGCACAGGTGTTTGGTCAGGCTCTTCAAGATCTACGTACCAGGACGGAGGTCCAGGAGGCCTTACCCACTGAGCATATACCGTCCCCCAGTATGCCCAAGTTGCCCCCATTCCGGTTTAATGGTGACTGAAGTCAATTTCGTGGGTTTGTTAATCAATGCATATTATTTTTTGATGTACATGCCTCTTACTACCGGTCTGATAGATCTAAGGTTTTATGTATTATTATGTTGTTGACATCACGGGCTTTGGCTTGGGCAAATCCTATGGTTGAAAGTCATGATACCCGTCTAAATAATTTGGATGATTTTCTGACATCTATGGCGCAAATGTTCGACGATCCCAACCGCCGTGCCACCGCTGAATCTGCCCTGCTGTCATTGCGCCAGGGGAAGCGCTCAGTCATAGAATATGTTACCGAATTTAAGAGGTTAGTGGTGGATACCAACTGGGACAACAATGCTTTATTGCCAATTTTTAGGAAAGGTTTATCCAGTGCAATCAAGGATGAGCTAGCTCGTTCCGAGTCCCCACAGGAGTTCGAATTGTTTTTACAACATTGTGTGCGTATTGACATTCGCCTAACTGAACGCAGACAAGAGAAATGGGCAGCTTTAAATCGCATTGCTAATTTTTCTCTTCCATCTAGGGAAACTACAGGCAAAAACCCGCGGGAGACTGAGGAGGTGCCTATGCAAGTGGACTCGCTACAAAGACGTGAGAATAATGAACGCCGGGAATACCGTTTCCGTGAACGATTATGTTTTTATTGCGGTCAATCAGACCATTTCCTCATTAATTGTCCTAAATGTCCCAGGCGACCTAACAAGGTGTTAGCGGCAGTAGGGGATTATGACAATACGGACGCTGAGTCTGAGGTTTCGGAGACCAGTCTACACCTAGACGCTGTGTTTCCCCCAACATTGATGTCGACTTCCCCTAAAGATCAAGGGGAAAAATATTCACATTGTTCTCTTCCTATTCAGATTCTGTGGGAAGGTCAGTGGATACCAAGTTCTGCCATGATAGACTCTGGAGCAGGTGGGAATTTCATGGATTCTTCTTTTGCCAGGAAACATGGTATAAGGACACAACTAAGAGCTTTGCCAGTCACCATGGAAACGGTGGATGGTTCCCCATTAACTTCTGGACCAGTAGACCGGGAAACGGTGCTCCTGGAGTGTAAGATGGAACCAGACCATCAGGAAACCCTTTCATTTATGCTAATATCTTCTCCTCATTTTCCTATAATTTTAGGAATTCCCTGGCTACGGTCGCAAAATCCAAACATCAATTGGGAAACCAAGGAGATATCCTTCCCCTCGAAGGGTAGTCCTACCATCTGTCCAACGGTCACAGTTCCAGTTACCCGGGACGTGGAAGAGGCAATACAGGTACCTACTCTCCCTCTGGTTTACCAGGAATTCGCGGATGTTTGTGACAAAAGGAAGGCAGATCAAACCACTACCCGCACCATCTCGCCCTTGGGGGTCTATTTCGATGGACTTTATTGTGGAGTTACCCACCTCTGGCGGTAAAAACACTATTTTGGTGGTAGTAGACCGTTTAACGAAGGCGGCCCATTTTATTCCATGTACCGGTCTCCCCTCAGCTACAGAGACAGTGGATCTGGCTATCCAAAATGTTTTCCGACTGCATGGGGTACCAGATGAGATCATCTCTGACAGGGGAATACAGTTTACCTCTAGGTTTTGGAAAGAATTTTGCTCTGCGCTCCACATTAATGTTTGCTTGTCTTCTGCATACCATCCTCAGACCAACGGGCAGACCGAACGTACCAATCAAACCTTGGAGCAATATCTACGCTGCTACGTCAGTTATTTGCAGGATGATTGGTTGAAGTTACTTCCTTTAGCGGAGTTTTCGTACAACAACTCACAGAACAGTTCCACGAAGGTAACTCCTTTTTTTGCCAATCTGGGATATCATCCAAATATTCTCCCTAGGTCTCCGGTTGTCTCTTCGGTACCGGCGGTTCAAGACAGAGTGGAGCTGTTGCAATGTAATTTTGAAGGACTCCCTGACTGTAGCACAGGAGCGTTACAAGAAGTCAGCTGATAGGTTCCGGAAACCAGCACCTTTGTATAAGGTAGGAGACTCGGTTTGGTTGTCTACCAAGAATCTAAGGTTGGGTGTTCCTTCGCAGAAACTGGGACAGAAGTTCATCAGTCCATTCAAAATTACCGGGATTGTGAGCTCCGTTGCTTGTCGGCTGAAGCTACCATGAACTCTAAAGGTACACCCAGTATTTCATGTTTCTTTATTAAAACCGGTTTCTCCTAACAAGTTTTAGGGACGTATCGTACCTCCTCCTCCACCAGTGTTGGTTAATGGCGAAGAACAATTTGTGGTCCAGGACATTATTGATTCAAGACTTCATCGAAACCGGCTTCAGTATCTAGTTAGATGGCAGGGTTACTCTCCTGAAGACGATTCCTGGGAACCAGTAAGTAACATCAATGCTCCCCTGAAGGTTGCTCAGTTTCATCGGAGATACCCAGACAAACCTGGTCCGGGATCGTCCTGAGGCCGTTTCTAGGGGGGGAGTAATGTCAGTATTCCGGGTTTTCTAAATCACCTTGTGAATGAATTTGCCCTTTGTCAAGATGGAGGTTGCTGTTCTTGTTTGCCCTACTTCCTGTTCATGTGTATAAAACCCGACTCAGGTGCTGCTTTCCTTGCTGGAGTATTCTGCTTCCTTCAGCTGTGCTGTTTGCTTCTTAGTGTGCTTCTGCTGTGGCTCTGGACATTCCCTGTTCTCTGTAGGGAAAGCTGCACTCATCTTTGGAACTTACCAGATAAAGTGAACCAAGGGTTAAGAACTATGTGTTATTCTTAACCCTTCACTCTCCCCAGTGAGAGCAGCTGGAACTGTCACCAACCATATGCTTTAATGTGAACCTGTTCCTGGACTCACCTGTGTTCACGCCGCTCCTGGGATCAACTTGTAAATCAGTTTTTGGACTGATGCTTTCTTTGGACGCTTTGGATGCTTTCTTTTTTTTTTTTTGGACTGATGCACATTTCCTGTGCTTTCTCTCATCTGGGATTTACCTATAGACTTGTTCTGGACTTCCCTGTGCTTGCTACATACCTGGATTGGACTCTTTCTGCATCACTACTGTGTGAACTGCGCCACGTCACCTGAGTGTTACACTCACCTTTGGATCACATGTTTATGAGGACTCTGTCTTAAGAACTTTACTGAATGGCTATATAGCTCTAGGACTTGTCTCATTTCAGGTTATCAGCATATTGTTTTTGGGTGTCACTGCTGTTATAAAATACACAATTTGCACTAAAGTAACCCGCTTCTGTCTGATCATTGCCCCACGCTATCAGAATCCTCGAGTTCCTACAATAGTATTACAGCCGGGTCCTATTGGGGACATTGTTCTGCCTAGTGGGGACCTGTGCTACCTAGTGGGGACATTTTCCTGCCTAATGGGGACATTGTTCTGCCTAGTGGGGACCTGTGCTACCTAGTGGGGATATTTTTCTGCCTAGTGGGGACATTTTTCTGCCTAATGGGGATCTGTGCTACCAATTGGGGACATTTTCCTGCCTAATGGGGACATTTTTCTGCCTAATGGGGACCTGTGCTACCTATTGGGGACATTTTTCTGCCTAGTGGGGACATTGTTCTGCCTAATGGGGACCTGTGCTACCTATTGGGGACATTTTTCTGCCTAATGGGGACCTGTGCTACCTATTGGGGACTACTATGCTGCCTATGGGGGACTACTATGCTGCCTATGGGGGACTACTATGCTGCCTATGGGGGATTATGCTGCCTATTGGGGACATTTACCTGTCTATTGGGGACTGGCAAGGCTGCATTGATAGGCACTGATGACATTGTAATGATGGGCAGTGCAGTCTGTATGTCTCTGTGTGTGCAATTTTATTTCTGGTGTAGTTTTTGTAGAGCTGTATATATATTGGTATTTTACTAATAGTGATTTTGAATCTCTCGGAAACAATGACATCGAGAAAGAGAAAAATTGACTCGGAGTGTAGGATATTCAAGGAACAGTGGACTTATGATTACTTTTTCATGCAGTACAAGGAAAGAGCTGTCTGTTTGATATGCCAGAATATAGTGTCTGTGTTCAAAGAATACAGTTTGCGTCGACACTATCAAACTCAACATAAAGATAAATATGATTGTTTGGTCGGAGAAGTGAGAAAAGATAAAATATTAAAACTAAAAAATACATTGACAACTCAGCAAAATACGTTTGTGAAGCAGAAGCAGCTAAATATTTCATCACTGCGAGCAAGTTTTCAAGTTGCCAAGCTAATAGTGTGCACTGGCAGACCATTCGTGGAGGGAGAATTTGTTAAAGAATGCCTTCTTTCTGTAGCCAAAGAGATGTGTCCAGAGAAGGTCGATTTATTTAGTACAGTGAGTCTTTCAAGACCTACAATTACACGAAGGATTGAAGAAATGGGAGACAATTTGCATCAGCATTTGCAAAACTCCGCAAAAAAACTTTCCTATTTTTCCTTGGCACTCGACGAAAGTAATGATATTCGTAATTCTGCACAACTTCTAATTTTTATTCGTGGGACGAATGATTATTTTGAAGTCACAGAAGAGCTTGCTGCACTGCAAAGCATCAAAGGAACAACTACAGGAGAGGATATCTATGAAAAGGTTTGCCAAACTGTGAATGGTTTGGAGCTGGACTGGTCTAAACTAGCCAGTGTGACAACTGATGGTGCTCCTAGCATGGTGGGGTCTAAGAAAGGAGTAATTGCTCGCATTAACCAAGAGATGGACAAGCATAACCATTCTCATCCAATAGCCATACACTGCTTAATCCACCAACAGGCGCTGTGTAGTAAATCACTTAAGTGGGACTCTGTTATGAAAATTGTGGTATCTTGTGTTAACTTCATTAGAGCTAATGCATTAAACCACAGACAATTTCAGGAATTTCTGTCTGAGCTAAATGTTGGCTATGAAGATGTTCTGTACCACACAGAAGTCCGTTGGCTGAGTCGAGGGAGAGTTTTGAAACGTTTCTATGACTTGCTTCCACAGATTACAGAATTTCTGCTTTCAAAAAACAAAGAAATACCAGAGCTCAATGATGCAGAATGGAAATGGCACCTTGCCTTTCTGACAGATGTAACAGAGTTACTTAACAGTTTCAATGTGCAACTTCAAGGAAAGGGGAAGCTCATCTGTGATATGCAATCACATGTGAAAGCATTTGAAGTAAAATTAGGCCTCCTCATCAAACAAGTGACGGAAGAAAATTTCTGCCATCTCCCCACAACTCAAAATTTGTTAGCGGAAAAACCACTGGTTGCATTCCCAAGCAAAACATGTGTGGATTCACTGGAAATCTTACTAAAGCAGTTCGAATTTAGATTTAAAGAGCTTCATCTCCATGGACAGGACATACAGCTTTTCCGTAACCCATTTTCTATTGACATTGAAAATGTGGATACAGTTTACCAAATGGAACTGGCTGAACTACAGAATTGTGACTCTCTGAAAGACGCATTCAAGTCAAGTAGCCTTCCTAATTTCTATGCATCTCTCCCCTCTGAGACATATCCTAATCTCCGGAAGCATGCACTCAAAATGGCAACCATCTTTGGCAGCACTTATGTCTGTGAACAGATTTTTTTCCAGAATGAAACACCCGAAATCTCCTACCAGATCTAGACTAACTGATGAACACTTGCATCACTTGTTACGACTAGCAGTGACAAATATGGAACCGGACATTGACCATCTCATTAGCCAGAAGCAGGCCCACAGTTCCCATTGAAATATTGGTAAGTTTGTTGATTTAACACTTGTTCTTCATTTTAAAAATTGTATTTGTTCCGGTTTTGTTTCTTTTTTCTTCTGAATAAGATATGTGCAGTGTGCATAGGGCAGGCCATAGGAATTTGTTCATAGTTTTTTTTTTTTTGTTTTTTTTAAAAACTATATTCCGGCCCTCCAATGGTCTGAGGGACCGTGAACTGGCCACCTGTTTAAAAAGTTTGAGGACCCCTGACATAGAGTTTACAGGAGAAAAAAGAGGCATTCAAAGAAAAGAACACGGACCCTACAGTCAAACATGGCGGAGGTTCCCTGATGTTTTGGGGTTGCTTTGCTGCCTCTGGCACTGGACTGCTTGACCGTGTGCATGGCATTATGAAGTCTGAAGACTACCAACAAATTTTGCAGCATAATGTAGGTCCTAGTGTGAGAAAGCTGGGTCTTCCTCAGAGGTCAATGGGTCTTCCAGCAGGACAATGACCCAAAACACACTTCAAAAAGCACTAGAAAATGGTTTGAGAGAAAGCACTTGAGACTTCTAAGGTGGCCAGCAATGAGTCCAGACCTGAATCCCATAGAACACCTGTGGAGAGATCTAAAAATGGCAGTTTGGAGAAGGCACCCTTCAAATATCAGGGACCTGGAGCAGTTTGTCAAAGAAGAATAGTCTAAAATTCCAGCAGAGCATTGTAAGAAACTCATTGATGGTTACCGGAAGCGGTTGGTCACAGTTATTTTGGCTAAAGGTTGTGCAACCAAGTATAGGCTGAGGGTGCCAATAGTTTTGTCTGGCCCATTTTTGGAGTTTTGTGTGAAATGATCAATGTTTTGCTTTTTGCTTCATTCTCTTTTGTGTTTTTTCATTTAAGACAAAGTAAAGAAACTGATTATTATCTGACAGAATTGCAGGGGTGTCAATACTTTTGGCCACAACTGTACCAAGTGGGAGACCCCCTGGATGAAAGTCTTTACCTGCAAGTTGGTAGCAATCCTGCGCTGAAAAAGGAAGGATAAAGTCGATATCTGTCTCTTGAGAGAACTGGGGGCCAAGCCTGAGTCTAGGCCAGACTGGAGAAAAGCCAAGATATTAGGGATGGAGAATCTCAGTGGAGAACAACCTTGGCCTCGACACCATTCAAAGAAAACCTTCAAGGTGTGGTGGTAAATTCGTGTTGAGGCAGGCTTCGGAGCACTATCGTAGCAACCACCTTGCACCCAAACCCCGCCTGCGTCAGAATCCAAGATTCAAAAGCCAAGCCATCAAACACAGGGCCCCTGAGTTCGGGTGGCAGATCGGCCCCTGAGAAAGTAGATCTGGGCGCTCTGGCAGTCGCCATGGCACATCGAGGAGCAGCTGCACTAGATCTGCGTACCACACCCGACAAGGCCAGCCTGGGGCCAGCAGAATCACTGGCACCCCTTCTGCCTTGATCTTCTTGATGACCCTCGGAAGTAGTGGCAGCAGAGGAAATAGGTATGGGAGGTGAAACTGATTCCATGGCAGAACCAGCGCATCCACGGCGATTGCCTGTGGGTCCCGGGACCAAGCGACAAATACGGACACCTTGGCGTTCACCCTGGAGGCCATCAGATCCACATCCGGTGTTCCTCACCATTGGCAAATCTGCTGAAATACCTCTGGGTTTAGTGACCATTCCCCGGATGCAAGCCCTTGCCAGCTGAGGAAGTCTGCCGCCCAGTTCTCTACCCCTGGGATGTGGACCACCGATATCACCGTGTGGTTCCTCTCGGCCCATCGAAGCACGTGTCCTAGCTCGCACATGGTTGTCCTGCTGTGGGTGCCCCCTTGGTGATTTATGTAAGCCACCATCGTGGCGTTGTCCGACTGAATCCGGACGGGGCGGCCTGCTAGAAGGTGATGAAACCGTTGCAGTCAGCCAGATCGCCCGTATCTCCAACAAGTTGATCGGGAGGCGTGCCTCCTGCGGTGACCACCGTCCCTGGGTCATGTGGTGGCAAAAAAACACTCCCCAGCCAAGGAGGCTGGTGTTGGCTGTGACCACCAGCCACTGATCTGGGGGAAAAGGTTTCCCCTGGAGAGGGGAGGAACTGATTGTCCACCACTCGAGTGGCTGCCTGACCTGAGAGAGCAGCCGGCATCGATGATCGAGCGTGAACGGGTTCTCATCCCAAGATGACAAGAGGGTGTGCTGCAGGGGGCCAAGATGGAACTGGGCGAACGGGATCGCTTCCATCGCCGCCACCATTTTTCCTAGAATCCTCATGCAGAGTTGGATGGTGTGAGGGACTGGTTGGCGCAGTACCCACACTCCCTGCTGGAGGGCTAGGGCCTTGTCTCGAGGGAGAATTACCAACTCTCGGCAAGTGTCGAAGATCATCCCTAAAAAGGAAATTCTCTGAGCTGGAACAAGGGATGACTTCTTTACATTGACCAACCACCCTAAGCAGGCAAGAGTGTCTAGCGTGATGCTGACTTTCCTCGAATGCCCGCCTTGAAGGCCTCTTGACCAAGAGGTCGTCTAAGTAGGGAAATACGACTATGCCCCAGGAGTGCAGGATGGCCATGGGGACTGCCATGACCTTTGTGAACACTCTGGGGGCAGTGGCCTAGCCCAAAGGGCAGCGCTGCAAACTGAAAATGTAGACCGTTAATGGCGAAGCGTAGAAACCTTTGATGCGGAGGGAAAATGGGGATATGTAGATAAGTGCCCTGGATATCGATAGAGGCCAAGTACTCTCCCTGCCACATTGCCGATATTACTGAATGGAGACTCCATCCGGAAATGTCTGATCCTGATAAATCTGTTCAGGAGCTTTAGGTCCAAAACAGGCCTGAAAGCCCCGTCCTTTTTGTTTTCCGGTACTGGAATGATGACTGTTGTGGCTGAGCGAATCGATGGCTCCTAGTAGAGCCTTTGCCCAGGTATCCACTTTGGGAAGACGGGAAAGAAAAAATCGTCTTGGGGGTACCTGACAAATTCTATCTTGTACCCTGTGGACACCAGCTCTCTCACCCATGTGTCGTGTGCGACATTGAGACAGGCGTGGTGAAACCAGAGTTGGCGGCCGCCTACCTTGTTGGTGTCGCCTGGCAGATGCCCCGAGTCGTTTGGCTGCAGATCTTTGGGACCTGGATCCTCTTGACCTGGAATGGTTAGCCCGCATCCTGCCCAATGGGTTGGCTCCATATGAGACCTGTCGGTCCCTGGTTGGGGCGCCCAGACACGGCGGAATTAGCCACTGTCGTCCACCCAGGGTTGCAAAAGGCCCGAAAACGCGCCTGAAACTGGTGATAAAATGGCGGTTTGACCTTTTGTTGAGGAAGAAAACCGCTCTTGCCTCCTGTGGAGTTGGAGATGAGCTGATCTAACTTCTCTGAACAGGCGGCCATACTGGTATGGTAGCACTGTCAAGGACTTTTTTGAGACTGAATAGGCCCGCCATATCCTTAACCATAGAGCTCTCCTAATGGAGATTGCATTTGCGGCCGCAAGTGCCGCACAGTTGGAGACATCTAAAGATGCATTGAACAAGTAGTCCCCTGCCATGGCTATCTGATTTGCGATTTCTGATACTTCAGCTGGTAGTTCTATGTCTTGCTCTATTCAATGATTCTGACCAAGAAATCAATGGCCTTGGCTACCCATGTTGCTGCGTACGAGGGAGAGTGCTGATCCCGATGCCTCAAACACTGAGCGAGCCAAGTTCTCTATGAGATGATCAGTGGGATCCTTAATAGAGGAACCACTTGGTACGGATAGTATAGTTTTTGTAGCCAAGCGCGACACACGTGAGTGGCGTTGGGGATTCCGTCCACTTTTTACGGAGATCCGGGGCAAAAGGATACCTCGCCTCGAGTGCCGTCTGGCCCGAGAAACGCCTGTCCGGCCGTTCTGTGTCGTTGCACTATGTCCTCAAATTCAGGGTGAGTGCAAAATACTCTATGGGGACGCTTGACTCGCTTAAGTGACACCTTATGGCCAGAGTGGAATCCTCCTCAATCCCCAGTCTGGTTGACGACTTCTAAGAGACTGTCCACTCTTTCCTGACCACCCCGCATATCTAGGTCAAGGGGTTTGTCCGAGTTGTAGTCAGAGCCTTGCTCGCTATCGACTACTCGTGACGGGGAGCGAGAAGCAGAGCTCACGGATGCCGAGGCTCCAGATGGACCGGGAGATGCTGCATGGGTTCGTTTCCCCCGGGTCTGCCTGGAGTGAGAGCGGCCCCTGCAGGCCGGAGGCTCCTGTGAGGTAGGGGAACCCTCTATGACAGGCGAGCTACTGTCCCTGCCCCTCTCTGGGGCCCGAAGGGACTGGATTGCTCTCATAAGTGACGCCATAGATTGCGACAGTGATAACGCCCATTCCGGGGGACTTGGTACACTGGGCTCGGTCGCAGGGGAGGGCTCCTGGGCGCGTTCAAACTCGCAGACTTCGCATACTCGCTTGGTCTGCACCTGCGGAAAAGCGGATCGACAGGAGATGCATGCAGCGTATAAAAACTTTTGCGTCTTTTTTCCTAACATGCTGGACCTGTCAGGCATCCATGCTGAAAAAAACGCCGGGGGAGGGTGCTCTTAGTCTCTCCTAGCGTGGCCTTTCTGTGGGGCTAGGGGGCAGCACTTACCCCAGTCCTGTCTACTAGTGTGCGAGGCGTCGCTTCATTCTGCGCGCCACAACTGCAGACAGGCCCCCGGAAGAAAAAAAGGGATCCTGGGGGCAGTACTTCCGTTTGCAGCCTAGCTTCGGCCTGAAGCCAGAGCCTAAATTTCTTCGGCGTACGCCCAGACCACGGCCGCCGTGACGCAAAGTCGGAGGCGAGGACTTCCGGCCGCAGCCTAGCGACGGCTGAAGCCGCTGCCTCGATTTCTACCATCCGCCGGGGGGGTGGGCGGAACCACCGGACCCCAGAACCAAGGCCGGGAATCCGGATCCGCTGCTGCCAGACGTGCCCATCTCTGCTACCGCACAGGAGAAGTTAAGGGCTCCAGCCCTGCGCCGCTGCAGGAGCCCTCCCCGGCCATCCTCCTCCATCCAGCTCAGGTCGAGGGGAGGGGGGCCATATGAAAAAGGACGGTGCAGGCACCCTAACTCCATCTAACCCCATGGAGGAGTGAGGAGAGGGACCATCTGCCGCCTTGCCCCAACCGCAGTCAGCATTGGTGGGGCAGTGGGGGCCGCATTGGCTACACTTCGGCCTCTGTGCAGCCTAGGGTTTCAATACCCTAGTGTGGACAGGGCAAAGGCCAACCCCCTGCTTTGAGCAGGGGGTTGGACCAGTTGGCCCAGGAAGTCCCTTCCAACTCTACAATTCTATGTGACTTAGATATGAGTGTCTGAGCAAAGGGTCTGAATACTTATGATTATGGAATATTTCAGTTTTTCTTTTTTGATAAATTTGCAAACATTTCTGTTTTTATTTTCAGTCAAGATGGGGTGCAGTATACCTTAATGAGAAAAAATTAACTGTTTTGAATTTATCAAATGGCTGCAATGAAACAAAGAGTGAAAAATTTAAAGGGGTCTGTATACTTTCCGTACCCTCTGTACATACATTGCTTTTTATGCTTGCTGCCTGTTTAGTGTGTGCTTGTTTCTGTGTATTTTACATTTACTGTGTATTTTACATTTACTACTGTATGGTGTGCAGCATTTGTAGATGTTTACCTACAATACCTCACAATATTTTTGCACCAGCTGTATTGCATGTTACGAATGAGTTAGGCTGTGTTCACACGTATGCGTTTTTTGCGGTTTTACCAAATAAACCGCTTAAAAGAAGCATCCCATTCATTTTAATGAATTCCGCATTTTTGTGCATATTGATGCGTTTTTTTCCGCGAAAAAACGCATCGTGGAAAAAAAATGCAGCATGCTCATTAATTTCGTGGAAAATTCCACATTTCTAGCTATTTTCTATGAGGCTGGGACTGCTCCGGAAAAAACGCATTAAAAACGCTCGTTTTCTGGGAAGGAGTCAGGTTTTCATGCAGAAATTTTCTGCATACATGTGCACATAGCCTAAATATTCTCCAGCCTTCTGCAGAACAACACAGAAGATACCAATCCAATTATTTAGGGTTGACTCACAATATGACCAGGAAAAAGGTTAACCCCTTCATGACCCAGCCTATTTTGACCTTAATGACCTGGCCATTTTTTGCAATTCTGACCAGTGTCCCTTTATGAGGTAATAACTCAGGAACGCTTCAACGGATCCTAGCGATTCTGAGATCGTTTTTTCGTGACATATTGGGCTTCATGTTATTGGTAAATTTAGGTCGATAATTTTTGCGTTTGTGAAAAAAATCAGAAATTTAGCAAAAATTTAGAAAATTTTGCAATTTTCAAATTTTGAATTTTTATTGTTAAACCAGAGAGTTATGTGACACAAAGTGGTTACTAAATAACAATTCCCACATGTCTACTTTACATCAGCACAATTTTGGAAGCAATTTTTTTTTTGTTAGGAAGTTATAAGGGTTAAAAGTTGACCAGCGATTTCTCATTTTTACAACATTTACAAAACGATTTTTTTTTTAGGGACCACCTCACATTTGAAGTCACTTTGAGGGATCTATATGGCAGAAAATACCCAAAAGTGACACCATTCTAAAAACTGCACCCCTCAAGCTACTCAAAACTACATTCAAGAAGATTACACAGGTCAACGAAAAAAATTTTTTTTTCTGGTGTCCAAAATATTTTAATGAATTTGGGGTATTTTTGGGGTGCTGATTCTGAATATGTCATCAGTTTTGCCAGATTGGCTCAAGTTTTTGAGATTTTTGGTATCTTATTTATAGCACTTGTTGGTAAATGCGACGCATCATCTCATTAATTTCTTTGGATTAGTACTTGAACTGAGCAGTTCTCAATATAGTTTTGTGTTAATTAGTGTTCTAAAAGTTTGTTCATAGCTTGATTTTTGCACTAACTTTATGTTGTTGTCTGTTTTCCAGTGAAAAGCATGAACTCATCATGAAGAAGTTGTCTTAACGATCCAGACTCATTCTGTTACATTTGTGGTGAATATACACTGCCAAAACATAGAAGAAACATAACAGACTTCGTAAAAAAAGTGTATTTTGCCTATTTTGGGGTTATGCTTGGGGACCAAGACAAGTTTTGGGCACCACACATAGTGTGCAAAGCATGTATCGAATTATTACGAAAATGGAGCAAAGGACAAAGAAAAAGCTTCAAATTTGGTGTTCCAATGGTGTGGAGAGAGCCAAAAAATCATCATGATGACTGTTATTTCTGTGCAGTGCAAGTGCAAGGATTCAATAAGCATAAGAAACGAAAATGGGAGTAACATGGAATCTGCAAGAAGGCCTGTCCCTCATTGTGAAGATGTGCCTGTACCTGTGTTTACCATAAATAACAGTCATCATGATGATTTTTTGGCTCTCTCCACACCATTGGAACACCAAATTTGAAGCTTTTTCTTTGTCCTTTGCTCCATTTTCGTAATAATTCGATACATGCTTTGCACACTATGTGTGGTGCCCAAAACTTGTCTTGGTCCCCAAGCATAACCCCAAAATAGGCAAAATACACTTTTTTTACGAAGTCTGTTATGTTTCTTCTATGTTTTGGCAGTGTGTATTCACCACAAATGTAACAGAATGAGTCTGGATCGTTAAGACAACTTCTTCTTGATGAGTTCATGCTTTTCACTGGAAAACAGACAACAACATAAAGTTAGTGCAAAAATCAAGCTATGAACAAACTTTTAGAACACTAATTAACACAAAACTATATTGAGAACTGCTCAGTTCAAGTACTAATCCAAAGAAATTAATGAGATGATGCGTCGCATTTACCAACAAGTGCTATAAATAAGATACCAAAAATCTCAAAAACTTGAGCCAATCTGGCAAAACTGATGACATATTCAGAATCAGCACCCCAAAAATACCCTAAATTCGATGAAATATCTTTGGCACCAAAAATGCTGTTGACCAGTGTTATTAACCCTTTAGGTGTTTCACAGGAACTAAAGCAACGTGGAAAGAAAAAATGGACATTTTAATTTTTACAACAAAAATTCTCTTTTAGCATCAATTTTTTTCAGTTTCACATGGGCAACAGGATAATATGGATCCTAAAATTTGTTGGGCAATTTCTCCTGAGAACACCGATACCTCATATGTGGTCATAAACCACTGTTTCGGTACATGGCAGGGCTCAGAAGGTAAGTAGTGCCATTTGACTTTTTGAATGGAAAACATGCTGGAATATTTAGCAGTTGCCATGTCACGTTTGGAGAGGCCCTGTGTGACTAAACATTGGAGCTCCCCCACAAGTGACCCCATTTTGGAAACTAGACCCCCCAAGGAACTTATCTACATGCATAATGATCACTTTGAACCCCCCAGGTGCTTCACAAATTAATCGGTAAAAAAAAAAGTACTTTTTTTTTCACAAAAATTTTCTTTTAGCCTCAGTTTTTTCATTTTCACATAGGCAACAGGATAAAATGGATGCTAAAATTTGTTGGGCAATTTCTCCTGCGTACACCGGTACCTCATATGTGGTCATAAACCACTGTTTGGGCACACGGCAGGGTCCGGAAGTGAAGGAGCGCTATTTGACTTTTTGAATGGAAAATTAGCTACAATCGTTATCGGACACCATGTCGCGTTTGGAGAGCCCCTGTGTGCCTAAACAGTGAAATCCCCCCACAAGTAACACCATTTTGGAAACTAGACCCCTTATGGAACTTACCTAGATGTGTGGTGAACACTTTGAACCCCCAAGTGCTTCACAGAAGTTTATAACACAGAGCAGTGAAAATAAAAAATCATTTTTTTCCCCTCAAAAATGATTTTTTAGCACGCTATTTTTTATTTTCACAAGGGTAACAGGAGAAATTGGACCACAAAAGGTGTTGTAATTTGTTCTGAGTACACCGATACCCCATATGTGGGGGGGAACCAATGTTTGGGCGCACGGCAGGGCTCAGAAGGGAAGGAGCGCCATTTGACTTTTTGAAATGAAAATTACCTCTAATCGTTAGCGGACACCATGTCGTGTTTGGAGAGCCCCTGTGTGCCTAAACATTGGAGCACCCCCACAAATGACCCCATTTTGGAAACTAGACCCCCAAGGAACTTATCTAGATGCAAAGTGAGCACTTTGAACCCCCAAGTGCTTCACAAAAGATTATAACGCAGTGCCGTGAAAATAAATATTTTTTTCCTCAAAAAATTATTTTTTAGTGCGCAATTTTTTATTTTCACAATGGTAACAGGATAAATTGGACCCCAAAGTTGTTGTTCAGTTTGTCCTGAGTACGCTGGTACCCCATATGTGGGTGGGGACCACTGTTTGGGCACATGTTAGGGCTCGGAAGGGAAGTAGTGACATTATGAAATGCTGACTTTGATGGAATGGTCTGCGGGCATCATGTTACATTTGCAGAGCCCCTGATGTACCTAAACTGTGGAACCCCCAAGTGACCCCATTTTGGAAACTAGACCCCCCAAAGGAACTTATCTAGATGTGTGGTGAGCATTTTGAACCCCCAAGTGCTTCACAGAAGTTTATAACGCAAAGCTGTGAAAATAAAAAATCATTTTTTTCCTCAAAAAATGATTTTTAAGCATGCAAATTTTTATTTTCACAAGGATAACAGGAGAAATTTGACCCCAAAAGTTGTTGTCCAGTTTGTCCTGAGTATGCTGATACCCCATATGTGGGGGGAACCATTGTTTGGGCACACACGTAAGGGCTGAGAACAGAAGTAGTGACGTTTTGAAATGCAGACTTTGATGGAAAGGTCTGCGGTCGTCGTTACGTTTGCAGAGCCCCTGATGTGCCGGTAGAACAGTAGAAACCCCCCACAAGTGACCCCATTTTAGAAACTAGACCTTCCAAGGAACTTATCTAGATGTCTAGTGAGCACTTTGAACCCCCAAGTGCTTCACAGAAGTTTATAACGCAGAGACGTGAAAACAAAAAAATAATTTTTTAGCCCCCAATTTTTTATTTTCCCAAGGGTAACAGGAGAAATTAGACCACCAAAGTTGTTGTGCAATTTTTCCTGAGTACGCTGATACCCCATATGTTGGGGTAAACCACTGTTTGGGCACACGTCAGGGCTTGTAAGGGAGGGAGCACCGTTTGACTTTTTGAACGCAAAATTGGCTGGAATCAATGGTTGCACCATGTCGTGTTTGGAGACCCCCTGATGTGCCTAAACAGTGGAAACCCCTCAATTCTAACTCCAACCCTAACCCCAACACATCCCTAACCCTAACCCCAACCCTAACCACAAGCCTAACCCTAATTCCAACCCTAACCCTATTTCCAACCCTAGCCCTAACCCTAATGGAAAAATAAAAATAATTTCTTTATTTTATTAGTTGTTCCTGCCTATGGGGGTGATAAACGGGGGGGTTTATTTACTTTTCATTCTATTTTGATCACTGTGATAAACTCTCAGTGTTCAAAATGTTATGAATCTGCAGCTGGCGGGTGCACTGCGCATGCGCCCGCCATTTTCCAAGATGGCGGTGCCCATGAAGCAGAACCGCGGGACACTAGGAGAAGGAGGGACATCGGAGGTACCAGGGGGGTCGGAAGGTGGGAGGAGCCTAGAGAAGGGGGAGGGGAGCAGATGATGACGGCGGCGGCGGCACATTGCCGCTGTCAGTCGGTATCGGGGGCCGACCGGCCCTGTGAGTCGTGGGGGGGGGGGGGAGGTCGGATCACGGTCTCCAGCCATGTCCGATGCTACTGCATCGGCCATGGCTGGATTGTAATATTTCATCAATTTTCATTGATGAAATCTTACTATCGCTGATTGGCTGTTTCACTTTTAACAGCCAATCAGAGCCATCGTAGCCACGTGGGGGCGAAGCCACGCCCCCTGTGGTGAAGAACAAAGCCCCCTGTATCTGCGGGTCAGGTGACCCGCAGGGGGGCTTTAAAGTCATGATGCTACATAGGCGTCATGGGTCGTTTTGGCACGACTTCTCATGACGCCTATGTGGGGTCAAAGGTCGTGAAGGGGTTAAAATATATGTGCAAAGTGGTCTTCATGTGAATGGTTTTAATTTATTCTTCTAATAAATTTTGTATTTTAGTTTGGATTTGGTAGAATGTCTTCTATTTTCCTTACTGCACTTCAATAGTCGACGGGGAGTTGTGCGCACTCCCGTATTTGAGACATGGTCTGCTCAGTGTTCAGGAGATTCAAAGTATGGGGAATGCAGGTGTTGCTATTTCTACTGAACTGTCACCTAAGTTCCAATAATGGCAGACTTGGACTTTAGCTTCTTTCTGTACACAGAAAGCAATCATAAAGTTATATAGCAGTACAAGTTATGTAAAGTATTTACAGTTTGGTTGCACACAAACATTCATAATAAAACAGGGAAACTTTATCTGCACTATACGAAAAGCACCAAGTTTTCATATATGAATTTATGTTGTCTGTTCTTTATGCATGTCAAAATGACTGGACCAGTCTGCCTCGAGTTTGGCACATAAGTAAATCAGGTGCTTCCAAAGAGGTGTCAGCAAAGACAGACCATTGTTAACATAAAAAACTGAATACAATAGCAAATTTTTATTTACGGTCAAACGACTGGACCAACCTGCACCAAAGTAGGCGCATAAGTAAATCAGGCACTTTGGAAGGCCATAGTATGAGATGCAGCTTCTCAGGCCTATCATTCTTGACATATTTTCAGAAAAAAATATATCTAATATATAAAGCTCAAGTGTGTGTGTGTGTGTGTGTGTGTGTGTGTGTATGTATGTATGTACAGTCATATGTTAAAGTTTGGGCACCCCTATTAATGTTAACCTTTTTTCTTTATAACAATTTTGGTTTTTGCAACAGCTATTTCAGTTTCATATATCTAATAACTGATGGGCTCAGTTATATTTCTGGATTCAAATGAGGTTTATTGTACTAACAGAAAATGTGCAATCTGCATTTAAACAAAATTTGACCGGTGCAAAAGTATGGGCACCTCAACAGAAAAGTGACATTAATATTTCGTAGATCCTCCTTTTGCAAAAATAACAACCTCTAGTCGCTTCCTGTAGCTATTAATGAGTTCCTGGATCCTGGATGAAGGTATTTGTGACCATTCCTGTTTACAAAACAATTCCAGTTCAGTTACGTTTGATGGTCGCCGAGCATGGACAGCCCGCTTCAAATCAACCCACAGATGTTCAATGATATTCAGGTCTGGGATGGCCATTCCAGAACATTGTAATTGTTCCTCTGCATGAATCCCTAAGTAGATTTGGAGCGGTGTTTTGGATCATTGTCTTGCTGAAATATCCATCCCCTGCGTAACTTCAACTTCGTCACTGATTCTTGCACATTATTGTCAAGAATCTGCTGATACTGAGATGAATCCATGCGACCCTCAACTTTAACAAGATTCCCGGTGCCGGCATTGGCCACACAGCCCCAAAGCATGATGGAACCTCCACCAAATTTTACTGTGGGTAGCAAGTGTTTTTCTTGGAATGCTGTGTTTTTTAGCCTCCATGCATATCGCCTTTTTGTATGACCAAACAACTCAATCTTTGTTTCATCAGTCACAGTACGTTCTTCCAAAATGTAACTGGCTTGTCCAAATGTGCTTTTGCATACCTCAGGTGACTCTGTTTGTGGCGTGCTTGCAGAAATGGCTTCTTTCGCATCACTCTCCCATACAGCTTCTCCTTGTGCAAAGTGCGCTGTATTGTTGACTGATGCACAGTGACACCATCTGCAGCAAGATGATGCTGCAGGTCTTTGTAGGTGGTCTGTGGATTGTCCTTGACTGTTCTCACCATTCTTCTTCTCTGTCTTTCTGATATTTTTCTTGGCCTGCCACTTCTGGGCTTAACAAGAACTGTAACTGTGTTCTTCCATTTCCTTACTATGTTCCTCACAGTGGAAACTGACAGGCTAAATCTCTGAGACAACTTTTTGCATCCTTCCCCTGAAAAGCTATGTTGAATAATCTTTGTTTTCAGATCATTTGAGAGTTGTTTTGAGGAGCCCATGATGCCACTCTTCATAGGAGAATCAAACAGGAGAACTACTTGCAAGTGGCCACCTTAAATACCTTTTCTCATGATTTGATACACCTGCCTATGAAGTTCAAAGGTCAATGAGGTTACAAAACCAATTTAGTGCTTCAGGAAGTCAGTAAAAAGTAGTTAGGAGTGTTCAAATCAAGAAAATGATAAGGGTGCCCATACTTTTGCACCGGTCAAATTTTGTTTAAATGCAGATTGCACATTTTCTGTTAGTACAATAAACCTCATTTGAATCCAGAAATATAACTGAGTCCATCAGTTATTAGATCTATGAAACTGAAATAGCTGTTGCAAAAACCAAAATTGTTATAAAGAAAAAAAGGTTAACATTAATAGGGGTGCCCAAACTTTAACATATGACTGTATGTATGTCCGGGATTGGCATCCGCACCGTCGCAGCTACAGCCACAAAATTTGGCACAGTCACACGTCTGGACCCCGAGAGAGTCCTAGGCTATGTTGTGAGGCGAAATTTTAAACCCGCGCGTTCCAATTCACCAATTTTGCCCCTATCTACATAATGGGGAAAGTGTGTGTGTGTATCAAGCCCCACCCCCATTATGATGTCATAATGGTTGCCATGGCGACGCTGATGTCATCATAGGTTGCAAGCCCCGCCGCTTATTATGGTGTCATAATGGTTGACTATGGAATGGAGGATGTGTGATGGGTATATGGGCACTGGACTATGGGATAGAGGATATGTAGGACGGGTATATGGGCATGGGACTATGGGATGGTGGATATGTATGATGGGTATATGGGCACGGGGCTATGGGATGGAGGATATGTATGATGGGTATACGGGCATGGGACTATGATATGAAGGATGTGTGATGGGTAGTGTTGAGCATTCCGATACCGCAAGTATCGGGTATCGGCCGATATTAGCGGTATCGGAATTCCGATACTGACTTCCGATACTTTTGTCATATCGGATTCCGGAATCGGAATCGGAAGTTCAAAGTTGATTGACAGCCGAAATGACGTCATCATGATGCGCGGTGTGTGCGCATCATGATGCGCCGTCATTTCGGGCCTTCCGGGGGTCTCTGCCGGCCTGCCGGGGGGCTGTGTGGACTGCCCGGGGTCTATACCGGCCTGCCGGGGGGCTGTGCCGGCCTGCCGGTGGTCTGTGCACCCTGTGGGGGTCTGTACCGGCCTGCCGGGGGGGCTGTGCCGGCCTGCCGGTGGTCTGTGCACCCTGTGGGGGTCTGTACCGGCCTGCCGGGGGGCTGTGCCGGCCTGCCGGTGGTCTGTGCACCGTGGGGGTCTGTACCGGCCTGCCGGGGGGCTGTGCCGGCCTGCCGGTGGTCTGTGCACCCTGTGGGGGTCTGTACCGGCCTGCCGGGGGGCTGTGCCGGCCTGCCGGTGGTCTGTGCACCCTGTGGGGGTCTGTACCGGCCTGCCGGGGGGCTGTGCCGGCCTGCCGGGGGGGGGCTGTGCTGATGTCCGGGAGTCTGTGCAGGCATCGCCGATGGGACTACAAGTCCCATCGGGCGATGCCTGCTACCATGACAGTGATTGACACATTAGCCAATGATGGGACAGTAGTAGTCCCATCATCTGGCTAATGTGTTAAATGTAAAAAAAAAAAATAAAAAAATACTACATGCATGCTACATACATACTACATGCATGCTACATACATACCACATGCATGCTACATACATACCACATGCATGCTACATACAATACATTCATACAATACATACATAAACATACAGTACATATAACATAGAGTAACATACTTACCAATACTTGTCACATTGTTCCCCGAAGCCATTGTCTTTTACGGAATAAATATTAACATAACAAACCACAAAAATACTCACCCATGATCCGAAGCAGTCCACGAGTGTGTCCCACGACGATCTTGGGTAGAGAACTGCAGCATCAGCTGATGCTGCCGCTCTCTACGGGCTGCAGGAATCCAATGACGGAAGGTAGGTATCCTTCCGCACTGTATTCCTCCGCCACTTAAAAAAAAAAAAAAGTCCCTAGTCTCACTTTATGGTAAAAGCTGTGTGGGAAATGCCCACGCAGCAATGGCATAAAGTGAGACTAGGGACTTTTTTTTTTTTAAGTGGCGGAGGAATACAGTGCGGAAGGATAACTACCTTCCGTCATTGGATTCCTGCAGCCCGTAGAGAGCGGTCGCATCAGCTGATGCTGCAGTTCTCTACCCAAGATCGTCGTGGGACACACTCGTGGACTGCTTCGGATCATGGGTGAGTATTTTTGTGGTTTGTTATGTTAATATTTATTCCGTAAAAGACAATGGCTTCGGGGAACAATGTGACAAGTATTGGTAAGTATGTTACTCTGTTATATGTACTGTATGTCTATGTATGTATTGTATGAATGTATTGTATGTAGCATGTATGTAGTATATATGTGGTATGAATGTAGTATATATGTGGCATGAATGTAGTATGTATGTGGCATGAATGTAGCATGTAGTATGTATGTAGCATGTAGTATGTATGTAGCATGTAGTATGTATGTAGCATGTAGTATGTATGTAGCATGCAGTATGTATGTAGCATGCAGTATGTATGTAGCATGTATGTAGTATATATGTGGTATGTATGTAGCATGTAGTATGTATGTAGCATGTAGTACGTATGTAGCATGCATGTAGTATGTATGTAGCATGCATGTAGTATGTATGTAGCATGCATGTAGTATATATGTAGCATGCATGTAGTATATATGTAACATGCATGTAGTATATATGTAGCATGCATGTAGTATATATGTAGCATGCATGTAGTATATATGTAGTATATATGTAGCATGCATGTAGTATATATGTAGCATGCATGTAGTATATATGTAGCATGCATGTAGTATATATGTAGCATGCATGTAGTATATATGTAGCATGCAGTATGTAGCATGCATGTAGTATGTATGTAGTATGTATGTAGTATATATGTAGCATGTAGTATATATGTAGCATGTAGTATATATGTAGCATGTAGTATATATGTAGCATGCATGTAGTATGTATGTAGTATATATGTAGCATGCATGTAGTATATACGTAGCATGCATGTAGTATATACATAGCATGTATGTATGTAGCATGTATGTAGTATATATGTAGTATGTATGTAGCATGCATGTAGTATGTATGTATGTAGTATTTTTTTTTTTTTTTTTTTTTTTTTTATATTTAACACATTAGCCGGATGATGGGACTACTACTGTCCCATCATTGGCTAATGTGTCAATCACTGTCATGGTAGCAGGCATCGCCCGATGGAACTTGTAGTCCCATCGGAGAATGCCTGCACGGACCCCCGGACATCAACGCAGCCCCCCGGCAGGCCGGTACAGACCCCCACAGGGTGCACAGCCCCCCGGCAGGCCGGTACAGACCCCCACAGGGTGTACAGACCCCGGGCAGTCCGCACAGCCCACCGGCAGGCCGGCACAGCCCCCCGGCAGGCCGGCAGAGACCCCCGGAAGGCCCGTACAGACCCCCGAGAGGCTGTACAAGGGCAGGAAAGGGTTTTTCCAATTCCGATACCGGAAGTCTCATAGACTTGAATGGGACTTCCGGTATCGGCATCGGCGGTACCGATACTTTTTTTAAAGATCGGCCGATCCATTCCGATCCGATATTTTGAAGTATCGGACGGTATCGCTCAACTCTAGTGATGGGTATATGGGTACGGGACTATGGGATGGCGGATATGTATGATGGGTATATGGGCACGGGGCTATGGGATGGAGGATATGTATGATGGGTATACGGGCATGGGACTATGATATGAAGGATGTGTGATGGGTATATGGGTGCAGGACTATGGGATGGCGGATATGTATGATGGGTATATGGGCACGGGGCTATGGGATGGAGGATATGTATGATGGGTATACGGGCATGGGACTATGATATGAAGGATGTGTGATGGGTATATGGGCACTCGACTATGGGATGGCGAATATGTATGATGGGTATATGGGCATGGGACTATGGGATGGAGGATGTGTGATGGGTATATGGGCACTCGACTATGGGATGGAGGATATGTATGATGGGTATATGGGCACGGGCCTATGGGATCGTGGATATGTATGATGGGTATATGGGCACGGGACTATGGGATGGAGGATAATTATAATTTGCTATAACTAACCACAGTTAGTTACTCTGCCCGGGCAGCGCCGGGCTCTTCAGCTAATTATATATATATATATATATATATATATATATATATATATATATATATATATATATATATATATATATATATATATATATAGTGTGTTTCTGCTGTCTAGGGCCCACTGTTCTCCATATTTGTAAAAAAGAAAACAAAATAAAAATAGATTAATTTAACCCTTTAGTGACAGAGCCAATGTTGAACTTAATGACCAGGCCAAAATTTTGCAATTCTAACCAGTGTCATTTTATGTTATATCTCTGGAATGTTTCAACATATCCCACTGATTCTGACCTTGTTTATTTGTGATACACTGTACTTCACGTTAGTGGTAACATTTATTTGATATGACTTGTATTTATTTATGAAGAAACAAAAAGAAACTGGCAAAAAATGTTAAAATCTTGCAATTTGCAAACTTAATATTTGTGCCCTTAAATCAGAGTTATGTCGCAAAATAGTTAATAACCTTTTCCATATGTGTACTTTTTAGATCAGAGCAATTTTAGAAGCAATTTTTTTTTTGTTAAGAAGTTATAATGCTCAAAAGTTGACCAGCGATTTCTGATTTTAAACAAAATTTATAAAAACCATTTTTTTTTTTAGGAACCACCTCACATTTGACGTTTTGATGGGTCTATATGACAGAAAATACCCAAAAGTGGCATCATTCTAAAAGCTGCACCCCTCAAGGTGATCAAAACTACATTCAAGAAGTTTATTAACCCTTCAGGTGCTTAAGAACTGAAGCAATGTGGAAAAAAAAATGAACATTCAAATTTTTTGCGCCAAAAAAATTATTTTAGACCCAAACTTTTTTTTTTATTTTCACAAGACTAACACGAGCAAATTGATTTAGAATTATAAATTTTGTGATCTAAAGCTTTTTTTGGGGATCGCTGTAGCCGAGACCCCAGAGATTTTCTAACACTGGGGGGTACTATAGCATTATTTCTTAGCGCCATTAACCCTAGAAAGCATACCCATAGAAATCTACACATTCACGCACCTGGGGCCTTTTAGGCCTGTTTACAATTATCATGGAATAACTCAGATAAAAATACTTTTCAAAGTTTATTGCAAAGTAAGGATGCATTCCCACTAGCGCTGGGGTCCACCAGGACGGGATTCCGTAATGGATCTGACCTCCTGGTGACCCCAGCTAAGGCTGGCGGACACATACCTGGAGCCTCGCAGGCCTGCCAGGTTACTTGTTTTCTATTTTCTGTAAAATTACTTTAGTTAGAATTTTGAAACTCTAGGTATTCCTCAGGTATATAGTTGTTAGTAATTTCCAGTTGTTCATATATTTTTATGTTATAGGCATTTCGGTATAACAACCTTTTTTTGGGACTACCCCATATTCACGCACCTGGGGCCTTTTAGGCCTGTGTGCAAATAACACTGAATAACTCAAATAAAAATACTTTTCAAAATTTATTTTACAATTGCAAAGTAAGGATGCATTCCCACTAGCGCTGGGGTCCGCCAGGAGGTGATCCGTAATGGATCCGTAATCCGTAGAGCAAGTGTTTTTACTATGTCGGAACATAGGTCTTTCTGGACTGGAGCATCAGCTTCTTTGCCACAGTAAATCAGACCATTCATCCCATAATAGCTTGCTGAATCGCACATCCAGAAAATTTTTATGCCATACTTAGCTGGCTTACTGGGCATATACTGAATGAATTTGCAATGTCCCCTAAAGGCAAGAAGTTGCTCGTCCACTGTCACATTATCACTGGAATGGTAAAGCTTTTGTTAGCACCGCTTCCCGGCTGTGCTCACCGCTCCCGCTTCCTCCTCAGTCTCTGCCTTGACGCGCGCCTCCGCTCTGCGCGCTTTCCGGCAGCTGGCCTCCCGATGCCCTCCTCCACTTCCCTCGGCCGCGCGCATGGTACCTCTGCGCACGCGCCGGAGGGTTAGATCGTGCGCCTATAGCCGCCTGTCGGCGTGACCTGCTCGGACCTCCTCCCGACCTATCAGAGCCCTCCACTAAGTATTTCAGGCCGCCCTCCCCTAGTGGAGGCGCCTGACTATTGAGTTATTGTCTCTTGTGTCTAGGCCGTGCTCGCTGCTGTTGCAGCTGCTGTCCTGTTAACCCTCTGTGCTCCCTGTCCCTGTACTCCCAGTCTATGTGCTTCCTGCTGTGCCATAGTGTTATCGCTTTGTCTCCTGCTCCTGCCATCTGTTTAACCCTCGGTTTCCTCTCTCCTTTTTAGTTTTGCTTCCACTCCTGCTGGTTCCGCCGTCCCACCGTCTCCTCCTCGGATCTCCCACCACTCCTCTTCATCGCTCACCCTCTTGAGCCGACCCCTGGTCCTGGCTGCCGTGGCGCTTGAACTCCTCGAGTCTGTTCCCTAACGGTCCCTGTATAGGGGTCGGTCCACTTGGTGCGCTCACTCGGGGAGGGTTCGGCGTCACGGTCCAGTGGGTCCACTCTCGCGTCCGGCATCCGAGGTGTAACAGAAGTGTAACAGAATAGTCAGGACATGGACCCCGCCGGGGCCGCCGCCCAAAAGGAGTTGGTATTCCTGAGGGAAAACCAGACCCGAATTGTCTTTTATGAAGACCATGGATTCCCGCTTGTCGGCCTTACAGGCCGCTGACCCTGGCAACGCCTCCCAACTGGCCAGCCTCCAGCAGGAGCTGGTTCAGCAACGGGACACCCAAGCCCATATCCTCTCTTACATGGCCTCGGTCGACGATCGGTTGCTGTCCCTGCAGTCGGCTGCCGCGCGCGATCTGTCCCGCGGGTCCGATCCCGTACCTGCCCTGTCACCCAGGCTGGGTAAACCGCCTCGGTATGGCGGCGACCCAAAGTTGTGCAGGGGCTTACTAAATCAGTGCAGGTTGCATTTCGAACTATTGCCCCAACAGTATCCCACTGATCGGGCCAAGGTGGCCAATATTGTGTCCCATCTGGAGGGAGAGGCTCTCTCCTGGGTGAATCCCCTGTGGGAGCGGGACGATCCCGTAGTCTCTAGTGTCCAGAACTTCACGGACACTTCCCGTAGAGTCTTTGACGAGCCCGGTCGGGTAGCTTCCGCCACGGAGTCCCTTTTCTGCCTCACTCAGGGTACCCTTACGGCCGGACAATATGCCATCCGGTTCCGTACCTTGGCCTCTGAGTTGGGGTGGAATAACGAGGCTTTGGTCGGGGCCTTCTGGCGTGGTCTCTCTGGCAAAATGAAGGACGAACTGGCAGGGCGTGATACCCCGACCACCTTGGAGGATCTTATTTCTCTGGCCACACGAATTGACCTCCGGTTTCAGGAACGCGCTCGGGAGGCTGCGAGAGAGGCGACCGCTCAGACCATCTGCTTCTTTTCACAGGCCGTCCAGTCCTCGTCCTGGCACCGGAGCCGATGCAGGTGGATCGAGTTAAGTTGGCAGAACAGCGCCGTAAGGAGAGACTGATGGAGGGTTTGTGCCTGTATTGTGGCAGCGCGTCCCACTTCCTGCGTTCCTGTCCTGAGAGGCCGGGAAACTCCTCCACCTAGGGCAGGTAAGAGAGGCCGACCTAGGTGTATCTCACTCCTCTCATCCCCTTACCCTTTCGGTTCAGCTGGTTTTTGGTCAGAGACGTGGCTCGGAGGTGGCCTATGTGTACTCGGGCGCGGCGGGGAACTTCATAAGATTGAAGGAGGTGAGGAAGTACCGGATTCCCGTGATTACCCTGAAAACTCCACGTGTTATCGCCTCTGTAGATGGAAGACCCCTACAGGAATCCGTGTCCCTGGTTACGGAGGAGGTGTGTCTGCAAATCGGGGCCTTGCACCGCGAGCGGATCGCATTCTACGTTCTTCCTGACCTAGCCCATGCCTTGCTACTTGGCCTACCCTGGCTTAGAACACATGAACCCGTCCTGAATTGGCGTTCCGGGGAGGTTCTCCGCTGGGGACATCCCTGCCAGGAGAGGTGCCTGGGGCCTGTGCGTCCAGTCAGTCCTCCTCCAGTCTCCTCGGGCCCAGGAGGCTTACCACCCGCATACTGGTCGTTCTCAGACGTGTTTGATAAGAAGGAGGCGGAGATCCTTCCTCCGCATCGCCCGTATGACTGCCCTATCGATCTCCGACCCGGGACCACTCTGCCCCGTGGGCGAATTTATCCCTTGTCCCCAGCTGAGACTGCGGCCAAGTCTGAGTACATTCGTGAGAATTTAGCCAGAGGTTTCATACGGAAGTCTTCTTCGCCTGCCGGAGCCGGGTTTTTCTTTGTGAAAAAGAAGGACGGTTCTCTCCGTCCTTGCATTGATTTCCGGGGTTTGAACGACATTACTGTAAAAAACAAGTATCCCTTGCCTCTCATCCCTGAACTCTTTGATCGGCTGCGTGGAGCCCGCATCTTCTCGAAGTTGGATTTACGCGGAGCCTACAATCTCGTCCGCATCCGTCCGGGTGACGAATGGAAGACCGCCTTCAACACCCGGGACGGGCATTACGAATATCTGGTTATGCCCTTCGGTCTCTGCAACGCTCCCGCGGTGTTCCAGGAATTCGTCAACGATATCTTCCGAGACCTATTGTACTCCTGCGTGGTGGTGTATCTAGACGACATCCTTATTTTCTCCCCGGATCTGGCATCTCACAGGAGGAGCGTTCGTCTGGTTCTACAACGCCTACGGGAGAATCGCCTCTACGCAAAGCTGGAGAAGTGTCTCTTTGAGCAGTCTTCCTTACCCTTTTTGGGCTACATTGTTTCTGATTCTGGTCTGGAGATCGATCCTGGAAAGTTGTCGGCAATTCTTCAATGGCCCCGGCCGGTGGGAGTCAAGGCGATTCAAAGGTTCCTCGGCTTTGCCAACTATTATCGCCAATTTGTGCCACATTTTTCATCCGTCATCAAACCCATCTCCAGTCTCACTCGCAAGGACGTCAACTCCTCGTCCTGGTCTCCGGAGGCTGAAGAGGCCTTCTCCTGTCTGAAACAAGCCTTTGCAAAGGCACCTGTTTTACACCGACCCGAGGCTACCAAGCCATTCATTCTGGAGGTGGATGCCTCTTCCATCGGAGCAGGTGCAGTGCTTTCTCAGAGATCCCCGTCCGGCCGACTGGTTACCTGCGGGTTCTTTTCGAAAGCCTTCTCTCCAGCAGAGTGTAACTACTCCATCGGGGATCACGAACTGCTGGCCATAAAATTGGCATTGGAGGAATGGCGCTACCTTCTTGAGGGGTCGGTCCACCCGTTTACCATCTTTACCGATCACAAGAACCTGGCGTATCTCCAGTCGGCCCAGAGACTTAATCCTCGACAAGCCAGATGATCTCTCTTCTTCGCTCGGTTCGATTTCGAGCTGGATTTCCGCCCGGGCCAAAGAAATTCAAGGCGGATGCATTGTCCCGGTCTCTGCAGTCTCCTGATTTGGTGGAGGATCCGACTCACATCATCGATCCAGCCAAGATCATCACGGTGGCCCCGGTGAGACTGATTACTCCTCCCCCAGGCAAGACCTACGTGCCCGAGGCAGACAGAGAAAAGGTACTGCAGTGGGGACATTCCTCTAAAGTTTCCGGACATGTCGGAGTCAAAAAGACGATGGAGCTCATCGCTCGTTTTTATTGGTGGCCCTCTCCCCACAAAGATGTGTCTGTCTTCACGGCGTCCTGTTCCTCTTGTGCCAAAGTCAAGGTTCCCAGGCGACCACCCTCCGGTCTTCTGCTTCCACTGCCGATTCCCTCAGTCCCTTGGCAACATATCGCTTTGGATTTCATTACGGACCTGCCTGACGCTTCCGGATATACAACTATCCTGGTAACTGTCGACCGCTTCTCCAAGATGGCCCATTTCACTCCTCTTCCAGTCTTGCCCTCCGCCCCAGAGTTGGCGAAGATTTTTATCCAGCACATCTTTCGCTTCCATGGCTTTCCGAAGCATATTGTGTCTGATCGAGGCGTACAATTCACCTCGCGATTCTGGAGAGCCTTATGTGAGCTTCTGGAGGTAAGGTTGGACTTTTCTTCCGCGTACCATCCCCAGTCCAATGGCCAAGTGGAACGCATTAATCAGGTACTAGCGACATATTTACGGCAGTTCACCAACGCTCATCAGGATAACTGGGTCCATCTCCTTCCCTGGGCAGAGTTCTCCTACAATAATCACCCCAGCGAGTCTTCGGCCAAGTCTCCATTCTTCGTGGTGTTTGGAATGCATCCTGGTATCCCTCTACCTATTTCCACCACCTCTGGTGTGCCTGCAGCAGATTCTCTGACCCTGGAGTTCTCTAAGATCTGGTCCGAGGAGGCTATCAGGAAGTCTGGGGAGCGCATGAAGAGACACGCTGACAAGAGACGCTTGGACTCTCTGATCTACCTCCCGGGTCAACAAGTTTGGCTTTCGGCCAAGTACATTAGGCTAAAGCTCCCTTCTTACAAACTGGGACCTCGCTACATTGGACCTTTCAAGATTCTCAAACGCATTAACAACGTATCTTACAAACTGGAGTTACCCGTCTCGCTTCGGATCCCCAACTCCTTCCACGTCTCTCTCCTTAAGCCAGTTGTCTTGAATCGGTTCCACCCAGCTCCTAACCCTTCTCCTCTACCTGTCTCTTCCAATGATATCTTTGAGGTAAAGGACATTTTGGCCTCGAAAAAAGTTAGGGGTAAAACCTTTTTCCTAATCGATTGGAAGGGTTTCGGTCCCGAGGAGAGATCTTGGGAGCCGCAAGAGAACATCAATGCTCCGCACATTCTTAAGAAGTTTTTAGCCAGACGCAGTGGAGGGGAGGGTAAGAGAGGGGGTACTGTTAGCACCGCTCCCCGGTTGTGCTCACCGCTCCCGCTCCTGGTCCGGCTTCCTCCTCAGTCTCTGCCTTGACGCGCGCCCCCGCTCTGCGCGCTTTCCGGCAGCTGGCCTCCCGACGCCCTCCTCCACTTCCCTCGGCCGCGCGCATGGTACCTCTGCGCACGCGCCGGAGGGTTAGATTGTGCGCCTATAGCCGCCTGTCGGCGTGACCTGCTCGGACCTCCTCCCGACCTATCAGAGCCCTCCACCAGGTATTTCAGGCCGCCCTCCCCTAGTGGAGGCGCCTGACTATTGAGTTATTGTCTCTTGTGTCTAGGCCGTGCTCGCTGCTGTTGCAGCTGCTGTCCTGTTAACCCTCTGTGCTGCCTCTGCCTTTGTGCTGTCTCTGTGCTCCCTGTCCCTGTACTCCCAGTCTCTGTGCTTCCTGCTGTGCCATAGTGTTATCGCTTTGTCTCCTGCTCCTGCCATCTGTTTAACCCTCGGTTTCCTCTCTCCTTTTTAGTTTTGCTTCCACTCCTGCCTCCTGCTGGTTCCGCCGTCCCACCGTCTCCTCCTCGGATCTCCCACCACTCCTCTTCATCGCTCATCCTCTTGAGCCGACCCCTGGTCCTGGCTGCCGTGGCGCTTGAACTCCTCGAGTCTGTTCCCTAACGGTCCCTGTATAGGGGTCGGTCCACTTGGTGCGCTCGCTCGGGGAGGGTTCGGCGTCACGGTCCAGTGGGTCCACGCTCGCTTCCGGCATCCGAGGTGTAACAGAAGTGTAACAGCTTTGTACAGTTCTTGATAAAAAGATTCCAGATATAGCTAATAGGGGCTAATTTATCGGTTGCCAACCTCACAGGGCGAGTTCTCTTTTCATCAAAACGAAGGCACCTCCGAATAACCTCAAATCTATTGAGGGACATAGTAGCTTTGTAGTGTGGATCTGCAAATGGGTCCTAAAATAACTCTCTGATTGGAACATCGTATGATTTTGTCGACCCTGCCAGAAGAGTAAGGCCAATATAAGCATATAGTTCCTTAGTTATATTTTTCCATGTTTTTTTTCCTTCCTGACGCGATACGTTTTCCTTCTACGTTAGTACACAAAACTGCCTCATCTGCAATATCATCCGAAATAAATTTACAGAAAACATCTCTTTTGGACATGAATTGGGGAATTCTGACAGCTCCTTGAGCAACTCTAATAATGTTATGTGATGGGGTGCGTGCAGGAGCCGCAGCAGTACTGTTCCAAAAAATATTCGTTTTAGATGTTCTATTTGAACGTTCTGCTGGATCCACTACTACTTCATCATCTGAAGAATCGCTGGACGATGAAGTTGATACATTAGCTGGTGGCATGTACTCTTCATCAGACAAAGAAATTTCACTTTCTTCATCACTATTGAAAACAATCACCTCGATTTCATGGTCAGTCAATTCCCTGGAATTAGACTGTGCCATTGTAATTTTAGATGTCAGAAACTAAAAAGGAAAAAAAAAAAAAAGATTACAAGCAGGCTTGTGCACTGTAAACAGTATGTGATAAGACTCTTTGTTAGGGTCCCAGCACACCAAGCGATATAAAGCAGGTAAAGTGCAGCCCCCCTCCTCTTACCTCCAACAGATCACTTTCTTGTAGTGCAGTAGAAGCCTCTGGTTTTGGAGCTCAGAAAGTTTCTATTTCCAGACAAAAGAAAGCTGACTTCTTCCTCCAAAGTCTCTCCAGCAATTAGGACAAAAAGACCTGCGATGAGGTCAGAGACACATGACTTTGTGAGGGAGCCTCACTTCCAAGATCACATGACCATGTTGTCATGCAGAACCCACACTCTTTCCAGCAATAGCAGAGTCATAAAAGTTCTTCCCCAGCAACAATACAGACAAAAAGACTGAGTATCACATGTAAACCTAGTACAGGCCTAAAAGGCCCCAGGTGCGTGAATATGGGGTAGTCCCAAAAAAAGGTTGTTATACCGAAATGTCTGTAACATGAAAATATATGAATAACTGGAAATTACTAACAACTATATACCTGAGGATTACCTAGATTTTCAAAATTCTAACTAAAGTACTTTTACAGAAAATAGAAAACAAGTAACCTGGCAGGCCTGCGAGGCCCCAGGTATGCGTTCTAGGGTTAAAAAGCGACGCTGAGGAATAAGTACCTTTAAGTACAACAGTTAAAAAGCGTATCGTAACATTTCAGTGCATAAGTCAGACATGTTAACTTCATATCAGAAGCAACCAAAGTTTTTAACCACACACCATCAAATAATCAAGCCAAATAGATGCAAGGCTGAGCAAATCTACTAGTACAGTATTGGCTCACATAATGAAGAGTCTTTAATAAAATCTGTGCAATTTTGTTATACCAGGACCATAAAAATTTTTTCAATTTTTATTAGTCGTTGACGTGCCAGCTGTCGTATGTTATGACTAACAAATAAATGCTCAGAGATCCTTCAATTAATTCTTTATTTTAAAAGCATCCTTTATATACCCCTTGGACTACACTACGAGAACAGGATAGCTTAAATTTCACAACCACTGTAGAACAGCTGTATGGGAAATAGTTGTCCAGCACACCAGTGTAAAGAGTGACCCTTCTACTCAGTCCCTTTGTTTGTGTTTCTTATACTTTTTCTTCTTTTTCTTTGAGGTCTTTTTGCACTTTTCCGCATGATGTCTCTTCTTCCTAGAAGGCTCAGAGACTGAACTTTCAGAACTGCTGCTTAATGAACTCTCCGTTCTTGAAGATTCCTCTTTTTCCTTCAGACGCATTTTTCTTTTCTTTTCCTAGTGATAAAAAGTAGAACTGATGATACAATAACAATTCTCAATTTATCAACAGCCTAAACTAAGAACTAAAATGTGCATCAAATGACGTCAAGGAACTAAGAGCCAATCATTAAACAAATGGTGACATCCTTTGCTCAGGTAGTTTTTTTTTAGATCATTACACTCGAAAATAAAAATTTGTACCAAGTAGTCCAACTCTCAAAATACACCTTCAATAGTACTATATGCTAAGTGGGGCTAAAATAAGAAATGCAGAACTGTAACCAAAGCTCCAGATGTTGACAGCCTAAATAAGATTTTGCTTAACCACTTAGTGACCAAGCCACATTTTTCCATTGATTGAGAAAGTTTTTTCGTGACACATTATACTTTACGTTAATTGTGAATTTAGGTTGATGTGTTTTGCTTTTATTCATGAAAATTTCAGACATTTGACAATAAAAAAATTAGCAATTTTCAAACTTTGAATGATTGTCCCTCTAATTCAGATACTAAAACCACATAAGAAATAACATTTCCCTCATGTCTGCTTTACATGAGCACCATTTGTAATAGCTTAGTTACTCACCGATAACGGTGTTTCTCGGAACCAATGACAGCACCACGGAGAGAGGGGATCTGCCCTTCAGGGACAGGAACCTACAGATAAAAAGGGTGGTACCTCTCCTCCGCCTTCAGTTGGTTACAGAGCATCAGAGGGTCTCCAGGTTAGTTAGATAACAGAAATATATACACAATATTATAATACTGCTTACTTATCAAAGCACCGTGCCTAAAGAGAAACACTCTACTAACAGTAAAAACGTGCTCACGATACTCGTTAAGGGGAGGGGAATAAGCGGGTGCTGTCATGGGTTCCGAGAAACACCGTTATCGGTGAGTAACTAAGCTATTCTCTCTCACCCATTACAGCACCACGGAGAGAATAACAGAGATTGGTAGCTTAGGGAGGGACCACCGCCTGAAGGACCCTTCTCCCGAAGGTCAGGTCAGATGTAGAGGCTAGATCTAATCTATATAGTGCCTAAAAAAGGTCGAAGGTGATGACCAGGTGGCCGCCTTACAGATTTGTTCTATTAATACCTGATTTTTCAGCCCATGAGGTCGCCATTGCCCTTGTGGAATGAGCTCTCAGCCCCTCTGGGATTGTACTCCCACTGGATGAATATGCCAGGGCAATCGCATCCCTTATCCACCTTGCCAGGGTACTCTTGGATGCTTTCAGCCCCTTCCGAGGACCCTGGAAACACACAAAGAGAGAGCCTTCCTTCCTACACTTTTTGGTGACCTCTAAGTACTGTACTAGGCACCTTTTAACATCTAAAGTGTGGAATTTTTCTTCCCCCTTATTTTTTGGATTTGGGCAGAAGGAAGGAAGGACTACCTCCTGGGACCTGTGGAAATGTGATGATACTTTAGGTATATAGGCTGGGTCAGGTTTTAGGATTACTATCCTCTAGAATTTTTGTAAAATGAGGCCTTGCTGACAAGGCTTGAATATCGCTCACTCTTCGAGCTGATGTTAGTGCCACCAGAAGCACCGTTTTAAGTAATAGGATTTTTAGGGGTGCCGAATGAATTGGTTCAAACGGAGGGCCTGTCAGTGTTGAAAGTACAAGATTCAGGTCCCAAGACAGTAACCTTTGACTGGCTATTGGCCTAGATCTGGTTGCGGCTTTAATAAACCGTGCTACCCAGGGGTCACCTGCCACATCATGGTTATAGAGGGCGCCTAACGCCGCTATTTGTACTTTTAATGTGTTGACCGCCAGACCCTGTTCTAGGCCCTTTTGTAGAAATTCTAGGATCTTATCAATCTGAACCCCGTCCTGAACCTTTGCCCTAGAAGTGGATAGAAAGTTTTTCCATGTTCTGCCGTAAGCTCTCATGGTAACCGGTTTCCTACTTTTTTAGTGTAGGTATCAAGTTCTCTGAAAATCCCCTGTCCCTCATCAGTGCCCTCTCAAATTCCATGCTGTTAAATGGAGGTTCGGTGCTTGAGGATGTAACACTGGGCCCTGCGATAGCAGGTCCGGGAGATCCGGTAGGATCCATGGGTCGGTTACTGAGAGCATTCTTAGCCAGGAAAACCAGGTTCTTTTGGGCCAGAAAGGGGCTATCAGTATCATTCTTGCCCCGTCCTCCCTGACTTTCCTTAGGACCGCTGGAATGAGCATGATTGGGGGAAAGGCATATGTTAGACTCTGTGTCCATGGGATCATAAACGCGTCCAGGGTTAGAGGATTCCCCCTGGGATCTAGGGAGCAGAAGGCGTCTACTTTTTTGTTTTTGAAATCGGCAAACAGATCTATGTCTGGGGTCCCCCACATTTTTACAATCTGCCGAAAAATGGACCGCTTTAGTACCCATTACCCCTGTTGTAATCGGGTGCAGCTCAGAAAGTCTGCCCTTTGATTCTCTGTAGCGCGGATGTGTAGGGCTGTCAGAGATAGCAGGTTTGCCTCTGCCAGTTTGAGGATTTTGGCGGATGTGTCCATTAGGGCTTGGGACCTGGTTCCCCCTGATGGTTTATATAGGCCACTGTGACTCGATTGTCCGAAAGAATGCGGACATGGTGATTTTGGAGCCGGGGTAGGAAGTGTGCCAGGGCATAGCCTACTGCTAAAAGCTCTTTTTGATTTGAGGAGGCTTTTAGTTCTTGATTTCCCCATACGTTCTGAGTCACCTCGTTGTTCATGTGCGCTCCCCATCCCGTGGGACTGGCATCCGTTGTCACTATGTGTGTTATCTTTGTTACCCAGGGGATCCCTTTGGACAGATTTTCCTGGTTTCCCCACCAAGCTAGGGAATGAGTAGTTCTTGAATTTAGGGTAATGCGACCCTCTAGGTGTCCCCCTATTGCTGCCTGGTTGGCCAAAACGTCCCACTGGAGATCTCTCGTGTGTAACTGAGCCCAGTGAACTGCTGGCAGGCAGGCGGATAGGGAACCCAGCAGTGACATAGCCTTCCTTAGTGTCATGGAGGGATTTTGGATTGCTCTTGCTGTAATTTGAGCGATCTTCTCCTTTTTGTGGTCTGGGAGGCGACACTCCTGAATGTTTGAGTCTAGTGTTAGGCCCAAGAATTCTTGTACCCTGTTTGGCTCTAATCTTGATTTTTTTAAGATTTAGAAGCCAGCCTAGGTCTTGTAGAGTGTGCATCACCCTGTCTCTCTGTTCCCTGCATTTTTGAGCCGAGCTGCCTGCTATTAGGAAATCGTCTAGATACGGAATTATTATTATATCTTGTTCCCTTATATGAGCCATCATTTTCGCTACTATTTTGGTGAATACCCGCGGGGCTATCGATATTCCGAACGGCAGGGCTCTGTACTGGAATTCTTTCACCTTGCCCTTTATTGAGACGGCTAACCTCAGATATTTCCTGGAGTCTTTGTGGATAGGGACGTGATAGTAGGCGTCGCTGAGATCCAACACCGTCATGTAGCAGTTTGGGAACAGGACTTTGGTGGTAGACTTGATCGACTCCATTTTGAAGCTCTGATTCTTGACGTATTCGTTTAGCTTTCTCAGATTTATAACTGTACGAAAGGTGCCGTCCGGTTTGGTTACTAAAAAAAGGGGGGAGTAGAACCCTCTGCCCATATGCTGCAGGGGAACCTCCTGGAGGACTCCTTTTTTTACTAGGACCAGGACTTCGCTTTCTAGCGCTTCTTGTTCTCGCGTACTGGATCTCAGCGGCGTTGTTACATATTTTTGAGGCGGGAGAGAGAGAAAGTCTATTCTTAGGCCCTCCTGGATTAGTTTTATTATCCATGGGTTGTTTGAAATTCTCCTCGAGGCTGGAAGGAAAAGGGTTAACCTTCCCCCCACCCTGGGCGCACGGTCACTTGGAGGGCTATTTGTCTCGGGGAGAGCTATTAAAGAAGAAGCCTCTATCTCTTCTTTTGTCATCCCACTTTTGTTCCCTTGGTGGTCTCCTCTGAAAAAACCTCCTATTTCGAAAGGGCCTCTTAAATGCCGCTGGCCCTAAATTTGGAAATCCTTTTTTCTTGTCCCCTGCTTTCTGGAGGATGTCATCTAACGTCTCCCCAAAAAGGAATTTCCCTTCACAGGGGATTGAGCATAATTTCATTTTGGTCTGTAGGTCCCCTGGCCAACTTTTAAGCCATAGTGTCCTTCGGGACGCGTTTGAAAGTGCTGCTGTTTTGGACGATAGCCTGACTGAATCGGCCGATGAGTCTGCTAGGAATGCAGCCGCTCCCCTTATTACTGGGATAGAATCTAAGATTTTATCTCTTGGTGTCCCTTCCCTCAGCTGATTCTCAAGTTGGTCCACCCATACCATTAGGGCTCTTGAGGTACATGTCGCCGCTATCGCTGGCCTGAGGTTACAGCCTGCCGACTCCCAAGCCCCCTTTAGAAAGGTATCCGCCTTTTTATCTAGGGGGTCCCTGAGGGTGCCCATATCCTCAAAGGGAAGGGCAAATTTTTTTGAGGCCTTAGCGACTGCTACATCGAGTTTCAGGGCTCTATCCCAAGACGTGGATGCCTCCTCCTCAAAGGGATATTTTCTTTTAAGGGAAGGGACGGTAGTATTTTTCCTGTCTGGCTTATCCCATTCTCTTTTGATTAGACCCTAGACAATTTCGTTAAGCGGAAATACTCTCCGTTTTTTCTGGCCTAGTCCACCGAACATTATGTCTTGGACTGTTTTATCCGGCCTCGGATCCAATACCCCCCTGGTAGACCTTACAGCTTTCACTAGTTTGTCTACCTCTCCTAGGGGAAAACAATGGCGTCCTTCTGTTTCCTCATCTGAGGAGCGGGATTCTGACGATTTAGACGAGATTTCTCCCGATGTGGAAGAGTCTGACTGGGAGGTTTCTACTGTGTCTTTTTTCCTCGTTTTATCCCTATGTTTAAGGGATTCGAGGGCACTCAACCTCTGATTTAATTGCGGCCCTTAGGTCAGATGCGAAATCCGGAGTCTCCTGACAAACAAATTCTTTTGTGCAGGACTTGCATAGTTTTTTCTCCCATGATACAGGTAGGGGTCTAGTGCAAGTGATTCCCTGTTCTTTTTTGCCTTCTTTCCCTAATAAGGGAGAGGAATTGTATTACAAGGGTGACATTCACGAAGATCACTTACCCCAAAAAGGTGCGCGGCTGCAGCTGCCGGTTCGGGAGACGGAGTCAGGTCCTGTATAGGCTGATCTCCTGGTGGCGTTTTGCTCCATGCCGCTGACGTACTACGCTGGAACGGCCTTCTGTTTCGTTCCTTTTGTCGGTGGTGGTGTTGGTGGTGCTGCTGCTGCTTCAGCTGCTGCCTGGCATGCTGTCCTCCTATCCACCATTATTAGGATCGCTTCTAGCCAGGAGTTTCTGCGCTTCACCCTTTTTTAAGTTGCCGCCTGCGTGACGTCACCGCTCCCATCCTGCATCGCGCTGGTCGGGGAGCGCGCTCCTGGTTCCGGGACCCGGAAGTCGCTCCTCTACTTCTGGGGCAGCGGCCATCTTGGTACTCTCTGTACTATGGCGCTGCCCCGCTCCACCGGGTCCCGATGAGCCCCAAACTCCTTTCCGGAGCGGCGATTCTCTCCCCCCCGCATCGGCCCCAGCGGTGGCGGCTTCGGGCACCGCACCTGCCGCGACAGGGGCCTCCCCGCTGCCGATTACCGGACAGGCCGGCCCCGGCTCCTTGGATACGCAGGTACGCTGTACTGTGGGTCCCTCTGTCAGGGACAGGAACCCAACTGGAGGCGGAGGAGAGGTACCGCCCTTTTTATCTGTAGGTTCCTGTCCCTGAAGGGCGGATCCCCTCTCTCCGTGGTGCTGTCATGGGTGAGAGAGAAAATATCCTTTTGTAAAAATGTCACAGCACAGGATTTATATACTTTTGTGGTCATTAAGTCCACTATCACCTTCTTTTTTTTCTTGACATGCTTATCTGTTTTCTTATCAGCATCCTCATCTTCATCCTCTTCTGGCACTAAACTGTATTTTGTTCCCCCAGGCTGCATGTAACAATCTTTGGCAAAGTGACCTAGAAGAACAGTGCAGTAATTAACAAATATTAGGGAATTTTAAAGATCTTTAGAATATAAATTAAAAAGGAGCCTTTTTTTCAACATTTTTAATTAAAATACATAAAGCATCACCCAACTACAGCTACTACTGACTACCTGTGTCTAGTGAGACATGAAGAAAAGCTGGAAAAATTTCTGAAGTAAAAAAAAAAAAATATTATATATATATATATATATATATATATATATAGTAGCTACCAGACACAGTTAATGGGAGGTATGTATTATAGAGATGGTTGTCATTTATGATGTAGACCTGTAGTATTGCTATAATGCACACAGCACTAAGAGGTTTGTTTGGTGCTTCTGGGCCAGGCTTTATGGGCAGTCAGAGATGGGCGGGTCTGGCTGCTCACATACCCCAACTCTGGGTGTGGTTAAAATGGAGTCCATTGATTGACACATGGTCTGTGTGTGGAGGGAGAAGACTTCCTGTGTATTATCTCCATACTGTGTAAGTATAATGAATGCTATCCAGCCTGTGTGATCACGACTGGCTCTCAAGAGGCTGTCAAAAGAACTGTCTACTTTGTTTTTCCTGCAATGAAGGCTGTTTATTATTTCCTTTGCTTATGGTTGGTTTATGAAGCAGCAATAAACCAGCAGGGACATTTAAACGGAACCGCTTCCTGTTTTGCATCCCGACGCCCCCAAGTGAGTAGCAATACCACAATACTCATTTATAAAGCCAATACCTGGCTAATTTAGTAATGAAAGCTCTGGACCTTTAAGAGAGGAAGACAACCCCTGAGCCATTTAAGGACTGAGCCATTTTTTATGTTAATGACCGAACCTCATTTTCAAAATCTGACCAGTGTCTTTTTAGCAGTAATAACAACCATTTCCTGCCTGTTGGTAAGAATTAGGTCCAAGATTGCCGATCCTCTTGTTCTCTCTTCCAACTTTTGAAATATAAAGTTGTCAGTGAGAGAAGATAAGAATTTTCTGGACACATTACTTTTGCCTGAGAGAAATTCCAAACAAATATCTGGATAGTTAAAATGACCCATGATCACTATGTCATACTTTTTTGAGAACAAAGACATCTAATATACAAAGAGTTCATCCATATCTTTAGTCTGTCCAGGTGTCCCATTGTAAAACACCTACAATAGTGTCTTTTCTGTTCTTCTCTCCTTGAATTCTTACCCAAACAGTTTCTACAGAGCTACCATACTCTGAAGCTTGGATCTATGTGGAGATATACACTTTCCTAACATACAATGCAATACCTCCCCTCCTCCTACCTCTCGTTAAGCATGCTTCTTATAAATAAGTTGTATCCTGCAAGGTTTGTATTCCAATCGTGTATCACCTCACCAAGTTTCAGTGATGCCTTTGACATATCTCTTCCTGTGTTAGCATCTCCAATTATCCTTGTTTGTTTCCCATGTACTGTGCATTTGTATAGACACATTTTAGTTTGCAGTTGGTTTCTCTTGCTCCTATTTTCATTCAGTGTTGTCTTTGTTTTTATTTTCCACTTCTAATAGCAGGATTCTCAAAAGAACTAATTAGCTGCATACTTTTTCCTGGTCATATATTTCACATCTCATAATGCTCCAGTCTGAAGCTCTCCTACAGAGAATTGATGAGAAGACTACCTGCACTCACAGTTCTTTCACTTTAAAGCATATGTCTTTAAAGTCTCCAGTAGTCTCTAGCCACTGAAGAAATATCTAATCTTCCTTCTAAATACCCTTTCAGCACTTTATCAGGATCTCCTACTGAAACTGTCTGCTATGAAATTGAGCCCACAGTACCTCATGGTAGGGTAATTTATTGCTTCTGATACCAGGCATAATACCTTTCCTTTCTTCTCTTTTTGTAGATAACAGCTCTGACCTAACCAGTCTAAGAGAAGGCTCAATATGGCCTTAACTCTTGAAGGAACTGGTCTTGAATTTTTCAGGTTCAGGAACCAGCCTATTTCCGCCAGGGTAGCTCTGACCCCTGTTATCTGTAAGTTGCAATGTTCTATTGATCTGCGTTATGTATGAAAATCATCCAGGTATGGAATAGCTAGAGTATTATATTCACGAGGGTGGGCTGTCATTTCTGCTATAATTTTCATAAAGACCCTCGGGGTCATAGACAGACCGAAGGGCAGAGCCCTGAACTGAAAATACCTGACAAATTTGTTTATGGATAGGACCACTCTTAGGAACCTTTGGTAATTTGTATGAATTGGAACATGGTAGTATGTGTCCTTTGGGTCCTGCTTGGAAATAAGTTTTATATTCAATTTTATTTACTCCATCTTGAAAGGCTGATATTTCAGGAATTCCTTTAGATTCTTCAAATTGATTATGGTCCTGAAGGTGCCGTTTGGCTTCTTCTATGAGAACCTGTTTTTGAACAAAATCCAGAACTTCTGATTCCAGGGCTAACTCTTGCCCCAGAGACATCTGGGGAGTTATGAGAACCTGTTTTTGAACAAAATGCAGAACTTCTGATTCCAGGGCTAACTGTTGCCCCAGAGACCTCTGTAAAGTTGTTGCCGCAAAGGTCTGCTTAGGAACAGTCTGAAAATCCAATCTCAGTTCAGAATCCACTTTATCAAGAATCCAGCCATTCGTTGAGATTTTTGGCCAGGCAGGGAAGAAGAGATGAAACTAAAATTGAACTTTTGGGGCATAATGACCATCGTTATGTTTGGAGGAAAAAGGGAGAAGCTTTGAAGAATAAGAACACCATCCCAACTGTGAAACACGGGGGGGTGGCAGCATCATGTTGTGGGGTTGTTTTGCTGCAGGAGGGACTGGTGCACTTCACAAAATATATGGCATCAGGAGAAAAGAAGATTATGTGGCAATACTGAAGGCAACATCTCAAGACATCAGCCTGGAAGTTAAAGCTTGGGCGGAAATGGGTCTTCCAAATGGACAATGACCCGAAGCATACTGCCAAAATGGTAACAAAGTGGCTTAAGGATAACAAAGTCAATGTTTTGGCATGGCCATCACAAAGCCCTGATCTCAATCCTATTGAAAATTTATAAAAATTGAGATAAAAAGGCCTTAAAACATTCCCTCTCATTATTCTGGCATTTGGCAAATATTAATAATTAAGGAAATATTAATTGATCTAAAACGGGAAAGGTTTATTCTGCTTTCATTGTGAAGCAACAACAAAAAAAGCGGTCTATAGGAGCGCTAAGGGAGAGGCAGAAACCAAAAAAAAAGGGTAAAAAACTCAGCTTTAATTCTTCCTCCAATACCCACAACGCATTTCTAAGGTCACAGCCGTCTTCCTCAGGTGGGATAACCTGCATTTGCTGGGCGGTGCTGGGACGCTCCGGGATCCTAGGTGTTCACTTACGGCTGGGATCGGTCTCAACTTCACATCCGGAAGCCGGTGAGAGATGGACTGACCAGGAGAGCGGAGGTTGCTGACAGCCACGTACAGTGCCCTTCTGGGTTGCGAGGACACGCTCCCCAACTATCATTCACGTTCACACCGTGGTTGTGCAAGGGTGGCACAACCCTGTAAGGTGAGCACCCTGTCGTTTCAGTTAGGGAACTAATTTAAACACAGGTACACTCATTGCGCCTCTCTTTGCATTTTATTTTTCATATTCTGCTTTCATGTCAGATATTGAGAAAAACATGCATATGTGTCTTTTTATATAGTGTATATAAACTTCTAGCTTCAACTGTAGTTAGAAAAGGATCTAGCCACATGCTTACACCTCTTAAAGAAACCAGTTTTGGTAACGGATCAGGCGGTGCAGCTGTCCCCCCTCCCCCCCAGAGAGGCGTTATACTTACAGTTGTGGCCAAAAGTATTGACACCCCTGCAATTTTGTCAGATAATACTCAGTTTCTTCCTGAAAATGATTGCAGACACAAATTCTTTGGTATTATTATCTTAATTTGTCTTAAATGAAAAAACACAAAAGAGAATGAAGCAAAAAGCAAAACATTGATCATTTCACACAAAACTCCAAAAATGGGCCAGACAAAACAATTGGCACCCTCAGCCTAATACTTGGTTGCACAACCTTTAGCCAAAATAACTGCGACCAACCGCTTCCGGTAACCATCAATGAGTTCCTTACAATGCTCTGCTGGAATTTTAGACCATTCTTCTTTGGCAAACTGCTCCAGGTCCCTGATATTTGAAGGGTGCCTTCTCCAAACTGCCACTTTTAGATCTCTCCACAGGTGTTCTATGGGATTCAGGTCTGGACTCATTGCTGGCCACCTTAGAAGTCTCCAGTGCTTTCTCTCAAACCATTTTCTAGTGCTTTTTGAAGTGTTTTGGGTCATTGTCCTGCTGGAAGACCCATGACCTCTGAGGGAGACACAGCTTTCTCACACTGGGCCCTACATTATGCTGCAAAATTTGCTGGCAGTCTTCAGACTTCATAATGCCATGCACACGGTCAAGCAGTCCAGTGCCAGAGGCAGAAAAGCAACCCCAAAACATCAGGGAACCTCCGCCATGTTTGACTGTAGGGACCGTGTTTTTTCTTTGAATGTCTATTTTTTTCTCCTGTAAACTCTATGTTGATGCCTTTGCCCAAAAAGCTCTACTTTTGTCTCATCTGACCAGAGAACATTCTTCCAAAACGTTTTAGGCTTTTTCAGGTAAGTTTTGGCAAACTCCAGCCTGGCTTTTTTATGTCTCGGGGTAAGAAGTGGGGTCTTCCTAGGTCTCCTACCATACCGTCCCTTTTCATTCAGACGCCGATGGATAGTACGGGTTGACACTGTTGTACCCTCGGACTGCAGGGCAGCTTGAACTTGTTTGAATGTTAGTTGAGGTTCTTTATCCAACATCCGCACAATCTTGCGTTGAAATCTCTTGTCAATTTTTCTTTTCCGCCCACATCTAGGGAGGTTAGCCACAGTGCCATGGGCTTTAAACTTCTTGATGACACTGTGCACGGTAGACACAGGAACATTCAGGTCTTTGGAGATGGACTTGTAGCCTTGAGATTGCTCATGCTTCCTCACAATTTGGTTTCTCAAGTCCTCAGACAGTTCTTTGGTCTTCTTTCTTTTCTCCATGCTCAATGTGGTACACACAAGGACACAGGACAGAGGTTGAGTCAACTTTAATCCATGTCAACTGGCTGCAAGTGTGATTTAGTTATTGCCAACACCTGTTAAGTGCCACAGGTAAGTTACAGGTGCTGTTAATTACACAAATTAGAGAAGCAACACATGATTTTTCGAACAGTGCCAATACTTTTGTCCACCCTCTTTTTTATGTTTGGTGTGGAATTATATCCAATTTGGCTTTAGGACAATTCTTTTTGTGTTTTTTCATTTAAGACAAATTAAATGAAGATAATACCAATGAATTTGTGTTTGCAATCATTTTCAGGAAGAAACTGAGTATTATCTGACAAAATTGCAGGGGTGTCAATACTTTTGGCCACAACTGTAACTGTCCTGAAGCTCTGAATCCCTTTATATTCTGCTCTATGCAACCGTGACTATGTGGGGCAGCAGGCAAGATGTAGTTGGCTTCGGTCCTCCGCCTCAGTAACTGAATCAACTGTGTCTAGGTACCTTAGTCCAGCCACACGGACGTGAGAGGATACAGACTGAACAATGACCGCCTGTACTCTCCGTCGCTACGTGCGTGAAACAGTGCACAATTATAATCTATTGCCCTGAGACATCCATCTGGTTAGAACTTAAACTAAGGCAGGTCTGAGACAGACCATGCCTCCAACAGACACTACACTAAACTGATGAATCCTGTTCAAGCAGGAGAGGTATAGTTTGCTGGTGAAAAGCAGCCAAAAATTGCAAAAATAGTTTCAGCCTCTAAGTGGCAGAAGATTATCCCATGGTTCTGTGTTCACCAAACAGATAAACAGTTATGACTACTAAACCTAGACAAAAACAATGAGCAAATACTCTACAGTAAGTAGGTAAATAGTAATAGTACATGTAAATAACAGAGGGTACTTAGGTAAAACTATTTTAATTTAAATAAAAAAAAACATAAAAACCCATCTCATCGCGATAAGGTCTACCCAATCAGGATGATCTGTAACTGTAGTATTTCTCCTATTATGTGCCAGCAGGCCTCAAAATAGATGTGAGGCAGAGCAGGACCCAGGCCTGACAGTATCATATCTGCCTGTGGAGAGCTACATAGACAAGATGCACAGCCCAAAAGTATATGTGCAAAGTACTAAACAAAATCAAAGAAATGGGTCGGCACACCTGTTGGAAGAAGTGCAACATGCAGTATGTAGATGCACATTCACACTGCAGCTATTAACAGACAGAACCAAGATAAAAATAATGAGTGATCTGGCACTAATGTTTTATTAACTCAGTAAGAGTTCAGAAGTCAATATTTTGTGGAATAACCATGATTTTTAATCACAGCTTTCATGCGTCTTGGTATGCTTTTCAACAGTTTTTCACACTGCATTTGGGTGACCTTATGCCACTCCTGGTACAAAAATGTAAGCAGTTCTTCTTTGTTTGATGGCTTGTGACTATCCATATTCCTCTTGATCACATTCCAGAGATTTTCAATGGTGTTCAGGTCTGGAGAATGGGTTGCCCATGACAGGGTTTTGATGTGGAGATCCTTCATCCACACATTGATTGGTCAATCAATGTGTGGCATGGCGCATTGTCCTGCTGGAAAAACATTCCTCAGAGTTGGGTAACTCTGCCTTAGCAGAAGGAAGCAACTGTTTTTCCAGGATAATCTTGCATGTGGCTTGATTCATACATCCTTCGCAAAGTTTAACCTGCCCAATCCCAGCCTTGATGAAGCATCCCCAGATCATCACCGATCCTCCACCAAATTTCACAGTGGGTGCAAGACACTGTGGCTTGTATGCCTCTCTAGGTCTCCGTCTAACCATTAGACGACCAGGTGTTGGGCAAAGATGAAAATTAGACTCATCAGAAAAGATTACCTTACTCCAGTCCTCTATGGTCCAATCCTTATGGTCTTTGGCAAACTTCAGCCTGGCTCTCCTTTGCTTTTCATTGTTGAAAGGCTTTTTTTCTAGCTTTACATGGCTTGAGCTCTGCCTCTAGAAGCCTGTTACGAACTGTTCTTGCTGTGCACTTCATCCCAGCTGCTATTTGCCATTGTTTTAGTAGGTCAGTTGATGTCATCCAGTGGTTGCTGGAATAAGATGATCATCATCTCGGTCAGTGGAGAGGCTTTTTCGCCCTCTGCCAGTCTGTATATTTGTTGTCCCAAAAGTCTGCTGCTTGACCTTGTTGTAATGGACTGACATCTTAGAAATTTTAAGGATGGAGGCAACATGTATCCCTCTGCTAGTAAAGCTAGAATTGAGCCCTTCTTTTCCTCACTGAAGACTTTTCTTTTCAACTCCTTTGACATGGTTAAAAGTTATTTTTTCATTCCTGTTACTTTTGGGATATTACTAGCACTTGTTTTGCCATCCAGATTTTCCTATTGCAAGAGGATTGTGAACACCACTGAAGGTTTATTTATACTAGAATGAGGTGTACTATGGTTGGAATTCAACTGACAATGGAATGGAATGGCTGTCAGACAGGTAGAGAAGCGGATTTTTATAAAATTGTGCAGTGGTCCCTTAATTTTTGCCAGAGCTGTATATGTAAGTTTGTGTGTATGTATAATACACACACACACAACATACATATACATATATATATACATATATATATATATATATACACACACACACACACACACGGTGTGTATGTGTATTATATACATACACATACATACATATACACACATATATATATATACATACATGTACATATATATATATATATATATATATATATATATATATATATATATATATATATATATACACACACACACACATACAGTTAGGTCCATAATTATTTGGACAGAGACATTTTTCTAATTTTGGTTCTAGACATTACCACAATGAATTTTAAACAAAACATTTCAGATGCAGTTGAAGTTCAGACTTTTAGCTTTCATTTGAGGGTATCCACATTAAAATTGGATGAAGGGTTTAGGAGCTTCAGCTCCTTAACATGTGCCACCCTGTTTTTAAAGGGACCAAAAGTAATTGGACAATCGACTCCAAGACTATTTCATGGACAGGTGTGGGCAATCCCTTCGTTATGTCATTCTCAATTAACCAGATAAAAGGCCTGGGAGTTGATTTGAGGTGTGGTGCTTGCATTTGGAAGGTTTTGCTGTGAAGGAAACAAGCGGTCAAAGGAGCTCTCCATGCAGGTGAAACAAGCCATCCTTAAGCTGCAAAAACAGAAAAAACCCATCCGAGAAATTGCTACAACATTAGGAGTGGCAAAATCTACAGTTTGGTACATCCCGAGAAAGAAAGAAAGCACTGGCGAACTCATCAATGCAAAAAGACCTGGGCGCCCACGGAAGACAACAGTGGTGGATGATCGCAGAATAATCTCCATGGTGAAGAGAAACCACTTCACAACAGCCAACCAAGTGAACAACACTCTCCAGGAGGTAGGCGTATCAATATCCAAATCTACCATATAGAGAAGACTGCATGAAAGTAAATACAGAGAGTTCACTGCACGGTGCAAGCCACTCATAGGCATCGAGAATAAAAAGGCTAGACTGGACTTTACTAAAAAAAAGATCTAAAAAAGCCAGCACAGTTCTGGAAGAACATTCTTTGGACAGAGGAAACCAAGATCAACCCCTACCAGAATGATAAAAGAGAAAAGTATGGCGAAGGCTTGGTACAGCTCATGATCCAAAGCATACCACATCATCTGTAAAACATGGCGGAGGCAGTGTGATGGCTTGGACATGCATGGCTGCCAGTGGCACTGGGTCACTAGTGTTTATTGATGTGACACAGGACAGAAGCAGCCGAATGAATTCTGAGATATTCAGAGCCATACTGTGTGCTCAGATCCAGCCAAATGCAGCCAAACCGATTGGTCGTCGTTTCATACTACAGATGGACAATGACCCAAAACATAAAGCCAAAGCAACCCAGGAGTTAATTAAAGCAAAGAAGTGGAATATTCTTGAATGGCCAAGTCAGTCACCTGATCTCAACCCAATTGAGCATGCATTTCACTTGTTAAAGACTAAACTTCAGACACAAACAAACAGCAACTGAAAACCACCGCAGTGAAGGCCTGGCAGAGCATCAAAAAGGAGGAAACACAGCGTCTGGTGATATCCATGAGTTCAAGACTTCAGGCAGTCATTGCCAACAAAAGGTTTTCAACTAAGTACTAGAAATGAACATTTTATTTACAATTATTTAATCTGTCCAATTACTTCTGGTCCCTTTAAAAACAAGGTGGCACATATAAAGGAGCTGAAACTCCTAAACCCTAAATCCAATTTTAATGTGGATACCCTCAAATGAAAGCTGAAAGTCTGAACTTGAACTGCATCTGAATTGTTTTGTATAAAATTCATTGTGGTAATGTCTAGAACTAAAATTAGAAAAGTGTCGTCTCTGTCCAAATATATATGGACCGAACTGTAATATATATATATTAGTGCATGACTAACCTTTACAGCCGCACTTCTTACACACAGTGTTCAACACTGCCTCCAGTGTAATTTTCTGTTTGCTGTAGTCTCTAAACTCTCGTCTTTTTCTCTCATCCTGCCTGAATAGAGAAAATGATGTTAAAGGGAACAACACCTGTAAAAAGTGAAAGATTTCTGGCTTTGACATCACTTACTCCAGCACCACATTATTGGTGTCTAAATCTTTTCCAGTTCCTTGGTGCACAACTTTCATCGATAACGAGATTTTTTGCTTCCCATCCTTTACCTGAAACAAGAATACAAACATTTGTTACTGGGAAACACTACAAACCCCATAATTTACCAATTGAGACTGGTTCCTTTTCTGCTGCAGCTACGTACCGATCCCGCCCTCCCAGCTTACTACTTGTCGGTTGTACTCCTGATGCAATGATAGCTCTGACTAGCTGCATTGTGCCACTGGTTACCTGTGCCATTTCCAATGATTCAGGTAAAGGCTCTGTAACTAGAGATGAGTGAATATTTCAAGGTTCGAATATTCGCCAAACATAACCGAACGCCATTCAGCTCAATAGGAGGCAAAAAACAAACGCATGCACACCACCTTATAACAGCCCCAAGCACATAAATGAAGATGGCTTTAAGGTGCAATGATACACTGCGCTGCTGTAGGTATAATTCAAGGAAATTTATTGGTGCCTACGCATTTCCTGAGCTGTCCCAGCTCACTTCATCAGGGCATCGATGCCCTGATGAAGTGAGCTGGGACAGCTCAGGAAACGCGTAGGCACCAATAAATTTCCTTGAATTATACCTACAGCAGCGCAGTATATTATTGCACTTACAAGTCCTTGGACCCTGTGCAGACTGCAGCAGCTGTTTCATGCATTTGTAGGTGTTGTGACCGAAGTTTCACAACCCTATCAGGTGAGTCTCTCCTTGCCTCACCATTACTATTGTGTTTTAAAGGTTTCACACAGTGGATGCGCCCTGATTTGTTTCTTTGACCAAGCACATAAAATGAGGGACAGACACCAGGAAAGTGGCCTCAATTCACCCATAGTACAAATTGCAGCATGGAACTGCAGCAATCAGCCAGGCATGCGGTATCGGGGTCTGGGACAGCATTTACAGCTTTCAATTGAACGTCACAGTAAGACAAGGTGGGTGAGGGATCAGTGAAGGCCTTCTTTGCTGGCAGCCATGATACCACATGCAACACCTCTACCTGTTTTCATGCTGAGCCACACTTAGATGGCACAAATATCAGTTTTGTAGACTACCATTGTCAGAAAAATTTAACAATAGTAACAAGCATAGTTGAGTCCAAGGAAGTGAAGGCCTGACGATCTCAGAGGCCTACTGCTACAGGCAACACGCATGAAGGAGACCCAACCAGGAGTGTTCACATTTCCAAAAATTACTGGCAGACAACACAAAAGTGGTATCAATTTTACCACACGACAGGTCTTCCACTACACCCAATCCAACAGATGAACACCCATCCAGGAGTATTCACATTTTAAAAAATGAGGGCCTGACACCACCGTGGAATAACTGTCACGAAAATAGAAATAGTATAATTGGAACCGAGATGTCTTCCGCTACAGCTAACATCAGCAGCCACAGCAGGCACAGAAGCCACACTAAAGATATCACAGGGTAAATTTACGTGACATTAATGCAGCACACTAAAAAATGCAGTATCACTTAGTCTGTACAGTCTGCGATTGAGGTGCAAAAGTCCTTGGAGATCCATGACTTGTTCATCTTGATGAAAGTTAGGCGGTCTACACTTTCAAAAGACATCCGTCTGCACTTATCCGTCAGGATACCACCAGCAGCGCTGAAGACACGTTCTGAGAGAACGCTGGCTGCCGGGCACAATAAAACCTCCAAGGCGTGTGAGACCACTCATCCATTTTGGAAAACCAAAATCTGAAAGGGACCAAACCCTCCCTGATGGTATTTATATTCAGTGCTAGACACTCCTGCATCATCCTCTCCATTCGTTCACCACGTGTAAGACTTGGACTCTGTTGTGCTGGTGCACGAGTTGGTCTAAAAAAAAAAAAGCGTCAAAGGACTCACAGAAATTGCTTCTTCCACTTCCACCACTGCTGCTGCAGATGTTTTGGTGCTGATGAATTGACGTGGCGGAGGTTGGAAGTCTAGAGCTGCAATGTGAACTGTGTGCTTCACTGCTGTCTTGGGGAAAAGCTCTCTTAAGGTTGTGTAAAAGCATGTTTCAATACTCCAGCATTCATGGGTCCCTTTCTAGGGCAGGAATCATCTGGCAAAATTTGGTTTTATAACGTGGATCTAATAAAGTGGCAACCCAGTAGTCAGCATTATTCCTAATCATAACTATACGGGGATCAAGTTGCAGATCATGCAGCAAAAAGGCACTCATATGTCAGGCTCTACCATGAGGTCCAAGCCCATGCTGTGTTGGTGGCTGGGTAACAACGGGGCTTGTTTCCTCTGTCCACTCCCGCCAACCACGGACAACAGAGAGGGGAGGATTATCCTCTTCATCTGACAGCTGATCGCCCATCACCTCTTCCTCCTCCATTTGTTCCTCAGATCTTGCACCTTCGATAACAGTTTGTCTGTTATCACCAGACGCCCGGGATTGCAGTAATCCAACCTCCCTTGGCACCCGACTGTGTGACAACAGTCTTGAACTTTGAGACAATGTTATCCCTTCGGCATCGTCCTCTGCATCCTCTCTTCTTCTGGGACCACCATCTCCTCCCGCAGGCTATACAAAGTCTGCTCCAGCAAATAGATGACCAGAATAGTGATGCTGATGACGGCAGCATCAGCGTTAACCATCTTAGTAACCATTTTGAAACTGTGCAGAGTAGTGCAGAGGTCCTTAATCTGTGCCCACTCTGTAAACGTGATATGCGCTCCGTCCGTACTGCGTTGGCTCCAAATATACAACATGACACAATGCGTCAAGGCTCGTTGCTGCTGCCACAGTTGCTGCAACATGTGCAGAGTGGAATTCGACCGTGTCGGCACTAAGCCTATCAACCTGTTAACTGGCATGGACAAAGACCTCTGTATCGATGCAAGTCGATGACCAGAGGGGTACGAACCACTGAAATGAGCACACAGCTTATATGCTTTATGGAGCAGCTCACTCAGGTCAGGATAGTGGCAGAGAAAATGCTGTACCACCAGGTTGAGGACGTGAGCCATGCAAGGCACGTGTGTGAGCTTGCCTTACCGTAGGGCCGCCACCAGGTTTGCATCGTTATCGGACACGGCCGTCCCTGGATACAGGTTCAGCGGAGACAGTCAATGAACAAACTCAGCCTGGAGAGCTGTCCACAACTCTTCAGCTGTATGACTAAAATCTCCAAGGCACATCAATTTTAATACTGCCTGATTGCGGTGAGCCCTAGCTGTGCAGTACGGAGGTAGTGGGGATTTGCTCTGCACTGTTGAAGCGCGTTTCTCGTTAAGGAAGATGGTTGAGGGCGCAGGTGGAGGCCCTAGAGGAGATAAAGGAGGCAGAAGCAGTGAAGGAAGTGTTAAATGTAGTGGTTTGTCCTGCAAGCCTTGGGGATTCCAAGATTTGTGGAGCAGTGCCTGCCCCCACAGCCACCAGTCACCCAGTGCCCAGTCAGCGAGATGTAACGTCCTTGGCCATGCTTACTCGTCCAAGTGTCTGTGGTCAAATGCACTCTCGCAGACAGATTTTGTCTGCGACATGCTGGTAAAGCGCAGGCACAGCTTTATTAGAAAAGTAATGGTGACTGGGCAATTGTTACTGGGGGACTGCGATGGTCATCAACTTTCGGAAACTGTATCTACCAGGCGGAAAGGCAGCATTTCCTTGGCCAACAGATGGAGATAGTGGTGTTCAACACCTTTGGTTTAGTCATTCGTAGAAGGAAACAATCTTATGTGACCACAACTGCGGAACCGTGGACTGATTGCAGTGCTGAGAGAGGGCGGAGTATGGTGAACTGGACAAACTGCTGGACCGTGAGAGAGGTGCAGGCGGAGATGTTATGATGGACTGAGAAACTTGTGGTGTGCTCGTTCACTGAGATTGGTCAAAAAGCAGGCATGTCCGCTTCCATTACAGCTGATGGAGGGCTCTCGGTCAGTGTGACTGGAGCGGGTAAAGAACCTGAGGTTCTGTGGTCAAAGATCTGCGTTTCAAAAGTTGGCACGGTAACAGGGGAGAAGGAAGAAGCAGCAGATGCGATTGATGGGACGGCTGATGGTTGTTGATGTTCGCTGGTCCGCATTTATGCGCATTGGGATTCCCACAGTAAAGCATGTTGATTGCGCATGTGAAAGTTCATACATGCAGTAGTCAAATTATTGCACTTTTTACCTCGACTCAAGTTTTTTTTTTCTTTGCAAAGTTGACAGATCACGCGAGTTGGCTCATCCTTTGCAGTGTCAAAAAGGGCCTAGGTTAGGCAACCCTTGCCACCCCTGCGAGCTGCAGACCCACGGACGCTGCTGGTCATAGGCACAGTTGTGGCTGACAATGCATTGCTCATCAAGGCTGCATCACTATGTGTCTGCAACGTACCCTCCTCGTCTTCCTACTCCAATGAACTACTCAGTTGTGTGCCTCTATGTTCACGCCAACTGGGATCTAATACCTCATCATCATCATCATCATCCTCTGTGTTATCACATTCGTTGCCCTTGGAGTCACCATCTTCTTCTTGCCCTGACAGCACTGTACAGTCCACGTGAGCTTCAGATATCCAAGTCTCATCAGGATCACTTCCCCCCCAAGGGGTTAATGTCTGATGACAAGGGTCAGGATGCTGTTCAGACCGTCTTTCATCCTGCCCTGAATCCAAACTAAAAAAAAAAATTTGGGCATCGGTGCAGGTTTCCTCCTCTTGACTCTGCAAAGCTTTTGAGTACACTTCTGATGACCATAGCATAAAATGTGTGAACAGCTCTACAGACTACCATCTGTGGTTCCGTACAGTCAGTTGAATGGGTAGGATAGTTGGAACGCAGGGTGAAGCAAGGGGAATTTGGGTGCCACCTCTGTGGACTGTACTGGGTGTGATGTTAAGATGGAGGAAGAGGAGGAGAGGCCACTTGAAGCTGCACTTGCCATTCATTCGATTACATGCTCTTTCTGGGTATCATCAAGGCATACTACTGTGCATCACCCAAAGAAAGGTAGTTGTGTACCCTGTCCAGTAGCTTAAGTTGTCAGTTGTCTTTGCATAGGATGTGACGTAGGTTCACTAGTGCTTTCACAAACATTACCACCTACCCCACGTACACCTCGAACACCAAGCCTAATTTCCCTTCCACCACGGCCTCGTTTTTTCCCAGTCATGTTGCTCAGATAGTGTGGTAGGAGCACAGTATTAGAAACTAAAATTAGATTTTAAACTCTGCACCACCTCTGCAAACAGCTAAATTTCAGCGACAGTAAATTCCAAGTTGAAATATGGTGTGCTGTATCATGTTAGTCACAGAAAAAAGAATTGTTTGAGTGTGGATGAGGCCTGCATGATAAAGAAGTTATGCTACAAACAATTTGAAAGTCAGGTCCCTTACTGTGACACTAGGAACAGAAGGATTTTTTGGTGGCCTTTGGATCAGGTCTGTATAACACACTAGATGCTACAAACTATTTTAAAGTCAGGTCCCTTACTGTATGACATTAGGATCAGAAGAATTATTTTGTGGCCTATGGATCAGGCCTCTATAACACAGTAGATGCTACTTATTATTTTAAAGTCAGGTCCACTACCGTATGACTCTAGGAACAGAAGAATTTTTGTGGCCTCTGAATCAGGCCTCTACAGCTTAAATTTCAACCCAACCAAATGACAGTGTGATATGGCGGGTTGTCTAAAGCCCCCGTTACACACTGCGATATCGCTAGCAATATCGCTGTAAAGTCACCGATTTTGTGACGTAGCAGCGATATTGCTAGCGATATCGCTACATGTTATACTTACCTCCGACCGGCTCCCCCGCTGATTATCGCTGGTCGCGCGAGAAGGTCCTGGATCATTTCTCGTCGGGCGCTTCCTGTGGCGCCGACGAGCGACGCGTGGACGCGGGCGGGAGGATGTCAGGATCGCCGTGTCTGACAGGTAAGTTGCGACCCCAGACCCCAGCGATGTCGCTGGTGAGATCTGCCTGTGTGGCAGCTCACTAGCGACCACTTAGCGATGCACCAGCGATCCATATCGTTGTCGGGATCGCTGGTGCATCGCTAAGTGTAACGGTACTTTAACTTTTTGCAACTGAAAAATTACATATTTTTTTTAATGTGCTTTAGGTCTGCAGATAGTTTTATATCACCACAGCACTAAATGGCAAGGTGGGATATAGCAGGCTGTTTCACATTTAGCTAGTGAAAAAATATTAATTAGAATGCTATACACATGCATGGAGAATAATAGAAGCATTGTACATCACACTTCTATGACATGTACCCTGCTGGCTTTGTCTGTGGACCTCAGTAATGGCCAAAAAAAAATGCTGGAAGGTAAGTTTAACAGCCACACTGGACACTATCTAGCTACAGTATCTGACAGATAAACAACCACCTAGCTAACTAGCTAAAATCTTGCTGCTAACAGTGCCATTGTCAGGAGCAGGCTCTCTGCGATGTTACAGTGTCAAAATGGCGCTAAAACAAGATGTCCGCTATTTATATGGAGAGGGACATTGGCTGCTGAAATCACATGACACAAGCAATTTCATGCGCCCTGATTGGCTAGCCGCAATGTGCACACCTAAAGTTAGGGGGAAAAAAATGACTGTTTACAAGAACGCCGCGCCTCTGAGCACTGCAAACATCCTCCTTTCATCAAACACGTGCCAAACGCTCATAATACACCACCATTATCGTTAATAAAGTGCTGAAAATAATTTTGTGGCAACGCAAATATTTTCCCGCACTTTTACCGAATATTTCCGAATGTGCCATATTCATGCCATATTTATGTTTGGACATCCTTTTCCGAACAAATTCGCTCATCACTATCTGTAACATCAGAGAAGCACAGATGCACTGACGCTGAGCTTGAGCGATGAAGTCACTTGAGCGATGAAGCCAACTTCTACTGTACGTTCACCACTGCGGTCTTACCTGGGAAGCTTGCCAGCGAGCAGTAAACAGAAAAATTAAAAATCACTTCGTTCTTTAGAGTGTAGGGGATTTTTAATACATAAATTGTAAAGTTGTTTATTATTATAAGCATTTTGCAATTGTACTGATTAAGGGCTCATACTCACTTGCGAGAGACTAGCACGATTCTCGTGTGAGTCTCTCGCATGAAAACCTGGCACAGCCACCGGAACTGGGACCGGAGCATGCGACTGCATAGAAATACATGTAGCCGCACGCTCTGGTCCGAGTGCAGTGCCTGCACTCGGACCGGAGCATGCACTTGGACCGGAGCATGCGGCTACATGCATTTCTATGCAGCCGCATGCTCCGGTCCCAGTTCCGGTGGCTGTGTCAGGTTTTCATGCGAGAGACTCGCACGAGAATCGTGTGAGTCTCTCGCAAATGAGTATGAGCCCTAAAAAAAGACAAATCTTTTAACCCTCATATGCTGTGATGCTTCAAATATTTTGATGTTTTGTCCATTGCAAAACACAAAGATGATGCATAAAAAGCATATATTCTACTTCTAAGGCATTTCAACAAGATGGTATTTAGTGATGTCCTATCTCCTAATTGTTTAAAAAGGCCCGTGGCTGTTCTAAATAAGTGGCAATATACAGCAGCTCATCACATTTACTCAAAGGGTAACTGTCCATTTTTTCAAGCAGCGCTTGGGCGCACACATCAATTATTTGGTGCAGACATTTCAGCACCATTTTTGCATCTCTTAGCAGTAAAAATTAGGACAGATTTTTCACTACTCAATAGTATGGCTGAAATATGCAGCAAAAACACTGAAAGAATAGACATGCTACAAATTCAAAACAGCTGCAAATCTGCAAGGAAAAATAAGCAACGTGTGCACGAGACTTCAGGATCCTCATTCACTGTCTTGGCATTAGGCAACGCTTTAGGTCTTGTGATAAAACTGAACAGGAAAAAGACAGAAACACAACGTGTGCATACAGCTTATGGATTCAGTAGTAAGTATATGTTTTCTATTGTATCCGTACCCCACTCTGTTTATACGCTCAAGCAGGAGCTATGCGCTTCGGTCACCTAATCTATGCACATCATGAGTGATTGGTGGAAGGTCTCAGGACCCGGATCCCTACTGCTAGCAATTAGTAGCTGGACAAAAAAATAAATACAAACATTTTTATCAAAAGGTTTACTTTCTATTTAAGATTACATTGAGCCAAAACTGATCATCCTACACATGTGGTCAAAATTGTTGGTACCCCTTGTCTAATGACAGAAAAACCCACAATGGAGACAGAAATAAAGGGAATTAGACCTACCGGTAATTCTGTTTCCAGGGTTCCCTCAGACCAGCACCATGGAGGAAGTCCTCCCTTGACCTATAGTGGGACAGGATCACAGAGAGGTTAAAAGGTCCCTCCCCCCTCCACCCTCCAGTGTTTTTTCAAAGTACCACCGAGGAGGGATGGAAATGGTCTAAACGCGCCCTTACAAACGCATATATAAGAGACCATTTAACAGCTTCATCTTAGTCTGGAGCCATGGCAACCTGATGGACGAACGATCTGCCGGAAGATTGATCCCGTGCAAGCCTAAAGACAAACATAAGGGAGGGAATTAAGGGTGCTGTCCTGAGAGACTACTGGAAACCGAATTACCGGTGGGTCTAATTCCCTTTTTCCATTTCGTCCCTCCGGACAGCACCATGGAGAACATCAAACGAAAGATCCCAGTGTGGGTACAGAAACCCAAGGACCTAAAGTCCCAGGCAAGAACCAGGCTAGATATAGAAATGATCTGCAAGATCAAAGAAATATTGATGTCTAAAGAAAACCGCAAAGATAAACACCGTAGTGAGTGTCTGATCTATGTCTATAATGGCCAATTTCAGAATGAATGTGGCAAACAAGGCATGCAGCAGAAACAGAGTGAAACACACCCGCCGTACCCCAATACCAATAACGAATAGCCGTGAATTATAGTTGCTGTGATAGATACTTATAAAACACCGCAGCCACAGAAAAGGTTTAAAAACCTTATTGCCCAGCAAAGCATGGTGATAGCCGCAGCCACAACACAATGAGGACTGTACAGACCAGTAATCCGCTGCATGTGGTTAACGACAAAAGACTGTTCCTTCGTTGGTGCTCCTGGGCTCAGGTTAAACCCTGGTTAGAGATCAGCTTACCAAAGCACAAGGAAACCTGCAAGACAGAGACCCCGGACTGCAGGAAGATCAAACCAATAACAGTTAGTACATGGATAATGGGCAGAGCATTGGGATGCACATACACTACTCATCCAGGAGATCATGTCTATTACGAACCCTTTGATGTCTAAACCCCAAGTAAGGGTTGATTATTATTGAAACTAAGAAAATATGCTATCTGGCAGGTAATATCTCCTGCCATTACCAACATAGGGCTTCTTATTAGAAGCACTGAAAGGGAAACGTGGATCACGCCTATTTTACCTACAGTATGTTAGACACAGGGAGTCTGGACTCTGGAATCGATGAAATTGGTGTTGGTGGGGGGTTGTTGGTAAAAAAACTGTGAGAAGAGAGATTATTTCGAACTGCCTCTATACGAGTCATTAGTCCGGACATTATATATAAAAGTCAACTTATCTATCTATATCTATATACACACACACACACACACAGATATACACACATAGCCTAAAAGGCAATTTTCTCAGTGATATTTATACACCCAGACTGCCATGGTGGGCGTAACCATACCCTATAGCTAGAGAGAGTAGTTTTCTCCCCATCACAGAGGGGGATTACCTACTGTGAGGCAATGGGACTAAGGGTTCTCAACTCTAAAGGTACTGTCACACTTAGCGATGCACCAGCGATCCCCGACCAGCGATATGACGCGGTCAGGATCGCTGGTGCATCGCTAAGGCTACTTTCACACATCCGGTGTGTGGGGTCCGGCGGCGTGCGGTAAAAAGCCGGGCCGCCGGATCCGGCCTGCAGCCGTGACACCGGATGTGTGTGCGGCGAGAGATACGGCTCGGACATTATTTAAAGGAGCCGCAGGACGAGGTGGACAGAGGCAGCCCTGCTGAAAGGGAGGTGAGGGGAGGGGAGGAGAGGATAGAAGAGGGGAGGGGAGGGGAGAGGGGGGGTGGAGAGAGAGAGAGACATGGGGGGTTAACACTTAGTGTCCAGGCGAGAGAATCGCTCTCTCTTGCCGGGCACTTGTGGGGTTAACCCCACAGAGAGATCTCTCTCTCTCACCCAGACACTGAGTGTTAACCCCACAAGTGCCCGGCGAGAGAGATCTCTCACAAGTGTCCGGGTGACAGAGAGAGATCTCTCTCTCGCCGGGCACTTGTGGGGTTAACATTCACAGAGTCCGGGCAAGCGCTGTGTAAAAAGCCGGTCCGGCGCTGACAAAAAACGTTGCAGGGAACGTTTTTTGTAGATGCCGGACGGCTAATTTATGCCGTGTCCAGCAACAACCGGACAAGACGCATAGCCATCCGGCACGATGCGGCGACCATGAAAGCTTGTGGGACAAAACCGGATCCGGTGCTGGATCCGGTTATTAAAAATTTCGCCGCATCGTGCCGGATTACAAAAACCGGATGTGTGAAAGAGGCCTAAGTGGTCACTAGTGAGCTGCCACACAGGCAGATCTCACTAGCGACATCGCTGGGGACGGGGGTCGCTACTTACCTGTCACACCAGGCGATCCTGCGTCCTCCCACCTGGCTCCACGCGTCGCTCGTCGTCACAGCAGGAAGCGCCGCAGGAAGCTGACGACGAGAAACAGTCCAGCCTGTTCTCGCGCGATCAGCGATAAGCAGCGGGGGAGCCGGTCGGAGGTAAGTATCAGACATAGCAATATCGCTATAACGTCACAAGTTATAGCGATATTGCTAGCGATATCTCTTAGTGTGACATGCCCTTAAGCGTCCAGGTTACAGATTCTTTATCTCAGGAGCCCTGACTGCTGTAAGGACAGTGTGTGTGGTATCATCTGCCACCTGACGCATTGCTGCTGTTTCGCCACAAGGTAATGAAAAAACAGTGTTTAAGAGCCGTGTTCCTCGAAACGCATATGGTCTCATTACACACCACCCCCTGTCATTGCTGTGACATCTGAGATGTCGGTTTTGTCATTTTGAATTTTTTAAGGATCATCCAATAAAATTTTTTGGATTTTTAATTAAGCCTTGTGAGTGGGATGGATCCACCTCTAGTTTCCCTATTGCCTTGGACACTGTGCAGCAGTGAGGAAGATGTGCTCCTTCTTGTGCTTGGAATTATATCTTGGGGGTGAGCTGAATGTTCTCTTTTGTTTTTACAAAGGCAATGATGCAGTCCATGGTAAACATAATACAACAGACTTATGTGACAAAAATCTGTCTACTGGATGTTGATCAAGGCAACTAGTCTGATTGCTGTATGTGGAGCTGGGAAAGATTGTTTCCTTCCACCTCTCCATATCTCCCTTTAAAGCTAATTATGAAAGAGACTTGCCCTTAGCACTCAAGGCAGTAGCTCCTTGAGAGTTCTGTTCCAGACAGAAGAAATGCTATTTTACTAGGCCAATTCAAACAAAGGTGTTTTTTTTTTTTCTTTTAAGCTCGGATGCCAAGAATGAAGCAACAGAAGTTGGATCTGGGTCCAAACTGAAGGACTCTGCGCCTGAGACAAAACGTGAAGTGGTAGGCTAACAATACATGGTGCGGCCACACGACAAGGCCCAAGTCAGAATGTCTAAGCCAGAGGCCCACAGCCAGCGGCACAAAGCCATAACGTCCAAAGTACTATGAAGCACTATGAAACACTAGTGATACACCCTGAGGCACAGGGGCACCAAAGCACTATGATGCACCGAAGCATTATGACGCAATATGATGTATAGAGACGCTATGAAGCACTATGATGCCATATGATGCACCGAAGCATTATGACGCATTATGATGTATAGAGAGGCTATGAAGCACTATGACGCCATATGAAGCAAAAAGGCACTTATGAAGCGCTGATGCAATATGATGCATAAAGGTACTATGATGCAATATGATGCGGGGGCACTGTGAAGCAGTATGATGCAATATGCACAGAGGCCTATGAAGCACTATGATGCAATATGATTCCTAAAGGCAATATGATGCACTATAATGCGATATGATGCAGCGTTGCTGTGAAACACTCTGATGCAATATGATGTCGAGTTACTGTGAAGCACTATGGTTCAATATGCAGAGGCACTATGAAGCACTATGACGTGCATAGGTATTATGATGCACTATGATGCAATATGATGCACAAAGGCACTATGACAGAGGTACTATGATGCAATCTGGTGCAACGTGATGCACTCCATATAATGCATAGAGGCATTATGATGTAATATTACACTGTGTTCCAAATTATTATGCAAAAAATATTTCCTCATATTTTCTCTAAATTACCTATATGAATTACAGTCATTGCTATTTTCCAGTCATCTAATATTCTAGTATAATTGTAATGTTTTTGAACAAACTGCCTATGAAAACAGTATTATTATGCACAGCAGTTTTCAACCTTTTTATTTTGAACAAAAAAATGGTCAATTGTGAAATTAGAAGCATTATCAGCTTATTACAAAATGAAATCAAACAGTTTTCAAGTCAAAACTTTATTCTAGGTGATGTTACATTTGCACATAGGACCCCTTGTTCGAAAGAAGCTTCTGAACTCTCTCGTCCATTGAATTTGTCAGTTTTTGGATGGTTTGTGCTTCAATTGTTTTGCATGTGGACAGAATACCCTCCCAGAGCTGTTGCTTAGATGTAAACTGTCTCCCGCCATCATAGACACTCCTTTTGATGATGCTCCAGAGGTTCTCAATGGGGTTGAGGTCAGGGGAAGATGGTGGCCACACCATAAGTTTGTCCCCTTTTATGCCCATAGCAGAGATGCAGATGTGTTATTTGCAGCATGAGACGGTGCATTATCACGCATGAAAATGATCTTGCTGCGGAAAGCACGGTTCTTCCTCTTGAACCATAGCAGGAAGTGCTGTTTTAGAAACTCCACATAGATTATGGAGTTCATATTTACCCCTTCAGGGATCCTAAAGGGGCCGACAATCTCTCTCCCCATGATTCCAGCCCAAAACATTACTCCACCTCCTCCTTGTTGGCGCCTTAGCCGTATTTTCATGGGGTGTCCATCAACCAGCCATCCTCCACTCCATCCATCTGGACCATCGAGCGTTGCACGGCACTCATCGGTGAACAAAACAGTTTGGAAGTCAGTCTTCATGTATCGTTTAGCCCACTGGAGCCGTTTCTGCTTGTGTGCAGTGGATAGGGGTGGTCGACAGGATGGCTTACGCACAGCTGCAAACCTCTAAAGGACCCTGCCTGCATCTTGTTGTTCGGAGGACGTTGGAGGCACCAGCAGCTTCAAAAACTTGTCTGCTGCTATGACGCAATTGCCTGTTGGAAAGAGTCCTCAATTTTTCCTTATCAGCACGCACACGTGTGTGCTGGGAATCGGCTACATACTTCTTGATTGTGCGATGATCACGATGAAGTGTCTTGGCAATGTTGATTGTAGTCATGCCTTGACCTAAATACTCCACAATTTGTTGCTTCTCAGCAGCCGACACATCCTTTTTCTTTCCCATTTTGGCAAAAAATGTAGGCTGCTTAATAATGTGGAACAGCCTTCTTAAGTAGTCTTGCCTTTATTTCAGGGCTGTGGAGTCGGTAAGCCAAACCTGCGACTCCGACTCCTTAATTTCCCTTACACCGACTCCAACTCCCACATATATTGCTTATATTTAAGTGAAAAATTTATTGTAGTACAATGTGAACATCAGACATTTAATCATTTCTATGATCCAATAATCAAGATATTTAGATAGAACATAATATCTATTTATTGGAATACAACTTTAGAACACAAAAAACTGTAATAAATTGTAAATATGTAATACACTGTATACATGTACATGTATACGGTACAGACCACAGTTTGGACACACCTCCTCATTCAAAGAGTTTTCTTAATTTTCATGACTATGAAAATTGTAGATTCATTCTGAAGGCATCAAAACAATGAATTAACACATGTGGAATTATATAATTAAAGTGTGAAACAACTGAAAATATGTCTTATATTCTAGATTCTTCAAAGTAGCCACCTTTTGCTTTGATTACTGCTTTGCACACTCTTGACATTCTCTTGATGAGCTTCAAGTGGTAGTCACCAGAAATGGTCTTCCAACAGTCTTGAAGGAGTTCCCAGAGATGCTTAGCACTTGTTGGCCCTTTTGCCTTCACTCTGCGGTCCAGCTCACCCCAAACCATCTCGATTGGGTTCAGGTCTGGTGACTGTGGAGGCCAGGTCATCTGGCGTAGCACCCCATTACTCTCCTTCTTGGTCAAATAGCCCTTACACAGCCTGGAGGTGTGTTTGAGGCCATTGTCCTGTTGAAAAATAAATGATGGTCCAACTAAACATAAACCGGATGGAATAGCATGCCGCTGCAAGATGCTGTGGTAGCCATGCTGGTTCAGTATGCCTTCAATTTTGAATAAATCCCCAACAGTGTCACCAGCAAAGCACCCCCACACTATCACACCTCCTCCTCCATGCTTCACGGTGGGAACCAGGCATGTAGAGTCCATCCGTTCACCTTTTCTGCGTCGCACAAAGACATGGTGGTTGGAACCAAAGATAAACCAAATAAAGCAAAGCCAATATCAGTCCGAAATGACAATTATTTCCCATCCAAATTTACAATGTAAAGCAGCAAATGAGATAAAATGTAACTTTTAATATACCAATTAAAAAATACCAAAAATAATGTCACCCACAAGTGAATTTAAAAAAAGATGCAAGATAAATGGGTGATCCTCAGAGGATATTTGCAAGCACCCAAACGCACCACATAAGGGATATAGAATGTAACTGATAAAACAGACAACAACCTATATAATGGATACAGCATGAATAAAAAAGTAGCACAATGCTATAGCCAATTGCACATGTATACACATGTATATTTTTTTAAAAGGCCAGACCACAGGTTCATAGCCTTTCATAAACGAGATTTCAAAAAAGGAACGAGATTTCAAAAAAGGAACAATCTCACCGGTTTATGCAGACGGTCAGGAGTCACCAGGGATACTCTGTATGCCAACAGGAAGGTAGACATGGGAAGACAATACCCTGTCAATTCCCTTACATGCTAACCATTAACTGATCCCCAGGCTCCTGCCCTTACAAGGGCAGTCCACAGCTAGCCCTATATTGCACATGCCCTGCACTTTCCCTATAAGGAGCGTCCCAACGCGTTTCATCCAAGTAACTCTTCAGGGGACTAACTTGTTTAAAGTGCCATAGTGCTATAGCTAAGAGAAATACATCCTCCCGCTCTCTGTGCTATCTGCTGTCTGCCATAAACCGTGAGATTGTTCCTTTTGCAAATATCCTCTGAGGATCACTCATTTATCTTGCATCTTTTTTTAAATTCCCTTGTGGGTGACATTATTTTTGGTATTTTTTAATTGGTATATTAAAAGTTACATTTTATCTCATTTGCTGCTTTACATTGGAACCAAAGATCTCAAATTTGGACTCATCAGACCAAAGCACAGATTTCCACTGGTCTAATGTCCATTCCTTGTGTTCTCTAGCCCAAACAAGTCTCTTCTGCTTGTTGCCTGTCCTTAGCAGTGGTTTCCTAGCTGGTATTTTACCATGAAGGCCTGCTGCACAAAGTCTCCTCTTAACAGTTGTTGTAGAGATGTGTCTGCTGCTAGAACTCTGTGTGGCATTGACCTGGTCTCTATTCTGAGCTGCTGTTAACCTGCGATTTCTGAGGCTGGTGACTCGGATGAACTTATCCTCCGCAGCAGAGGTGACTCTTGGTCTTCCTTTCCTGGGGCGGTCCTCATGTGACCCAGTTTCTTTGCAGCGCTTGATGGTTTTTGCCAATGCACTTGGGGACACTTTCAAAGTTTTCCCAATTTTTCGAACTAACTAACCTTCATTTCTTAAAGTAATGATGGCCACTCGTTTTTCTTTACTCAGCTGCTTTTTTCTTGCCATAATACAAATTCTAACAGTCTATTCAGTAGGACTATCACCTGTGTATCCACCAGACTTCTGCACAACACAACTGATGGTCCCAACCCCATTTATAAGGCAAGAAATCCCACTTATTAAACCTGACAGGGCACACCTGTGAAGTGAAAACCATTTCCGGTGACTACCTCTTGAAGCTCATCAAGAGAATGCCAAGAGTGTGCAAAGCAGAAATCAAAGCAAAAGGTGGCTACTTTGAAGAACCTAGAATATAAGACACACAGTATTTTCAGTTGTTTCACACTTTTTTGTTAATTATATAATTCCACATGTGTTAATTCATAGTTTTGATGCCTTCAGAGTGAATCTACAATTTTCATAGTCATGAAAATAAAGAAAACGCTTTGATTGAGAAGATGTGTCCAAACTTTTGGTCTGTACTGTATATATATATATATATATATATATATATATATATATATATATATATATATATACACACACACATACACATATACACACACATACATACACTATGACATCTCGGCTAAGATAAAGCCTAGATCCTCAGGCTACATTCACACTACGGGCGTAGCCAGGATCAAACCTAGGGGGAGGGGGGGCAGAATCTCATACTGTTCCGCAGAATTTCATACTGCACACCTCAGCTGCTGCAGAACCTCATACTTCACACCCCCACACTTTAAAATAAAGCCTGCACCTTAAGAAGATGTGGTGATGAATGCAGTCTATTTATTCCAACTATCAGTTGATGTTGATATTACTGAAGACGAGCAATGCCTGTCCTGGGCGTCCTTTTGGGCAGCTATGAGGTGTACCTGACTGGTGCTAAAAAAAAAAAAAAAGGAGTGTTAGTCTGTGTGCTATCCGGCTTTCATTCTTTTTGTTACAGATAGGATATGGATAGACAGATATGGATAAATGGATATATAGATAGAGCAGATTTCTAATCTGCTTTTGCTATTGAAAACATTATCTATGAGCTCAAAAACCTTTCATGTCATGCGGTTGTTTAAAAAGCGGATCTGCTTTTGCAACTGAAAAACGTATCCTCAAAAAACGCAGGAAAAACGCTGTGTGTGAATGTAGCCTTAGATCAGGAATAGAACAGTCATTTATAGGACATTTCATAACTTTCCCAAATTCCTATGAAAAAATATTCAGCATATTCTGCATTGAATTACTGTACCCAATTTATTATATATTTTAGGAGTCGGTCTATTTTATACCGACTCCAACTCAGACTCCACCAAAATGAGCACGGACTCCGACTCCACAGCCCTGCTTTATTTGGACACACCTGCCAAACTAATTTGCACAGGTATCTGCAATTACTTTCAGTGATATAAAGAGCCCTGACACACATCACCATCAATGAGTTTAAATGACAAAAAAATTCTAACCTTATCACTCCTAAACTCTTTTTGCATAATAATTTGGAACACAGTTTATGTACAGAGGCATTATGATGCCATCTGATGCCCCGGGCACTATGGATGCAATATGATGCACTATGATGTAATACGATGCAGAGGCATTATGAAGCAATATGATCCATAGAGGCACTCAATATAAAGCATAGAAGCACTGTAATACAATATGAAGCGTAGAGGCACTCAATATAGCGCATAGAGGCAATATGATGCATAGAGATACTCAATGTGATGCTATGATGAAATGATATGCACAGAGACACTCCATATAAAGCATAAAAGCACTATAATGCAATATGAAGCATAGAGGCACTCAATGCATAGAGATACTCCGTGCCATGCATAGAGGCACCATGATGCAATATGATGCACAGAGGCCCTGAATATAAAACATAGAAGCACTCTAATGCGATATAAAGCATAGAGGCACCCAATATAATGCATAGAAGCAATATGGTGCACAGAGACACTCAATGTAATGCGTAGAGGCAGTATGATGCAATATGATGTCCGGAGGCACTCAATATAAAGCATAGAAGCACTATAATGCAATATGAAGCATAGAGGCACTCAATATAGAGCATAGAGGCAATATGATGCATAGAGATACTCAATATGATGCTATTATGCACAAATGCACTCCATAAAAAGCATAAAAGCACTATAATGCAATATGAAGCATAGAGTGTTATGATTGAGTCACCGTAGGAGGCAAAAACAGAAATGCTAGCTAAGTCCAGAAAACCAGAGAGGTTGGCAGCTATCGGATTGCAGACCCCTGATCCTATCCACAACAACTAACAGTAGCCGTGGGGGGTTCCTACGATGCCCTAGACCCCTCGATCACAGCCGGAGAATTAAATAGGCCTAAAGAAAGGGGAAATCTAAACTGCCCCAGAGCAGACCCCAAAGCAATAGGCAGCCCCCAACATATAATGACGGTGAAGCAAGATGAAAACACTAACACAGACAGAAAAATAGACTGAGCTAAGACGGGGCCCAAGCTAACTAGATAGGAAAGGACAGGAAGGCTGCTGTCTGCAATCCGTGAAAAACCCTATGAAAATAAGAGCCAACAGACTGACAGTGAAAAAGGCCCTGAAGACACTAGGCTTCAAAAAAGCTATGTCAGTACTCAGGAATATTCTGAAGACAGAGCAATCGGCAAAAGGAGATTCAGCTCATCCCAGCAGGGAATGGCAGAATCCAGAAAAGCAAGGAAAACAAAAACAAAACACAAATGCTAACAGGCAAAGCTTTAGAGGAGCAGGAATCAGACTGGTGTCCTAGAAGTCCACAGAGAAATCACCCGCAGGGCAGAAGGGCGTCGGCAGCCTTATATCCAGTCAGTGACTCCACTCAGCCAGTCATCCTCATTAGGCTCAGGTGCCTGATAATCAGGCTCATTACCTTCCTTTACCAGAATAGGGAGTTCACCAGACCTCAGTGACGAAGGGGAAAATGAACTCACAACAATAGAGGCACTCAATGCATAGAAGCAACATGATGCATAGAGATACTCAGTGCCATGCATAGAGGCACTATGATGCAATACACCACACAGAGGCCCTCAATATAAAACATAGAAGCACTAATGCGATATGAAGCATAGAGGCACCCAATATATTGCATAGAAGCTATATGGTGCAGAGAAACACTCAATATAATGCATAGAGGCAGTCTGATGCAATATGATACACAGAGGCCCACAATATAAAGCATAGAAGCGCTATAATGCAATCTGAAGCATAGAGGCTCAATATAATTTGTAGACCCAGCCGTTGGTCTCAATCCTGTTGAGTGGTGTGATTTTCTCTCTTTTCCTTTCCCTCTCTCTACGGCTAGTGCCATGAGCTGCCACTCTGAACGGAACATCTCATTTGTCAGACTGACCCCACCCAAAGGAGCTAATTACTGAGCTACAGCTGGAGGGCCTTCATGGAGACACTGTGCTGCATTAACCCCCTGTGTCCTCTTATGGATGAAGTAGTTACAGTCATGGCCAAAAGTATTGACACCCCTGCAATTCTGTCAGATAATACTCAGTTTCTTCCTGAAAATGATTGCAAACACAAATTCTTTGGTATTATTATCTTCATTTAATTTGTCTTAAATGAAAAAACACAAAAAGAATTGTCCTCAAGCCAAATTGGATATAATTCCACACCAAACATAACAAAGAGGGTGGACAAAAGTATTGGCACTGGTCGAAAAATCATGTGATGCTTCTCTAATTTGTGTAATTAACAGCACCTATAACTTATCTGTGGCACCTAACAGGTGTTGGCAATAACTAAATCACACTTGCAGCCAGTTGACATGGATTAAAGTTGACTCAACCTCTGTCTTATGTCCTTGTGTGTACCACATTGAGCATGGAGAAAAGAAAGAAGACCAAAGAACTGTCTGAGGACTTGAGAAACCAAATTGTGAGGAAGCATGAGCAATCTCAAGGCTACAAGTCCATCTCCAAAGACCTGAATGTTCCTGTGTCTACCGTGCGCAGTGTCATCAAGAAGTTTAAAGCCCATGGCACTGTGGCTAACCTCCCTAGATGTGGCCGGAAAAGAAAAATTGACAAGAGATTTCAACGCAAGATTGTGCGGATGTTGGATAAAGAACCTCCACTAACATCCAAACAAGTTCAAGCTGCCCTGCAGTCCGAGGGTACAACGGTGTCAACCCGTACTATCCGTCGGCATCTGAATGAAAAGGGACTGTATGGTAGGACACCCAGGAAGACTCCACTTCTTACCCCGAGACATAAAAAAGCCAGGCTGGAGTTTGCCAAAACTTACCTGAAAAAGCCTAAAACATTTTGGAAGAATGTTCTTTGGTCAGATGAGACAAAAGTAGAGCTTTTAGGGCAAAAGCATCAACATAGAGTTTACAGGAGAAAAAAGAGGCATTCAAAGAAAAGTACATGGTCCCTACAGTCAAACATGGCGGAGGTTCCCTGATGTTTTGGGGTTGCTTTGCTGCCTCTGGCACTGGACTGCTTGACCGTGTGCATGGCATTATGAAGTCAGAAGACTACCAACAAATTTTGCAGCATAATTTAGGGCCCAGTGTGAGAAAGCTGGGTCTCCCTCAGAGGTCATGGGTCTTCCAGCAGGACAATAACCCAAAACACACTTCAAAAAGCACTAGAAAATGGTTTGAGAGAAAGCACTGGAGACTTCTAAGGTGGCCAGCAATGAGTCCAGACCTGAATCCCATAGAACACCTGTGGAGAGATCTAAAAATGGCAGTTTGGAGAAGGCACCCTTCAAATATCAGGGACCTGGAGTAGTTTGCCAAAGAAGAATGGTCTAAAATTCCAGCAGAGCATTGTAAGAAACTCATTGATGGTTACTGGAAGCGGTTGGTCGCAGTTATTTTGGCTAAAGGTTGTGCAACCAAGTATTAGGCTGAGGGTGCCAATACTTTTGTCCGGCCCATTTTTGGAGTTTTGTGTGAAATGATCAATGTTTTGCTTTTTGCTTCATTCTCTTTTGCGTTTTTTCATTTAAGACAAATTAAATGAAGATAATAATACCAAAGAATTTGTGTTTGCAATCATTTTCAGGAAGAAACTGAATATTATCTGACAGAATTGCAGGGGTGTCAATACTTTTGGCCATGACTGTAAGTCGAACCATGAGATGTAACCTAGACATATGGCCTTATTATAGCCTAGAGGTCCAAGGCTTAACTGCATATATGTTTACAAATACCTCATCACCTGAGCAGATTTCGTCACAAAGTCATGAGACTAGCATCCGTCCAGAGACCTAGGCCATCAACAGCATTCCACCATGCACTTACCTGTGCTGGCTCCATACCTGCTAGAAAACAGGGGGAGCTGGTAACGCCGAGCCCACCATGGAGGGAAACGGCGTCCCGTCAGGCATGCTGCATTACTGCCAATGATTTCCTCTCCTGTGCCCCACGAGATCCAGGAAACTCGCCTGTTGCCTGTCTCGTTCTGCACAACCGCGTTCTACAGTGGAACGCACGACGACCTGCTCTGGCATCACCGGAGGAGCGACGCCTTCTTCTCCACCCGATTTTTGTAAGTAGCAGTGGCTTGCAGGCCGGCGTCGGAGCCAAGAGCCTCCACTGTGGGAGGAAGCGGCTCTACCCAGGAGCCTCGTCCGCACCCTGGTCTCTGTGGCTGAGGGACCCCTTCTAGGAGGGTTTCAGCCCCGGGCTGCTTGACAGGGGGAAGGTTTGGCCCAGCCGCCCGATCCCCCTGGGCCCCGTCAAACGTTCACCTTCTATCTTCACTCCTCCTGGAGCAACCTCTCCTACGACCGTCCCATTTGGGACAGGAAAAACACTGGATGGGGGAGGGACCTTTTAACCTCTCTGTGATCATGTCCCGCTACAGGTCAAGGGAGGACTTCCTCCATGGTGCTGTCCGGAGGGACGAAATGGAAAACTTGATTGATTCTGACAAAAGTACTGTATTTTGCAACGTACGCCGGGTGTCGTCTTATACGATGGGTGCGGAGTTCTGCGTTCGCCGCATTCGATGCGGGGAGTGGTCCCGATGAGGAGGTGCCTCACTGGGAAAGGTGTAAGAGAATCAAGCCCACCCTTATACAATATTACCTCCTTCTATTTCACCAGTCTGGCCCGCCCTTCTCTGCCTCTCAAGTCTCGGGAGGATGGAAGTGTAGAGGCACATGCGTGCCTGTGCCGCTTCACTTAAATCCTTACGAAATTTGAGCGGCAGAGAAGCGTGGGCAAGACAGGTGAAAGAGAAGGAGGTAATAGGATACAAGCGCGGGCTTGATTCACTTACACCATCCCAGTGAGGCACCTAGTCATCGCAACTGCTCCCCGCACCGTATGCGGCGACCGCAGAGCTCCGCACCCGCCGTATAAGATGACACCCGGCATATAAGATGACCCCCGACTTATACGGCGAGTATATCCCAAAGTCTATATTTTAAGTGGAAAAGTTGGGAGTCATCTTATACGCCCAGTCTTATACGCCATAAAATACGGTAATAAATCCAAAATCTATGAAAATGAACAAATGAAAGTCTGACATTGCTTTTCAACCATGCTTCCACAGAATTTAAAAAAAAATAAAACTCATAAAATAAGCCTGGACAGAAATGTTGGTACCCTTAACTTAATATTTTGTTGCACAACCTTTTGAGGTAATCACTGCAATCAAAAGATTTCTGTAACTGTCAATTAGACTTCTGCAACTCTTGACAGATATTTTGACCCACGCCTCAAGAGCACACTGCTCCAGTTGTCTCGTGTTTGAAGGTTGCCTTTTCCATGTGTCATGTTTCAGCTCTTTCCAAAGATGCTCAATAGGATTTAGGTCAGGGCTCATAGAAGGCCACTTCAGAATAGTCCAATGTTTTCCTCTTAGTCGTTCTTGGGTGTTTTAGCTGTGTGTTTTGGGTCATTATCCTGTTGCAAGACCCATGACATGCCACTGAGACCAAGCTTTCTGATACTGGGCAGCACATTTCTGTCTAAAATCCCTTGGTAGTCTTGAGATTTCATTGTACCCTGCACACATTCCACACATTCTAGACACCTTGTGCCAAATGCAGCAAAGCAGCCCCAGAACATAACAGAGCCTCCTCCATGTTTCACAGTAGGGACAGTGTTCTTTTCTTGATATGCTTCATTTTTCCATCTGTGAACATAGAGCTGATGTGCCTTGCCAAAAAGTTCCATTTTGTCTCATGTGTCAATAGGACATTCTCCTAGAAGCTTTGTGGCCTGTCAACATGTAGTTAAGCAAATTCCAGTCTGGCTTTTTTTAAACAGTTGTGTCCTCCTTGGTCATCTCCCATGAAGTCCACTTTGGCTCATACAGTCATGGCCAAAAGTTTTGAGAATGACACAAATATTAATTTTTACAAAGTCTACTGCTTCATTTTTTCTAATGGCAATTTGCATATACTCCAGAATGTTATAAAGAGTGATCAGCTTAACAGCAATTACTTGCAAAGTCAATATTTGCCTAGAAAATGAACTTTATCCCCCAAAACACATTTCAACATCATTGCAGCCCTGCCTTAAAAGGACCAGCTAACATCGTGTCAGTGATTGCTCCATTAACACAGGTGTGGGTGTTGATGAGGACAGGGCTGGAGATCAATCTGTCATGATTAAGTAAGAATGACACCACTGGACACTTTAAAAGGAGGCTGGTGCTTGGCATCATTGTTTCTCTTCTGTTAACCATGGTTATCTCTAAAGAAACACGTGCAGTCATCATTGCACTGCACAAAAATGGCCTAACAGGGAAGAGTATCACAGCTAGAAAGATTGCACCTCAGTCAACAATCTATCGCATCATCAAGAACTTCAAGGAGAGAGGTTCCCTTGTTGCCAAAAAGGCTCCAGGGCGCCCAAGAAAGACCAGCAAGCGCCAGGACCGTCTCTTAAAAGTGTTTCAGCTGCGGGATCGGGCTACCAGCAGTGCAGAGCTTGCTCAGGAATGACAGCAGGCAGGTGTGAGTGCATCTGCACGCACTGTGAGGCGGAGACTCTTGGAGCAAGGCCTGGTCTCAAGGAGGGCAGCAAAGAAGCCACTTCTCTCCAGGAAAAACATCATGGACAGACTGATATTGTGAAAGAGGTACAGGGAGTGGACTGCTGAGGACTGGAGTAAAGTCATTTTCTCTGATGAATCCCCTTTTCGATTGTTTGGGACATTTGGAAAACGGCTTATTCGGAGAAGACCAGGTGAGCGCTACCACCAGTCTTGTCTCATGCCAACTGTCAAGCATCCTGAAACCATTCATGTGTGGGGTTGCTTCTCAGCCAAGGGAATGGGCTCTCTCTCAGTCTTGCCTAAAAACACAGCCATGAATAAAGAATGGTACCAGAATGTCCTCCAAGAGCAACTTCTCCCAACCATCCAAGAGCAGTTTGGCGATCAACAATGCCTTTTTCAACATGATGGAGCACCTTGCCATAAAGCAAAGGTGATAACTAAATGGCTCAGGGAACAAAACAGAGATTTTGGGACTATGGCCTGGAAACTCCCCAGATCTTAATCCCATTGAGAACTTGTGGTCAATCATCAAGAGACGAGTGGACAAACAAAAACCTTCAAATTCAGACAAAATAAAAGCATTGATTTTGCAAGAATGGACTGCTATCAGTCAGGATTTGATCCAGAAGTTGATTGAGAGCATGCCAGGGAGAATTGCTGAGGTCCTGAAGAAGAAGGGTCAACACTGCAAATATTCACTTGCTGCATTAACTCATTCTAACTGTCAATATAACCTTTTGCTACTCATAATATGATTGCAATTATATTTCTGTATGTGATAAAAACATCTGACAAACACACATAAAAACCAGAGGCCAGCAGATCATGTGAAAATATAATATTTGTGTCATTCTCAAAACTTTTGGCCATGACTGTACAATGACTGAATGGTTCGATCTGACACTGATGTTCCTTGAGCTTGAGGTTCACCTTTAATCTGTTTAGAAATTTTTCTGGGCTCTTTTGTTACCATTCGTATTATCCGTCTCTTTGGTTTGCCATCAATTTTCCTCCTGCGGCCACATACAAGGATGTTGGCTACAGTCCCATGGAGCTTAAATTTCCGAATAATATGTGCAACTGTAGTCACAGGAACATCAAACTGCTTGGAGATGGTCTTATAACTTTTACTTTTAGCATGTTTGTCTAGAATTTTCTTTCTAATCTCCTGAGACAGATCCTTCCCTTCCTCTGGTCCATGTTGAGTGCGATACACACCGTCACCAAACAGCACTTTGAGTATCTGTAATCCTATATACAGACCCACTCACTGATTCCAAGGTTGAAGACACCTGTGATGCTAATTAGTGGACACACCTGGATTTAACATGTCCCTTTTGTCACATTATTTTCAGGGGTATCATCATTCTGTCCAGGCCTATTTCATGAGTTTTAGTTATTTTTTTTTAAATTTGTGGAAGCATGGCTGAAGAGCAATGTCTGACTTTCATTTGCTCATTTTCATAGATTTTTGATTTATTATTACTTTTGTCAGATTCAAATTAGTTCTGTCACCACTGTGGTTTTCTCTGTCATTAAACGAGGGGTACCAACAATTTTGACCACGTGTGTACATGTCTTAGATCCCGGTTATCGATACACCCTACCTTCATATCCATGGATTTGGCAGTATATTTAAAATGTACTTCATACTTATTGGAACCAGAGGTTTGAGCTCATAGACTATCACTCTACTCTTCTGACACGTCTATGGAAGAAGACTATTTTTGTGCTATCCTTTATTTATATTTAGTCCTCATCGTTTTAGGCTATGTGCACCCGCTGCGGATTCACCAGAGGATTTTTCCGTGCAGATCCACAGGTAAAACCGCAGGTAAAGTGACCTGCGGATTGGCCAGCGGTTTTCCCCTGCGGTTTGACACCTGGACAATGGAATAGGTGTCAAACCACAGCAGAAACCGCAGAAAGAATTGACATGTCAATTCTTTCTGCGGATTTAAAACCGCAGCTTTTCTGCAGTGAAAAAAACTGCAGCATGTGCACTGCGGATTGTAAATCCCATAGACTTGCATGGTACTGTACACTGTCTGTGGAACTGCTGTGGATCCGCAAGGCCAAATCCGCAGCGTGTGCACATACCATTAAAGTTTGGTCCCAGAAATACTAGAGATGATTTCTGTAAATGAGGATGAGAATGAGCATAAACTGTGTACTTAGAGATCAATGTATCTCCCATAGAGGCAGCTGCAGAGAACTGTCAGTGTATAGTAAAACACGCTCTGTCTATAAAAAGTCAGGAGTTGTACAATTTAACACATATATTCTAGTGTTGTACCTCACGGCCAATGACTTTCACCCACACTTTCTCTCCAACATCTACTACTTCAGAGGGACGCTCAACGTGGGCAGATGACATATGTGTTCTGTGAACAAGACCTGCCAATTTGAAAAAAAAATTTATGTGATCCAGAGTTTTTAAATATTTTAACAGGTTAAGAAAAGGGTAGGAGCTGGAGAATCCTTTCTTACCTTGCTTTCTGCTGCCTGGTATTTTAATAAACGCTCCATAGTCAGTCAAATTTGCAACCTGTGGATAATCAGAAATTGGCACAGTAAATGACAGAATATATTAAACCACCATATGTCACAAAAGTAATATACGACAAATGATCTATCACATTTACTAATGTTTATTATATCCACTAAATAATACATACAGCACCTTTATCATTGTAATCAATTTGGAGTGGGGAATACAGCTCTGGCTAAAATTAAGAGACCACTTTCAAATGTTCACTTTGTCTGATTTTTCGCTTTATAGGTATATTTTTGAGTAAAATGTAAATTGTTCTTTTAGTCTACAAACTTCTGACAACATCTCATAATTTCCAAGCAATAAATTTTATATTTTTTTTCTGACAAAGAAAAATGGTCAAAATTAAATAAAAAAACAGTGCTTTCAGACCTCAAATAATGCTAACAAGCTCATAATCATTTAGAAAAAACAATAATGTTTTAACTCGGGAATAACCATGATTTTTAAAAACCGCTTTCATGCGTCTTGGCATGCTTTCCACCAGTCTTTCACACTGCTCCTGGCGCAAAAATTTAAGCAGTTCTTATTTGTTTGATGGCTTGTGACTATCCATCTTCCTCTTGATTACATTCCAGAGGTTTTCAATGGGGTTCAGGTCTGGAGAATGGGTTGCCCATGACAGGGTTTTGATGTCGTGGTCTCTTAATTTCTTGCCGGCGCTGTTTATTGTATGCCTCTACATTAATACAATTTAAAGTCATGACCTGAACCAATATATATTCTTGAATGCAGTATGAGATTGAATCAATCACTAAATATACAATACCATCTGCAGCCCCCGAGGTATATTAAGAGACTCGGCAGCACCCAAGGTGTATATGATGTTCTGCAGCAGCTGATGTGTATACTGTGATGTTCTGCAGCAGCTGAGGTGCTTTTTCTTCTTTCAATGTGTTTTTCTTCTTTATATAACTAACAGGAAAACATGGATTTTTGTGATAACTCGCCGTAAAATCCTTTTCTCCGAGATGCTCATTGGGGGACACAGGTACTGTGGGTGTATGCTACCGCCGCCTGGAGGCTGACACAAATTGAACAAAAAGAGGTTAGCTCCTCCTCCGCCGTATACACCCTCGCCCCGGTTGCGGGCGGAAACCAGTTTAGTGCAACAGCAGTAGGAGAACAACAAAAAATCAGCCTTAATGCAGATAACAATATGTCTGGAAAGGAACCACTCTAACATCAACAAAAATGCAAAAATGCACATTAAATAAAAAAAGCCAACTGGCTATCAGGGTGGGTGCTGTGTCCCCCAATGAGCGTCTCGGAGAAAAGGATTTTACGGTGAGTTTATCACAAAAATCCATGTTTCTCCTTTGTCTCATTGGGGGACACAGGTACTGTGGGACGTCCTAAAGCAGTTCCTGGGTGGGAAGTTGACTCACCAATCCAAGCTACATGCACCTCATATCTAAAGATGCGCCACCGCTACTTGGAGAATCCTTCTACCCAGGCTCGCATCTGCCGAAGCCTGAGTATGGACATTGTAATGTTTAGTAAGCGTGTGCAGGCTGGACCAGGTTGCTGCCTTGCACACCTGTTCCGTCGAAGCCTGGTGCCGAAGCGCCCACTAACCGAGTAGAGTGTGCTCTGATCCCTGCTGGAACCGGCGCACCCCTGATGCGGTAGGCTTCCTGAATAGTTAGACGGATCCACCTGGCTATGGTAGATTTTGAGGCTGCGAGTCCCTTCCTGCGCCCCTCGGGAAGCACGAACAGCGTGTCTATCTGGCGAAAGGGTGCTGTCCGCGACACGTACTGTACCTCCTGAGTGCCTTCACCAGGTCCAATGTGTGAAGAGCTTTTTCCACACGGTGTACTGGCGCTGGACAAAACGAGGGCAAGACAATATCCTCATTAATGTGGAATGAGGAAACGACCTTCGGCAGAAAGGGGGGAGCTGGTCTAAGCACTACCTTATCCCTGTAGAAGGTGAGAAACGGTGCTCGGTAGCATAGGGCCGCCAACCCCGAGACTCGCCTAATGGAAGTTATGGCTACAAGGAATACCACCTTCCAGGAAAGGTACGACAAAGAAATATCTTGAAGAGGTTTGAATGGAGCTTCATGCAGCACACTCAGGACCGGGTCAACGTCCCAGGCGTCCAAAGGTGCCCTATAGGGAGGTACCAAGTGGGAGACTTCCTGGATGAAAGTCCTCACCTGCATACTGAATCCCAAAAAATAGACCAAAATTATAGAGGACACACCTCAAACTATATTAGACTCTCAAAAAACGGAAGTGTGAAACCAGAATATAAATAAAAATCTTTACTGACTACATAATAAAAAAAAAATAATAAAATTCCATTTACATATAAGGACTAAAAATGAACAGAATGAACTCCAAAAGGTCTACACACAAAGGATTTTATATTTATATGCAGCTGCATATGCTTCGGTAGAAAGTATAAAATCACCACATCACAAGAGGATTACAACACATGATAAAATGCATGATATAAATTAACTCCAAGTGGGAACCAAGTAAATCATGTGTGGTATAACAGTAACAATCAAGTGACTGCAAACCTAGCAAAAAAGTTTATTTTCTAAGTGAGTGATAAACAACAGAATATAAGGTGCAATAGTGCACAAGTAGTTAACAATGAAAGTCAGCAGGATATAAAGTGCAATAGTGCAAGAATAAGAAAGCAGGCTATGGTTAATGTAGAGGTGCAAGTACCCAGTATGCTATTAAGTAGCTATATGACCATAATACTGCGCATAAATCTGAGCTGACCATCAATAGTAAGGCATATTTACCGTGTAGACCAGTAGGGAGAGGGCCCCGACGCGTGTTTCGCTAGTAGCTTTTTCCAGGGGGTAGCAATTTTTCGCTGGAAAAGTATGGACAAAGCCGATATCTGTCTCCATAGGGAGCTCGGGGCCAACCCTGAGTCTAGGCCCGACTGGATAAAGGCCAAGATGTTAGGGATAGAAAATGTCAGCGGAGAAAACCCGCAATCTTGACATTAAGCAAAGAAGACCTTCTAGGTGTGATGGTAAATTCTCGCCGAGGTAGGCTTCCGGGTGCTAACCATTGTAGCGACCACCTCGCGCCCAAACCCCGTCTGGGTCAGAATCAAAGATTCAACGGCCATGCCGTCAAACACAAGGCCCCTTAGTTCGGGTGGAAGATTGGGCCCTGGGACAGTAGATCCGGGCGCTATGGGAGACGCCAACGAACGTCGGCGAGCAGCTGCACTAGATCCATGCTCGACGGGGCCAGTCTGGGGCCAGCAGAATCGCTGGAGCCCCTTCTGTTTTGATCTTCGTGACGACCCTCGGAAGTAGTGGCAGTGGGGGGAACAAGTATGGAAGGCGAAACTGGTTCCATGGCAGAACCAACGCATCCACGGCGATCACCCGCGGGTCTTGAGACCGAGCGACGAACATGGGTACCTTGGCGTTTACCCTGGAGGCCATCAGATCCACATCTGGTGTTCCCCACCGTTGGCAAGTCTGCTGAAAGACTTCGGGGTGCAGAGACCATTCCCCGGCCGCGACACCCTGCCGGCTGAGGAAGTCTGCCGCCCAGTTTTCCACGCCCAGGATGTGGACAGCCGATATCACCGAATGGTTCCTCTCGGCCCAGTGAAGCACGTGTCCCACCTCGCGCATAGTTGCCCTGCTGCGGGTGCCCCCTTGATGATTTACGTAAGCCACCGCCGTGGCATTGTCCGATTGAATCCGGACGGGCGTCCTGCTAGAAGGTGCTGAAAATGTTGCAGCGCCAGCCGGAACGCTCGTATTTCCAACAAGTTGATCGGGTGGCATGCCTCCTGTTGCGACCATTGCCCCTAGGTCGTGTGGTGGCAAAAAACTGCTCCCCAGCCGAGGAGGCTGGTGTCGTTTGTGACCACTAACCACTGGTCTGGGGGAAAGGGTTTCCCTGTAGAAGGGAGGAACTGACTGTCCACCACTCTAGTGACTGTCTGACCTGAGAGGACAACCGACACCAATGATCGAGCGTGAACGGGTTGTTGTCCCAGGATGACAAGAGGGCGTGCTGTAGGGGGCGCAGATGAAATTGGGCAAACGGAAACGCTTCCATTGCTGCCACCATTTTCCCTAGTACCCTCATCCCAAACCGTACCTAGTACCCTCATCCCAAGGGCTTTGTCTTGAGGGAGAATTACCAACCCTCGGGAGGTGTTGAAGATCATCCCTAAAAAAAGAAATCCTCTGGGCTGGGACAAGAGATGATTTCTTCCTGTTGACCAACCACCCTAAGCGGGAGAGGGTATCTAGCATGATGCCGACACTCTCCTCGACTGCCCGAAATGAGGGGCCCTTCACCAAGAGGTCTAAGTATGGCAAGACGACTTATGCCCCGAGAGTGTAAGATGGCCATGACGACTGCCATAACCTTTGTGAACACTCTGGGGGCGGTGGCTAGCCCGAAGGGCAGTGCTGCAAACTGGAAATGTCGGCCATAGATGGCAAAACGTAGAACTCTTTGATGCAGAGGAAAAATGGGGACGTGCAGGTAGGCATCCTGGATGTCGATAGAGGCCAAGTATTCTCCTTGCCCCATGGCCAATATAACTGAACGGAGAGATTCCATTCGGAAATGTTTGATCCTGACGAACTTGTTCAGGATCTTCAGGTCCAAAACAGGCCTGACTGACCGATCCTTTTTGGGGACTGCGAACAGATTGGAATAAAAGCCCTGAGCCTTCTCGTGCTCTGGCATGGGAATAATGACTCCGTTGTGCTGGAGTGACTCGATGACTCCTATCAACGCCCTTGCCCTCCCTTTTGGGATGACAGGTAAGACAGAACCGTTTTGGGGGGAACCTGACAAACTATCTTGTACCCCGAGGACACCAGTTCCGTCACCCATGAGTAGTGTGCTACCGTGACCCAGACGTGGAGAAACCAGAGCAGGCGGCCGCCTACTCTGCTGATGTTGCCTAAAAAGTGCTCTGAGTCATTTAGCTGAGGATCTCTGGGACCTGGTTCCCCTTGACCTGGGCTGGCGAGCATGCATCCTCCCCAACGGGTTGGCTTGGTTGGAGCGATGGAACTGGTTGCTGCTGTCCACCCGGGACTGCGAAAGGCCCGAAACCATGCCTGAGCCTGGTGGCGAAACAGCGGCTTGACCCTTTGTTGCAGGAGGAAACTGCTCTTTCCCCCTGTAGCATCGGAGATGAGCTGGTCTAACCTTTCCCCGAATAGGCGGCCACCTTGATAAGGCAGGGAAGTTAAGGACTTCTTGGAAATTGAATTGGCCCGCCATGTCCTTAACCATAGGGCCCTCCTCGATTATACGTAGTGAGGCCTCAAAAGTTGGGGTCGCACTTACCCCGGTCCTGTGTCCCCCACATGTCCTTGCCGCGCGCTGCTCCTCTCCGATGTGCGCGCTGTGGATGGGCCGAACGAGGCAGCCATCCTTTCCCGGTTGCGGCCTACCCTGGAGTGAAGCCGGGGGCTCAATTTATTCGGCGCCCGCCCAGGCCACGGAGGGCGGGCTGCCGGAAGTGACATTGCGCAGGGAGGGCGGGACTTCCGCCCGCGGCCTAACACCGGCCGAAGCCGCGGGCTGGATTTTTAGCGTACGCCCACGGAGGGGTGGCGGGCGGGCAGGCAGGCCGCCGCATACCAAGGAAGGAACCCGGCGTCCGGCATGCCGCCAGGGACGGGGAGCCTGAATATGGACCTTTGCGCACCGCTGCTCCTCGACCGCATGAAGCTAAGGGCTCCAGCCCTCTGGACGCTGCCGCAGAGCCCTCCCAGCCATCACCTCCATGATGACTTCGCCGATCAGGTAGGGGAGGGGGGCGATATCCAGGACAGTGCAGGCACCCTAGCTCAGTCCTCCTTCCAGGAATGAGGAGAGGGCCAGTCCGTCGCCTTGCAGCATCACCGTCTAGCGTTGGTGGAGCAGTGGGGGGCCGCTCGGACTGTCTTGTGCCTCTGTACAGCTCATGGTTTCAATACCTAGGGGTGGTCAGGGCTAAGTCCGGCATCATGTCCCACGTCGCGGGAGAGGATACGTGGAGGGACACTCACACGTGCTCTCCCGTTGATGGTTTGGGGAAATCAGACCCTTTCAATAGGGTCCGTTGCCCCTGTCTCATCTTCATAGAAAAAAAAAAACGATCTGGGGAAATCGGCCCAGATATGTCCCACGGTGCGGGAGATGGTACGTGGAGGCGATACTCATACGTGCTCGCCCGTTGTTGGTTTGGGGAGATCGGACCCTTTCAATAGGGTCCGTCGCCCGTCTCATCTTCACAGAAAAAGAAAAGAAAAAAAAAAAAAAGTCTGGAGAAAATCAGACGTGTGTGCCTCCAACAGACGCTAAGCATAAAACTGGTTTCCGAACGCAATCGGGGTGAGGGTGTATGCGGCGGAGGAGGAGCTAACCTCTTTTTGTTCACTTAGGCTAGTTTCACACTAGCGTTTATTCCACGCAGCGCACTGCGCCGCTAAGCCCCGCCCCCTGCCGGCTCCCTGCCCGCCCCATCCGGTCATCGCCGCCTACTATCGCACATGGACGCTTGCGATCTGCGCATCCTATCTTTAGCATAGGGTGCGCAGATCGTGCGCTAGTAGGATTTTGGCATACGCTGCGCACTTTTGAAGGTGCGCCGAACGCAACATGTTGCATTTCGGCGCGCCTTCAAAAGTGCGCAGCGCACGTCAAAATCCTACTAGCGCACGGCCAGCGCACGATTTGCCCACCCTATGCTAAAGATAGGGTGCGCAGATCGCAAGCGTCCATGTGCGATAGTAGGCGGCGATGACCGGATGGGGCGGGCAGGGAGCCGGCAGGGGGCGGGGCTTAGTGGCGCCGTGCGCTGCGTGGAATAAACGCTAGTGTGAAACTAGTCTTAGTGTCAGCCTCCAGGCGGCGGTAGCATACACCCACAGTACCTGTGTCCCCCAATGAGACGAAGGAGAAATCACCAGTGGCAAATCTGCACCAATATCTAATCAACACAGTGTGGATATGATTTACAGATTTTCTTTCAATTTGTTGATAGGAATTTAAAAAATTATTCTCAACAATTGCATATTGTGTGAACTATGCCCTTATTACTGAAGGGGTTATTCAGGATCACACCTGTCCACTAGTCCTATACATGGCTGCTGCAGAACATCATAATACACATTATCTGCTGCAGATCATCAATATGCACACCTCAGCTGCTGCAAAAGCTCATCCTACATACCTTAGGTGTTGGCTATTATAATATATATCAGCTTCTGCATGACCTCAGTTTACACATCGGTGCCGCAGAACAGCATGATACATACCTCAGTTGCAGAACCTCATAATACACATCTCAGGTGCTGCACGATCTCATAACATAAATCCACTAATCACTAGAGATGGGCAGACCCCTGGATGAACTTTACTGTTCGGGTTTGCCCATCTCTAATCAAATATAACGCACAGTGAACAGCGTAGAAAATAAATAAAAACCAATTCTTGACCTGCTATTGATTTGCTCATTCTGCCTCCCAAAGATTGCAGTAAGGCTCGGCTCACATTTATCCTGCGCTCAGTGCTGAGCGCTTACACTGGGGTTTCTGTGTAAATCTCTGAAATACATGATTCAGATGAACCGCTGCTAGAAGATTCACTATAATGAGGCAGAAGGAGACACTATGTCTGGCCTATGATCCTGTGGTGTCCGTCTTTTTAGGCGTGCAAAAAAGCGCAGTCGACCACTGTTTTGTGCCTTTCTGAAAAGAAGGACACTAATGAACAGAGGCTAAACGGAGTCCAGAGTAACTCATTATAGTGAATGGATCCTTTGGGGGTTTCATCAGAATTACATAATTTGGAGATTAAGATGGAAAACGCGATCTAAGTGCTCAGCATAGAGCACAGGCTAAGTGTAAATTTTATTTAAAAGTCAACTTCATTCACAACAAAAAAAAACAAACCCCCACTTAGTTTCGTCATTTATCAATGAAAATACCTGGGGGCTTTCATATTACTGAAGGCACAAAGGCTCTGGAAAAGCGCTATGGCTCCCCCCCAAAACAGAAATCCAGAAAAATCTGCACTCCTAAATTAGACTGTCCCCTTCATTTCTGTGCCCCAAAATGTGCCTTAACCAGGGCTGTGAAGTCGGAGCCCATTTTGGTGGAGTCGGAGTCATGGAAATTGAGGAGTTGGAATCAGAGATCCACAATGTTTGGCATTTCTCTAGCAACGAGAGTCTGCTTAATTTACGGTGTGCATGTCTCCAGAAGCATGAGCTGGGGACAATGTATGGGCACTACAATGGAAGATTTGCAATTTTCTCTCATCAACATGACACTCAAAATGGAGTCAAAATAATCACTACACCTGTAGATGAATTGCCAGAGGGGTGAAATTTCCAAAATGTGGCCACTTGAAAGGGCGGAGGGTTGCTGTTCCGGCACTAAAGGGCTCAGTATATGGAGTCCACAAACTACTCTACAAAAATTTGTTCTCCAAGAGTAAAATAGCGCTCCTTCCCTCCAGAATCTCTCCATGTGGCTGAGCAGTACTGTACAGTCACATTAAGGTTATTGCGACGTTCAGCAGAAATTGAGACAAATTTTGGTGCCATTTGGGACTATAACAAATTTTTTTTGTCGTAAAAAATATATATATTTTTTTGTTCGCCCAATGGTATTAACTGTGACACACCTATGGTGTCAATATGATCAGTGCACCCTTAAATGAATTCATTGAGAGGTGTAGTTTAATAAACGAGGTCACTTATGGAGGGTGGGGCAGGGTTCTGCTGTTCTGACACCTCTGTCAATGAGACATGGCACCTGCAACCCATAGCAGAAAAATTTGCACTACAGTATGGTGCTCCGTCCCTTTTGAGCTTTCCTGATTACAGGTAGGGTATTGGAGCACTCAGTAGAAATTATACAATGAACAGTGCAGTCAATTTTTTCCTATTAGCCCAATAAAAATTAAAAACTTGGGGTTAAAACAATATTTTAGTGCTAAAAATGTAATTATGCGTTCATCACCACTCAATGGTATAAAATTTTGTGAGGCATATCTGGTATCGCAGCACCCCTAGATAAATTCATTGATAAGTGTAGGTTGTAAAGGGTTGTCATGTGTGTGTGTGTGTGTGTGTGTGTGTGTGTGTGTGTGTGTGTGTCTGCTTTTCTAGCATGTCAGGGGAGCTTCCAATGTGATATGGCACACTTAAACCATTCCAGCAAACTCTGGAATGTGGAAGTTTTGACCACATATAGGGTCTTTACATACTCAAGAGAAATTGCTTAACACATTGTTTTCTCCTATTATCCCTTTTGTAACTGAAAAACTTGGGGCCAAAGCAACATTTTATTAGAAAAAAAAATATTTTTCATTTACTCAACGCAATGTTATACAATTCTCTGAATTACCTGAGGGTTAAAAATGCTCACTACACCCCTAGATGACTTCCTCAGGAGGTGTAGTTTCCAAAATAAGGATCAACTGTGGGGTTTTCTGTTTGGCATGTCAGGGGCTCTTCAAATGTGACATGACGTCCACAAACTATTCCAGCCAAAATGGCGCCTAAACAGATATTTCCCCCACATATGGGGCATTGTCATACTCAAGATGATTAATGCATTTCAGAGAACTGGTGCAAGAAGTCTTGGGAGGTTCAGATTTTTGAGGATGTTAGTCTTAAGTCATTATTAACATTCAGTGCATGCCTTCTCCTATCTCTTTCCAATGTGCTCTCTGGAATGCACGGTCTGTGCGTAACAAACTGACTTACATTCATGATTTTTTTCTCTCTAATTCACTTAACCTTCTGGCTATTACAGAAACCTGGACCCAGCATTCAGACACCACCGCTGCTGCCGCTCTCTCGTTTGGTGGGCTAAAATTTTCACATACTGCCAGACCTGAGAACAGACAGGGTGGAGGTGTTGGTTTGCTCCTTTCATCACAATGTGCTTTCCAGGTCATCCCCCCGGTTCCCTCACTTACATTACCTTCCTTTGAAGTCCACGCAGTCAGACTCTTTAAGCCCTTCTCCTTACGAGTGACGGTTGTCTATCGCCCTCCAGGCTCCTCCCACCAGTTTCTATCCTGTGACATCCCCACCCTCATCATGGGAGACTAACATCCCCATCAATGATCCCCTCTCCCAATCTGCCTCTCATCTTCTTCTTTCTCTAACTTCTTCATTCGGCCTCTCACAGTTTACTAATTCTCCTACACACGAGGACGGGAATACTCTGGACCTGGTTTTCTCCCGTCATGGCTCACTGCACGACTTTACTAACTCCCCTCTCCCGCTCTCGGACCACAACCTTCTTTCCTTCTCAGTCAAGAATTGTCTCCTCACCCGGGACAGCCCTACTTACCACACTTATCGGAATACACGTACCATTAATACCCAGCAGCTTATGGACAATCTCCACACATCTTTAGCCCCCATCTCCTCTTCTCCTGTCCAGACTTAGCATTGTCGCACTTCAATAATACACTGAAGAATGCCCAAGATGAAGCAGCACCTTCTACACACAGAGACCCGACACAGACAATGGCAGCCCTGGCACACAATGCAAACACGCTTTCTTCAGCGCTGCTCAAGGTGTGCAGAGCGGCAGTGGAGAAAATCTCTTAGCAGAAGACTTCATCCACTATAAGTTCATGCTCAAAACCTATAACTCTGCCCTTCATCTGGCCAAACAATCCTACTTCACCACCCTCATCACCTCGCTATCCAACAACCCAAGACGACTTTTTGATACCTTAAACTCCCTCCTGAAACCTAAAGTACAGGCCCCCATCACCAACCTCAGCAGTGAGGATCTGGCCACTTATTTCCTAGAAAAAAATCAACCACATCCATCAGGATATCTCATCCAATCTCCTCAGTGCCTGGATCCCCTTCCCTGCCGCACCTCAAGCTCACTAGATATCTTTGAGCCTGTTTCAGAAGAAGAAGTTTCCAAGCTACTCGCTTCCGCTCGGCCTACAACCTGCAACAGTGACCCCATTCCTTCACAACTCCTGCAGTCTCTCTCACCAGTGGTCACCACTCACCTGACATATTTAACCTCTCTCTTTCTTCAGGTATATTTCCCCTCCTCATTTAAACATGCCATCATAATCCCTCTACTTAAAAAGCCATCCCTGGGCCAGAACTGCACTGCTAACTACAGACCTGACTCTAACCTTTCCTTCATCTCTAAACTCCTGGAACGCTTTGGTCCACTCCCGTCTAATCCGCTATCTCTCAGATAATTCTCTTCTCGACCCCTTAAAATCTGGTTTCCGCTCTTTACACTCTACTGAAACTGCCCTCACTAAAGTCTCTAATGATCTAATTACAGCTAAATCTAAAGGTCATTGCTCCCTGCTGATTCTCCTGGATCTCTCTGCCGCATTTGACACTGTGGATCACCAGCTCCTCCTCACTATGCTCCGCTCTATAGGGCTCAATGACACAGCCCTCTCCTGGTTCTCCTCCTACCTCTCTGACCGCTCCTTCACTGTATCTTTTGCCGGCTCCTCTTCCTCTCCTCGTCCCCTATCGGGGTCCCGCAGGGCTCAGGCCTAGGCCCCCTCCTCTTCTCTCTATACACTGCCCCTATAGGACAATCAGCAGATTTGGGTTCCAGTATTATCACTATGCTGATGACACCCAATTATACACTTCTTCCCCTGACATCACCCCTACTCTAATTCAAAATACCAAGGATTGTCTGTCTGCTGTCTCTAACATCATGTCCTCCCTCTATCTGAAACTAAATCTCTCCAAAACTGAACTTCTTGTGTTTCTCCCCTCTACTAACCTCACTCTACCTAACATCGAAATAACCCTGGAAGGTTCAACCATAACTCCCAAGCAGCATGCCCGCTGTCTTGGGGTCATATTCGACACTGAACTTTCCTTTACTCCCTATATCCAGTCACTCACTCGCTCTTCTCACCTGCATCTTAAAAACATCTCCAGAATCCGACCTTTTCTCACCTTTGAAACTGCTAAGACTCTTACTGTTGCTCTTATTCATTCTCGTCTGGACTACTGTAACTCTCTTCTGATCGGCCTCCCTCTTACCAAACTTTCTCCTCTCCAATCCATCTTGAATGGGGCAGCCAGGGTCATATTTCTGTCCAGCCGCTTCACCGATGCCTCCATCTTGTGGCAGTCATTACACTGGCTACCTATTCGCTACAGGGTCCAGTATAAACTCATCTCTCTCACCCACACAGCTCTCCACTGTTCTGCACCACCTTATATCTCCTCTCTCATCTCTGTCTATCGCCCTACACATGCCCTCCATTCTACAAATGACCTAAGACTAACATCCCCCGTAATCCGAACCTCGCACCTCTGTCTCCAAGACTTCTCTCGTGCTGCTCCAGCTCTCTGGAATACACTTCCCCAGACGATCAGACTGATACCTAGCCCCGATCTCTTCAAGCGCGCTTTGAAAACCCATCTCTTCAAACAAGCCTACCACATCAACTACTCAGTAAACTAACTTTGCCCTGTTCCCTCCTTCCAAATATTATTCTGAATCTGCACCCTACTATTCATCTGTCTCCACACCCTCCATGCACACGATAACTGCACTTGATACTTGACTATTGCACTTAAACACACGGGCTGATGACCAGATCATGCAGCTTTATATGAAAATCCCTATTTATTATAATTGCCAGACCTGAATTAGCAAAATTAACAAGCACTTTTCACCTACTGTGTCCCCCCCCCCCATTTCCTTGTAGATTGTAAGCTTGCGAGCAGGGACCTCACTCCTAATGTCACTGTTTAAATTGTATTGAATTTATTGTCTGTACATGTCCCCGCTTAATTGTAAAGTGCTGCGGAATATGTTGCCACTATATAAATAAAAATTATTATTATTATTATACGGGGACAGAGGTCACAGGTAGGTAGAGTGATAAACAGAGATGAGAGAGATGTAGGGTTGTGCAGAACTGGAGAGCTTTCCGGTGAGAGTGATAAGTTTACTCTGTAGCGGATGGGCAACCAGCGCATTGACTGGCAAAGGGTAGAGGCAAAGCAGTTGGAGAGGAATATGATCATGGCTGCTGCGTTCATGTTGGATTGGAGAGGGTAGAGTTTGGTGAGAGGGAGACCGATTAGAAAAGAGTTGCAATAGTCCAGACGAGAATGAAAAAGAACCACATTAAGAGTTTTTGCAGAGTCAAAGGCAAGAAAAAGTTGAATTCTGGAGATGTTTTTCAGGTGTATCGGTCATGAGCGAGTGATTGAATGTAGAGGGTGAAGAAAAGAAAAGATCATGTCAAAACACATATAAACCTTAGAACGACATACCACAGACTCAATACCGATGGACCACGTGTAGGGACCCCCTAACGCGCATTTTGCGTTATTGCTTCTTCGGAAGCCCAATCATGTACTACCTTGTAATCTTTATGTTTTAATTCACTGTTGTTGTGTTCAATAAAGATTTGTCTATTATTATCTAATAGAGGTCTTCAGCTTTTTTGATAGGATGATTTAATGATTAGTTAGGTGACCTAGTACTTTCTGCCCAGGTATCAGATATTCAGTAGAGAATTTAGTAAGGGCAGTATCAGTAATGTGTAAGGGTATGTGTACACAAAAGTTTTTTGGCTCTGCGGATTTTGTTGTGAAAACCGCAGATAAATCCGCAGGACTAAAGTCCTGCGGTTTATCTGCGGTTTTGCCCTGCGGTTTCACACCTCATAATGGATGAGGTGTGAAACTGCAGCGTTTCTGCACTAAAGAACTGACATGCTGCGAATTGTAAACCGCAGCAAAACCGCGTGGAAAAATCCGCAGCATGTGCACAGCGTTTTACAGTTTACCATTGAAAACAATGGTACTGTACAACGCACCTAAATCTGCTGCGGACCCGCAGCTGCAGAAACGCTGCGGATCCGCAGCAGAGTCCGCACCGTGTGCACATAGCCTTAAGAGACAAAACTGGATTGTAAAGAGTTAAGAAGAGCATTATCTGAAATTAAGCAGATTAGACGGGTGTTGACCAAAGGATCCAGAAGTTTAAAAATAATAATATTAATTTTTATATAGCGCCAACATATTCCGCAGTGCTTTACAGTTTGCACACATTATCATCACTGTCCCCGATGGGGCTCACAATCTAAATTCCCTATCAGTATGTCTTTGGAATGGGAGGAAACCGGAGTACCCGGAGGAAACCCACGCAAACACGGGGAGAACATACAAACTCCTTGCAGATGTTTTCCTTGGTGGGTTCGAACCAAAAAGCTAGCCACTGAGCCACCGTGAAGGAGATTAGAGACAGGTCTTTAGTTAGCAGAGCAGTTCTGATCAAGGGATGTTTTATTAAGTAATGGGTGTATGCTGGCATGTTTGAAGGATGAGGGAAAGATACCTGATGATAGAGAGGTTAAATATTTTAGTTATGTGAGTGATGACAGCCGAGGAAACGGACTGAAGGAAATGTAAAGGAATAGGGTCACTGGTGCAAATAATATGGCGAAAAAATGTGAAGAGTCTTTTGAAATAACTTGTCAGATCATCAGCGCGGAGGCTGGTGGTTGAGGCGGGAGTAAAAAGTGTCAAAGTAGTTTAGGATTGTTGGACAGTGAGGTGATAAGGGAGTTAACCCCTTCCTGACCTCTGACCCACTATTCCGTCCATGTGACCTTGGATTTAATCCCCATGGACGGAATAGTATGTCATGCCCTTTAACTCTTTCGCGCCAGAGCCTGTTTTTGCCTTCGTGACCGGGCCAATTTTTTCAATTCTGACCAGTGTCACTTTATGAGGTCGTAACTCTAGAACACTTCAACAGATCCTGGTGATTCTGAGACTGTTTTCTCGTGACATATTTTACTTCATGTTAGTGGTAAGGTAACATTTGTTTGATATGACTTGCGTTTGTTAAAAAAAAAAGAAAATTTTGCGAAAATTTTGAAATTTTCAAACTTTTAATTTTTATGTCCTTAAATCAGAGTCATATCGCAAAAAATAGTTAATAAATAACATTTCCCACATGTCTACTTTACATCAGCACAATTTTGGAAACAATTTTGTTTGTTTTGTTAGGAAGTTATAAGGGTTAAAAGTTGACCAGAGATTTCTCATTTTTACAACAAAATTTACAAAACCATTTTTTTTTAGGGACCACCTCACATTTGAAGTCAGTTTGGGGGGTCAATATAACAGAAAATACCCAAAAGTGACACCATTCTAAAAACTGCGCCCCTCAAGGTGCGCAAAACCACATTCAATAAGTTTATTAACCCTTCAGGTGCTTCACATGAATGAATGAAATGTGGAAGGAAAAAATAAACATTTAACATTTTTTCAAAAACATTTTAATTCAGAAACACATTTTTTAAAATGTATTTATTTTCACAAGTGTAAAAAGAGAAAATGAACCACAAATTTTTTTGTGCAATTTCTCCCCGTATGTGGGGGTAAACCACTGTTTGGGCACACAATAGAGCTTGGAAAGGAAGGAGCGCCGTTTGATCTTTTCAATGCAGAATTGGCTGGAATTGAGATCGGACGCCGTGTCGCGTTTGGAGAGCCCCTGATGTGCCTAAACAGTGGAAACCCCCCACAAGTGACCCCATTATGGAAACTAGACCACTCAAGGAACTTATCTAGATGTGTGGTGAGCACTTTGAACCCCCAAGTGCTTCACAGAAGTTTATAACGTAGAGCAGTGAAAATAAAAATCATATTTCTTCCACAAAAATGATCTTAACGTCCCAAAATTTTAATTTTCCCAAGGTTAGCAGGTAATTAGAGAAATTAGACCGCTAAAGTTGTTGTGCAATTTGTCCTGAGTACGGCAATACCCCACAAGTGGGGGTAAATCACTGTTTGCTCAGAAAGGAAGGGGTGCCGTTTGACTTTTTCCATGCAGAATAGGCTGGAATTGAGATCGGACGCCATGTCGCGTTTGGAGAGCCCCTGATGTGAACTTGGATTTGGTTTAATAAGCTTCTAAATAAAAATGTATTGAAATTAAAAAAAAAAAAAAAACTCAAAAAAATTTCTGAATTACTGTTGTTTGGTAATTTTGCCTCCCCAAAAATGACCGAAAATGATACCAATGAAAAAGTCAACTTCTGCAAAAAACAAGCCTTCACATGACTGTCTACCGAAATAGGGAAAAATTATAGCTATCAAAGTATTGCAATGCAAAAACTAGTTTTTGCAAAAAAAAAAAGTTTTATTTTTTACATCGTTCCTCGTGTAGTATAAGTTTATTTTTCGGGTCGGTGCGACTACAGCGATACCAGATTTATATCGGGTTTTTATGTTTGGCTGCTGCCGGTTCTCTGCCGGCGGTCCCGTGGAGTGTCACTCCAGGACTCGATACCGCTTCCCCCCAGAGGGAAAGGGAAATCACCTCGCTGGGAGTACTCAAAGGGGGGAAGAAGTAGGGCTCCCCCGTCTTGCTCCGGACAAAGTTCCAGAAGCAGGAGACAATGATGCCATACCTGTAGGGGGGCGCCTCAGACACTTTGTGGAGACATGGCAACTCATCTCCCAAAACCCCTGGGTCCTCAATAGAATCTCCCAGGGTTATACCCTCGAATTTACAGAAACCCCCCCAGCACGATTCATGGTTACAGAACCCCGTTCCAGAGCCATAATAGATCCTATATGGGCAGACATAAGGGACCTGTTAAAAACAGAAGTAGTGGTTCCAGTCCCAGAAGTAGAGAGGCCAGGGCCACTATTCCACACTCTTCACGATAAAAAAAACCGTCGGGGGAAAGCAGAACCATCATAAACTTAAAACCACTAAATCAATGGGTTCGGTACAAAAAATTCCAAATGGAGTCCCTGAAGACCGCCATCCCTCTAATAGACCAGAACGCTTCCATGTGCACTATAGATATAAAGTGCGCATAATATCACGTTCCTATCCATCCTCAATCTCAGAGGTTCCTACGCTTTGCTCTAAAAAAAAGGGGGCAAATGCTACCACTTTCAGTTTCAGGCTCTTCCGTTCGGCTTGGCATTAGCACCTCGAGTTTTTACGAAACTGGTCGCCGAAGTCGTAGCAGACTTGAGACAGAGAGGCATAATCATTGTGCCTTATTTAGACGACTTCCTGGTAATATCCCGTTCAGCATCGGAGTTAAGAGAACAACTCATCTCAATAATTTTCAGCCTCGAGAGCCTAGGTTGGATCCTAAACAGAGAAAAATCAGACCTGCAGCCCAGTACCCGGAAGAGATTCCTGGGAGTCACGCTAGACTCCGAAAGAAGAGTCTCATTCTTGCCGGAAGAGAAGAAACCCATCATGGGCAAGGGTCGTCAGTTTGGCCAGTACCAGGTTTCAATAAGAACCGCAATGGAGATCTTGGGCACCCTAACTGCATGCATACCCTGCGTCATGTAGAGCCAGGCTCAACAAGAATCCTGCAGAGGGAGATCCTGTCAAAATGGGACAGACGGCAGTCCTCGCTGGACAAGAAGTTCAGACCGTCCCCGGCTTTGAGATCATCTCTGAGATGGTGGGTCAGTCACAGAAACACCAGCCAGGGGGTTCCTTGGTTCCTGTCCCCATGCGTCACCATCACCACGGATGCCAGCAGAGGAGGATGGGGAGCCCACCTAGAGGGAAGATACTTTCAGGGAACATGGCCCAAGAACATCAGCTTACAGTCCTCAAATTACCGAGAACAACGAGCGGTTTGGGAGACACTGAAAAGAAACAGTTGCAGCCTACAGAACCGACATATAAAGATCATGTTGGACAACTTGACCACAGTAGCCTTCCTACGCCACCAGGGGGGCCCAAGGCACGGGAAACTTCAGGATCTAGCAGCCCGCATCCTCACCTGGGTGGAGAGCAACTCTCTCTCCCTGTCAGCAGTGCACCTAGAAGGCTCCCAAAACAACATAGCCGACTATCTAAGCAGGCAGGAAGTCCGGGCCACCGAGTGGGAGCTAAAGGAGGAGATCTTCAGAGATTTGTGCCATCGCTGGGGGACACCCCAACTGGACCTCTTTGCGACAAGGAAAAACACCAAGTTAAAGAAGTTCTACTCCCTCAATCCGGCGGACCATCCAGAAGAAGTCGACGCCCTGAACCAGAGTTGGAGAGGGGGACTTCTATACGGGTTTCCACCGATCGCCATAATACCGAGGGTTCTCAGGAAGATCCAGGAGGAGAGAGCTCGGGTGATGCTAGTTGTACCCTTTTGGCCCAGGCGGAGTTGGTTTCCCCTCCTCAAGAAGATGGCTCAGAGGGGGCCACTCCATCTACCAGCAACGTCAGACTTGCTTTCTCAAGGCCCAGTGCTACACCCAAACCTAGGAAGCCTACAACTGGCAGCATGGATCCTGAGAGGGACATCCTAAGGTCCAATGGCTTCTCGGACCGAGTGATCTCCACATTGCAGGCCAGCCGTAAACCTATTACAAGAGCAATATATTGTAAGATCTGGAGGAGATTCTGCTCGGAAAGTGGTAGCGCCCCCTTAGATTTGTCTCGGCCAAACATCCCTCAGATCCTGGACTTCCTACATGCAGGGTTTGATAAAGGCCTGACCCCGAGCACACTCAAAGTCCAGATAGCGGCCTTAAGTACCTTTTTCAAATTCTCTCTATCCTCCCATCCATGGATAGCACGATTTACAAAAGCCACACAGAGATTAAGACCCAGATTGAGAAAAACTATCCCCCCGTGGGACCTAAATCTGGTACTCAACACGCTGTGTAGGCCCCCTTATGAGCCAATTTCAGAGATGGACATTTCAAAGCTCACACAAAAAACAGCATTTTTGGTAGCTATCACCTCAGCCAAACGTTTAGGTGAGATACAGGCCCTCTCAGTCCAAAATCCCTACATTCAGATCTTCGAGGACCACATAATGCTCAAACTAGACACAAGGTTTCTCCCTAAGGTAGTGTCTCTGCAGAATCTAAACCAGGAGATTGTCCTACCCTCATTTTGTCCAGCCCCAAAGAACGATAAAGAAAAACTGTTTCATTCACTGGATGTTAGACGTACGGTCACCCGCTACCTAGAAGTCACCCGGGATTGGCGACAGGACACAAAACTATCCAGTACGGCGGTAAAAATAGAGGTAAAAGCGTGGCTACACATATTCTGGCAAGGTGGATAACAGCAGTAATTTCCTCGGCATACGAGGCCGAAGGCTTGCCCGTACCTGAAGGGCTTAGAGCCCATTCCACCAGGGCGATAGCGACTTCGTGGGCAGAGAGGGCGGGGGCCTCAGTAGAACAGATATGCAAGGCCGCCACCTGGTCTACACAGAACACTTTCTGTAGACACTATAAATAGGACACTAACAGCTAGCCAGTCGACCTTCGGTCGTAAAGTGCTACAAGCAGTAGTCCCACCCTAAGCAAATTCCTACTTTGGTATTCCCCATGGTGCTGTCAGGATAGGACATCCTGGAAAACGGAGATTAGACCTACCGGTAATGTTATTTCCAGGAGTCCATCCTGACAGCACTGGTAGTTCCCCCCCTATGATTTGTATTGGTATCATTATGCTTGTACTAAATCTCAATAATTTTTAATTGCATCCATACTGGTGTGGTACCTTGGAAAATCACTGGAGTGTGGTGTGGGAGGGGACCTTTTAACCTCTCATGCATTTCCTGTCCCTGTAAGGATGAAAGGACAACCCCCCATGGTGCTGTCAGGATGGACTCATGGAAATAACATTACCGGTAGGTCTAATCTCCGTTTTTTCTAGATTTCTGCTGACATAGTCATGTTACGGCTTGTTGTCTGCAGGACGAGCTGACATTTTTATTGGTCCCATTTTCGGACACATGACATTTTTTGATTGCTTTCTATTCTGAAGTTTTGAAGGCAAAATTAGCAAAAAAACAGTAATTCTGGAATTAGGTTTTTTTTATGCCCTTCCACGTGTGGTAAAATTGATAAGGAAGCTTTATTCTTTGGGTCAGTAGGATTACAGCAAGACGGCTTTTTTTATGTTCTGTCACTTTTACACAAACTATTTACGATAATAGAAAAAAATAATTACTTTAGAATTGCTTCATTCTGAGAGCTGTAACTTTTTTATTTTTCCGCTGATGGACCTATATGGTGGCTTTTTTTGCGGGACAACATGGTGTTTTCAGTCATACCGTTTTTAGTTTACATTCATCTTCTTGATCGCGTTTTATTTTAATTTTTGTTTTGTTCTGCGGTATGATGAAAAAAGCATCTTTTTTGCCTTGTTTTTATTTATTTTTTTACGGTGATCACTGAAGGGGTTAACCAGTGGGACAGTTTTATAGGGCGAGACGTTCTGAAAGCAGCAATACCATATGTATATTTTCCACAAAAATATTTAATTTATTGGTAAAATAGATTTTTATTTTTGTGAATTTTTTTTTTACTGCAGTGTAATCGCAGTTATAAAGCATTGCAATGGTTTTTAACTGTCAGTGCTGCACTGACACAAGCTTGTTAGACCATGAGCTGTACATGATCTAGCAAGCTTGCTAGCCCTGGTGACCCAATGTCATCATGACGATATTGGGTCACCATGGCAATGACTGGCCCCTTGCTACGACATCACAGGGGAGCCGATCGGTGGGGAGAGGGAATCCCCTCCTTATCCCTACCTTCCAAATGCTGTGATTGAAATGGATAGCAGCATTAGGGGGTTAAAGTACTGGTAGCGGTAAGAGCACCGCTCCTGGCAGTGAGAGGCGGATGTAAGCTATAATGTTAGCTGAACGTCCGGCGGCGATCGCACACAAACAGGTGCGAAACAGACGCTTTGCACAATCTCTCCTGCACCCTGCATTCTCCTGCGTACCATATGGATGTCCCGTTATTGAAAAATAACAGACTTTCCATTTTAGAAAGAAGTGGCGAGTGCTGCTCTGTTTCTACAAAAGACTGTTGTGTTATACTTGTGAGCTAGTGCCACGATCTTCCTTATTTGCTTGCAAATGCTCTAACAAAGGGAAACAGTTTTATATGTGTGGCAAGTCGTTAGCTGGTGCCACAGCTCTCCTGTTTCAAGTGTGAACCACGAAACATTGATGTATGAATCTGGCCTATATCAATTTAGCTAAGATATCAAAAAAAGCCTCCAGCCTGTGTGTGTGTCCTCGGTAAACTAAGCAAAAACAATGGGGTTTAGCACTAGCAGGCAATTTTGCACAGGGCACCATTCAGCCTAAGGCCTGTTATGTGTGAGAGATGTATCCCTGATCTAACCTCCTGCATGATTTAGGAAGTGCTGTAAGATTAGAGAGCACAGATTTCTAACCATTCATACACCCTTCAGCAGACTAAACTTCCCAGGACACACCTCAATTGTGGCCTATATCATTATAATACACCTCAGCTGCTGAATAAGCTCATAATACACACCTCAGCTGCTGAATAAGCTCATAATACACACCTCAGCTGCTGAGTAAGCTCATAATACACACCTCAGCTGCTTAATAAGCTCATAATACACACCTCAGCTGCTGAGTAAGCTCATAATACACACCTCAGCTGCTGAGTAAGCTCATAATACACACCTCAGCTGCTGAGTAAGCTCATAACACACACCTCAGCTGCTGACTAAGCTCATAATACACACCTCAGCTGCTGACTAAGCTCATAATACACACCTCAGCTGCTGACTAAGCTCATAATACACACCTCAGCTGCTGAATAAGCTCATACTACACACCTCAGCTGCTGAATAAGCTCATAATACACACCTCAGCTGCTGCTCTCTGTTATGGTGGACAACACTTCTCTCATACCCCAAGATCGGGCAACAGAGCAGATGGAGGCATTGGCCAGCTCCTATCACCCAAATGTACCTTCCAGGTTATCCCTTCGAGGTCCATGCTGTCAGACTCTACATCCCCTTCTCCATGCGAGTGGCAGTGGTGTATTGTCCTCCGGGCCTCTCCCATCAGTTCCTGGGTCACTTTGCCACCTGGCTTCCATATTTTCTCTCCTGTGACATCCCCACCCTCATCATGGGTAATTTCAACATCCCCACTGCTTTTCCCCCTCTTCCCATCTTCCACTCACCTCTTATCTATAACGTCCTCTTTTGGCCTTTTGCAGCATACTAACGCTCCTACGCATGAAGTCTTCTCCCGGCTTTGCTCATTGGATGATTTACAAACTCCCTTCTCCAACCACATCCTTCTTTCACTCTCTATCAAGAACTGCCATCCCGCTCAGGTCACCACTTTTTCCACACTTATAGAAATATACAGGCCATTAACACCCGGAAACTTATGAAGAACTTGAAGTCATCATTGGCGCCTATCTCCTCCCTCTCATGTCCCGATTCTGCACTGAAGCATTACAATGAAACATTGCAAAGTGCCCTGGATGAAACTGCACCTCCTATACATAACACAACATGGCACAGAGGTCGACAACCCTGGCACACGCAGCAAACACGTTTCCTGCAGCGGTGCTTCAGGTGCGCCGAACATCTCTGGAGAAACTCCAATCTACCCGAAGATTTCATCCATTATAAGTTTGTTCTTAAAACATACAACACTGCCCTTCACCTCTCCAAACAAACCTATTTCAACATCCTCATTACCTCACTATTCAATAACCCAAAACGTCTGACACTTTTCATTCCCTACTCAACCCAAGAGTGAAGGCCCCAACCACGAATCTCTGCGCTGATGATCTGGCCAATTATTTCAATGAAAAAAATGACCATATCCGACAGGAAATTATCTCCCAATCCCCTCATACCATGCACTATCCTCCCTCCCCCACTGCATCTAGCTCAATCTCTGATTTTGAACCAGTCACAGAAGAAGTAATCAGGCTCCTTGCATCGTCTAGCCCGACCACTTGCACCGGTGACCCCATTTAGTCACATCTCCTCCAGTCCCTTTTCCCTGCGGTCAACACTCACCTAACAAAAATATTAAACCCCTCTCTCTCTTCCGGTATCTTTCCCTCCTCATTTAAGAATGCCATCATACATCCATTACTTAAAAAACCATCCCTCGACCAAAACTGTGCCGCTAATACACCAGTCTCTAATCTTCCCCTCATCTCTAAACTCCTGGAACGTCTGGTCCACTCCCGTCTTATCCGCTATCTCTCAGATAAGGCTCTTTTCCACCCTCTAAAATCCGGTTTCCGCTCTTTACACTCTACTGAAACTTCCCTCACTAAAGTCTCTAATGATCTACTAACAGCTAAATCTAAAGGTCATAACTCCATGCTAATTCTCTTGGATCTCTCTGCAGTATTCAACACTGTGGATCATCAGCTCCGCCTTATTATGCTTCGCTCCATCGGCCTCAAGGACACTGTTCTCTCCTGGTTCTCCTCCCATCTCTCTGACCGCTCCTTCACTGTATCTTTTGCTGGCTCCTCCTCCTCTCATCTTCCCCTTACTGTTGGGGTTTCTCAAGGATCAGTTCCAGGCCCACTCCTCTTCTCTGTGTATACTGCCCCTATTGGACAAACAATCAGTAGATTTGGTTTTCAGTACCATTTCTATGCTGATGACACCCAATTATACACTTCTCCTGATATCATGCCTGCCTTTTTAGAAAACACCAGTGATTGTCTTACCGCTGTCTCTAACATCATGTCCTTCCTCTATCTGAAACTGAACCAGTCAAAAACTGAACGCCTTGTGTTTCCTCCCTTGTACTAACCTACCTATGGCCAACATTTCGATTTCAAAGTGTGGTTCCACCATAACTCCCCAGCAACATGCCTGCTGTCTTGGGGTCATACTTGATTCTGGGCTTTCATTCAGCCTCCAAATCCGATCACTGGCTCGCTCTTCTTCTCTGGACCTCAAAAACATTCCTAGAATTCAACCCTTTCTTACTTTTGACTCTGCAAAAACTATTTCTCTTATTCATTCTTGTCCGTACTATTTAACTCTCTACTAACCGGCGCCCTCTTACCAAACTCTCCCCTCTCCAGCCTATCTTGAATGCTGCAGTCAGAATCATATTACTCACCAATCGTTATACCGATTCCTCTACCTTGTGCCAGTCATTATACCGGTTACCCATCCACTCCAGAATCCATTTCAAACTTATCACCCTCACCCACAAAGCACTCCATGGCTCAGTACCACCCAACATCTCCTCTCTCGTCTCAGCCTACCACCCTACCCATGTGCCCTCCGTTCTGCTAATGACCTGAGGTTACCTCAATAATCAGAACCTCCCACTCCCGTCTCTAAGACTTTTCACATTCTGCGCCAATTCTTTGGAATGCACTGCCCAGGTTAATACGATTAATTCCCAATCCTCACAGTTTTAAGCGTGCCCAAAAATGCATTTATTCAGACTGGCCTACCGCCTCAACACATTGAGCAACATAGGGATAGTTGGGTCAATCAAAATATTTACCATAACCAGGTTCCTCGTATCATGTTCTCACATGCTTTATGAATTTAATAACCCTCTGTGTCTGCACTGTTACATACTTAAGCTGATAACCGGCAGATAATGCAGCATTACATGAACACCAGACTCTTACACTATGGCTGGTCCTAACAATGAGAGCAATTGTTACCATCCACCTTTCGTGTCTCCCCTTCTTCCTCATAGATTGCAAGCTTGTTAGCAGGGCCCTAATTCCTCTTTGAATCTGTTTTGATATACTGTATATACTTGTGTAAAAGCCGAGTTTTTCAGCCCCTTTTTGGGCTGAAAAAGTCCCTCTCTGCTTATACACGAGTAAAACACTTGAAAGTCAGCTAGGGAGGGGGAGCAGGAGACATGATACTTAACCCTCCTGGTGTCTGCATATCCGGCTCTGCTACATCTCAGTCCCTGCTACATATCAGTCCCGGCGTCTGTATCTCCCTTCCTGTCTTCCTCCTGTGCGGTCACATGGTACCGCTCATTAAAGTCATGAATATGGACGCCTCTCCACTCTCATAGGGGTGGAGCCGCATATTAATGACTTTAATGAGTGGTACCACGTGACCACACAGGAGGAAGACACTCAGAAAGGGAGATACAGATGCCGGGACTGAGATGTAGCAGAGCCGGGGATATGCAGACTCCAGAAGGGTGAGTAGAACTGGGGGATGGTGAGATATATAAAGATATATATAGTGGGATCTTATTTAGCGTTCCCCATGAGTGATGTGGTCTGTATCCTCCTGTGCTGTAACAATAAAAATAGGAAACTGTCCAGGCCAGCGATTACCTTAACCTAATTGTATGACTTGTGGGCACAGACGGAAGGCGGGGGAGACCGAGCCAGGAATAAGTGATCGGGAGTCTTTGGCTTGCCTGGAGCTCAATCTACTACATGGCAGGCAGGAGGAAATACTAAGAGGAGAGGTGAAAGACTATCAGTGCAGCACAGACATATTGCCTGTCCTTTCCTTTACTCAGCTCCACAACGTACCTGTTCGGCTGCATCTGCCACCATGAGCTGGCAGGCCTAGCATTACCCCATCACAAGGTTTCCCTTACCCCTTTTAGTCCTTTAAAGGGTCACTCCACTACATTAATTCTCAAGATGGATCTCCACGGATCAAATATTGATGATCTAACGCTGCCACCAATCTGCCAGATTCTGCAGATTCTCTACTAATCATTCTAATAGGGTCAGCTCCAAAGCACGCAGCAGATGCCACTACAAAAGTTGACACTAGGAGGGTGAGTAGCACTGGGGGAGGGTGAGCCAGCCATGCCATAAGGAGAGGTGAGTATGTCTTTTTTTTTTTTTTTTTTTTTTTTTTTTTAAATCGCAGCAGCATTATTATATGGGGCATATATGGAGCATGTTATGGGCCACCAATAACCTTTGTTCAGCATTATATGGGGCATATATATTAACCTTTGTGCAGCATTATTATATGGGGCATATATTAATATGGAGCATGTTATGGGCCAACATTAACCTTTGTGCAGCATTATATGGGGCATATATTAATATGGAGCATGTTGCATTTTATATATACCGTGTTCCTACAGCCCTTCTTTGACAGGTTGTAGAGGAGAAAGTGCAGGTTGGAGAGAAGAGCAAGTGACTGGCGAAGATGGATGTTGTGATTGGAAATATTTTGAAGAATTTGGCGGATTTTACAGTACAGGTGAATCGTTTGAGGGTGATTGTTCTGGAGAAGGAGAGAGCGAGACAGCAGCGCATCAGGCATCGTAGACGACGTTTGTGGATCCACCCAATCACAGCCAAGAGAATGACGCGTGGGGTCTATTCTACACTCTGCATGGACCTTAGAGGAAACCCGGAGAAATTTTTTGGATATGTTCGGATGAAAATGGATTATTTTGATTACTTGGTGGAGCGCATTGCACACCTCATAAGAAAATCGGACACCTATTGCCGCTTCTCTGTTTCACCCGCAGAGCGTCTGATGGTGACTTTAAGGTAAGCCACATTTATTGGATATGCTCACATCAGAACACACTTTCACTGCAATCTTGTTGGTGGTAGTTTGTATCTCCAAGTGTTATAGCTGAGTTTTGGTATGTAATGCTGTGATTTTAAACTAATTGATTGTTTTTTTAATTCCCCACAGATTTCTTGCAACTGGAGAATCCCTTTCGTCACTGCATTTCCAGTACAGACTTGGGATTTCCACCATATCTGGAATAGTGAAGCACACATGCCGTGCACTGTGGGACTCCTTAGCTGAAGAGTTTTTACGAGAGTCCACAACAGAGAGGTGGATTGAAATTTCTGAAAAGTTTCTACAGATATGTCAGTTTCCGAACTACTTGGGCGCTGTGGACGGGAAACATATCCACATTGTAAAGCCAGCAGGATCAGGATATTTCAATTACAAGAAATATTTTTCAATTGTCCTCATGGCCATCGCTGACGCAAAATACAAATTTATTGTTGTTGATATTGGGGCCTATGGCCGCTCCAATGACTCTCAAGTTTTCAAACTGTCTGCCATGGGGCGTAAACTGTATGGAAACACCTTCCAGTTCCCATCCCCTAGACCGCTGCCGCATACATCTGGTCCACCTATGCCATTTGTCTGTGTAGGGGATGAAGTCTTACAGCTGTCAGAACACCTTTTGAAACCGTACGGTAGCAGAGGATTGTCAAGAACAAAACGCATTTTTAATTACCGCCTCACAAGAGCAAGAAGAATGGTTGAATGTACCTTTGGTATTCTGACAGCCAAATGGCGGGTCCTATTGACTGCGATCAACCTCAAGACAGAAACTGTGGACGAGGTGATCAAAGCTTGCGTGGTACTCCACAATTTTGTTATCTGCAAGGAACCCATTTCCATTGAGGACACCTCTGAAGAAACCACCTTGCAAGATTACCAGAACATTACCACTAGAAGTTCTGTGACGGTTTCAGTAATGAGGAACAATTTTGCACAATACTTTGTCGCCTCAAGGCAGAATAGACTGGCAGGATGACAGAGTGTGAAAGATTTGTGCCCTAACCAAACTTGTGTACCTTCTGTACCAACAGTATATACCTTTGTCAACCAAAGTTGGCTATCTTGTCATGGTTTAACTATTTTTACCTTTAGGCCACAGGTGTGTACCTGGTTGTGTTATATGCAAAGTATTTCACCTTTAAACAAAAGTTGTGTACATTGTTAGGAAATCACCAACAATAAACACAACTTTTTTGGTGAAATACTTTGCTTCAAACACAACCAGGAACACAACTGTGGCAAAAAGGTAAAATTTATTTACCTTTTACCCACAGTTATATACCCGGTTTTGAAAACCTTTTTACCTTTTAAATACCCTGTATTTAACCTTTTTTTTTTTTTTTTTTTTTTTTTTTTTTTACCATATTTCGCCGCAGAAAGAAATGACAGACAACCAGTGTAAAACAATAATTAAACTTTTATTGAAAATTTTTTTTTTTTTTTTTATAAAACTTTTTTGAAATTTAAATAAACTTTTTTAATAAACCTTTGAAACCATAAAATTGGTCATTTATTTAAATACACACATTTTTATAAATTTGTGTAGTGTGGGGTGGAAATACTGCTGGAGGGGCTGCGGGACACTTCGACACTGGGAGTGTGGAGAGAGGACTGGGAACGTGGTGGGGAAGGAACAGTTAGAGGTGAAGGTGTGGAAAAAGCTAGAGAATGGGTGGACATGTGGGAGGCAGAAGAGGTGGTGGGTGGTGGAGTGGAGGGTTGGGCAGGGACTGTAGGAGCAGATGATGTGTATGGAAAGTGGTACGGGGAAGGTTGCTGGTATGTAATAGGAGGGGGAAGATGGAAAGTGGCTGGAGGAACTACTGGGGTGGGAGGAGGAGGTTGGGAGGTAACGTGCTGGAGAGCACCGTGGCACGAATGCATTACATGCATCTGCTGGCTAGGAGAGAGCGTTTCCATGCGCTCCACAACAGACCTGAAAAAGGTGTGGTTTGGCGAAGATCTTGCTTCTGAATGCATAGTTTGCAGAAATGTCTTCACCTCCAGAATGCTGGAGTTAATCTGCTGAAAGCCTGCGGAGATTTGCTCTGACAAGACTTTTAGACAGTTCTGGAAAGATTCATTCAGATGCAAGAACTCTGGCGCATAACTCTTTTCCTGACCCCTCTGCCACTGCCGCCCAGTACCCGCAGGTGTACTAGAGGTGGCAGGGGCAGAAGGGTGGGGTAAAGGGAAAGCGATCTCCTCACCAGCAGCTCCATGTAATGTTGTCGGCCACGATGCTCCTGTGCTGGTGGATGGGACAGATGGGTCGAATGTGTGGGAAGGCTGGGAAGGTGCAGATGTACCGGGGCGGTCGAAGTGTCCCTCGGTGCCGGTCTCCTCAGGGATCATCTCAGAAGGGTCCACCCGTGCAGGCTCCCGAGTGCTGCTCACCGTGCTGTGGAATAAAGAGAAAAAAAAAAAAAATCAATTAAAATAGTGACATGGCCCTGGCTGAAAAAAAAAAAAATTTACATCTAAACATTTTTTTTTTTTTTTTACATGTGGTGTGTAATATTTACCTTCTGGTGACCATTGTATCCCGGAGGAACGACCGGGCTCGTGCGTACTTGTTCCTGCGTCCTCCAGATCCACTCGGGGCACGCATCTCTTTATTGAACTCCTTCTTGAAACAATCCCTCACAGACCGCCACCGCTTCACAATTCTTTCCCCTGAAACGAGAAATGACAAAGTGGTTAGTATACAACATCAGTGTTTCCCAAACTCCAGTCCTCGTGGTCCCCAGGGGTCATGTTTTCATGATTTCCATAGTAAATAGAAATCCTGAACACATGATCCGTGGGGACCACGAGGACTGGAGTTCGGGAAACACTGGTTTACATCAAGCAACCGGTACTGTATATACTTACGCTCTTTAATCTGGGCCCGAGCATCCCAGCGGTCCACAAGGAGCGAACATATTTCTTCCCAGAGCCGTCGGGTAACTATCAGGTCAGCATGGCGGTGGTCAGCCATATTCCATAGCGACTCCCTTTCTCTGACGAGATCGATTAGCTGGTCAACATCAATTCCTCCATCCTCACCGTCAGAGTGGGGGGGACGCTGTGAAGGCTGTTAAAGTAAAAGAGAAAAATAGCAAAATTAGGCACCACACTTTAAGACATGAAATAAAAAGTGTACAAAAATTTAACTAAAATATTATACTTACACGCTGGTGACCGCCGCGTTGCTGTCGCCGACGACCCTAGGAGGCACTGCGAGGACCTCTTGGCCGAGCACCAGATTGGGAAGACTAGAGAAGAAGAGTAAAAAATTTATGTGTTTGGATGTCGGCATATTTGTTTGCTGTGTGATGTCTGCGGTACATTGTTTTCTATGTGTTGTGTGTAGTGTGATGTTGTGTTTCTGCGTTTGATGAAAAAAAACTTACCAATTGTGAGCCCACTCCAGGTGGCTGTCCACCCCTTCCTTCTTCTTCTGGGAGCTCCTCTTCAGCTTGTGATTCCTGTTTTGAAATAAAAGCCAATGAATAGACATATATTACAGAGATGATGGATTTTGGAAATAAAAACTTACCGTCAAACGCTGACGATGCGAGGGAGGGCTCCCAGAAGAAGATGTGGTGTCCTCCTGCTGGCCAGACTCCACTCCGGTGGGTGGTGCTGCATCTCTTGGGCGGCTGTTGAATAAAGAGAAACAAAGGGCCAATGAATATCTTGATATTCCATGGCCCTAGTTTTGAGGAATGGGGGATTTGATAATTACCGTCTGTCATCTGCTGGTGGACTCCCCTCCGGTTGTTCTGCATGGTCGCTTTGCTCCATTTGGGGTGGTGGTGCAGTGCTCTCCTGCGCCTGGTTCCTGTCTTGGGTGGCATGTTGGGTGTGGCTGAGGGTCCCACTGTCATGGTTTTATATATGTGTGCTGTGGGCAGAGCTACTGAGCATGCTCAGACCCAAAAAACCGGATCCGGCACATTGTGGCGCTCATAGACTTTCATTGTGTGAAAAAGCCGTACGCGCCGGATCCGGCTTTTTCGCCGGAGACAAAAAAACGTTACAGTAGCCGTTTTTTCCAGACGCCGGATTGCGACACATTGCCGGATCCGGCGAAAACCGGACGAAACGCATGGCGATCCGGCGCTAATGCAAGTCAATGGGGGGGGGGGGGGGAACGGATCCGGCATTGCATTTCGCCAGATACGGTTTTTGTCAAAAGAGCCGGATCGCGCCTGACAGCGAAAACCTGATGTGTGAAAGAGGCCTTAGGCTCCTAGTGATTTAACAAGAAAATGGCCCTAGAAATAATTGGTGACATTCATGAAGATCACTCATAACCCGCTGTCACATTAAGGGTACCCGATCAGAGGCTGTTCAGGGGTACATACGACATTCCTCCTGGATACCGAGGGGTAGTGCAATCTTCCACTCCTTTGACTGGGACGGCTGATGCTTCTGCCACTTGAACGGCTGCCTTTTTTACTATGCCCATCATGCTGATGGCAAGCTGATGATGGTAGTGATGGCTGCTGCTGCTGTCTTCTATGCAGGGGGAGGGGGAATTTGATCTTTATTCTCCCTGCCAGCATTCGGTATTCAGTGACGGAGGTGGTAGCGCTGCTGGACCAGTCACCGCAGAAAACACCGAGCGGCCGCTGTAACCACACCCCGGCCCTGACTGACACTGTCTGCACATTGCGGATGGACGTCAGTCACTGACTTCACCATGGTGAAGGCCAAAGAGCTGTTGAAGGACACCAGAAACAAAATTATAGCCCTGCACCAGGCTGGGAAGACTGAATCTGCAATAGCCAACCAGCTTGGTGTGATCAACTGTGGGAGCAATAATAAGAAAATGGAAGACATACAAGAGCACTGATAATCTCCCTTGATCTGGGGCTCCATGCAAGATCTCACCCATTGGGGGTCAAAATGATTACAAGAACGGTGAGCAAAAACCCCAGAACCACACGGGGGGGGGGGGACCTAGTGAATGACCTGCATAGAGCTGGGACCATGGTAAAGGCTACCATCAGCAACACACTACGCCGCCAGGGACTTAGATCCTGTCAGACGTGTTCCCCTGCTTAAACCAGTACATGCCCAGGCCCGTCTGAAGTTTGCTAGAGAGCATTTGGATTATCCAGAAGAGTATTGGGAGAATGTCATATGGTCTGATGAAACCAAAGTAAAACTGTTTGGTAGAAACAAAACTCGTCATGTTTGGAGGAGACAGAATGCCGAGTTGCGTCCAAAGAACACCATACCTACTGTGCAGCATGGGGGTGGCAACATCATGCTTTGGGGCTGTTTATATGCAAAGGGACCAGGACGACTGATCCGTGTACATGAATGAAAGGGGCCATGAATCGTGAGATTTTGAGTGCAAGCCTCCTTCCCTCAGCAAGGGCATTGAAGATGAAACGTGGATGGGTCTTTCAGCATGATAATGATTCCAAGCACACTGCCAGGGCAATGAAGGAGTGGCTTCGTAAGAAGCATATGGAGGTCATGGAGTGGCCTAGCCAGTCTCCAGATCTCAACCCCATAGAAAACCTTTGGAGGGATTTGAAAGTCCATGTTGCCCAGCAACAGGCCCAAAATATCACTGCTCTAGAGATCTGCATGGAGGAATGGGCCATCATACCACCAATAGTGTGTGCCAATCTTGTGAAGACTTACAGAAAACATTTAACCTCTGTCATTGCCAACAATGGGAGAACTTGCACAATTGGTGGCTGACTTTTTTCCCCACACTGTATGTCATTGGAGCCATTCTTTGCCCACTGTTTTCTCTTGGTCTCAATAAAAAGTTAACATTTTATATTTCTCATTTTTTTGTCCTATCATTCTTTATGACCTTTCAGTTCATTTTTTTCTATCTGATAAAAAAAAAATAGAAAGAAAGAAAGCACACTGGTGAGCTAGAGATCGCCAAAAAGGCCTTGACGTCCAAGTAAGATGACAGAGGTGGATAATCGCAGAATCCTTTCCATGGTGAAGAAAAATTCCTTCACACCATCCACCAAAGTGAAGAACACTCTCAAGGAAGTAGGTGTTTTACTATCTAAAGCTACTATAAAAAGAGAAGACTTCATGAGAGCAAAAACAGAGGGTTCAACACAAAGAACAAAATATTAATTAGCCTTAAAGAGAACCTGTCAGCAGGACTGTGCACAGTAACCTACACACAGTGTCAAGTTGGCGCCGTTATACTGATTAAAATTTTTACCTTGGTTGATTAAATCTGTCTTGTGGTTGTTGTTTAATTTGAACTTGTAGTTTTCAGTTAATGAGATTCTCATGCTCAGGGACAGTCTGTGTGGAGGTCTTTATATGCTGCTCTGCTTAAGTATTCATACTGATGGCTTATGACAGGTCACTGATCCCTCAGTGACCTGCCCCCCTAATTTTATGTACTGAATATGATATTTATTAAAAATCACATTCAGCAGGCGTCAGTGCCTACACTGCAGCATGTTCACATCTATAAGATGAATTAAAATATTTTATTTAGTGATATACATTTATTTTGGAAAAAAAAAAAAAAATTATTAAAATGGAGCTGACGGTCGGGATCAGTGACCTGTCAGAAGCCATACAGATGAATATATGAGCACCACATAAAGACAGAAAAAAATAAATAAATAAAAATACAGACTAAACAACAACCACAAGATGGATTTCAGCACCCAGGTATTATTTTATTCAGTATAACAGCGCCAACCTCACACTGTCTGTAGGTTACTATGCATAATCCTGCTGACAGGTTCCCTTTAAAAAAAAAGCAAGGCCAGATTAGACTGCCAAAAACATCTAAAGTCAGCCCAGATCTGGAAAAGCATTCTTTGGACACATGAAACTAAGGTCAACCTATACCAGAATCATGGTTAGAAGAAAGCATGAAGAAGGCTTAGAACTAGTGATGGGCAAGTAGCTTTGTTGCTGAGGTCTCCCCGAGCATACTTGGGTGATCTCTGAGTATTTTGGCGTGCTCGGAGATTTATTTGTCGTCATCTCAGTTGCATGATTTGCAACTTGTAGACAGGCTGAACATATGTGGGATTTCCCTAAGAAACAGGCATTCCACACATGTATTCATGCTGTCTAGCAGTCACAAATCATGTAGCTGAGGTGATGAAACAATAATGTTTTTCATGAGACATGACGGCACCACGAGAGAGGGGATCCACCCGACAAAGACAGGAAACCTTCAAGATAAAAGGGGCGGCTCCTCTCTCTGCATGCATCAGTTGTTTTACAGAGCACGAGAGGAACTCCACAGGTTAGTGTACATATAAATAATACATCCTTTACACTACTAAATTTCCAACACCCAAGGGAGTGTATAATGCTAATGCACCTAACTAATGATGTGATCAATAGGGAGGGAATATAAGGGTGCCGTCATGTCTCATGAAAAAACACATTATCAGGTATGTAATACCAGTGTTTTTCCATCATACATGACAGCACAAAGAGAGATTAAGGCTGTGTGCTCACGTTGCGTTTTTTTTTAAGCGTTTCCGCAGCGTTTGTGCCGGCTCAGATGCTGCAGAAACGCTTAAAAGAAGCTTCAAAATAATTTACATGCGTTTTTGGCTTTTTGTGCCAATGCATGCATTTTTAAACGCTCAGGAATCGCTTAGCGGCTAAAAACGCAGCATGCTCATTAATTTCCGCATTGCTGAGCATTTTTAGCCTTCCCCAATGTTCAAAGAGAACGCGCGTCTTTTCTGCAAGAAAACGTGCGGAAAAAAAAACGCGCGTTTTCTGGGGGGGGGGGGGGGGGGGGAATCAGTTTCCTGAGCATTTAAAAATGCTAACGTGGGCACATAGCCTTAGAGAGATTTGTATTCTCTTAGGGAGGGATCACTGCTTGTAACACTCTTCTCCCGAATGTGAGATCAGAGGTAGCAGATAGCTCTAACCAATAATTTTTAAAAAAGGTAGACGGAGAGGACCAAGCCTTACAGATTTAGTCGGTGGAGGCGTCTGCTCTCACCGCACAGGACGTCGCCATGGCCCTCGTGGAGTGGGCTTTTAGACCCTCTGGAACAGCCCTGCCTGCACTACTATATGCTAGCATAATGGCCTCTCTCACCCATCTAGCTATAGTCTGTTTAGAGGCTTTAAGGCCCTTCCTTGCCCCCTGGTATGAGACAAATAAGGCCCTCTGTTTTCTCCAAGGTCTTGTTACCTCTAAATACTGCAGGATACATCTTCTAAGGTCTAGGCAATGAAGCCTCTCGTCCTTCTGGTTACTAGGGTCGGGACAAAAGGATGGTAAGACTATCTCCTGAGCCCTATGATATTTTGATACCACTTTGGGGAGGTATGCTGGATCTAATTTTAACACAACTCTATTGGCCAATGACCTGCGTGTAAGTCCCCAACCTACGGGCCGGTGTGAGTGCCACTAATAAGGCTGTTTTTAATGTTAGAACTTTATCTGATGTTGTGTTTAGTGGTTCAAACGGGGACTCTGTCAGAGAGGATAGGACTAAATTTAGATCCCAAGGAGGAGGAGTAGGGGACGGGACAGAGTCAGCCCACTTGTTTGTCAGGTCACAGTTGAATAAGGCTGCCAGGGCAGAGACGTTTACTTTGAGGGTACTGACAGCTAACCCCAACTCTAAACCTTTCTGCAGAAATTCCAGTATTGCCACTATCGTGACTTCCCCTTCCCGTATTGGGCCTGAGGTAGATAAGAATTTTTTCCATATCATTCCATAAATTTTTGTAGTCACTGGTTTTCTGCTACTGAGTAAGGTGGATATTAACCCCGCTGAGAATCCCTTTTTCTCTAGTAGTGACCTAGAAAATTCCAGGTTGTTAAATGCAGCCCGGACCTCTGAGGGCGATTGAAGGGACCCTGTGTTAGAAGGTCGTGGTCCTCTGGGAGCACCCATGGGTCCGTTACTGACATCACTCTCAGCCAGTAAAACCATGGTCTTTTCGGCCAAAAAGGAGTGATCATAATTACTCTGGCTCGGTCCTCCCTGATCTTCCTTAGAACCGCTGGTATGAGGCATATTGGAGGGAAGGCGTACAGGAGACCTGATGTCCACTTTATCCTGAAGGCGTCTGCCAACGGCCTGTCTGCTGGACTTAGGGAACAGAATTTCTGAACCTTCCTGTTAGTTTTTGAGGCGAAGAGATCTATACTGAGTTCTCCCCACATGTGCACTATCTGTTGAAAAATGGACTCTTTTAGGCACCATTCTCCTTGCCTCAAGTGGTTCCTGCTCAGAAAGTCTGCCTTCAGGTTCTCTACACCTCGGATGTGCAGGGCCGATAATGAGAGGAACTGGTGTTCCGCCAGAGTCATGATCCTTTTTGCTATCTGCATCAAGGACCGAGAACGAGTGCCCCCCTGGTGGTTTACATATGCAACTGCTGTTCGGTTGTCTAATAGGACTCTCACATGGTGTCCTCTTAGGTGTGTCAACAACGCTTTTAGTGCCCTTTCGATTGCTAGAAGTTCCCAATCGTTTGAGCATAGATTTCTTTCCTCCTGGGCCCAGGGATCCTGGAGCCATAGTGTGTCTAGGTGGGCTCCCCACCCCCAAGGACTGGCGTCCGTTGTGACCACCTTGGAGGCTGTGTATGTCCAGGGTACGCCTCTCGGAGATGACTGTGACCACCACCTGAGTGACTGGAGTACAGGGTCCGGGAGCGTGAGCTTCTGCTCTAACTGTCCCTGAAGTCTCAATTCGTTTTGTAGCACTCACCATTGTAGTTCCCTTGTGTGGAACTGGGCCCATTTCACCGCCGTATGCAGGAGGTTAGGGACCCCAACACTGACATGGCCTTTCTCAAAGTCATTTCTGGTTTTTTTTATTGTTATGATTAACTTTTTGATCTTTTCTTCTTCTTTCTCCTCTGGGAAGCGACACTCTTGCACCACCGAGTCCACTATCAACCCCAAGAAATTCTGGATCATTGCTGGTTCTAGTTTGATTTTGAGGTTCAGCTGCCATCCCAGTGTCTGTAGTATCTCCATCACTATTTTCACTTGCTCTTGACAGTGAGAGAGATTTCTTCCCACTATCAAGAAGTCGTCCAGATATGGTATCACCAGAGTATCTTTTAACCTGAGATGTGCTGTGACCTCTGCAATTAATTTTGTGAACACTCGGGGGGCTATTGCTACCCCAAAGGGCAGAGCCCTGTACTGAAAGTGGCGCCATTGAGACCTCATCTGGACCGCCATCCTGAGATAATTGCGATCTCGTTGTCGGATCGGGACATTATAATAAGAGTCCTTGAGGTTCAGGACTGCCATATACAGTTAGGTCCATATACAGTTGTGGCCAAAAGTATTGACACCCCTGCAATTCTGACAGATAATACTCAGTTTCTTCCTGAAAATGATTGTGTCAGGATCCTGTCAGTGCCGGCGTGCAGCCTCCGCTGAGCAGGGACTCACCCGCACTGTAGGGGGTCTGGGGTCAGGTACAGCCGGAAAGTACAGATACACAGGACCTGTGGACGCTGAAGTTTAGCAAGCAGTCACAGGACCTACGGTCTTGTGACTGCAAGGGGGCGGGGCTTAGCGTCCTGCTTTCAGAGATGGCAGGACACTATACAGAAATACACAATACAGAAATACACAGTCAGGTAAAACGGAGGTCATACAAAGAGATATCAGTAAAGCACCAGGGATGAGACAGAACGGAGAGTCAGGGCCAAGCAGAAGTCAAAACTAAACAGACATAGAAGGTACCAAGCAGAATCCAAAGCAATATCCAGAGAACAGACTGAGTCGTACACAGAATCAAGCAACCTGAACACAGCACAAACACACTCAGGGGGTCACCACACAATGCCAAGGGCAAAAGTATAACTGACGGGGATAAGAAGCCTCTCCCAGAACCTGGGAGAGGCCACAATCATAGCCCCAGGTGTGCAGGTAAGCCTGCACTGGGATCACAACCTTTAACTCCAGAAATGCCAGTCATCAGCAGTGGTTCCAGACATTAACCCCACGTGTGCGAGTCAAACCCGCACTGAGATCATGACAGTACCCCCCTCTCAACGGGGGGCCTCTGGACCCCCAGGCTTGCCCTGGTACTTAGCATGGAAAGACCGCACCAGGCGATCAGCATGCATCAACCGGGCCGGTACCCAGGACCTGTCTTCCGGTCCATACCCCTTCCAATGAACCAGGTACTGTACCGACCGCTGTACCAACCTGGAATCTACGATATGACCAACCTCGTACTCCACCTGCCCCTCGACCAAAACAGGAAGAGCAGCGGACTCGGAGTCTCCCCGGACTGCTTCAAAAGGATTCAGCAGAGATTTGTGGAAGACGTTAGGGATCTTGAAAGAGGGTGGAAGGCACAGCCTATATGCCACTGGATTGATTGTTTCCACAATCTTGTATGGGCCAATGAATTTGGGCCCCAACTTGGCTGAAGGAACCTTCAACTTAATGTTTCGCGTGGAGAGCCAAACCTTGTCTCCAACTTGAAACGTGGGCCCTGGTGTTCGTTTCCTGTCCGCGAAAAACTTATACCTGCCCTGAGACGTCGATATACTCCACTAAACTTCTGCCCATGTATTCTGTAATCGCTGAACAGTGCCCTCAGCCCCGGGACACCCCGAGTCCAGACGAGTAAACTCACATGTGCGAGTCAAACCCGCACTGAGATCATGACAGATTGCAAACACAAATTCTTTGGTATTATCTTCATTTAATTTGTCTTAAATGAAAAAACACAAGAGAATGAAGCAAAAAGCAAAATATTGATCATTTCACACAAAACTCCAAAAATGGGCCAGACAAAAGTATTGGCACCCTCAGCCTAATACTTGGTTGCACAACCTTTAGCCAAAATAACTGCGACCAACCGCTTCCGGTAACCATCAATGAGTTTCTTACAATGCTCTGCTTTTACAGAGTGTAAAAGTTGGACCATTCACTTCGGACACCTTGGTCACAAACATCAGGGCACCTCAGGGGTGTGTTTTGTCCCCGTTACTGTTTTCTCTCTATATGAATGATTGCATCTCTTCAGCAGACTCAGTAAAAATCTCTCTCTCGGCCAGCGGTTCCTTTAAATTTCCTCATTTTCAGGATCCGTCTGAAAACGGATCCTGTGGCATCCGTTAACATCAGTTGACAACGGATCCGCTTGTCTGACTTTTTGGCAGATTTGAACTGATGCAAAAAACTGAAGTGTGAAAGAGGCCTTAGGGTCACAGAGACCAAATTCCTTGGTGTTCTCTCTCATGATCTTAAATGGGGGAAAAACGTGGATGCTGTTATAAGAAAAGCACAACAGAGGATGTTCTTCCTGCGTCAGCTGAAAAGATATGGTTTGTCTAAGAATCTGCTGATCTTATTCTTTAACGCTGTCATCAGATCTGTGATTTGTTCCTCTCTGATAGTCTGGTATGGGGGAGCCACTGCGCAAGACAAACTCCGCTTACAAAGGACTTTCAGAACAGCAGAGAGAATTATAGGTTCCCCCCTGCCTAAAATCCAGGATCTTTATGCTAAGAGTATTCGATCCCACGCATTGAAAATGTCATCCGATCCCTCTCACCCGGGACACTCCTCATTCCAACTACTCCCTTCAGGACGTCGCTTCTGAGTCCCCAAATGCAGCACCAACCGCCATATGAACAGCTTCTATCCACTCTCTGTTCAACAATTAAATCGTCATATATACTGTATCTGTCTTGTTAGATGTTACTTGTTGTATCTGTTGTTATATATTATGTTGCCTCTTTGCCACAAAGAATTCCTTGTATATATGTAATATGTACTTGGCGATAATAAATTTGATTGATTGACTGAATTTTAGACCATTCTTCTTTGACAAACTGCTCCAGGTCCCTGATATTTGAAGGGTGCCTTCTCCAAACTGCCATTTTTAGATCTCTCCACAGGTGTTCTATGGGATTCAGGTCTGGACTCATTGCTGGCTACCTTAGAAGTCTCCAGTGCTTTCTCTCAAACCATTTTCTAGTGCTTTTTGAAGTGTGTTTTGGGTCATTGTCCTGCTGGAAGACCAATGACCTCTGAGGGAGATCCAGCTTTCTCACACTGGGCCCTACATTATGCTGCAAAATTCGTTGGTAGTCTTCAGACTTCATAATGCCATGCACACGGTCAAGCAGTTCAGTGCCAGAGGCAGTAAAGCAACCCCAAAACATCAGGGAACCTCCGCCATGTTTGACTGTTGAGACCGTGTTTTTTTCTTTGAATGACTCTTTTTCTCCTGTAAACTCTATGCTGATGCCTTTGCCCAAAAAGCTCTACTTTTGTCTCATCTGACCAGAGAACATTCTTCCAAAACGTTTTAGGCTTTTCAGGTAAGTTTTAGCAAACTCCAGCCTGGCTTTTTTATGTCTCGGGGTAAGAAGTGGGGTCTTCCTGGGTCTCCTACCATACAGTCCCTATTCATTCAGATGCCGACAGATAGTACGGGTTGACACTGTTGTACCCTCGGACTCCAGGGCAGCTTGAACTTGTTTGAATGTTAGTCGAGGTTCTTTATCCAACATCCGCACAATCTTGCGTTGAAATCTCTTGTCAATTTTTCTTTTCCGTCCACATCTAGGGAGGTTAGCCACAGTGCCATGGGCTTTAAACTTCTTGATGACACTGCGCACGGTAGACACAGGAACATTCAGGTCTTTGGAGATGGACTTGTAGCCTTGAGATTGCTCATGCTTCCTCACAATTTGGTTTCTCAAGTCCTCAGACAGTTCTTTGGTCTTCTTTCGTTTCTCCATGCTCAATGTGGTACACACAAGGACACAGGACAGAGGTTGAGTCAACTTTAATCCATGTCAACTGGCTGCAAGTGTGATTTAGTTATTGCCAACACCTGTTAAGTGCCACAGGTAAGTTACAGGTGCTGTTAATTACACAAATTAGAGAAGCATCACATGATTTTAAGAACAGTGCGAATACTTTTGTCCACCCTCTTTATGTTTGGTGTGGAATTATATCCAATTTGGCTTTAGGACAATTCTTTTTGTGTTTTTTCATTTAAGACAAATTAAAAGATAATACCAAAGAATGTGTTTGCAATCATTTTCAGGAAGAAACTGAGTATTATCTGACAGAATTGCAGGGGTGTCAATACTTTTGGCCACAACTGTATATTTGGACAGAGACAACATTTTTCTAATTTTGGTTCTAGACATTACCACAATGAATTTTAAACAAAACAATTCAGATGCAGTTGAAGTTCAGACTTTCAGCTTTCATTTGAGGGAATCCACATTAAAATTGGAAGAGTTTAGGAGTTTCAGCTCCTTAACATGTGCCACCCTGTTTTTAAAAAGGGACCAAAAGTAATTGGACAGATTAAATAATTGTAAATAAAATGTTCATTTCTAGTACTTGGTTGAAAACCCTTTGTTGGCAATGACTGCCTGAAGTCTTGAACTCATGGACATCACCAGAAACTGTTTCTTCCTTTTTGATGCTCTGCCAGGCCTTCACTGCAGTGGTTTTCAGTTACTGTTTGTTTGTGGCCCTGTCTGAAGCTTCGTCTTTAATAAGTGAAATACATGCTCAATTGGGTTGAGATCAGGTGACTGACTTGGCCATTGAAGAATATTCCACTTCTTTGCTTTCATAAACTCCTGGGTTGCTTTGGCTTTATGTTTTGGGTCGCTTTGGCTTTATGTTTTGGGTCATTGGTCGTCGTTTCATACTACAGTTGACCAATCAGTTTGGCTGCATTTGGCTGGATCTGAGCACACAGTATGGCTCCGAACACCTCAGAATTCATTCGGCTGCTTCTGTCCTGTGTCACATCATCAATAAACACTAGTGACCCAATGCCACTGGCAGCCATGCATTCCCAAGCCATCACACTGCCTCCGCCGTGTTTTACAGATGATGTGGTATACTTTGAATCATGACTTCTAACCACGCCTTCGCCATATTTTTCTCTTTCCATCATTCTGGCAGAGGCTGATCCTGGTTTCATCTGTCTAAAGAATGTTCTTCCAGAACTGTGCTGGCTTTTTTAGATGTTTTTTTAGCAAAGTCCAGTCTAGCCTTTTTATTCTTGATGCTTATGAGTGGCTTGCACCGTGCAGTGAACCCTCTGTATTTACTTTCATGCAGTCTTCTCTTTATGGTAGATTTGGATATTGATACGCCTACCTCCTGGAGAGTGTTGTTCACTTGGTTGGCTGTTGTGAAAGGGTTTCTCTTCACCATGGAGATTATTCTGCAATCATCCACCACTGTTGTCTTCCGTGGACGCCCAGGTCTTTTGGCATTGAAGAGTTCACCAGTGCTTTCTTTCTCAGGATGTACCAAACTGTAGATTTTGCCACTCCTAATGTTGTAGCAATTTCTCGAATGGGTTTTTTTCAGCTTAAGGATGGCTTGTTTCACCTGCATGGAGAGCTCCTTTGACCGCTTGTTTCCTTCACAGCAAAACCTTCCAAATGCAAGCACCACACCTCAAATCAACTCCAGGCCTTTTATCTGCTTAATTGAGAATGACATAGGGAAGGGATTGCCCACACCTGTCCAAGAAATGGAGTCAATTGTCCAATTACTTTTGGTCCCTTTAAAAACAGGGTGGCACATGTTAAGGACCTGAAACTCCTAAACCCTTCATCCAATTTTAATGTGCATACCCTCAAATGAAGGCTGAAAGTCTGAACTTCAACTGCATCTGAATTGTTTGGTTTAAAATTCATTGTGGTAATGTCTAGAACCAAAATTAGAAAAATGTTGTCTGTCCAAATATATATGGATCTCACTGTAGCACTAAGGAAAGAGGAGCTTCACTGTCGATCTTGTTTCCATTTTGAATGATGGGACTATCAGATATTTGTTGAGACATTTTAGATTTATAATTGTCCTCCAGGAATTTTTTTTTTTATTTTTTTATTTTTTTTTATTTTTATAAGAAATAGGACGGTTTTTACTCCCCCCCTTTCTTTCCTCTATCGGAACCTCTTCCAGGACATGTTTGTCTGGAGCCAGATTACTTCCACTTCCAGACTGACTTGCTTTTCTTGATAGTACTGTACTGGAGTTTGCATGTATCTTCGTGGCGGCCAGTGGTGGAACCTTAACTCCAGACCTGACCCCACAATTTGTCAGATCCAGGTGCTGGATGAGATCCTCTCCCAGGCTGGGAGGAACTGAGAGCTTTACCCCCACCTGAGAAGGACCGTCACTGGGAGGGTTTTTTTGTGTCTTTTGGAGGGCTTGCCGAAGTAGAAACCTCTCCCTCCTCTGGAACGCTTGTCAGAGTTCTGTCTCGATCCCTGTACTGCTGTCTTCTGAATTTTCGGCCCTTCTGAAAGGAGCGCCGAAAGGCCTGAAATGGCTGTTTTGGGAAATTCTTTTTGTCGCCGGCTTTCTCCAACACGTCATCCAATGCCGGTCCAAACAGGAAATTTCCCTCACACGGCAGAGAGCAGAGTTTCATCTTTGCCTGTGTGTTCCCTGGCCAGCATTTGAGCCATACTACCCCCACCTGAGAAGGACCGTCACTGGGAGGGTTTTTTTGTGTCTTTGGAGGGCTTGCCGAAGTAGAAACCTCTCCCTCCTCTGGAACGCTTGTCAGAGTTCTGTCTCGATCCCTGTACTGCTGTCTTCTGAATTTTCGGCCCTTCTGAAAGGAGCGCCGAAAGGCCTGAAATGGCTGTTTTGGGAAATTCTTTTTGTCGCCGGCTTTCTCCAACACGTCATCCAATGCAGGTCCAAACAGGAAATTTCCCTCACACGGCAGAGAGCAGAGTTTCATCTTTGCCTGTGTGTTCCCTGGCCAGCATTTGAGCCATACTACATGGTGTCCCACATTAGTTAAAGTTGCTGATTTTGCTGCTAGCTTGGCTGAATCCGCTGAAGCCTCAGCTAGAAAGACTGCCGCTGCTTTGATGGCTAGTATTGCTTCTATGATAGAATCCCTGGGGACTCCTTGCTCTAGGTGATCCTCCATGTTATCAACCCATATTTTTAGGTATCTAGCAACACAAGTGGCCGCGATGGCGGGCCTTAGTGCCCCAGCCGAGGCCTCCCAGGCTGTTTTAAGACAATTATCTGTCTTTCTGTCCAGAGGTTCTTTAGGGAAGTTAAATCCTCAAAGGGTAGGGAGGATTTTCTGGCGACTTTTGAGATCGCTACGTCAATCTTTGGAGCTCTATGCCAGGATTAGGATGCTTCTTCATCAAAGGGGTACCTTCTTTTCAGGGAATTGATTATCTGGGACTTCTTCTCTGGTTTTTCCCATTACCTTTTTATGAGCCCTTCCAGCTGTTCGTTAATAGGGAAAGCTCTACGTTTCTTCTTTTGCAACCCGCTAAACATGAGTTCTTGAGCCGTCTTTTTTGCTCGCTCATCTACCAGCCCCATAGTAGATGGGATTGCTTTTATAAGCTTATCTGTAGCTTCCACTGGGAATGCGTCTTTCTCATCAGAACTGCTATCTGAATAGCGGGATTTATCTGAGTCCTCCTCTGATCCTGTGGAGTCCTCCTGAGAGACTACTGAGGGGCTAGACCTCTCTTGCTTTGCTTATCCGTATCCGCTGATTGTAAACGCCTCAATGATTTACAGACTTCTGACTGAATCAGGGATCTCAGATTATCAGCAAAAGAGGGTGTCTTATTAATACAATTCTGGCACAATTTATTATTCCATGATGCTCCTAAGGGACTATTGCATAAGGGACATTCCTTATTTTTAGATTTTTATCTACTTTTCTTAGGGACCTCCTATACTCCCCCCCCCACCAATGTATGTAAAAAGAGGGGAGAGAGGAGACAAGGGAGAGACAGAAAGAACAGACATTAGCGTGCTGGACTTACTCGAAGCTTACTCACCACTCGGACGCTTCACAGTACGGGTACCGGATCTGGAGGCTAACTGGTCTTCTCACTGTCTCCCACAGGGACTAAGGACCCCTCCTTTTTGCGGTGACGATCCATCCATGCGCTGCCCGAGCGACTCCCACTGCTGCTGCGACGTGTCTGGCTCTTCTCTTCTGAACGAGACCGCCTTTCCTGTACCTCCTGGTGCAGCTGCAAGTGCTTTGGTGAAGGGCTTTCCATCCTATAAGCGGCTTAGCTGCTGTTTCCTGATGAGAGCAGTCACATCCAACCCAATAATGGTGTGGTGACTCCTGCCAGCACTTCCTGCTGCCTTTAAATAACAGCATTCTCCCTTTTTTTTGTTAACTAATTGACCACCTGGTTGATCCTGCACCTGACTGCCAATTGCGCTACCTAAATGTACCCCCACGCACCTGGCATCCACATCCGGTGTGCGCTACTTTAACTAGTGTCCGCGTCCCCCAGTCTATTACCAGGGTGTATGCACTCCCTGAGCACACCCGGCATCCACTTCCGGTGCGCGCTATTGACACTCTGCCCTGTGATGGCCTGTGTGCTCTGCAGCCGTCAGACCTATGCTTCTGGAGCCTGCTGGAGCCGATGCGCACTGCTACCTAGTCGGCGCCTCTGTTCCCCGGGTGTACGCGCTGTCTGCGCGCTCACAGACTCTACTTCCGGTACGCGCCCGGGTCACTTCCGGTGCGCGTGCCCGCTCCATTTCTGGCGTTCCCACGCCACCAATGCCATGACACCTGACCCCTCATACCTGTGATCTCACTGGAGGAACATGGACATCACCCAGACCACCACCGAAACAGGTATCAAACCTCTTTCCAGGGCTCACGTCCAGTGGGGTCTGGTGTCTGGCCTCAACAGGGAGGGCACACATCTGAGGCCTCCGAGGAGCTTTACCTCTGCCCGGGCACCGATGTGCCTTACGGGCTGCATGGCCACCACACATCAACAGGGAAGGAGCACAGAAAGTAGCCTCCGTGGTCTTCTATGGGGTATGTCAGCATCTGGGAGGGTACACCCAATGTGGCCTCCGAGGCTCTAACTTCACCCGGCCATTTTGCCTCACGGGCTGTGGCCATGCACTCGCCCGGGGCGGAATGGGAATACATGGCCCCCGAGGAGACTACCGGTACCTGGTGACGGATGTAGCAGACCGATGCCTGCCAGTAACCATCCGACCCAAGCCTCCTCTTCTTTCAGAGTCTTCAAGAGTCTTCATCTTGAGGGTTCCCCATCAAGGACAGGAAACCAACTGATGCGGGAGAGGATGTCTTGAGCCCAGTGCAGGCTTTGACCTGCACGCCTGGGGTTAATTATTGTGGCCTCTCTTTGGTTCAGGGAGAGCTTCTTATAGCCCTGGGAAACTACAATCCCAGTCATACTTTTGCCTTTGGCCGAGTGTGTTGACCCCTGTGTGCCTTGTGCCTGTTCGTTGTCTTAGCTTGCTTATATGGTTCTGACCCGGTTCTGTCCCCCGTTTTGAGTTTGCCTGTTGATTCTGTACTGTGTATCTGTTTCTCTGGTTTCTGACTTCTTGGCTACGTCCTGACTATCAGTTCTGTCGTGCTATCTCGAGCTTTGACCCCGGCCTGATCTGTTTACATCTCTGTTTATGCCTTTTGGTAACTTTGTCCCGAAGTTACCCTGCTAGGAGTTTTCCTTCAGCTCCTAGCTCTCTGGAGTTTAGGCGACACCCCCAGCAGTCAAGTGCTTCAGGTCCTGCTGGTCTTAAGCACGCATCTTCTCTACTGCTGCCCGCTCCACAGGAATCTCTGAGCACAGTTTGTCTTACTCAGGAGACGCGCACTGGCTCAGTGAGCAAGTGCAGTGTGGTGTTCCTGACAGAGGAGCCGCCCCTTTTATCTTGAAGAGCTCCTGTCCATGTTGGGCGGATCCCCACTCTCGTGGTGCCGTCATGTATGATGGAAAAAACTAAATCTCCGAGCACACCAAAATACTCGCTCATCACTACTTAGAACAGTTCATGATCCAAAGCACACTTTACACTTTGTACAACATGGGCGAGGCAGTGTGATGGCATGTGCATGCATGGTTTCCAATAGCACTGGGTCACTAGTGTTTATCGATAATGTGACAGAAGACAGAAGATGCCGGATGAATTCTGAAGTGTACAGGGCAATACCTTCTGCTCAGATTCAACCTGAAAATCCAGTTCAGTTGCATCTCAGTTGTTTCATTTTAAATCCAAAATAGTGGCATGCAAATTCTAAATAATGATGATTTGGTCACTGCTCAAATATTTCTGGACCTAACTGCAGAACAGTCCATGAAAACAGAACTCGTGTTATTCCAGCAGCCATGTTTGAATATAGCAATGTTTTGGACTATAAGATGCACCCAGGCTTTAGAGGTGGAAAATAGGGGAAAAAATATTTGAAGCAAAATATGTGGTGAAATATTTAATAACCCAAATAACATACTATTATATATAATAGTTTATTATGCTGGAAGCTACGGGTAGAATATGGTGCTGCGAGACCAGTGTGGTGTCTGTTAAGTTCTATATGAAGAGGCTGGAGGGTGAGTATAAGAATGGGGGCACAGGGCTTATATTTAAAGCATCACTCCAGCACTGAAAAATAACACTGGATTACTGCTTTAAGATCCCATGGGAGAACTATTACTCCCAGCATGTTCTACAGATCCTATGGCATGCTGGGAGTTATAGTTCACCACAGGAGTGGCAGAGTGCTTTTTTTATGTGATGTAATTACTAAACTTTTAATTAATTCTTACTTGTACAGGCTGTGCTCACATCAGTGCAGGTCTTGCAGCCAGCCCCGCTAGAAAACCGAAAGTATCTCTCTCTCTACAGCTTACAGGACCCTGTGGTGAGGTAAGGAAGGGCTGGAGCATCACATGATTGCACAGAGCCCTCCCTCTTATTTCCTCCCCACAGGTCCTGTAAGAGGAAACGGCATTGTTTCTATTGTGGCTTCTGCAGGACCTGTGGTGACATAATGAAAAGGGAGGGCTCTGTGCTGTCATGTGACGCTCCAGCCCGCCCTCTTCATTACCTCACCACAGGTCCTATAATGACAGGAGCACTCAGCATCAGCAAAGTACGCACTGTGCTGTCAGGTATGAGACTGTGGCGCTCTCTCCTGCCGCCCTCTTCTCCACCGGACACACGATCTCCACAGCCGCTGCAGGATTCTTGCGCTGAGGAAACCATGTGGGTCCGCTGTTTAAGTGAAGGAATATTCATTTGCTGCTCCCCGTTCGGCGCGGACAGGTGGGCGGGGAAGCGGCTAATGGATATTCCTTCACTTTAAGCATCAGGACCACGTGGTTTCCCCGGCAACGAAATCCTGCAGCAGTGACTTTTTCCTGCCTCCTGCGAGTGTGATCCCACTCCGCCGCTGCCCCCTCCGCACATGTTACATTTGGCCCATAAGACACACCCACACTTTCCTCCCAAATTTTAAGGAAAAAAGTGCGTCTTATGGTCCGAAAAATACGGTACATAACACTTTACTATGTAGTATACCTGTAAATATTAGTATTGGTTATTATTTTGGAACGCAACACCTCAAACATCTGAACTGCAAAAATGCCAATATTAGAACAGTAAATCTGAACGTTAAACATTACTGGAAAAGTCAGTCTTATTTAGTTTACCTCTCCTTGGAAGACTTCATACAATTCTGGCACGTCATCCATTGTTAAACAATAGTGATTTTTGATGGCTAATATTTTAGAATATTTTATCAATCTAAAATAAAACAAAACCAACATATTAGTTTCATTCTGTAGAACAGCGCTTACTAAACTGTATATAGAAGTGTCCTACTGCACCTCATTATTTAGATTTTGATAAGATGGCTATAGACAATAAATTACCCTTCACCCCAAGGCAATGGTTTGGCAATCAAAAATTTGCCCCGAGGTGGAAAATCCCTTTATCTAGCTGTAGGCTAACCTACAAACTTTCTCAAAGCATTCATCTTGTTCATAGAGGTGAAATATTAGCAGTTGCACCTTATGTTCAGATAAAATCGAGAATCTGAGAGGTCACTATCCGACCTGCTCGACCTTTGTTGCTACAGTCATGACCAAAAGTTTAGAGAATGACCCAAATATTAATTTTTACAAAGTCTACTGCTTCATTTTTTCTAATGGCAATTTGCATATACTCCAGAATGTAATAAAGAGTGATCAGCTTAACAGCAATTACTTGCAAAGTCAATATTTGCCTAGAAAATGAACTTTATCCCCCAAAACACATTTCAACATTATTGCAGCCCTGCCTTAAAAGGACCAGCTAACATTGTTTCAGTGATTGCTCCATTAACACAGGTGTGGGTGTTGATGAGGACAGGGCTGGAGATCAATCTGTCATGATTAAGTAAGAATGACACCACTGGACACTTTAAAAGGAGGCTGGTGCTTGGCATCATTGTTTCTCTTCTGTTAACCATGGTTATCTCTAAAGAAACACGTGCAGTCATCATTGCACTGCACAAAAATGGCCTAACAGGGAAGAGTATCACAGCTAGAAAGATTGCACCTCAGTCAACAATCTATCGCATCATCAAGAACTTCAAGGAGAGAGGTTCCCTTGTTGCCAAAAAGGCTCCAGGGCGCCCAAGAAAGACCAGCAAGCGCCAGGACCGTCTCTTAAAAGTGTTTCAGCTGCGGGATCGGGCTACCAGCAGTGCAGAGCTTGCTCAGGAATGGCAGCAGGCAGGTGTGAGTGCATCTGCACGCACTGTGAGGCAGAGACTCTTGGAGGACTGCTGAGGACTGGGGTAAAGTCATTTTCTCTGATGAATCCCCTTTTCGATTGTTTGGGACATCTGGAAAATGGCTTATTCGGAGAAGACCAGGTGAGCGCTACCACCAGTCTTGTCTCATCTCATGCCAACTGTCAAGCATCCTGAAACCATTCATGTGTGGGGTGGCTTCTCAGCCAAGGGAATGGGCTCTCTCTCAGTCTTGCCTAAAAACAAAGCCATGAATAAAGAATGGTACCAGAATGTCCTCCAAGAGCAACTTCTCCTAACCGTCCAAGAGCAGTTTGGCAATCAACAATGCCTTTTTCAACATGATGGAGCACCTTGCCATAAAGCAAAGGTGATAACTAAATGGCTCAGGGAACAAAACAGAGATTTTGGGACTATGGCCTGGAAACTCCCCAGATCTTAATCCCATTGAGAACTTGTGGTCAATCATCAAGAGACGGGTGGACAAACAAAAACCTTCAAATTCAGACAAAATAAAAGCATTGATTTTGCAAGAATGGACTGCTATCAGTCAGGATTTGATCCAGAAGTTGATTGAGAGCATGCCAGGGAGAATTGCTGAGGTCCTGAAGAAGAAGGGTCAACACTGCAAATATTGACTTGCTGCATTAACTCATTCTAACTGTCAATATAACCTTTTGTTACTCATAATATGATTGCAATTATATTTCTGTATGTGATAAAAAAAAAATCTGACAAACACACATAAAAACCAGAGGGCAGCAGATCATGTGAAAATATAATATTTGTGTCATTCTCTAAACTTTTGGCCATGACTGTAGATCAAAATCATTCAGTGATTGGAAAGCTGATCATACGACTTGATGACCTATTATATGGAAATCTGCAGGATCTGCCCACTAAATTTTAGGTATAATAAAAACTTTACTTAAAATGTAAAAATACTTTGAAACATTTTTTAAATAACTTATTGCCCTTTAAAGGGAATTTGTCAATAGGTCATTTCTATGAAATCTGAGAGCCAGATTCCAAAGACGTGTCACTTACTGCACTGTGTGTTTCAATAAAATAAATGAGTGTTTTATCAACAGGACTAGGTGCCTAGTGTCACCCGGTCAACTGCTCTGTAAAACCACACTCCCACCATCACAAACTTTCTGTCAATATACTGTGTACACAGGTAGCTGCCAATCAGTGGTGTGGGTGGGGATATAAAGAGCTCAGCATTCAGAGAACTGCTAAATCTGCAGCAGATAACAGTGACTTTATCAAAATGAAAGCGAGCAGTTCAGTAAGTGACATAGCTGGAATTAGGATATCAGCCCTTACATCACGCTGCTCGCAAATTATACAGCAAAAATGTAGTGACAGATTGCCTTTAAAACCCTGTTGAATGGTAGGTGTACGGATCCCGAGACCCTAAGCAATCACAAGTTAGAAGTAGTCAGCTTACACCTCAGTGTGAAAAAAAAAGGGGAAAAAAAAAAAAAAAAAAAAAAATAGGATGGCACTCACCGTTCATCAAATCACTTTATTTCAAATACATCAGGCATAGGCATTGGCACGGGAACAATGTGCCGATAGACGGACAACAGCCGTTTCGCGCGAAACGGCTGTTGTCAGTCTATCGGCACATTGTTCCCGTGCCAATGCCTGATGTATTTGAAATAAAGTGATCTGATGAATGGTGAGTGCCATCCAATTTTTTCCTTTTTTTCATAAGGATTGCTGTTTTTCCAATGTGGGATTGTGCACCCGTTCTAAGAGGATTTAAGGTGTTGCTTGCATTTGTGGACCTTAGATTATATGTGCAAGCTCTAGGGTAATTCTTTGACATAACAGTGCCGGATATCCATTTTCTTTTTTGTGGACTGGTTTACACCTCAGTGTGCACAGCGGTGTTCAACCCCACAGACATGCATGGCTGTGCATACTCTCTCCAATTAGCCAAGCATTTCTGCTTGTGGTTTGAACAACACGATTTCTAGAGGAGATATAACATGACAAAATGTGTTCCAAAGTTTAGTCATTTTTTTTTTTTTTTTTTATAAATGGAAATTTCCCTTAACATTTGGATACCAGAAGACAGCTTGCCCCTGTTCCTTGAAATCTACAGTATTGGGAACGATGAAATGCTACAATATGATTTCCATTCCTGCCTTCTCGGATAAAGCAATTCTTATGAAAATTAATGAATTTATAACCAGCCCACCTGATTTCATTGTTCTTCCTCAGGTCTCCACTTTTTACACCTCTGAGAAATCATATTGATTTTAATAAAGCAAAGGCTGCCCCACAATCAAAACTTATCTACCACAGAATAAGTAATAGGTCTCGCATTTCTGATGGTTCCAGTGCTGGAGTCCCTCTATATGAATGGAGCAGCAGTCAGTCATGCCTACTGACTCTACAAGAAATGTTTATAGGCCTGACAGAAATGGGTAAACTATAGTAGGCGATCTCCTCACGAACATGGACTAGGGATATGTGGGGATCCCAGTGATCAGTGAGATCAGCAATCCCGGGTACAGGAGAAAAGCTGTGATTTAGCGACAACAACCACTTGAAATTTGCTCATGGACACCATAAAAGAAGTATTAACAAAGTTCTGTATTTTTTCGGATTATAAGACACTTTTTACCCCAAATTTTTGGGGAAAATGGGGGTGCACCTTATAATGCAAATATACCTTACCATTCGTGGTGGAGCAGGGTCTCAGGGTCGCTACTGGAGGAGGCAAGAGTGGAGGATTGCTGCAGGCAGCAGGCTGGGATGAGGGGGGTGTTCAGATGTGCGCAACTGCACCGACATTATTTGATGGCCCGGAGCCCCTGCACTTCCATGGTTTACTATGCGGTGGACTCCGGGAAAATGGCTGCCGGGGGAGGCGCATGCACAGATGGAGATCTCAGCACCAAGATCTCAGGAGATGAGATCTCAGCGCCAAGACATCTATCTGCGCATATGCCGCCCCCGGCAGCCATTTTCCCGGAGTCCACCGCATAGTAAACCATGGAAATGTAGGGGCTCTGGGCTTTCACCACCAAACGCATCATCACAAATCCAAACACCCCTTTCTCTCAGTCTGGGATCCGCAGCATCACCCCAGCCCTGCCTCCACCAGCAGCGAACCCGCTTCACCGCAGCCACCACCCCCGGTAAGCAATAAGACACATGGATTGTAAGAAGCACTACCATTTTATTAAAAAAAAAAAAAAAGTTTTTTTTTTCCCCTATCAGTATATAGCTAAAAAATAATGGTTAGCACTTTTAAAAGGCAATACTGTTTGACATTGCAGGAGGCAATTTTTAATTGGTGTAATAAATACACGTAGCGAGTGGCTCTATAGTGAAAACCTTATGGACAAAAGACCTTCCTACCCAAGGGGGCTAACTGAACAATTACTTTAGATATGTGTTTTAAATTGAGGTCACGAGGTCTTGTTGACCTATACTGAAGATGACGTTGCAGAAGTGAAACAGTGGCAGCGGCCACTACAGTTTGAATGGAGTGGCACAGTGCAGCTCCGTTTAATGTAAAGTATTTACAGCGGGCTGCCTCCAGGGCCAATGACAGCTGATCAGTGGGGTGTGGGCAGTTGGGTCCCCATCGATCTAAAATCGATGACCTAGCCTAAGGATCTTGATCATATTGATGATCTATCTTAAGGATAGATGACCGGAAAACACCCTATAATAAACATATTTTGTTAAAGAGCATCTTTTCTTAGGCTGGTTTCACATTTGCGTTTTTTAGCGCTGGAAAAAAACGCATACGTGCGCATGCGATTTTTCCCCTATATTTAACATGGGTGCGCATACATGCGCGCTTGTAAGCGCATGTATGCGATTTTCATGCGCTGCGTTTTTTTGGGGTGTGCGTTGGTATTTTCCAGACGCTGCATGTTGCATTTTTTGGCCCTGGAAAAAAGCGCATGCGCACGTTTTGCGCTAAAAATGGCCATTATAGCCTATGGATGCGCATACGTGCGCACTGGCATGCGCAGGTATGCGATTTTTTAGCGCTGCGTTTTTTGGGTGGTGTCCACTTTTTATCCTAGTTAGAATCTTCTAAAGTCAAAAAAAAAAAGTCTATATAAAGGAGGTGCCTGCCAAAACTCTGCTACTACTACACTGACAGATTGAAGAGCAGACAGTCAACCAAGAACCCATTATATCAGCGAAGAATGTGAGTATATTACATTATATGCCTGTCCTTTTAAATTATGTATGTACTAATGATTTTTATTATTTTTACATGCAGTATGTCTTCAGAATCCGAGTATTCCCCATCGCGGCAGGAATTGGCGCAAGCAGACCGTGAGGTGATTATTTTCGTGCATCTGGTAAGTATATCTGCTGCTTCTCCAAATCTCTTACGTTTTTTTCAACTTTTTTAAGACATCGTCATCATCATCTGCGGACGGCACTAGTGAGGGCGAAGAGGAGGAGCAGCGAAGCCAAGTCCCGGTGGTGATACGGAATGTAAGTATCAAATGATTTGTAATGTTCTTTATTTTTTATCTTCTATTTTTACTCTTTTTTATGTTTCTTTTTTTGTAACTTTTTATTCAATTTAAATTTGATTATTCTAATGAATGTGTTTTGTCTAGGTTCCACAACGGGATGAAGACGTCTACCTGGATAATGAGCAGCTCATCAGCCTGGTCCAGGAGCGTTCGCCGTTGTGGGACAGCCGTGACCGGCTGTACAAGGACAATGTGGTGACCCGGCGGCTATGGAATGAGGTGGCCGCAGCGTTGATGGATGGCTGGGACAGCGCCTCAGCATCCTCCAAAAAGGCGTTTAGTGAGTATTTCCCTGCTCTGTATTGTGCCGCAGTGACTGTTGACCTTGACGGCACTGTTGGGTTTCGTGCTAGGCGTATTCTAGCAGGAAACCCAACAGTGTCATCGGGGTCTACAGTGACTGCTTTGAGTATTGTATTGCTACATTGTGCCGCAGTGACTGTTGTCCTTGACGGCACTGTTGGGTTTCGTGCTAGGCGTATTCTAGCAGGAAACCCAACAGTGTCATCGGGGTATACAGTGACTGCTTTGAGTATTGTATTGCTACATTGTGCCGCAGTGACTGTTGTCCTTGACGGCACTGTTGGGTTTCGTGCTAGGCGTATTCTAGCAGGAAACCCAACAGTGTCATCGGGGTATACAGTGACTGCTTTGAGTATTGTATTGCTACATTGTGCCGCAGTGACTGTTGTCCTTGACGGCACTGTTGGGTTTCGTGCTAGGCGTATTCTAGCAGGAAACCCAATAGTGTCATCGGGGTCTACAGTGACTGCTTTGAGTATTGTATTGCTACATTGTGCCGCAGTGACTGTTGTCCTTGACGGCACTGTTGGGTTTCGTGCTAGGCGTATTCTAGCAGGAAACCCAATAGTGTCATCGGGGTCTACAGTGACTGCTTTGAGTATTGTATTGCTACATTGTGCCGCAGTGACTGTTGTCCTTGACGGCACTGTTGGGTTTCGTGCTAGGCGTATTCTAGCAGGAAACCCAACAGTTTCATCGGGGTCTACAGTGACTGCTTTGAGTATTGTATTGCTACATTGTGCCACAGTGACTGTTGTCCTTGACGGCACTGTTGGGTTTCGTGCTAGGCGTATTCTAGCAGGAAACCCAACAGTGTCATCGGGGTCTACAGTGACTGCTTTGAGTATTGTATTGCTACAATGTGCCGCAGTGACTGTTGTCGTTGATGGCACTGTTTTTTTTTTTATCAACAGTGGACAAAGTCCGAACACGTTGGCGTTCGATCAAGGACCGCTTCAACAGTGATGTTCGTGCTGAGGGCCAGGTTCGCAGTGGATCTGCGTCAAGGACCAGAACTAGATACCGTCACTATCACGCGTTGCAGTTCCTAAGACCGGTCCTTGCCACAAGATCGTAAGTATTATAAATTTTGGGTTTTTATTTTTATTAATCTGTGTTTTTCTAATCCACAGCTGATGCTTCTTGTAAAGGCATGGTAGTAATGATTTTCCTTTCTTCCACAGCACCTGGAGCAGCACCCTGCAACCTAGCCCTGGAGCGGTCCTTCCTCGGACGTCCTCTGACCCGTCCCAGCCATCCGACAGCCAGGAAGCACCTTGCAGGTCAACCACACACACAGCTGGTGACCAGGAAGCTGGGCCATCAGGTGTCCCCCTGTCCCAGGTCTCTGCCACTGGTTATGCGGGCACTACCCGCCAGCGGCAGAGGGCCTTGGACAGGAATGTCTTGCCCGAGTTTATGCATTTGAGCAAGACATTTAATTCCAGCCTCAAGTCACTGTCCGACAGAGTTGAAAGCGGTTTTGCACTCATGGAACGTGGTTTTAACCACTTTGAACACGGCTTCAATTCTGTAGAACAGCGCCTTGACCGTCTGGAGGCCGACCTCAACAGACCAGCACACCATTTTTTTAGTAAGATTGAAAAGGGCATGGCGGAACACCTTAGTCCTGATCAACAGCTGAATGTGCTGCAGGCCTGCAACAATGCTTTCTTGCAGGCTATGCAGCATAATCGGTACGGTCAGCAGTCAGTGGTGTCCTTTCCACCTGTGCCACCATTGACTCGCTTCACCTCACTACCGACTTGTGCTGCATACCACTGCACGGACACCTCTATTCAAAGCCAGGACACCCACCGTTACACCACCACAAGTCTGAGTGCAGCTGGTCACTTCACCGACACCACCATGGCAAGCGCTGCTCCTGTCTGGAGCATCACCGCCAATCCCATGCATGCGTGGAGCTCAGCCACCACTAGGCAAACATGGAACAGCCCTGCCGCTACAACAACATGTAGTAGCCCTGCCACCACCACTCTGCAAACCTGGGCCATCACTGCCGCCACCAGTCCTCCTGCAAGGACGAGCACTGACAACGAAGAGCAGCAGCAACCACCTCAGCAGCAGCAGCCGCCGCCACCTCTGCAGCAGCAGCCGCCACCTCTGCAGCAGCAGCCGCCACCTCTGCAGCAGCAGCCGCCACCTCTGCAGCAGCAGCCGCCACCTCTGCAGCAGCAGCCGCCACCTCTGCAGCAGCAGCCGCCACCTCTGCAGCAGCAGCCGCCACCTCTGCAGCAGCAGCCGCCACCTCTGCAGCAGCAGCCGCACCAGCAGACGGGGGACCTACATTCCATATTTGCCCCTACTTCAAGGCGAAATCAATCAAGGCGGGCATTGGGCCAAAGTCGGTCCAGGCACACAAGCCTACGGCGACATGCCATTACAACTAATGTACCTGAACAGATTTCCTCTCCTACAAGTGTTCCAAGTTTAATTCCCTTAACTGGACTACCTTCCCCCACAAGTTTTGTTGCCCCTTCCCCTCAAACACCGTCTTCAACTGCAAGTGTTGCATATTCCCTGCACACCCCCAAATTGAAACCATCTGCCCCCAAACGCCGTAAAAAATAATTTTTAGTTTTTTTTTTGTGATAAAAAATAAATTTACATTTGTGGTTCACCATTAATAAGTTTCATTAATGTTGTTTGCGCCGCTCACACACACTGATGGGTAAATACATGTTAAAAACCAACCCAAGGGCTAGTATAGTCATATGTGAAATAACATGGACTAGTATAGTCATTCCAAGGCCTAGTGTAATAACTCTAGTTTTACCAAATAGAATCTGGTTTCATGAAAAACAAACTGTTGAAACTTGTCTAAAAAATAAGTTTCTTTCTAGTTTCACCAGTTTGTTTTTTGTGAAACAAGATGCTAGTTGTTAAAAATCGAGTTATTACAGTAGGCCGTGGTATTTCACATATTACTATACTACTAGCCCCAAGGCCTACTATACTCATATTTGAAATACCACGGCCTAGTATAGTCATTCCAAGGCCTAGTGTAATAACTCTAGTTTTACCAACTAGAATCTATTTTCAAACTGTTGAAACTTGTCAAGTTTCACCCGTTTGTTTTTTATGAAACAAGATACTAGTTGGCCAAAATCGAGTAGGCCTTGTTATGACTATACTAGGCCGTGGTATTTCACATATTACTATACTACTAGCCCCAAGGCCTACTATACTCATATTTGAAATACCACGGCCTAGTATAGTCATTCCAAGGCCTAGTGTAATAACTTGTAATGGAGCAGATTACATGAGCAGATTACATTCATCCACTCAATGCTGACTTGTATTCCCCATGGACTTTCATTGGGGTTGGGTTTTGAGGGTTGTGTTTTGAGAAAATCACATACTTTGTTTTAAACTAGTTGCACAATTTTCTCTTGAAAAAAAATGGTTTCCTGATTCATGGCCTGCAGCTTTGCTCATTCCAATATATTTCACGCAGACTAGCAATGCTGCATTTTAACTCGTATGTGTATTTACCTGCCCAGGTGTGTGAACATAACAAAATTCAGTTATACATGGGAAGTTTTTTAATTAATTGGAGTTTAAAAAATATAGTGCACTCAGTAATGGTATCAAATAAGGATTTTTATTACCATAAACAACAACATTACACCATTTCATCTTGCCAGTGCACCCGTCCTACATCAGAAATAAAGTAGGCCGCAAATTTGTCCCTCATTTGGCCAACTTCAACGGATGACCTGAGAGTGTGCTGAGTGAATTCAGGCAATGGGTTAGGAGCATCATCGTCCAGTTCAAAGGTCGGGTGCTCTTTAGCCATCACAAAGTTATGTAGAACCACACAGGCCTTCACCACCTCATCGACTGTTTCAAGTTTAAGATTAATGGCCGTGCCCAGAATTCGCCATCTGGAAACAAGAATCCCAAAAGCACACTCGACAGTTCTTCTGGCCCTGGTCAGCCTGTAATTAAAAATTTTTTTGGTGTGGTCCAAGTCCCGGCTGGAGTAGGGTTTCAGTAAGTTTCCGCACATTTGAAAAGCCTCATCGCCAACCATTACAAAGGGCAGTGGCGGAGCTTCGGTGTGAGGAAGAGGCCGTGGCATAGGGAAATTAAATTGGTTGCCATACAACCTCCGGCCCATGTCTGAGTTTTTAAAAGCCTGCGAGTCATTACCACGGCCAAATGCTCCAATGTCCACTGCTACAAACATACATCCGGCATCCGCAATTGCAATGAGTACATTGAAAAGTACTTTTTGTAATTATAGTACTCAGATCCCGTTCTTTGGGGTTTGATGATCCGTATGTGTTTCCCATCAACAGCTCCCAAACAGTTGGGAAAATTGCATACTGTCCAGAATTTGTCAGCAATTTCCATCCACTTTTCAGCGGTGGGCAGGGGCATAAATTCTGGGCAAAGAACATTCCAGAGAGGCCGGCAGGTGTCAGCAACAATTCCAGACAAGGTAGAGATTCCAATACGGTACTGGAAGTGTAGTGAGGATAGGGTTTCTCCAGTCGCCAGGAATCTGTGAACAGACAAAGAAGTAATATTAATATTTATGTATATTATTTTTAAAAACTATAAAAAAAAATATTAGTACATTCACGAAAACTAATTACCCAAGGTTTTGAATACTAAATTTACAAAAAAAAACATCAGACCACACCCCTTTGTTTTTAAAACATACCGTAATGTCACCAGTAGCCGTTCCTCAGGAGGAATCGCACGACGGAGCTGTGTGTCCTGTCTCCGGATGGATTGTTGGACACGAGCAAGCAAATCCATGAAACTTTCGTGGGACATCCGGATATAATCAGTAAATTTCTCCGGGTTTGCACGTAGCTCGCTGTAGAGGGTGTGGTATGCCCCACGGCTCTCCCGGAGTTCAACAATCGGATGTATCCACATACGCCGCCGTCTTCGCTGCCTCTCTCTCTTCCTTTGTTCATGGCAAGCAACTGCATACGCGTGAGCCATCGCGATGTCCAAATCCAAGTTGAAGTGAAAACTCTTCCAGCGCAGATCCATGGTCATGAGAAGAATCAAGCAAATGTGAAGAATACTGTAGACAGGGTCTATATATATTAACATACCACACCCACAATGAAGTCCCATTGGTCTTGTGTGTTGTTGAATGGTTGTTTTTTCTTTTTTGTGGGGTTTTTCCAAAATCTGTAAAAAAACGCAAACGCACAAAAAACGCATACAAACGCGCAAAAACGCTGCGTTTTTTTCCTGCATGCGCATTAAAATGCTGGAAAAAAACGCAGCGTTTGTATGCATTTGTATGCGTTTTTTTAATGCGTTTTTTTGCGGGAAAGACGCGCTGCAAAAAAAAGCAAGTGTGAAACTAGCCTTAGAACTCTGCATGGTGCTGTTCCTCTTGTTCCGTCTGGAAATGTTGACTAATGTATAAATTGACAGCTAGATGTTACTATTCCCCTTATGTATAAGGTGTTTATCTACATAGTCTGGTATTTCCAATACTTTCAGTGGCACATCCTATTGATAACAGGAATAGTGATACTCCGCTAAAGGCCCTTTTACATTTAGCGATGCACCAGCGATCCGACCCGGTCAGGATCGCTGGTGCATGGCTAAATGATCGCTAGTGAGCTTTTACACAGAAAGATCTCACAGCGATGCAGCAGCGACGCAGCGCACGATACTCACCTTTCACACACAGCGATCCTGGCGTCCTCCCGCCCGCCTCCACGCGTCGCTCGTCGTCACAGCAGGAAGTCTCAACAGGAAGCGCCCGACGAGAAATGGAGCCGGACATTCTCGCGCGATCAGCGATGGACAGCGGGGGAGCCGGTCGGAGGCAAGTATCACACATAGCGATATCGCTAGCAATATCGCTATAACGTCACAAAACCAGTGACGTTTTAGCGATATTGCTAGCGATATCACTTAGTGTAAAACCCCCTTAACTCGCATTTTTACTTCATGGGTAATACATTACTAAAACCGCTAAGTGGTGAGCATCTCTGCTTACCATGTTGAGATACTACTGTATATTGATAGAGCTAATCAGAAGAAAAACATAAGAGAGACACTCTGAGAATAAATATATTAAACCAACTCAAAACAAAAAAAAGAGTGCTACTGGGGTCCAATAAAACACTTTTATTAATAAGAATTAAAACCATACATGTACATAACAAAGACAGAATTGTGCAAAAAAACAGAATACTCCTATGGGGTGGTACCAGAGCACCTATATCATATATATCATATCCACATTAATAAAGGCAGAGTGCAACAAGGCGTGCAAAACAACACTGAAACTGAAAAAACACCCCATCAAAGGTACCCCAAGTCATACTAGCCTAATGCTGAGACTAACTTTTAGTGAGAGCGCAATGTAAAAAGTATTTACAAGAATATGGTGCTTCAGTAAAAGGGGGGATTAAGTTGCATTTGCTCCGGTCCACCAGCCTCAACACACGTTTCACCCCCGACGAAGCCTTGGGTGAAACGTGCGTTGGGGCCAGTGGACCAGAGCACATGCACCTTAAACTCCCCCTTTTACTGAAACACCATATCCGTGCATTTGAGATATATATGATATAGGTGCTCTGGTACCACCCCATAGGAGTATTCTGTTCTTTGCACAATTCTCCGTCTTTCTGTTATTCTTATTAACATATTAATTTTTATGGACCCCAGTAGCACTCTTTTCGTTTTGAGTTGGTTTAATGTATATTGGAATATGTCCTCCATTTATAAGTGCATCCTAACAGAGAATTTTCAATGCTAGGCATAAATAATGCAATCAGTTCTTACTTCACACAGGTGAATGCATACACGGCAGCTGGGCAACCCTGAAAATAAGACAACTGGTTTCCAAGAAGTACAGATTTGCATCCAGGGGCATAACTATAATGGGCGCAGGGGTTGCAGTAGAACCAGGGCCCAATGGCCCCTTTAGCCCAATTTAGATCAATACTATTAAAGGGGATGTCCAGCACTAGGGTAAAAGTGTGCAGTCATTGTACATGTATGCTGACTTGTGGATCCTCACAGCACTTGCACCGCATGCAGTGAGGATTCTCCGGCGCCCAAAGCGATTTGCATACTACTATACACATTCTGGCTACACTGAACGTACTTGAAATGAGTGAGGCCACACATGTCTAGTCGGCATGTATGCAAATCACATTCTTGTGGTCACACTCCTGCCGCCGATGAATCCTTGCAGTGCGTGCACTGTAAGGATACATAAGTCTGCAATCACAGAGTGACTGCAGACTTGTACTAAAGGCCAAACAAGCCCATTAAATACCAGATTGAGTACCTGTTGGAGGTTTGGTATTGGGGTCCACTGCCTCTATAGGTAATATGCTGCCCATATGTATATGTCTATGTAATAGATCCACTTGGATACACGAGAGGGCTCAATCAGGACCCTCATCCATGTTCACACCACATTTTTAGTCTCCCTTTAACATACACTCTGGAAAAAGCTTCAGCCATTTATGTTACAAGGCAGTGACAGAGGACAAACACTGGCTTCCATGGGTTACAATTGTATCATTTAGTTCTTATATCATGAGTTTTGAATAGTTTTCCACTATTTACATGTTAAACAGATGCCATTATAGTCTCTGGGCCATAAGTGTCACAGATAAGCCTCTACTTAACAGCGCCATCATGAAAAGCCATTAAACAGCTCATGATATATTCTTTCATGTAATGCCTGTGAAAGTCATCATACATCGGCATCCAGCAGCTATGAGCTTCCACACTGGAAACTCTTGGGGCCCGATCCACCAAAGTGTTATGCCACACTTCGCCCTCTAAATGTGCCTAAATTTTGCATGTCTAAAGAGAAACTGTCACCACCATTTTGCATTATAAAGTAAAAGTATGGCAGGAACTCAAGACGTGCGGCAGGGACACAGAGCGAGCCGGGGGACTCCCACCTGCGGCAGGGACACAGAGCGAGCCGGGGGACTCCCACCTGCGGCAGGGACACAGAGCGAGCCGGGGGACTCCCACCTGCGGCAGGGACACAGAGCGAGCCGGGGGACTCCCACCTGCGGCAGGGACACAGAGCGAGCCGGGGGACTCCCACCTGCGGCAGGGACACAGAGCGAGCCGGGGGACTCCCACCTGCGGCAGGGACACAGAGCGAGCCGGGGGACTCCCACCTGCGGCAGGGACACAGAGCGAGCCGGGGGACTCCCACCTGCGGCAGGGACACAGAGCGAGCCGGGGGACTCCCACCTGCGGCAGGGACACAGAGCGAGCCGGGGGACTCCCACCTGCGGCAGGGACACAGAGCGAGCCGGGGGACTCCCACCTGCGGCAGGGACACAGAGCGAGCCGGGGGACTCCCACCTGCGGCAGGGACACAGAGCGAGCCGGGGGACTCCCACCTGCGGCAGGGACACAGAGCGAGCCGGGGGACTCCCACCTGCGGCAGGGACACAGAGCGAGCCGGGGGACTCCCACCTGCGGCAGGGACACAGAGCGAGCCGGGGGACTCCCACCTGCGGCAGGGACACAGAGCGAGCCGGGGGACTCCCACCTGCGGCAGGGACACAGAGCGAGCCGGGGGACTCCCACCTGCTGCAGGGACACAGAGCGAGCCGGGGGACTCCCACCTGCGGCAGGGACACAGAGCGAGCCGGGGGACTCCCACCTACGGCAGCCATACAGAGACTTCAGCCCGAATATTGAAAAAAGCGCTCAGCAGACAGAGGCTTAGCTTACTATGAGTGTGTAACTTGTGTGCGCCGCCATGACACGTCTCCTCCCAAACTCAGCTCAGTAACCATTAGGAAAGCAGCGTCCAAGTTCTACCACAAGAATTTCCTCCTTGTAAAATCTCTCGGACAGTTACCTGTCTTTGTTCAACATCCGTCCTGTCACATGATCAGCCGCAGCCTATCACCTTGCAGTTCTAGTCGCACGTCTATTACATCATTTTCCGGCGCCGGAACGGTACGGCCCAGTTGCATGCAGGGAGACGGAGGTTCATTCATCTGTTGGCTGAAGAGATTTAGAAAAATAAGTCAATCATGATCGAACAGAACAAGCGGAAAGGACTGGAGCTGGTCCCAGTGCCGGCGAAAAAGCCGCGAAATGAGGTGGTGGCGACGGTGAGTGCAGCGGGAAAGGGAGCGCAGTGTGTGTGTGTGAGAGTGAGTGTGTGTGTGAGAGAGAGCAGTGTGTGAGCAGAGTGTGTGTGAGAGAGAGAGAGCAGTGTGTGAGTAGAGTGTGTGTGTGTGAGTGAGAGAGAGAGAGCAGTGTGTGAGCAGAGTGTGTGTGTGTGAGAGAAAGCAGTGTGTGAGCAGAGTGTGTGAGTGAGAGAAAGCAGTGTGAGCAGAGTGTGTGTGAGAGAAAGCAGTGTGTGAGCAGAGTGTGTGTGTGAGAGAAATCAGTGTGTGAGCAGAGTGTGTGTGTGAGAGAAATCAGTGTGTGAGCAGAGTGTGTGTGTGAGAGAAAGCAGTGTGAGCAGAGTGTGTGTGAGAGAAAGCAGTGTGTGAGCAGAGTGTGTGTGTGAGAGAAAGCAGTGTGTGAGCAGAGTGTGTGTGTGAGAGAAATCAGTGTGTGAGCAGAGTGTGTGTGTGAGAGAAAGCAGTGTGTGAGCAGAGTGTGTGTGTGAGAGAAAGCAGTGTGTGAGCAGAGTGTGTGAGTGAGAGAAAGCAGTGTGTGAGCAGAGTGTGTGAGTGAGAGAAAGCAGTGTGTGAGCAGAGTGTGTGTGTGAGAGAAATCAGTGTGTGAGCAGAGTGTGTGTGTGAGAGAAATCAGTGTGTGAGCAGAGTGTGTGTGTGAGAGAAATCAGTGTGTGAGCAGAGTGTGTGTGTGAGAGAAATCAGTGTGTGAGCAGAGTGTGTGTGTGAGAGAAAGCAGTGTGTGAGCAGAGTGTGTGTGTGAGAGAAAGCAGTGTGTGAGCAGAGTGTGTGTGAGAGAAAGCAGTGTGTGAGCAGAGTGTGTGTGTGAGAGAAAGCAGTGTGTGAGTGAGAGAGAGCAGTGTGTGAGCAGAGTGTGTGAGAGAGCAGTGTGTGAGCAGAGTGTGTGTGTGAGAGAGAGCAGTGTGTGAGCAGAGTGTGTGTGAGTGAGAGAAAGCAGTGTGTGAGCAGAGTGTGTGTGTGTGAGTGAGAGAGAGCAGAGTGTGTGTGAGTGAGAGAGAGCAGTGTGTGAGCAGAGTGTGTGTGTGAGTGAGAGAGAGCAGTGTGTGAGCAGTGTGTGAGTGAGAGAGAGCAGTGTGGGAGCAGAGTGTGTATGAGTGAGAGAGCAGTGTGTGAGCAGAGTGTGTGTGTGTGAGAGAGAGCAGTGTGTGCGCAGAGTGTGTGTGTATGAGTGAGTGAGAGCAGTGTGTGAGCAGAGTGTGTTTGAGTGAGCAGAGAGAGTGTGTGAGCAGAGTGTGTGTGAGTGAGAGAGAGCAGTATGTGAGCAGAGTGTGTGAGAGAGAGCAGTGTGTGTGTGAGAGAGAGCAGTGTGTGAGCAGAGTGTGTGTGTGAGAGCAGTGTGTGAGCAGAGTGTGTGTGTGAGAGAGAGCAGTGTGAGCAGAGTGTGTGTGTGCTCTCTCACACACACTGCTCACACACTGCTCTCTCTCACACTCACACACTGCTCTCTCTCACACACTCTGCTCACACACACTCTGCTCACACACACTCTGCTCACACACACTCTGCTCACACACACACACTCTGCTCTCTCTCACACACACTGCTCACATACTGCTCTCTCTCACTCACACTCTCTCTGCTCACACACTCTCTCTGCTCACTCACTTTCTCTGCTCACTCACACACACACACTCTGCTCACACACTGCTCTCACTCACTCATACACACACTCTGCTCACACACTGCTCTCTCTCACACACACACACTCTGCTCACACACTGCTCTCTCTCACACACACACTCTGCTCACACACTGCTCTCTCTCACACACACACTGCTCACACACTGCTCTCTCTCACACACTCTGCTCACACACTGCTCTCTCACTCACACACACACACACACTGCTCTCTCTCACTCACACACACACTCTCTGCTCACACACTGCTTTCTCTCACTCACACACTGCTCTCTCTCACTCACACACACTCTGCTCACACACTGCTCTCTCTCACTCACACACACTCTGCTCACACACTGCTCTCACACACACAGAGTGTGTGTGTGAGTGAGAGAGCAGTGTGTGAGTGAGAGAGCAGTGTGTGAGTGAGAGAGCAGTGTGTGAGTGAGAGAGCAGTGTGTGAGTGAGAGAGCAGTGTGTGAGCAGAGAGTGTGTGTGTGTGTGTGTGAGCAGAGAGTGTGTGTGTGTGTGTGAGCAGAGAGTGTGTGTGTGTGTGAGCAGAGAGTGCAGTGTGTGAGCAGAGTGTGTGTGTGAGCAGAGTATGCGCGCTACCTGGAAGAGTGTTGTATCACGGAGTCTCCCCTGGGTGCCGGTGGTGTGCCCCGGTCAGACAGTGATGCGGCTTTTCTAGCCTCAGCGGTCTCCTCCTGCCCGTGTGATATTCTCTCGTATTTGGCTCTCGGCTGAGTGTGGAGTCTGGAGAGAATGGTCAGCAGAGTGTTGCTTCGCACGTTTATGGGCAGCTTTGAGGGTCACTAGGTGAGTTCAGTTTTCGGTTCAGGTTTTCAGCTGTTTATATAAACTAGAATGTGTGAAGGCAGAGCAGGGAATCGGAAATATTGAGCAATTCAAACAATTGATTTTGGAAGCTACAGGAAAATAATTTTTCATGCCATGAGTATATACACCACATCCACGATTGACTATAATTGATCATCTAAGGCCTGTTTCACACTTCAGTTATTTCAAATCAGTCAAAATCCGCCAAAAAGTGAAAATGGCGGATCCGCAAAAAATGTGTAAAAACGGATGCCAGCTGATGGTACGGATCCGTTTTTTTACGGATCCGCTATACGGATTTTTGTACGGATCCGTCCCATCCCCTGGCATCCGTTTTTTCCATCCGTTGGATCCGTTTTCTTGCGGATCTGTTTTTCCACACCTCCAAAATAGGATGCTCCCAAATGTGATTGGATCCTGGAAACTAGGGAAAACTATATCTATGGTGTTGTAAAACAAAATCTTTGAATGGTTTTAGAGCTAGTGGCAGCGATGGAAGGAGTTATTGCGAGTATTAACAGCTTCTGTGTGGACTTTGATCTTCACTGCAATCGGTTGGCAATTATTGCTCTCCAGAGGGAGAAAAGAAGACTGCAAATCCTGCGTCTGAGGAGACGAGGGCAGTGGATTCATCAGATAAATGCGCAGAGGTTTACCCGTGGCGTGTTTTCTACACTGTACTTGGAATTGAAGGATAATCTGGACAAATTCTTCAACTATGTGCGCATGAGGCAGGACTTCTTTGAGATATTGGTGGAGTGTGTTGGAGCACAAATTCGGAGAAGGGACACCTACATGCAGTCTTCTATTTCACCGGCGGAGCGTTTGATGGTGACCCTTCGGTAAGTTATCTATTTTTAAAAGGTTTCAGATTCTGCAGGCTTTTATTGTTATGTTATGGCTTGTAGTTTGTATTAATTTTACTTTTTTCCCTTTTTTTACAAGTTTCCTGGCAACTGGAGAATCATTCACCTCCCTCCATTACCAGTTCCGCCTTGGGATTTCAACGATATCTGGAATTGTACAACAGACCTGCCGGGCATTGTGGGATTGTCTACAGGAGGAATACATCCCACAGCCAACACAGGAGAGGTGGTTGGAGATTGCCGACAACTTTGAACAAATCTGCCAGTTTCCAAATTGCGTTGGTGCTGTAGATGGGAAGCATATCAGGATTGTGAAACCCATCGGATCTGGATCAGAATTTTACAACTACAAGAAATTCTTCTCCATTGTAGTTATGGCCATTGCAGATGCCAACTGCAAATTTATTGCCGTGGACATTGGTGCGTATGGGCGTTCAAACGATTCTCAGGTCTTCAAGATGTCCGCAATGGGACGTCGTTTGTATGGAGACAATTTTGACTTTCCACCTCCAAGACCACTCCCTTGAACAACAGTCCCACCAATGCCATTTGTGTGCGTTGGTGACGACGCATTTCAGCTGTCCAAACACCTACTCAAGCCATATGGTAGTCGTGGATTGACACACCGCAAAAAAATATATAACTATCGATTGATCAGAGCGCGAAGAGTGGTGGAGTGCGCTTTTGGGATTTTAACTGCAAAATGGAGAGTCCTGTTAACGGCCATAAAAATGAAAACAGAGACTGTGGATGAGGTGGTGAAGGCGTGTGTCATCCTGCACAACTTTGTGCTTTCAAAGAAACCTGTTTCCATATAGTCCATGAGCCAAGAGCCAATTTTGACGATATTGGTACCACCCGGAGTGACTAATTCTCTTTGGTGTTTTTAGGTAGATGCATGTCTGTAGTTTATGTTTTGATATGATAGCCCTTGCACATCAGTAGCTTAACCCCTTCAGGCCTATTTGTACTCAAATGCCTAGGCCATTTTTGGTAAATCTGACCTGTCACTTCATGCGGTAATAACTTTGGGACGCTATCACCTACCCACGCCATTCTGAGATTGTTTTCTCGTGACATATTGTACTTCATGGTAGTGCTAATTGTGAGTCAATAGATTTTACCTTTCTGCATAAAAAATTACAAAATACACGAAAATTTGGGAAAAATTCGCTATTTTTGAACTTTGAAATTCTCTACTTTTTACAAAAATGCTGATACCCCCCATAACAGTTATTAGTTTACATTCTCCACATGTCTACTTCACATTGGCATCATTTTGGAAATGAAATTTTGTATTTTTTGGATGTTATAAGGCTCATAGTTTTATACGCAATTTTTAAAGTTTACGACTAAATTTCCAAAACCCATTTTTCCAAGGACCAAGTCAGTTCGGACGTCACTTTATGGGTCTTGTATAACAGAACCCACCCATACATTACCCCATTTTGCAAACTACACCCCTCAAGGTGTCCAAAACGGATTTTCAAACCTTTGTTAACCCCTTAGGTGTTGCACAGGAATTCAAGCAAAATGACAGTGAAATATCAAAATTTCAATTTTTTTGGCAGATATTCCATTGTAATCCAATTTTACCTGCAACCCAGCAAGGGTTAACAGCAAACCCAAACCCAAAATTGGTTACCCCAATTCCGCAGTTTATAGAAACACCCCACATGTACACGTAAACTAAATTATGGGCGCGCAAGAGGGCTCAGCACAGAAGGGGAGAGCTAGGCGGTTTTTGGGATAATAGATTACACTGGAAGAAATCCAGTGGGCCATGTCGTATTGGAGAGACCCTGAGGTACCCCCAGAGTGGAAACCCCCAAAAGGTTACCGCATTTTGGAAACTACACCCCCTAAGGAATGTTTTAGGGGGTATAGTAACCACTTTGACCCAACAAGCGCTCCATTGGAGTTTCATGCACTTGGTTGAGGAAATTGAAAAGTATGTTTTTTTTACCGGAAAAAGTCGCTTTAGTCCCACATTTTTCATTTTGAAAAGGGGGACCAGGAAAAAGTACACCCCACTTTTTATTCCCCATTGTCTCCCGAACACGGCAATACCACAAGTGTTGTCTAAAACCACAGTATTGGCGCATATGGTAGGGGGAGGGGGGGATGTGTAGTGTAGTGTTTTTGTTTTTTTTTAACTTTCTTTTACACTTTTTGCCTGCCTGCCCAGACTTGCTGGGACTTGTGTTACCACAAGTTCCAGCGAGTGCAGGCAGGTCCGGCCAGCCTGCACAGTGCAGCGATCGTCCCTGTATGAGACCCTGTGCTGACAGGATCTAATACAGGCAGAGGCGACACTGTGTCGGCCCTGCTACATCGCTGCTATGGCTAGAACGATGTTCTAGCCAATCGCAGCACAGGGGGAGGAGATCAGACACTGACATCCTCCCCCTGGCCTGTGGAGTGACTGGTAAATGCACCAATCGCTCCACAGGCACGAACCCCTGCAGCGAATCACGCCATGTTTTACAAGGCATGCTGTGATTCGCTGGGCTATATAGCCCAGCGAATCACAGTGATTCTAGCTGCAGGGGGTCGGCGCGATGGCCACACACGGCGAGGGGACAAGCCCTGCTGCCGGTAAGTGCGGCCATCTACCCCCGATCCCCGCGCGATTAGCGGCGGGGACGCTAAAGGGGTTATGCCGTACTAGTACTGCTTTGGTCCAGGACGAGAGAGCAGTACTCGTACGGCGCTCAGTGCCAAGGGTTTTAATGTTTTTCTTTATGTTTGCAGGTGTTTACTGACATATCTAATGGCATGATGGAAGTACCAGCGAGGAAGAAATCACGGATCGACTGTATCATACACTGCTCTAATGATGACAGTGATGATCTGGCGTCCCTACAGGATTTGGACTCCTGGAAAACATTGCTTAGGGCTGCAGAGATCAGACAGCATGAATCCGTCCTGGAAGCAGCTAAGGGCCTTGAAGAACGAGAAATACCACACATACAATATCACCGTAAATGTCGTAGTCTCTTTACAATGAAGAAGTCACTGGATTCTATCCTTGCCAAGGGTGTCAATGTCGAAACAGCAAACGAAATCCCCAGGAGGAGGCTACCGAGGGGTACCCCCAGTGATAGCAGGGTGTATGCCAAAGTATGTATGTTCTGCGAGAAGTCAAGCAAGTATCTCAAAGGAGAAAAAACAAGGGAGCCAATCGTCCAGTGTGTTGAGCTACGAGCAGATGAGACGATCCGCAGAGCAGCGATAAGGAAAGGCACACAGAGAATCCTTGGTTTACTTAGCAGAGACCTTGTTGCTTCAGAGGGGCACTACCACAAGTCGTGCTACAAACTATTCACAAAAGATGATTCCCAAGTGGCCTGTAGGTCTGGTGCAGCAGAAAATCAGGAAGAAAGCAAGGAAGTACGCTACGGAGAGGCAGAGAGAGAAGCCCTTGAGGAACTCTTCTTGTATATAAGGACTGAATTGTTCCCATACCCAGAAGTACTGCCTATGATAAACCTCACATCTAGGCTTCAGAGATGCATGATGTCCCGTGGTATCATCAAACTGAAACCATCGACAAAGAAACATGTTCGCCGAAAACTTGAAACAGAGTTTGGTGAATCACTCCGCTTTCTCTCCGATGAGAAAGGTAAGCTTCTAGTCTATCCATATAGCCTATCAATGGATGACCTTGCCCGGCAAGCACACAGCATGACAAAAGATCTGCAAGAAGCAAGAGCCGCTAACTCTGGAGATGTCGTAACCAATGCAGCTGAGGAATGAGATCAAGAAGCAAGATGTGAGTCAGCCATGGCCTCCCGATACAGATCAGAATGTCGTTCCTGCATTAGTCACTCAATTCCTGCAAACCCTGCTTACAGGAGATTGTGAGTGCCAAACTCCCTCTGAAAGAGCTCAACGTCTTGCCACATCCTTCGGCAGTGACTTGGTTTTTGCTGTTACCAATGGAAAGACAAAGCCACCCAAGCACGTACTGCTGTCCTTTGCAATTAAGTCTTTGACCGGCAATACAGAACTGGTTCGAACTCTGAATCGTCTTGGCCACTGTGTGTCATATTCAACGGCTGAGGAGATCGATACAGCCCTTTGTATCCAGAAGTTGGAATGTTCAACGCATGACATCCCAATGCCAGCAAATATCTACCCTGGTGTGTTCACAACCTTGGCCTGGGATAACATTGACAGACTTGAGGAGACACTAAGTGGAGCAGGTACATCTCATAGAGTCAATGGCATCGCTGTTCAGTCCAATGTTGCATGCTCTGTGACAAAAGTCCTGCCAGATGTAAACAAGTCGAAGAAAAGAAGCATAATTCCGACAGAATTAATGCTACCAATATATAATGTTGGGCGGCGGGGAGGGCCACCCAGGATTGAGACTGCGAATGTTAACACTACCGAGGAGGTCCAGGATTCAAAAACCAAGAACCATATCTGGCTTCTGGCTAGAATGTCAGACCATGAGGATCAGACCATTAGCAGTTGGACTGGGTTCAACATCCAAATCCGCAGCGACATTGTAGTGGCCCAGGACACTGTAAGCTACCTGCCCACTATCAATGCTCCTGCAACAGCCATGTCCACTGTGAATGAAGTCTTGGAGCAAACACATGCCATCATGCAGACCCTGAAGCTTAACAGAATTGTGTGCGTGTTTGATCAAGCACTCTATGCCAAAGCTGCCGAGGTTATCTGGAAACAGGAGAAGTTCAAGAACATTATAATTAGAATGGGTGTCTTCCACACAATCTGTAATCTCTTCTCCATCATAGGTAAGAGATTTCAGGATGCAGGCCCTAGAGATCTGTGTGTTGAATCCGGTGTCATCGCTGAAAGATCAGTGTCTGGAGTGATGGACGGCCGGAGGTACAACAGAGCAGTGAGACTACACAAGCTGGTCTATGAAGCACTTATGAGGCTTGCATGGAAAAACTTCCTTCCATGGCTAGAAGAAAACCATGCAAGGGACCTTCACCATCTGGATGAAACACTGAAGAACATCACAAACTTTCGCATCAGTGTGTCGCAGGGATCCTTCGAAAAGTTCTTGGATAATGAATCTTGCACACTTACCCTGAAGCGCTTTCAAGTTTATCTTGATACCTTCAGAAATGAACAACTCTCAGCATTCTGGATGTCATACTTGGACATGGTCGAGACCATGCTGGCCCTGGTTCGAGCTTCAAGAGAAGACAACTGGATGCTTCACCTAGGATCAATCCGACAGATGATACCGTGGTGTTTTGCCTATGACAAGGTCAACTATGCCCGATACCTAACCTATTACTATGCTACGATGTCTCGGCTGCCCATAGACCACCCAGAGGTCCATGAATACTTCATGAAAGGTGGCTTTTCGGTCCAGATCGGTAGCAAGAATCCTTTTGGACGGATTCCTGTGGACCAGACCATCGAAGAAACAATCAACAAAGACACCCAGACACCAGGGGGCACAAAAGGCTTCAGCCTCAAAGTTGGAGCTGTCGCCAGATTCTACCTGACATCGGAGTACCGCAGCATGTACTTGAGGCAGCTGAGGGCCCTAGTAGGCCAACTATATACTGACTTCAGTCATTCAGACCTACAGGTGTCCAGGATTAGAAGAGATGAAGCCGATGACCGATCTTTTGTTGAACTGCTGGAGACTGGTTGGTTGAACCCCTTCAACAAAGAGCATAATGGTGAACTTATCAGTTTATCAACAGCGACTGCAGCACCACCAGATGTAGCCAAAGACCTTCTAGGGGCATACAGTATAGGAGAGGATGCATATCACACATTCAAGGATGAGCGTTTGGGTACCGATACGCCAACTACACTGTTTCATGACAAGGTGACGAAGAACAATCTTAAAACGTTCTCTAACATCAGAATGAAGACACACAGACAAGGCCTTGGCAAGGAGGTAATTTTGAAGGCTGACAGGAACCTATTTGGCCAGATGATACTTGTAGCTGAGAACAGAAAGCTACAAATGAGTGATGTCTTGACTCATCCCCTGGGGCCATTGCCATGGGCACTTGCCAACGGTGATGGGTCTATCCGCAAGACCAACAAGGCTGCCCTAGCAAGGGAGTTGGAGAGGAATGCTCCTCCTGCAGAGGTGATCCCTGAGCCCTCTGCAACCATCATTGATGGGATGAGCCTGGTTCAGAAACTGAAGGGAAACGATGCAACATTTGCCCAGCTAGCAGGCACAGCAATGAGTCGCGCTATCCATGAGGGTGCTAAGAGCAAGCGCATTGATATTGTCTTTGACGTCTACAAGGAGACATCCATCAAAGATACAGAAAGAGTCAACAGATATGAAGGCACAGGGATCCATTTCAAGAACATTCAACATGGGCACAACATCCAGCAGTGGAGAAAGCTACTAAGTAATTCCTCCAACAAGGCAAGTCTCATAAAGTTTCTGGTAGAAGAATGGAAGGTGAAACACCACAGGGAGAAGCTTGATGAGAAGGAGATGTATGTCACATGTGAGCAGCTCTGCTTTAAGATCACCAAAGAACAGTGGGAAGAGGCTGCTGACCTTAAGTCAAGTCAAGAAGAAGCAAACACACGCCCCCTTCTCCATGCTCTTCATGCAGCAGAATCTGGTTACAAGTCTGTCATCAACTCTACAGAGTATACTGATGTCATGGTCCTGTGTCTGGGCATGTGCCACAAAATCCCATCCCACCTGTTCCAGAAATGCGGTACACAGAACCGGACAAGATTCCTGGATATCACCACTCTGAGCAGAACATTGGGAGGCAGCGTGTGTGATTCATTGATTGGTATGCATGCATTTACAGGCTGTGACACAGTCAGTGCATTCGCTGGCCATGGGAAGATGATGACACTCAAGCAGTTGAAGATGAACAAGACATACCAGGATGCCTTTCAGGAAGTTGGTCGTTCATGGGAAGTGTCTCCCGAACTCTTTGAGAAGTTACAGGAAATCACCTTCCACATGTACCTGCCAACTACCCAAACAACTGAGGTAAACAGGCTCCGGTATCAGCTGTTCTGTGCCAGACGTGGAGTGGTAGAGTCAAGTCAACTCCCTCCTTGCCAAGACTGCCTTTTCATGCATGCACTGCGTGCAAACTACCAGGCTGCGATCTGGAGGAGAAGTCTGCAGAGCCAGCCATTTGTTGCAAACCCAACAGACTGCGGTTGGATGATAGATAATGACGGAAAGCTTGTTGTCAAGTGGATGCGAGGGGCACCAGCACCAGAAGCTATTATCCAGCTACTGTCCTGCAAGTGTGTGCGGTCATGCGAACTTCCTCAGTGTACTTGCCTCAGCAATGGCCTGAAGTGCACGGACATGTGCAGGTTACAGACATGCCAGAACAAGGTATTGAAGACAAGCAGTAGAACAACAGTCAGATTCAGAGTCTGATGTTGAAGATATGGAGTAACGTTATATAATTATACATACACACACACACACACACACACACACACACACTAGTATGGACAAGCCCATGACATGTTCAGTGTGTATTTACATAACTTGGATTAAATTTTGTTACAAATACTACATGCATTGTATTGACATTTTGGCATTTCCCCTAAATCGACCTTTAATCATTATTTTTGGGAAATATAGGTAGGATCTATTCAAAAGGTGAAAAATACCATTAACCCCTTCGCGCCGGCCGCCGTAGCGGTACGGCGAATCGTACCCGGATCATATGCCGGGCGATCGCCGCGGGTCGGGAGCCGGTTCCCGATGCAAAGTGGTTACTGTACCTCCTAAAACATTCCTTAGGGGGTGTAGTTTCAAAAATGGGGTCACTTTTTTGGGGTTTCCACTGTGCGGGACCTCAGGGTGTCTCCAAATGTGACATGGCCCCATAGATTTCTTACAGTGAATTTTGCCGCAGCTTTGCTTACGAAGCCTGCCGTGCGCCAATACTGTGGTTTTAGACAACACTTGTGGTATTGCCGTGTTCGGGAGACAATGGGGAATAAAAAGTGGGGTGTACTTTTTCCTGGTCCCCCTTTTCAAAATGAAAAATGTGGGCCTAAAGCGACATTTTTCGGTAAAAAACGTACTTTTCAATTTCCTCAACCAAGTGCATGAAACTCCAATGGAGCGCTTGTTGGGTCAAAGTGGTTACTATACCCCCTAAAACATTCCTTAGGGGGTGTAGTTTCCAAAATGCGGTAACCTTTTGGGGGTTTCCACTCTGGGGGTACCTCAGGGTCTCTCCAATACGACATGGCCCACTGGATTTCTTCCAGTGTAATCTATTATCCCAAAAACCGCCTAGCTCTCCTTCTGTGCTGAGCCCTCTTGCGCGCCCATAATTTAGTTTACGTGTACATGTGGGGTGTTTCTATAAACTGCGGAATTGGGGTAACCAATTTTGGGTTTGCTGTTAACCCTTGCTGGGTTGCAGGTAAAATTGGATTACAATGGAATATCTGCCAAAAAATTGAAATTTTGATATTTCACTGTCATTTTGCTTGAATTCCTGTGCAACACCTAAGGGGTTAACAAAGTTTTGAAAATCCGTTTTGGACACCTTGAGGGGTGTAGTTTGCAAAATGGGGTAATGTATGGGTGGGTTCTGTTATACAAGACCCATAAAGTGATGTCCGAACTGACTTGGTCCTTGGAAAAATGGGTTTTGGAAATTTAGTCGTAAACTTTAAAAATTGCGTATAAAACTATGAGCCTTATCACATCCGAAAAATATAAAATTTCATTTCCAAAATGATGCCAATGTGAAGTAGACATGTGGAGAATGTAAACTAATAACTGTTATGGGGGGTATCAGCATTTTTGTAAAAAGTAGAGAATTTCAAAGTTCAAAAATAGCGAATTTTTCCCAAATTTTCGTGTATTTTGTAATTTTCTATGCAGAAAGGTAAAATCTATTGACTCACAATTAGCACTACCATGAAGTACAATATGTCACGAGAAAACAATCTCAGAATGGCGTGGGTAGGTGATAGCGTCCCAAAGTTATTACCGCATGAAGTGACAGGTCAGATTTACCAAAAATGGCCTAGGCATTTGGGTACAAATAGGCCTGAAGGGGTTAAGCTACTGATGTGCAAAGGCTATCATATCAAAACATAAACTACAGACATGCATCTACCTAAAAACACCAAAGAGAATTAGTCACTCCGCGTGGTACCGATATCTAGCCCGGCTCATGGACTAATAGAAGAAAATCTGTCTGAAACCACCTTTTGGGATTATCAGCAGCCAACTGTTCGGAGTACTGGGTCAGTGGCAAGAATGAGGGACACATTTGCAGATTATTTTCTGACACCAGAGGGACAACTTGACTGGCAAGATGGCATGGTATAATTTTTTTCTTTTTATACCAATTGTAGGTAATAACAATGTTGTATTTTAACCTTTACACCAACGGTTTACTGTGAAATGTTACCAATTTTTTTTTTTACCTTTTACACAGTGGTGTACTTTTAAATGTTACCAAGTGTTGTGACCTTTTTACACCACCAGTGTACTTTCAACCTTTACCAAGAAATAAACAAAAAAAAAAGAAACTACACAATAAAGTTCTTTTGAAAAAATTGTTTTTATTTCTCAAATTTTTTTTCAAAATTTTATATTAGAAAACTTTTTATTTTTTTGGTTAGGAAATTTTTTTAATTTTTTTTTTTTTGAAAATACATAAAATAACAATACAAATGCTGGTAGTTTTTGGTGGAGATACTATCGGAGGGGTTAACAGGGTTGACCACATCGAGGGGGGGGGTGGAGGACTGGGAAAGGGAGTTGGTGAGGATCAGAAGTGGAAGGGGGGTTGAAAACATGAGGTTGGGATGGGAGTGGATGGTCAGACGAGGTTTGTGGGAACATTGAAGGTGTGTGTAGGGGTGGGTATGGTGATGTCATTGGGGTATAATGCAGTGGGGAATGAAGGTACTGGGAAGAATGGAATGGGGAACTAGAGAAAGGAGAGGGAGTGGTAGGAGGGATGGTTGTATGATGGATGGACGGTGGAAGGATGGACAGAGGGAGGATGGACAAGGGGAGGTTGGGATGCTTCGGACAATACTTCCACTAGAGCATTGTGACAGGCTTGCATCACACGCATCTGTTGGTGAGTACTTAAACCTTCCATTTGCCAGACATCTGATTGAAAAAAAATATGACTCGGCGTCTGGTTTGACTCTGAATTCATCTGTTCCATGTATCTTCTGAGTTCCATGATAATTTCATTGATCATGGTCAACCCAGGGATGCAAGGGATCCCTCCAGAGGGAGGCAACTCAGATGCAGGCTCCCGAGTGCTGCAGACGGTGCTAAAAAAAAGAGAAAAAAAATATATATTAAGGTATTGATATTTAATTTAACTGCTGAACAAAAAAAAATTGGTTAAACATGTAAACATTTGTACTACAAAAATGGTGTGTGGAATATTTACCTTCTGGTCACCATCGTCGACCGGAGGAACGCCAGGGCTCTGTAGTATTTATACTGGCTGCTCCTGCGTCCTCCTGTTCCACTCGGGCCTGCATCTCCTTGTTGAAGTCCCTCTTGAAGCGATCCCTGAGCGACCGCCACCGTGTGATAACCCTGTCACCTGTGAAGGAAAAAAACAAAGTGGTTAGTATTCAACACTTCACATGCTGGAATATAAGTTACTGAAGTTGGAATACTTAAGCACTAAATCCCTGGCCCTCGCATCGAGCTCCTCCCAGTTCTCTACAACCTCGGAACACACCTCATCCCAGAGCCGTCGGTTGGTCGGCATGTAAACGGTTTCCCATGTTCCACAGCGGCTCCCGTGTTTCTACTTCATGGATGATGTCGTCAGTGTTTATTATGAGACCCTCCTCAATTGGTCTCAGGGGAGCACGCTGTGAAACCTGTGAAAAAAAAAAAATATTCTATTCAAACACATGAGGGTCATTACTCAATTATCCAAATAGGGTTACTTACCGTTTGCCGACCACCAGAGGCATCACCTCGACTACGCTGGGATGTCCTGGGAGTCGCTCTTGTGCGGGCACCAGATTGTGAAGACTGTAAAAAAAAAAAAAAATAAAATAAATTTTGGTTTGGATGAATACGTAGTTATTGTGTGTGAGCTGTGATGAATGTTTGTGTTTGGTGTAGCATTATGCATGTATGTCTGTATGTGCTAAACTTACACTCTACGCGCCCCCTCCTTGCGTCTCTCCACCCTGCATGTCTCCTCCTGGAAGCTCCTCAGATTCAGCTTCCTGTGAAAACATAATCTAATATATAAAGCTCAAAGTGTGTGTGTGTGTGTGTATGTATGTCCGTGATAGGCATCCACACCGTCGCAGATACATCCACAAAATTTGGCACAGTCACACGTCTGGACCCCGAGAGCGTCCTAAGCTATGTTGTGAGGCGAAATTTTAACCCCGCGCGTTACAATTCAAACAATTTTGCCCCTATCTACATACTGGGGAAAAAGTGTGTGCGGGCAAGCCCCGCCCCTCATTATGATGTCATAATGCCCCTATTTGCATACTGGGGAAAATGTGTGTGTATCAAGCCCCGCCCTCATTATGATGTCACAATGGTTGCCATGGCGACGCTGATGTCATCATAGGTTGCAAGCCCTTCGGCCGCTCATTATGATGTCATAATGGTTGACTATGGGATGGAAGATGTGTGATGGGTATATGGGCACTGGACTATTGAATGGAGGATATGTATGATGGGTATATAGGCACTGGACTATTGAATGGAGGATATGTATGATGGGTATATGGGCACGGGACTATGGGATGGAGGATGTGTGATGGGTATATGGGCACTGGACTATGGGATGGAGGATATGTATGATGGGTATATGGGCACGGGACTATGGGATGGTGGATATGTATGACGGGTATATAGCCACGGGACTATGGGATGGAGGATATGTATGATGGGTATATGGGCATGGGCCTATGGGATCATGGATATTTATGATGGGTATATGGGCACGGGACTGTGGGATGGAGGATAATTATAATTTGCTATAACTAACCACAGTTAGTTACTATGCCCGGGGGAGGATGTGTAATGGGTATATGGGCACTTGACTATGGGATGGAGGATATGTTTGACGGGTATATGGGCACGGGACTATGAGATGGAGGATATGTATGACGGGTATATGGGCACGGGACTATGCGATGGCGGATATGTATGATGGGTATATTGGCATGGGACTATGAGATGAAGGATGTGTGATGGGTATATGGGCACTCGACTATGGGATGGCGAATATGTATGATGGGTATATGGGCATGGGACTATGGGATGGAGAATATGTATGATGGGTATATGGGCATGGGACTATGGGATGGAGAATATGTATGATGGGTATATGGGCATGGGACTATGGGATGGAGAATATGTATGATGAGTATATGGGCATGGGACTATGGGATGGAGAATATGTATGATGGGTATATGGGCATGGGACTATGGGATGGAGGATGTGTGATGGGTATATGGGCACTGGACTATGGGATGGAGGATATGTATGATGGGTATATGGGCATGTGACTATGGGATGGAGGATATGTATGATGGGTATATGGGCATGTGACTATGGGATGGAGGATATGTATGATGGGTATATGGGCACTGGACTATGGGATGGAGGATATGTATGATAGGTATATGGGCACAGGACTATGGGATGGAGGATGTGTGATGGGTATATGGGCACTGGACTATGGGATGGAGGATATGTATGACGGGTATATGGGCACGGGAATATGGGATGGCGGATATGTATGATGGGTATATGGGCACGGGACTATGGGATGGTGGATATGTATGACGGGTATATAGCCACGGGACTATGGGATGGAGGATATGTATGATGGGTATATGGGCATGGGCCTATGGGATCATGGATATTTATGATGGGTATATGGGCACGGGACTGTGGGATGGAGGATAATTATAATTTGCTATAACTAACCACAGTTAGTTACTATGCCCGGGGGAGGATGTGTAATGGGTATATGGGCACTTGACTATGGGATGGAGGATATGTTTGACGGGTATATGGGCACGGGACTATGTGATGGCGGATATGTATGATGGGTATATGGGCATGGGACTATGAGATGAAGGATGTGTGATGGGTATATGGGCACTCGACTATGGGATGGCGAATATGTATGATGGGTATATGGGCATGGGACTATGGGATGGAGAATATGTATGATGGGTATATGGGCATGGGACTATGGGATGGAGAATATGTATGATGGGTATATGGGCATGGGACTATGGGATGGAGAATATGTATGATGGGTATATGGGCATGGGACTATAGGATGGAGAATATGTATGATGGGTATATGGGCATGGGACTATGGGATGGAGAATATGTATGATGGGTATATGGGCATGGAACTATGGGATGGAGAATATGTATGATGGGTATATGGGCATGGGACTATGGGATGGAGAATATGTATGATGGGTATATGGGCATGGGACTATGGGATGGATAATATGTATGATGGGTATATGGGCATGGGACTATGGGATGGAGAATATGTATGATGGGTATATGGGCATGGGACTATGGGATGGAGAATATGTATGATGGGTATATGGGCATGGGACTATGGGATGGAGAATATGTATGATGGGTATATGGGCATGGGACTATGGGATGGAGAGTATGTATGATGGGTATATGGGCATGGGACTATGGGATGGAGAATATGTATGATGGGTATATGGGCATGGGACTATGGGATGGAGAATATGTATGATGGGTATATGGGCATGGGACTATGGGATGGAGAATATGTATGATGGGTATATGGGCATGGGACTATGGGATGGAGGATGTGTATGATGGGTATATGGGCACTGGACTATGGGATGGAGGATATGTATGATGGGTATATGGGCATGGGACTATGGGATGGAGGATATGTATGATGGGTATATGGGCATGGGACTATGGGATGGAGGATGTGTGATGGGTATATGGGCACTGGACTATGGGATGGAGGATATGTATGATAGGTATATGGGCACAGGACTATGGGATGGAGGATGTGTGATGGGTATATGGGCACTGGACTATGGGATGGAGGATATGTATGACGGGTATATGGGCACAGGAATATGGGATGGCGGATATGTATGATGGGTATATGGGCACGGGACTATGGGATGGTGGATATGTATGACGGGTATATAGCCACGGGACTATGGGATGGAGGATATGTATGATGGGTATATGGGCATGGGCCTATGGGATCATGGATATTTATGATGGGTATATGGGCACGGGACTGTGGGATGGAGGATAATTATAATTTGCTATAACTAACCACAGTTAGTTACTATGCCCGGGGGAGGATGTGTAATGGGTATATGGGCACTTGACTATGGGATGGAGGATATGTTTGACGGGTATATGGGCACGGGACTATGGGATGGCGGATATGTATGATGGGTATATGGGCATGGGACTATGAGATGAAGGATGTGTGATGGGTATATGGGCACTCGACTATGGGATGGCGAATATGTATGATGGGTATATGGGCATGGCACTATGGGATGGAGAATATGTATGATGGGTATATGGGCATGGGACTATGGGATGGAGAATATGTATGATGGGTATATGGGCATGGGACTATGGGATGGAGAATATGTATGATGGGTATATGGGCATGGGACTATGGGATGGAGAATATGTATGATGGGTATATGGGCATGGGACTGTGGGATGGAGAATATGTATGATGGGTATATGGGCATGGGACTATGGGATGGAGAATATGTATGATGGGTATATGGGCATGGGACTATGGGATGGAGGATGTGTGATGGGTATATGGGCACTGGACTATGGGATGGAGGATATGTATGATGGGTATATGGGCATGGGACTATGGGATGGAGAATATGTATGATGGGTATATGGGCATGGGACTATGGGATGGAAGATGTGTGATGGGTATATGGGCACTGGACTATGGGATGGAGGATATGTATGATGGGTATATGGGCATGGGACTATGGGATGGAGGATGTGTGATGGGTATATGGGCACTGGACTATGGGATGGCGGATATGTATGACGGGTGGATGGGCACGGGACTATGGAATGGCGGATACAGTGGGGAAAAAAAGTATTTAGTCAGTCAGCAATAGTGCAAGTTCCACCACTTAAAAAGATGAGAGGCGTCTGTAATTTACATCATAGGTAGACCTCAACTATGGGAGACAAACTGAGAAAAAAAAATCCAGAAAATCACATTGTCTGTTTTTTTTTTCATTTTATTTGCATATTATGGTGGAAAATAAGTATTTGGTCAGAAACAAAATTTCATTTCAATACTTTGTGATATATCCTTTGTTGGCAATGACAGAGGTCAAACGTTTTCTGTAAGTCTTCACAAGGTTGCCACACACTGTTGTTGGTATGTTGGCCCATTCCTCCATGCAGATCTCCTCTAGAGCAGTGATGTTTTTGGCTTTTCGCTTGGCAACACGGACTTTCAACTCCCTCCAAAGGTTTTCTATAGGGTTGAGATCTGGAGACTGGCTAGGCCACTCCAGGACCTTGAAATGCTTCTTACGAAGCCACTCCTTCGTTGCCCTGGCGGTGTGCTTTGGATCATTGTCATGTTGAAAGACCCAGCCACGTTTCATCTTCAATGCCCTTGCTGATGGAAGGAGGTTTGCACTCAAAATCTCACGATACATGGCCCCATTCATTCTTTCATGTACCCGGATCAGTCGTCCTGGCCCCTTTGCAGAGAAACAGCCCCAAAGCATGATGTTTCCACTACCATGCTTTACAGTAGGTATGGTGTTTGATGGATGCAACTCAGTATTCTTTTTCCTCCAAACACGACAAGTTGTGTTTCTACCAAACAGTTCCAGTTTGGTTTCATCAGACCATAGGACATTCTCCCAAAACTCCTCTGGATCATCCAAATGCTCTCTAGCAAACTTCAGACGGGCCCGGACATGTACAGGCTTAAGCAGTGGGACACGTCTGGCACTGCAGGATCTGAGTCCATGGTGGCGTAGTGTGTTACTTATGGCAGGCCTTGTTACATTGGTCCCAGCTCTCTGCAGTTCATTCACTAGGTCCCCCCGCGTGGTTCTGGGATTTTTGCTCACCGTTCTTGTGATCATTCTGACCCCACGGGGTGGGATTTTGCGTGGAGCACCAGATCGAGGGAGATTATCAGTGGTCTTGTATGTCTTCCATTTTCTAATTATTGCTCCCACAGTTGATTTCTTCACTCCAAGCTGGTTGGCTATTGCAGATTCAGTCTTCCCAGCCTGGTGCAGGGCTACAATTTTGTTTCTGGTGTCCTTTGACAGCTCTTTGGTCTTCACCATAGTGGAGTTTGGAGTCAGACTGTTTGAGGGTGTGCACAGGTGTCTTTTTATACTGATAACAAGTTTAAACAGGTGCCATTACTACAGGTAATGAGTGGAGGAAAGAGGAGACTCTTAAAGAAGAAGTTACAGGTCTGTGAGAGCCAGAAATCTTGATTGCTTGTTTCTGACCAAATACTTATTTTCCACCATAATATGCAAATAAAATGAAAAAAAAACAGACAATGTGATTTTCTGGATTTTTTTTTCTCAGTTTGTCTCCCATAGTTGAGGTCTACCCATGATGTAAATTACAGACGCCTCTCATCTTTTTAAGTGGTGGAACTTGCACTATTGCTGACTGACTAAATACTTTTTTTCCCCACTGTATGTATGATGGGTATATGGGCACTCGACTATGGGATGGCGAATATGTATGATGGGTATATGGGCACGGGACTATGGGATGGACGATATGTATGACCGGTATATGGGCACTGGACTATGGGATGGCGGATATGTATGACGGGTATATGGGCACTGGACTATGGGATGGCGGATATGTATGACGGGTATATGGGCACGGGACTATGGGATGGCGGATATGTATGATGGGTATATGGGCATGGGACTATGGGATGGAGGATATGCATGATGGGTATATGGGCACGGGACTATGGGATGTCGGATATGTATGATGGGTATATGGGCACGGGACTATGGGATGGAGGATGTGTGGTGGGTATATGGGCACGGGACTATGGGATGGAGGATATCTATGACGGTTATATGGGCATGGGACTATGGGATGGCGGATGTGTATGACAGGTATATGGGCACGGGACTACGGGATGGCGGATATGTATGATGGGTATATGGGCACGGGACTATGGGATGGAGGATATGTATGATGGGTATATAGCCACGGGACTATGGGATGGAGGATATGTATGATGGGTATATGGGCATGGGCCTATGGGATCGTGGATATTTATGATGGGTATATGGGCACGTGACTGTGGGATGGAGGATAATTATAATTTGCTATAACTAACCACAGTTAGTTACTATGCCCATGGGAGGATGTGTGATGGGTATATGAGCACTTGACTATGGGATGGAGAATATGTTTGACGGGTATATGGGCACGGGACTATGGGATGGCGGATATGTATATGGGCACGGGACTATGGGATGGCGGATATGTATATGGGCACTGGACTATGGGATGGAGAATATGTATGATGGGTATATGGGCACGGGACTATGAGATGGCGGATATGTATGATGGGTATATGGGGACGGGACTATGAGATGAAGGATGTGTGATGGGTATATGGGCACTCGACTATGGGATGGCGAATATGTATGATGGGTATATGGGCACGGGACTATGGGATGGAGGATATGTATGATGGGTATATGGGCACGGGACTATGAGATGAAGGATGTGTGATGGGTATATGGGCACTCGACTATGGGATGGCGAATATGTATGATGGGTATATGAGCATGGGACTATGGGATGGAGAATATGTATGATGGGTATATGGGCATGGGACTATGGGATGGAGAATATGATGGGTATATGGGCATGGGACTATGGGATGGAGAATATGTATGATGGGTATATGGGCACTGGACTATGGGATGGAGGATATGTATGACTGGTATATGGGCACGGGACTATGGGATGGCGGATATGTATGATGGGTATATGGGCACGGGACTATGGGATGGCGGATATGTATGATGGGTATATGGGCACGGGACTATGGGATGGACGATATGTATGACCGGTATATGGGCACTGGACTATGGGATGGCAGATATGTATGACGGGTATATGGGCACGGGACTATGGGATGGAGGATATGTATGACGGGCATATGGGCACGGGACTATGGGATGGAGGATGTGTGATGGGTATATGGGCACTGGACTATGGGATGGCGGATATGTATGATGGGTATATGGGCACGGGACTATGGGATGGACGATATGTATGACCGGTATATGGGCACTGGACTATGGGATGGCGGATATGTATGACGGGTATATGGGCACGGGACTATGGATGGCGGATATGTATGATGGGTATATGGGCATGGGATTATGAGATGGAGGATATGTATGATGGGTATATGGGCACGGGACTATGGGATGGAGGATATGTATGATGGGTATATGGGCACGGGACTATGGGATGGCGGATATGTATGATGGGTATATGGGCACGGGACTATGGGATGGAGGATATGTATGATGGGCATGGGACTATGAGATGAAGGATGTGTGATGGGTATATGGGAACTCGACTATGGGATGGCGAATATGTATGATGGGTATATCGGCATGGGACTATGGGATGAAGGATGTGTGATGGGTATATGGGCACTGGACTATGGGATGGAGGATATGTATGATGGATATATGGGCACTCGACTATGGGATGGAGGACATGTATGATGGGTATATGGGCACGGGACTATGGGATGGAGGATATGTATGATGGGTATATGGGCATGGGACTATGAGATGAAGGATGTGTGATGGATATCAGGCCTTTATACTTACTGAGAAAATTTCACTCTTTTGTGTGGGTCTGCTGCAGCCTGGTGGGTCTGCTGCAGCCTGGTGGGTCTGCTGCAGCCTGGTGGGTCTGCTGTGGACTGGCTGGTCTGCTGCGGACTGGCGGGTGTGCTGTCCTTCCTGAAGTGATCTGCAAGTATAAAGACACTTGTTAAGCTACTATACAAAGGATAACAAAAGCTTTCAGGCTTTTATACTTACTGAGAAAATTTCACTCTTTTGTGTGGGTCTGCTGCGGCCTGGTTGGTCTGCTGCGGTGTAGTGGATCTGCTGCGGACTGGCGGGTGTGCGGTGCTTCCTGAAATGATCTGAAAGTATTAAGAAAATTTTAATAACATAAAAAAAAATTCCCTGAAACTCTCACTGAGATTGTAGCCACACTGTGATTGCATGTGTGTAATTCCCTGAAACTCTCACTGAGAGTGTAACCACATTGTGATTGCAGGTGTTTCCTGTGTATACCCACACTTTGTGTTTGCATATGTGAATTCTCTTAAAAACTCTCACTGAGCGTGTATCCACACTGAGATTGCATGTGTGTAATTCCTGTGTATACCCACACTTTGTGTTTGCATGTGTTTGAATTCCATGAAAATCTCTCACCGAGAGAATACCCAAGTGTTTGAAAGTGTAAATTCCAATATCTCACTTGAGAGTATAACCACACTTGTATACCAAAAACCAACACTTCATGTACCTTTTTTGTACATATATCCATACTTCATTTTACCTGGTTTTAAAATAATACTACGGACAGTTTTTAAAAAGTTTTTATTAAAATTTTTTTTTTAGTTAATTTTTTTTCTTTTTTTTTTACACAAGTAGGAGCTACTCTGCTCTTTATTTTAAATACCACAATAAATGAAAAATAAACCAGTGATATACAAGAGAAACACCACATACAATACACAACACAATCACAGCACAATTGCAAATATGAAAATAAAATACAGTACACGTGCAACAGAACAAGAATTAAAATATGAAAAAAAAAAGCATACTAAAAATACACACACACACACGCCACACTAGGAGGCCATGAACATACATGTAGGGAAGGCACACCACACACACACTCAGACACACAGACAGGCCACACACACACAGACATGCCCCACACAAATAGTTTAGCACAATTGCAAATATTTAAATAAAATTACAGTACTATGAAAATAAAATTCAGTGAACATGCAACAGAAAAACAATTAAAGTATGAAAAAAAAAAAAAGCATAATAAAATTACACACACACGCAACACTGGGAGGCCAAGAACATACATACAGGAAGGCAGACCCCACACACACACAGACAAACACGCATGCCACACACACAGACAGGCCACACACACACAGGCAGGCAAGCCACAGACACACAAATAGTTATACTCACCCAATTGCAGGCTGGCTTGCTAGCAGGCCTCTCCGTCCTGTCTTGGTGCTGGGCAGGTGATGTCAGGCAGGCTGGTGCAGGGGTCTTGCTCTCCAGGGGTCTTGCAGCTGAGCAGGCAGGTTTTATAGCTTGCTGGATGGCTGGCTCTGGCTCCTATCAGCCTGGCTGGTGCCGGATGTCTGGGCCCAATGATTAATTAGCCCACCTTATATAGTTTTGGGACTGTCTGGAAAAGTATCTTTTTTTCTGAGCTTGCTCAGTGCGATTTAGCGGATTCCGCAAAATAGCGGATCCCGGCGGATCCGCCGTCCATAGGCACCCATTCTACCGCATGGCAGACGACGATGGATCCGCCGTCTTTCGCCATTTTGACGGCGCCAAGAAAACGTTGCAAGCTCCGTCCACCTCAGACAGAATCCGCCAGGAATCTGGCGGATCCGCCGAATAGCGGACGTAACGGACGACCATCCGCCACTAATGTATCCCAATGGGAAAAAATGGCGGATCCGCCATTTTCACTTTTTGGCGGATTTTGACTGATTTGAAAAAACTGAAGTGTGAAACAGGCCTTATCATAGAATATCAAGTAATGCAAAGTAATAACAGCATTACCATAGATGGCTGCCGTTACTTTAGAACTTAAGCTGTCAAACGTACGTTCATTGCTGTGTTTTGTTTATTTGGTCTGATACAAGAGCTGCTGAGCCATGTTTCGCTACTTTTGCGGTCTTGTAGGGTCCACCGAGGTCAACCAGTCTCCTGGCTCCTATTATGCTGTTATCGGGACATGAAGGAGAAGTTTACTGCTGCAAATTTCATCCCAATGGACTGACTTTGGCATCGGCAGGATTTGACAGACTTATTCGTAAGTATTTTATACCTGGCGTTGTGTGGGAAAGATGAACCTCAACATTTATTATATATTTTCCAGATCGGCTTTTAGAAAATGAACGTAAAAAAATATACCTGAGGCTTTAAGTATGAGAGTTTCTTAATGTTTCTGATATGCACATTGCCTCTTCTGTGAAGAGCACTTGACTCTAGTGCCACCTGTTGGATTCAGCAACCCTACAAGTCACTATTGAACTTTTAACGAGTATACACATAAAATCACTATTTATTATCTATTAAAATAACACAGCAAAAAAATCTACCAAAAAATACTAGATCCAGAGTGGTACCAGGCTATTAATACAATAGGATAGGGCCGTCACCCTATTCTGCCCTCTTTTTATCCCTATCTCTCAGCAAAGTTTGGCACCCTCTGGGACACAAATGATGCCCCCGCCCCACAATGGCTTTCCTTATAGGTCCCTATAAGACCCTATTACGATGACATATGTAGGGGCAAACTAAAACAGGGTAATACAGTGCTAGATATCTTGATCCAATCCTCTGGACAATAATTCAGCAGACAATACCTCAGCACAAGGAAGATTAGAATTCATATAAGGATAGTGTTAGATTCTAGATACAAATATATCATATGCAATCAGTAAATATCTCTGAACACAAGGACATATATATAAAACTAGCTGAAGAGCCCGGCGCTGCCCGGGCATAGTAACTAACTGTGGTTAGTTATAGCAAATTACCGGGTGAGTCATAAAGGACGGACGTTTTTAAACTAATCATAAAATCGTTAAATATTTATTAAATATAAATGTATTCACAGATTTGGTTACGTATACTGACAAATATTTGACAAATTCAAGTGTGGAAAACCACATCTGCCATGTGGTGGCCATTATCAGTGATGCATTTCCAAAGGCGTTCTTGGAAGTTGGCATCAACACTTTCCAACACAACTCTGTCGATTTGGGCAACTTCCACTCGAATAGCTTCCTTCAGTTCTTGTAATGATCGAGGCTTAAGCTTGTATACACGTGATTTGAGGTGACCCCATAAGTAATAATCGCACATGGACAGGTCTGGGGACCTAGGAGGCCAATTAATATCGCCAAACCTGGAAATGATGCGACCAGGGAAGAGAGGGCGAAGAACGTTCATTGTTGCTCCGGCTGTGTGGGCCGTTGCCCCATCTTGTTGAAACCACACATCTCCGCGCTCCAACTGTTGCACAATGGCCAATTTATAGGGGTGGAAATGCAGGTCTAAATGCAAAATACGCCTTACTGTACGATTACTGAGGGCAAGTTCTAAAGAATGTTTCCGAGCAGATCGACTCGGACTACGCAGCATGGCTTGCCTGACGCGTTCCACATTTTCAGGGGTACGTGCCGTTCGTGGAGCCCCCGGTGGTCGTTTGTTCATTAGTGTACCTCGTGTACGGAGTGCTTCAACCCAACGTAGGATAGTGTTACGAGCGGGAACAGCTTGATTTCTGTGAATATTGAAATGACGCCGAAACTCACGCTGAACGGCTGTGATACACTCATTATTCTTGACAAAACTGTCGTACGCAAAAACGCGATGTTCTATCGTCCACGGCACCATAGCTTAAACTGAAACTAAAATAAAAACAATGCTTTCACCTCACAAACATAACCCCGCCTCCCGCACATCTCTACCTCCACCTGGTGGTGAGTTATAGCCACTTCAAATACATCCGTCCTTTATGACTCACCCGGTATAATTATCTTCCATCTCATAGTTCCGTGCCCATATACCATCATACATATCCACGATCCCATAGTCCCGTGCCCATATACCCATCATACATATCCTCCATCCCATAGTCCCGTGCCCATATACCCATCATACATATCCTCCATCCCATAGTCCCGTGCCCATATACCCATCATACATATTCTCCATCCCATAGTCCCATGCCCATATACCCATCATACATATTCTCCTTCCCATAGTCCCATGCCCATATACCCATCATACATATTCTCCATCCCATAGTCCCATGCCCATGTACCCATTATACATATTCGCCATCCCATAGTCGAGTGCCCATATACCCATCACACATCCTTCATCTCATAGTCCCATGCCCATATACCCATCATACTTAGCCGCCATCTCATAGTCCCGTGCCCATATACCCATCACACTTCCTCCATCCCATAGTCCCGTGCTAATATACATATCCGCCATCCCATTGTCCCGTGCCCATATACCCGTCAAACATATCCTCCATCCCATAGTCAAGTGCCCATATACCCATCACACATCCTCCCCAGGGCATAGTAACTAACTGTGTTTAGTTATAGCAATTTATAATTATCCTCCATCCCATAGTCCCGTGCCCATATACCCATCATAAATATCCACAATCCCATAGGCCCGTGCCCATATACCCGTCATACATATCCTCCATCCCATAGTCCAGTGCCCATATACCCATCACACATCCTCCATCCCATTGTCCCGTGCCCATATAACCATCACACATATCCTCCATCCCATAGTCCCGTGCCCATATACCCATCATACATATCCTCCATCCCATAGTCGAGTGCTCATATACCCATCACACATCCTCCATCCCATAGTCCCGTGCCCATATACCCGTCATACATATCCGCCATCCCATAGTCCCGTGCCCATATACCCATCATACATATTCGCCATCCCATAGTCCCGTGCCCATATACCCATCATACATATCAGGGCTGTGGAGTCGGTAAGCCACAGTTGCGACTCCGACTCCGACTCCTGGATTTTATCAGGCTCCGACTCCGACTCCTTCATAAATGGCCAATTCATAACAACAAATTTACTGTTGTAAAATATTAAACATCGTGCTTATTCAGTTTCTCACCATCATATAAGTAATCAGACCACTTAGAGCAAAAACTACATTTATTAGAATACAATTAGAATATAGCAAATAACTTTTATAAACTTTTATAAACTGTAGGTAAATATGCAATAAACACTTATACAGTTAATAAGAAGAAATCTATAAATTTGTCCTCAGAAAAAGTATTGCCTCTGTCAGATCCTCCTTCATGGATGCCCTCAAATCTGATCTAATTATTTTGAGAGCAGAGAACAACCTCTCTACACTAACTTGTGTTGGTGGCAAAGCAGTAACCACTCGGGCAACATCTCTGACAATGTCAGGATACAGAGGAATCGCTTGTTGCACTGTTATTTTTGATGAACGGTCAAATTTCTCAATTTCTTTTAGTGCACATGAAAAATTCTGCTGAAATGTACTGGCTGTGTTCCTTGATGGGGATGACTCTTCTTCTATGCGGGAACGCTTTGCACGGTCCTTGTGATCCAAATATTTTTCTAAATTAAATTCTTCATCAGTTGATGATGAGGGTGAAGATGTGGCAGGACGACCAAATTCTTCTTGTTCCTCCTGACTGTTCTGCAACCCTTTCATCCTTACTGCTATTTCAAACAGAGCTTCTTTTCCTTTACTTAGCTGTTGATCATCTAGAAGAATCCGATGCATTGGGTCTACATAAACAGCTGCCAAAAGAATGTTATTTTGTAATATTAGCTACTCTCTCCGTTTCATTGATGTAGCAATGCCACTTGCAATTAACCCTCCTCTTTGGGACAGGCGAAACATCAGGTTCTTCCACTCCTTTAAGAAAATACCTGGAGTTAAGTCCTCTGCTTGTAATTTTTTAGTCACTGTAAATGGGTGCTCTAGCAATTTTTTCCGCTCAGTCACCTGATTCCACTGACTTTCATTTAGCGTCAGTTGAGGGTTAGCCATGTCTACAAGAAAGGTTTTCAGTTCAACCAAGCGCTGAATCATTAAGTAAGTACTGCCCCATCGTGTGGCTTGATCAATAATTGCCCCTTTTCCAGCACGTCTCTTCAAAATTGAGTCAACTTTAGGGGTTCTGGCAACAGTAGCCAATTTTCTCACCTTGCCAATCAGTGCAGCAGCATGTCCTTCTTGCAGACTCTCTCTTATAGCCAGCTGTAGCGTATGCACAACACAGCGCATGTGATGAATGAAAGAACATATTGACACAGTTTCAACAAGATCATCTAAACTATCATGTTGCTGTTCATCTGAAGCAACTTCAGTTTGCTCCTCAGTTACAATACTGTGTTCCTCTATTTCAAACATTTCTGTGTCTGTGGACCCTGAATGTTCTTCTAGCTGCTGGTCACCATCATTACTCTCATTCATTAGCTTAATAGTACTTATCATATTTGAAGCATTGTCAGTTACGACAGAAAGAACTTGCTCTTTTTTAAGTTCATAGTCTTGCAGAACCTTTTCCACCAAGACCTGGAGAAACTCACTGGTGTGATGAGCTTTGGTGTCTTTTACTGCCAATGTCTTGGTAACTATTTCATTTTTGTCACAAACAAATCGGACATTGATGGCAAAATGGTTCACTCTGTGACGTTTGCAGGCATCCATTTTAAGAAACAGAAAGCGTCCCTTGAGAGTTTTTTTAAGTTCTTCCTTTTGTTTAAAAGCTTCTTCGATTGCTAATTTTCTAATACTCTCTCTCTCCAGAGAAACACCAAGCTTGCGGGCCAATTCCCCATTCAGACACATAAAAGCTGGTCGTGAAAATAATGAAATAGGCACACTATCCTTTACAACAAGCTCTATGATCTGTTTTTTAAATGTATCTACTGTCATTGTCACAGTAACTTTGTCACTGACAAAATATCTTGCAACTGATGGCTGCAAAGTTCTCTGCTCCTTTGTTTGGCTGGAAGAGCTGGGCACTGGTTCATTGGTTTGGATGCAGTCTTTCTCATCCACTGCTTTCAGTACTTCTGGATGAAAGCGCTGTAAATGTCTTTTTAGATTAGCTCTGGTAGGAGCATTTTTATCTTTGCCTGAATATGCACTCATCTTGGCTTCACAGCATTTGTTTTCGTCTGGATCATTTGTCATACACTGACAGACATAATGTTTTCTATCTTGAGTGATGGTGAAATGTTCAAATACATCTGATTTAATGTGATGCTTCTTTGACATTCTCAGGTTTTTAATTCTGCATTCACAATCCAAATGACAATTGTTTTTCCTAAAAACAATTGTACAAAATTATTGCCAGGTCGTACAACTGATATAGTGGTCAGTAATACTGTTATTATTCCTCATGTACTCACAGTTAACTGATGCAAAGTTTGTTGAAAGGATAATACTTCTTACAGTCTTCCTCTTCTGAGTAGCAGGCAGCTGTGAGATGCTTGGAAGACGCACACCTAGTATGATCTAGTCTAGAGGAGGAGCTTTACTACTAAGAATTTGCAACACATTTTCACTTTCAGTTTCATACATTGTAAGTAGGGGGGTTGGGGCAGCAAGAGGTTAACCAAGTATAAGATTAGATAAGGGCAGTGGAGAACAGTGACACACAAGAAGTAAGAAATGTCTCTATCTCCAGCAGAACTGCTTATCACTGTTGTTCATAGTTTGATAGAACATATATATTTGAGTAACATTTATAAAATTCATATGAAAGTTCAATTCTGAAATATTAATACATTTTTTTTAAAGCTGGAGTCGGTACATTTCTACCGACTCCGACTCCAACCAAAACTAACTCCGACTCCACGACTCCGACTCCACAGCCCTGATACATATCCTCCATCCCATAGTCCAGTGCCCATATACCCATCACACATCCTCCATCCCATAGTCCCGTGCCCATATACCCGTCATACATATCCTCCATCCAATATAGTCCAGTGCCCATATACCCATCACACATCCTCCATCCCATAGTCAACCATTATGTTAATGAGCGGCGGCAGGGCTTGCAACCTATGATGACATCAGTGTCGCCATGGCAACCATTGTGACATCATAATGAGGGGAGGGGCTTGACACGCACACACTGTTTCCCCAGTATGCAAATAGGGGCATTATGACATCATAATGAGGGGCGGGCCTTGACGCGCACACACTTTTTCCCCAGTATGTAGATGGGGGCAAAATTGTTTGGTGAATTGGAACGCGCGGGGTTAAAATTTCGCCTCACAACATAGCTTAGGACGCTCTCGGGGTCCAGACGTGTGACACTGCCAAATTTTGCAACTGTAGCTGCGACGGTGCGGATGCCTATCCCGGACACACACATACATACATACATACATACATACATACAGTACATGCACACTTTGAGCTTTATATATTAGATTTACCACATGTATCCATATATAAACTGTATAAGCACAAGGTTCTCAACCAAGTATACAAAAATTATCCTATGGTGCCATGTGAAGTGCTAAGTAATGCAACAGGCATCAACAAGTGACATCTCAAAATTAGAAACTGCACCCATTGTTGCCCCGAAAGGCGTAAGACCCACAACCTATGCAAAATATGTAAACACATGCACAAATTGCTCGCAACAAAATACAGCACTTTCAGTTCCAGTTAGGAACTTGCAGCTCTCTGGTGCTCCCCTTACCCTCAGGTCAGTCAGGGAACTGCACCTAGGATAAGCAGTTGCCAGAAGGGCTGCCTTGTCGCATACTGGCTATCGGGCACTCTGCAGTGAGGGCAGTATGTATATCGCCAGTCCCAGGCAAGGAATCCGTCACTGCCAGGGTTCCCCAGTACCACCAGAATGCTTCGCTGCCACCAGTTCCTCGTTTGATACTAAACCCTTTATCAGTTCAGGAACCAACCCACAGGTAGGGTGATTTGGCGCGGAATACGTGTTGGTTCAATCATAGAGCATAAAGAATGAAACTAGTAAATTTATAAGTTTACTCTAGAAAATATCGGCAGTGTTTACAAAAATACAAAATAAATTACAAAAAGAGGCAAAATACAATATTTACCGACAGTCAGAAATAAAAGGGATTAAAGTAGGAAACTTACTATATCTCAGTCACAAGTACTGTATGACGTGTCGATAAGGGGAGGAGAGTTCCCAAAGAAAAGATTCAGTCCACAGCCTGTTGTTCTTAGCTGTCTCTCCGGGTTCTGAACACTTCTCAAAATGGTTGTTTTACCTTTCGCCATGACAGCACGCACTGGAGAGAGGGATCTGCCCATAGGAACAGGTAACCTACAGAAATAAAAGGGGCGGTCTGCCTCTCCTCCTCAGTTGGTTTCCTGTTCCTATGGAAGCCGCAGGAAGAATTCCTGCAATGAAGAAAAATACCTGGGCCAGCATGCCACCTGCACAGTATCCGTGAGAACAGCAGGGGCTGCGGTCTGGAAGAAGCGTCGGGGGAGTGCTGTATTCCGGCTCCCCCTCGTCTGATGTATGGCTGAACACCGTGTCTGGGGGGAGGCCTCCCAGGAGATGCACCATGCAGGAGATGCACCATCGAGGTCCGGGTAAGACCGTCTCGGCCCACGTGGGAGTGCGGGACCGGAGGAGGAGAAGTCCTGACCTCCGTTCACCCTACAACGCTGGCGGTGCGGTCCCTGAGGCATTGGGGGACTGCGCATGTGCAAAAGGGCACCACAAGCGACTGAGGAACTTCCGGGGCAAATTGGAAGCTGTCCCTCAGAGAGCGCTGGTGGTAGCAGCGCGGTCCCGGTGGCATGGAGCTGGGCCGCGCATGCGCAAATAGACCAGGAGCGCTCCTGCCCCGGAAATGGAAGGGGACTTCCGGGGGAAACACTGAAAGAGGCTGTACAGGCGGCGGGGGCTGCGAAATTTGAATGGGGAGTGGCCATTTAAGACCCCAGTGGTGCTGGGGAAAATCGGTGCCATTATGTCTTCTCCAGGGCAGAGTATGCATCCCCCGGCAGTAGATACTGCAGTCGCAGGCGCGTCCAGGGACCGCTGCAGCAGGGGCTCCATGGACAGGAGCCGCAGGAGCTCCATGGACAGGAGCCGCAGGAGTGATACCAAGGACGCCACTAGGACTGTACCACGGCCTCTTGATCCAGTACTTACAGCTTCACTGGGTGAGTGTATGAACTCTGCCTATTAAGCTGACCCTCTTTCTCTCGCTATATGTCTCCCTTCTTTCCAGACTAAGAAAAAGCAAAAAAAAAAAGCATAAGGAATGTGCCCTATGCAGACAGCCACTCCCTGACTCCTACCCCAAAAGGTTAAGTCAGGGATGTATCAGTGAGACCATGCAAGAGGCAGCGGTGTCTGCTATGGACATACGCGCAATGATCTTGGAGGAATTACAGGCCTTAAGTCAGTCCAGTACGCCTCAAGAAAGTAGGAGCAAAAGATTGATAATATCCAGGTCAGATTCTGATAATGACCATGGAGTATCCTTTGATTCCTCACTGACGTCCTCATCATTATCCTCATCCGATATGGAAGGACGCTCGTGCTTCCCCCTAGATAGTGTGGATAATCTAGTTAAATCCATCAGAATCACTATGGGGTGCACAGACAAAGGGAGCTCAAACAACCCAGGACATAATGTTTGCAGGATTGGCAGAGAGAAAGAGGAGAGCATTCTCTGTGATTCCGGCAGTCAAAACCTTGATCAAGAAAGAGTGGGAAAAACAAGATCAGAGAGGCTACCTCCCTTCAGCCTCAAAAAGGAGGTATCCTTTTAGTGATGAGGAACTGCTGACATGGACCAAAGTCCCTAAGGTGGATGCAGCAGTTGCCTCTACCTCGAAAAATTCAGCACTACCAGTAGAAGATGCAGGCATGTTGTCGGACCCACTTGACCGCATGGCGGATGCCTCACTAAAGAGATCATGGGAGGCAGCTACAGGCATATTCAAGCCAGCCATAGCCAGCAAATGTACTGCCCAGTCCATGCTGGTATGGATTGATCAGCTTGACCAGCAAATAGATCAGAAGGTCTCCAGAGACAAATTGCAAGCTGCTATTCCCTTAATCAGAGGTGCAGCTGCATTTATGGCAGACTCCTTGCGTCTAGCAGCTAGGACAGCGGGCTTGGTTAACAATGCCAGGCATGCCCTATTGCTCAAAAGTTGGAAGGGGGACACGCAGTCCAAGTCGAAACTCTGCGCTATCCAATGTGAGGGTGAGTTTCTCTTTGGAAAAACCCTAGATGAGATTCTCACTAAAGGAAAGGAAGAAAGGTTTCCCTAACCCTTCTCTTCCATCTTATAGGAGAGCATTCAAAAGATGGCCATTCAGCAAAGGGAGGCCAGCAGAAAGACAAGCTCGTTGGTCCACAAAAGAGGATAAACAAAAAGGTGCTATATTGAAAGCATCCTCCTTCCGAAAAGATAGATACTGAGAAACCAGACCCTCAAGTAGGAGGTAGATTGAGGTCTTTCTTCCAAGAATGGGAAAAAATAACAGCTAGTTCTTGGATCCTAAACATAGAGGGATTAAAATTAGAATTCCATCATGTGCCCCATGACTCATTATTACATCTCTCAAATCGCCAATTCCGCAGGAGGCCCTCGAGGTGGAGATTCGAAGCTTATTAGCCAAAAATGTATTCATGTTTCAAAATGACAGGAAGGACGAGGATTCTATTCTCCCTTATTCCTGGTTCCCAAACTTGATGGCTCATTCAGAACATTTACTAATTTAAAAAAATTGAATACATTCATTTATAACCATAAATTTAAAATGAAGTCGATCAGATTAAGCTTCTCTTTCCTAGATGTACGATGGCCGGCTTAGATCTAAAGGATGCATGTTATCTTCCCATGGCAAATATCAGAGATACCTCAGAGTGGCAGTCTCCCTCGCCGCCGGGATCCAACACTTCCAGTTTACAGCAATGCCCTTCAGCCTCTCTGGCACCCCGAATCTTCACGAAGGTGATTGTTGGAGGTCATGGCCTTCGTACGTCAGAAGGACACTTTAATAATACCTTATCTTGATGACTTTCTAATAGTAGGGAACTCCGCTATCCAATGTAGTAATGGTGTAGCTGACAAAATCTAATCTTTACAGGCCCTAGGGTGGATCATCAGTTTCAGGAAATCCAGGATTGTTCCACAAACCCTCCAGTCCTTTTTAGGGCTGCATCTAGACTCCACAAATCAGCGGTATCTGCTTCCGCAGGTAAAAATTTCAGTAATAAAAGCAAAAGTTAGAGCAGCAATGGACAGACCATGCATGTCTTTGAGGGAATCCATGTCCCTATTAGGATCCCTTCTTGTATCCCGGCAATCCAGTGGGCTCAGTACCATACCCGGAGATTACAACTTCAGATTCTCCTAGAGGAAACACATTTGCAAGGCCATCTTGAAAAGAAGATAACCTTGCCTCAAGTAGTCCTAACACCTCTAGCGTGGTGGCTAGATGACAATCACCTATCGGGAGGGGTTCCATGGGTGATAAGACCATCCCGTATAGTGACTACCAATGCTAGCCCTAGGGGATGGGGTGCTCATATGGGGGATACCTTCTCCCAAGGTCGGTGGAATAGACAAGAACTGCAGGATTCTTCAAACTTAAGAGTTGAATGCAGTTAGTTATGCATTATACCATTTTCTTCCGCAGCTTCAAGGAGAGCACGTGAGAATCTTATCAGACAACACCGCAGTAGTGGCATATCTGAACAAGCAAGGCGGAACTCGATCGGAAGGTCTGTCTTCCGCAAGAAAATTTTTTGTTCTGGCCGAAAAACATCTATCCCTTTCCTCTCTTCACATCAGAGGGAAAGACAACTTAGATGCTTATTTCCTAAGCTGACACACGATACAACAAGGAGAATGGTGTCTGAATCACCAGATATATACTAAAAGATCATGTCATTATGGGGCCTCCCTCAGATAGACCTCTTTGCCACGAGGGAAAATGGACAAGTGCGAAGATTCGTCTCCCTGAGTATGGCAGACCACCCGGAAATAGTGGACGCCCTTCAAGCTCCATGGCAGTTCAAACTGGCGTACGCCTTTCCTCCAACCATGCTGTTGCCACAAGTCATCAGGAAAATCGGGGAGGAGAAGGTGAGGATAATCTTAATAGCACCATTTTGGCCCAAGAGGCCATGGTTCTCGTGGTTGTTGACCATGTCAGTATCAGACCCTTGGGTCCTCCCTTCAGCCCCCAATCTGCTCTTTCAAGGCCCATTCTTCCATCCTCAAGTGGACAGCCTCCATTTGACTGCTTGGAACTTGAGAGGCAGTTACTGAGATCAAGTGGATTTTCGGACGGGTTAGTTACGCTCCTACAGAGCAGAAGGCAATCTACCACAAAGATCTTGTTAGGAGTGGCGGAAGGCACTAAATAAAAATTATAAATGAAGTGCCTTCGCCACTCGGGGTCCACCGTGCGGTAGATGGAGAAACCGCAGCTAAGTGATGCAGAGCAATCTGGCGGTAATGTGCACAGGGTTTCGATAGCACCCAGGTGCACAAAGGAATCTCTGTTAAACACACAGAGCCAATAAAGAAAATTTAAAAACGCTGAGCCTGTTCAGAACACAGGAACTCAGCGGTGCACGAGCGGTATATGGTCACGGGAGTAGTTAAAAAATGGCACTCTCTCCGCCAGGACCTACCGTAAACTCTCGTGAAAAATAGGCGCTGCAACTGCAGTCGCAAACAACAGCTGCTACAGCAGTGCGGCGTGAGACTGGCCGCAAGGTAACACCGCAGTAACGCAAGCGCGATGTTAGACGCTAGCAAGTGCAATAGTGGAGCAATAGCGCGCTGGCGCTATTTACTGGCTATAACTTATTCCCTCACACAGACGTAATAACCAAGGAAGGGGGTTTCAAATGAGTCATGCACCAGTCCATGCATCCATCAACATACACACTGCAGCAAGTATGACTATACTAGCGCATGGTGGAACAGCCATGCGCGCTTTTTATAGCAAGCGGGACCTTCCAAAGGCTTCCAGATCTCTGAGCTGAGCCAATGGAATCTGGAGCAGGACCTGAGCACCTGAGCTTCAATGGCCGATTGTCCCATGAGCATGCTCAGAAGAAGGACTTAGCCTCTGGAGAGAGTGGCTGTAAAGCAATCTCCTTTACATTATACAAAGAGCAGGAGACTGCAGCATGTGAGGGTCTAGATTCCTGCCTAGTAATGGCCGAAATCTGACTCCTAACAGATCTACACCAAGATCAGGGTGGATAAAAATCTTGATTTTTTTAAAAAAATCAAAAAAATCAGATTTTTTTGATTTAAATCAGATTTTTTTGATTTAAATCATTTGATTTAAATCAGATTTTTTAATCAAGTTGTACACAAGCAAAACTTTGTCTTTTTGCAAATCTAATTGTTTTACACAAATAAAAATATTAAAACAGTTGATTATGAAACCTAATAATTTTTATTTGCACTATTAAACACTCAGAATTGAACTACAGAGAGTAAGTACTTTTTAACAATAGCCTATCTCTAACGTTTGAAGTAAGCAAACATCTTCAGTGAATACAACAGTCCTTTAAGCCTACTGTTTATTTAGGACTTTTAATAGGAAAACCAGTTGTCCTGCTTTAGCAGTTCCTAAGCGGTTTCGGACTGTTGTGTGCACAAAACCAAATGAAGAAAACAATCTCTCTACTCCTGCGGATGAAGCCGATGCAGTCAGTAGCTGAGTAGCTAGATTTATTATCTTTGCTGGAAGAACAAGTGATTGCGACTTCCACCAGTCCAGTGGTTTTAGTTCATTAACGACGTTATCTGCAAACATGTATTTTTGAAATGGTGCAGATTCACACTTCAATTTCAGCACAGTTGCCACAATGTCATGGTTAGTATTGGCGAGCCACTCCATTGCAGAGTTGATTTCCGCCTCAGATAATTTTTTCCCTCTGTAGATGGGATGCAAGATATTGGCTAAATAGTGTTCTTCTTTTAATGCTTGGTCCTTGCGGTGCTGTATTGCAACCTTTACATAGTTTGAGAGGTTCAAGAGATCTAGAGAACCTTCTAAATCTTTCCAAACTTCTGTGGCATCAGCTATGGTTGCAGTATCTTTCTGCATTTTATCCAACGCAATCGATATTGGCTTTAACCTTTCCAAAAGGTCCTCGGCATTTCTCTTCACACCAAGATTTAATACTTTGCTTCGTATATTAGCATCAATTTTATCCCGATGTGTTTCGCAAATGGACAGTAATTTTGACCAGTTGTTAATAAACAGTTCCAAGCAGTCAGCCAAGGTATTCCATCTAACATCTTGTGGTAGAACCAACTTCAGTCCTCCCATTTCCTTGTAGGTTGCATGTGCAAAATGATTATTGCGGAAATATTTAACAATTTCTACAACATGTTCCTACTTCCTTGACACCCAAAATATGCAGGTCTTTTGCCAAAAGATGCAACAAATGGGCAGAACAACCGTATGTAATGACATTTGTGTCATCCTGTGCCAGTTCCGCTCGCATTTTTGCCACATTGCTTGCGTTATCAGTAACTAAGCTCCTTACTTTACATCCAAACTGTTCTTGGCATTGGTGAATTGAGTTCTTAGCAATTTCAAGTAAATATTCAGCAGTATGTGAATTTCCAGATGTGTCGATTGTGTCTGTAAGGTAAGTTTCACCATCTTCTGTTGTGACACAAGTGCAAATTATGGGGTCGTTGTGGATGTTGCTCCAACCATCCAAGCTCATGTTAACAACCTTGTCTTTCAAATATTTTGTACAAGCCGCTCTTTCTATGTCGTATACAGCCTGAAGATGTTTTCCTGAGATATCAAATCTACTTGGTGGTTTGTAGCCTGGTCTAATTCCTTCGATCATTTGTACAAACAATGGGTGCTCAACTAGTCGGAAAGAAGAATTGGTTGCAAATATGAATTTAGCAATTAATTCATCAAAATGTTCTTTCTGGCTCGTCGTAGTCTTTAAGATGAATTTTTCTACACTTTGCACGCAAAGTTTTTTTTTGGGCTGCTTTGTTGAAGTTGTACCCAGATATTGATTGTCACGTGCAGCACAAGCCATATTTGACCCTGAAAGCACAGAAATTAAAAATATAAATCGACTGCGTATTTGAAGAAATATAACGAAAATATTGAAACAAACTTTTTGAACAATGTAATGGTCCTCGTCCTATAAGGGCTGTCTCAAAAGTTATGCTACTCAAGTTTTCCGGTGAGGTTGCTGTAATACTGGTAACTAATATCAGAGCCTCAGCAACTGAAAAAAATTATGTCACAAAAGTTTTAAAAATGTTTTTTTTTTAAAATGGTCAATTTGGCAGACTTCAAAAGTGAATTGCAGCCTACAATAAAAAAAAAAATAAGCGTATACACACTTTATTTTTACTTAAAGGACATGTGCACCTTTATTTTTTAAGGTGCAGCCAGTCACAGTGTGCACATGTCCTCCCCCCGCAGCTCTCTTACCTCCGATGTCAGCGCTGCGGGGATCCGTGGCTTCGTTCTGCCCGTCCGCGAGCGCGCCTCCATTCATTTCAATGGAGCGTGCGGCCCGCTGACGTCACGCCGCTGGATCACTGCGAGTAGGCCGCAACCGGAGGACGGGAGGCGGACGGTCAAAACGAAGCCACGGATCTCAGCGCTGCGGGGATCGGAGGTAAGAGCGCTGCGGGGGGAGGACATGTGCACCTTAAAAAAATAAAGGTGCACATGTCCTTTAGCGTTAATTTTCTGTGAAATATTGCCTTAACATAAATTTAAATTCTATACTCCAGAACTACCAGTGCTAGAAATTTTTCTTTTCATAGACTTTAACCATCCCAGTAAAATGTCTGTTAAAAAAATAGGTTGTAAATTAATTGCCAGACTTACCACTAGTACTAGGCTCCTGGTGCATAAGAAGCTGTGGGGGTTCATTGACATTAGTTGTATCACTATCAACATCTTCATTTCCCTTCTGGTTGCAGTTTTCATAATGTGATTTCAAACGGCAAACAAGTCCTTGGATATCCTTTTGACAGTATTTGCACTTTGCTCTTGCACCTTTCTTTCCAAGATCTGCTGCTGGCATCTCAACAAAATGAACCCAAATAGGGTCTCTCTTACGACCTGCTGCCATGGCAGGCTCACACAGATCACTTATGAAGTTTGATTGTTACTACAGCCTGAGCCAAGCACTGCTGACTATCCAACAAGTTTGGGCATGTCAACTGAATGCAGGGAAAAAGAAACTAAACCAAAACCAAGCTAGAAGTGTGGAATTAAAGGGGCAGTATGAACAAAATGTGGAGGCTATTAATAGTTTATACAATTAAGACATGCTGCTTTTAAACACCTACCTATAGCCATATAGTAAAACAAAAAAGATTTTTACTTACTTTGGGGTCCCCCCCTCACCCTGGCGTTAGATCGTTGCCCCTAGTTTCGTCCGTGTAACTATGGGCGCACATGCACACTGCTCTCACTTCTCATTTTAATCGTGATTTATATTAAAAAAAAACCTTTTGATTTAAATCAGTGATTTAAATCATGATTAAAATCATGATTTAAATCGATCCGATTTAAATAGAAAAAAATCTTTTGATTTAAATCGTGATTTAAATCATGATTTAAATCGGCGTGATTTAAATCAATCCACCCTGACCAAGATATAGAAGAAGTTCCTAGAATTCCATACAAACCCTGACTCTAGAGAAGTTCAGATTTCACCCATGCTAGAATTCCTACAAAAGGGAAGGGATTTGGGCCTATCGGTCAATAAACTAAAGGTCCAGGTATCCGCTCTAGGAGCCTTTTATGGCTATATTGTAGCAGGAAACAGATGGATATCCAGATTCATCGAGCCTGTGAACTTATTAACCCTGTTCACATATCTAGGGTTCCTCCCTGGGTCTTAAACCTGGTCCTAGATGCCCGAACAAGACCCCCCTTTAAACCATTAGATTCAGTGTCACCTAAATACCTGTCACTAAAAACGGCCCTTTTAGTGGCACTGATATCGGCAAGGAGAGTCATCGAGATCCAAGTGCTGTCCATAGATCCACCCTTCCTATTGACATTCCAGGATAGGTTGATATTGAATCCAGATCCCTCGTATCTTCCAAAAGTAGCAGGAAGATTTCACAGATCACAAGAAATCCTTCTCCCCCTCCACTCCAGAAGAAGAGAAATTCCACACCCTAGCCGTGAGAAGAGTAGTGTTAAAATACAGTGGTATGGAGTCACGAGGGGCACCCTGTCTCGATGGATCAGGGACGCGATCTGTCTGGCTTACTCTGCGAGAAATGAAGATCCTCCGGAGGGTATTAGGGCGCATTCCGCTGGAGCTATGGCATCCTCCTGAGTGGGAAGGAGAGACGTCTCAATCGAGTCCATATGTAGGGCTGCAACTTGGTCGGCTCCGTCCACCTTCTATAACCACTACAGCAGGGGTCCTCAAACTTTTTAAACAGGGGGCCAGTTCACGGTCCCTCAGACCATTGGAGGGCCGGAATATAGTTTTTTAAAAAAAAAACTATGAACAAATTCCTATGGCCTGCCCTATGCACACTGCACATATCTTATTCAGAAGAAAAAAGAAACAAAACCGGAACAAATACAATTTTTAAAATGAAGAACAAGTGTTAAATCAACAAACTTACCAATATTTCAATGGGAACTGTGGGCCTGCTTCTGGCTAATGAGATGGTCAATGTCCGGTTCCATATTTGTCACTGCTAGTCGTAACAAGTGATGCAAGTGTTCATCAGTTAGTCTAGATCTGGTAGGAGATTTCAGGTGTTTTATTCTGGAAAAAATCTGTTCACAGACATAAGTGCTGCCAAAGATGGTTGCCATTTTGAGTGCATGCTTCCTGAGATTAGGATATGTCTCAGAGGAGAGAGATGCATAGAAAGTAGGAAGGCTGCTTGACTTGAATGCGTCTTTCAGAGAGTCACAATTCTGTAGTTCAGCCAGTTCCATTTGGTAAACTGTATCCACATTTTCAATGTCAATAGAAAATGGGTTACGGAAAAGCTGTATGTCCTGTCCATGGAGATGAAGCTCTTTAAATCTAAATTCGAACTGCTTTAGTAAGATTTCCAGTGAATCCACACATGTTTGTTTGGGAATGCAACCAGTGGTTTTTCCGCTAACAAATTTTGAGTTGTGGGGAGATGGCAGAAATTTTCTTCCGTCACTTGTTTGATGAGGAGGCCTAATTTTACTTCAAATGCTTTCACATGTGATTGCATATCACAGATGAGCTTCCCCTTTCCTTGAAGTTGCACATTGAAACTGTTAAGTAACTCTGTTACATCTGTCAGAAAGGCAAGGTGCCATTTCCATTCTGCATCATTGAGCTCTGGTATTTCTTTGTTTTTTGAAAGCAGAAATTCTGTAATCTGTGGAAGCAAGTCATAGAAACGTTTCAAAACTCTCCCTCGACTCAGCCAACGGACTTCTGTGTGGTACAGAACATCTTCATAGCCAACATTTAGCTCAGACAGAAATTCCTGAAATTGTCTGTGGTTTAATGCATTAGCTCTAATGAAGTTAACACAAGATACCACAATTTTCATAACAGAGTCCCACTTAAGTGATTTACTACACAGCGCCTGTTGGTGGATTAAGCAGTGTATGGCTATTGGATGAGAATGGTTATGCTTGTCCATCTCTTGGTTAATGCGAGCAATTACTCCTTTCTTAGACCCCACCATGCTAGGAGCACCATCAGTTGTCACACTGGCTAGTTTAGACCAGTCCAGCTCCAAACCATTCACAGTTTGGCAAACCTTTTCATAGATATCCTCTCCTGTAGTTGTTCCTTTGATGCTTTGCAGTGCAGCAAGCTCTTCTGTGACTTCAAAATAATCATTCGTCCCACGAATAAAAATTAGAAGTTGTGCAGAATCACGAATATCATTACTTTCGGCGAGTGCCAAGGAAAAATAGGAAAGTTTTTTTGCGGAGTTTTGCAAATGCTGATGCAAATTGTCTCCCATTTCTTCAATCCTTCATGTAATTGTAGGTCTTGAAAGACTCACTGTACTAAATAAATCGACCTTCTCTGGACACATCTCTTTGACTACAGAAAGAAGGCATTCTTTAACAAATTCTCCCTCCACGAATGGTCTGCCAGTGCACGCTGTTAGCTTGGCAACTTGAAAACTTGCTCGCAGTGATGAAATAGTTAGCTGCTTCTGCTTCACAAACGTATTTTGCTGAGTTGTCAATGTATTTTTTAGTTTTAATATTTTATCTTTTCTCACTTCTCCGACCAAACAATCATATTTATCTTTATGTTGAGTTTGATAGTGTCGACGCAAACTGTATTCTTTGAACACAGACACTATATTCTGGCATATCAAACAGACAGCTCTTTCCTTGTACTGCATGAAAAAGTAATCATAAGTCCACTGTTCCTTGAATATCCTACACTCCGAGTCAATTTTTCTCTTTCTCGATGTCATTGTTTCCTAGAGATTCAAAATCACTATTAGTAAAATACCAATATATATACAGCTCTACAAAAACTACACCAGAAATAAAATTGCACACACAGAGACATACAGACTGCACTGCCCATCATTACAATGTCATCAGTGCCTATCAATGCAGCCTTGCCAGTCCCCAATAGACAGGTAAATGTCCCCAATAGGCAGCATAATCCCCCATAGGCAGCATAGTAGTCCCTAATAGGCATCATAATCCCCCATAGGCAGCATAGTAGTCCCCCATAGGCAGCATAGTAGTCCCCCATAGGCAGCATAGTAGTCCCCCATAGGCAGCATAGTAGTCCCCCATAGGCAGCATAGTAGTCCCCCATAGTCAGCATAGTAGTCCCCCATAGTCAGCATAGTAGTCCCCCATAGGCAGCATAGTAGTCCCCCATAGGCAGCATAGTAGTCCCCCATAGGCAGCATAGTAGTCCCCCATAGGCAGCATAGTAGTCCCCCATAGGCAGCATAGTAGTCCCCCATAGGCAGCATAGTAGTCCCCCATAGGCAGCATAGTAGTCCCCCATAGGCAGCATAGTAGTCCCCCATAGGCAGCATAGTAGTCCCCCATAGGCAGCATAGTAGTCCCCCATAGGCAGGTAAATGTCCCCAATAGGTAGCACAGGTCCCCACTAGGCAGGAAAATATCCCCAATAGGTAGCACAGATCCCCACTAGGCAGGAAAATGTCCCCAATAGGTAGCACAGGTCCTCATTAGGCAGAACAATGTCCCCACTAGGCAGAAAAATGTCCCCAATAGGTAGCACAGGTCCCCATTAGGCAGAAAAATGTCCCCATTAGGCAGGAAAATGTCCCCAATAGGTAGCACAGGTCCCCATTAGGCAGAACAATGTCCCCACTAGGCAGAAAAATGTCCCCATTAGGTAGCACAGGTCCCCATTAGGCAGGAAAATGTCCCCAATTGGTAGCACAGATCCCCATTAGGCAGAAAAATGTCCCCACTAGGCAGAAAAATGTCCCCAATAGGTAGCACAGGTCCCCATTAGGTAGAACAATGTCCCCACTAGGCAGGAAAATATCCCCACTAGGTAGCACAGGTCCCCACTAGGCAGAACAATGTCCCCATTAGGCAGGAAAATGTCCCCACTAGGCAGGAAAATATCCCCACTAGGTAGCACAGGTCCCCACTAGGCAGAACAATGTCCCCAATAGGACCCGGCATTAAAAAAAAAAAAAAAGTACTCGTCTATGTCCCCGCCCTGCTCTGAAGAGGCGCCCGCTCGTCTCTGTCTTCTTCCGGCACAGGCCCAGGCAGCGTGACATCATCAGACCGCGCAGGCGGCGTGATGACAATCACGTCGTCTCTGTGCACTGTGCTGCGGGAGGGCTGCGCAACGCCTGTCCTCGGAGCCTCGTCCCGCCCGCAATTACACGGCCCGCCGGCACTGAACTGCAGTGCAGTTCATGAGCTCAAAGTCGGCCTGGCGGGGGGCAGGATAAAAGTCTTTGGAGGGCCGCATGCGGCCCGCAGGCCGTAGTTTGAGGACCCCTGCACTACAGGCTCGATCTGTCATCCTCTTCTGACCTAGCCTTTGGCAGAGCTGTCCTCAGCACGGTGGTCCCTCCCATGTGAAGGTCTCTGAAAGTCTCTCCAGTGGGTACTGTCATGGCGAAGAGTAAAAAGCCGGGTTACTTACCGGTAATGCTCTTTTAATGAGTCCACGACAGCACCCACTCACTACCCTCCCTGAAATTAATAGAGCACATACAAATAGAGTAAATCTACTTAGATGTAGAGTGAATAAGTTTGAACAAAAAAGGATAGTGTTTTGCCTAATATTTGGCGGACCTCCTGGTACTCTGAAATCCAACTGAGGAGGAAAGGCGGACCGACCCTTTTATTTCTGCAGGTTTCCTGTTCCTATGGGCGGATCCCTCTTTCCAGTGGGTGCTGTCGTGGACTCACTAAAAGAGCATGTGTTATTTTACTAGATACTAATAAATAGTGATTTTATGTGCATAGTCTGAACTTAGTGAGGATAAAGTACAATATTGATATTCAGTGATTCCTTTTGACCCTTTAATGAGCCTTGAAATGTTACTTTGGATAAAATTCAGATCATAATCACAATTTGCAGACACTATGTTTCAGGGTATTGCTCCCTGTCAGTGGAAAGTGTGAAAACTCATTTGGCTAGTTGAGAAGCTCTGGACTGAGGTCTTAAGGGGTAACACTTCTCCTTGTCTAAAACACTTCACTGGGAGATAAAACGTCAATGTACAGAATCCAACAGCAAAAATATATTGCAATGTGCAGTGCAAATATCTCTACTATGGAGATATTTGCCTGTAGGTGTAGTTCTTCTACTTTAAAAAGTGTTCATGATTATGCTGTTTGTTAGGTGATAGATGTCAGCAGCAGGAGCAAACCTTAAAAGTTTTTACTGCATGACTCAAACGTAAATGTGTGACCCTGGTCTTATTAGAAGCCTATTGGACAACTTCTGACATTTCTGCTCACAAAACAGATATGGTGTCAAATATGGTGGCGGTTCAAAGTTGTTTTGGGGTTGCTTTTCTTCCTCTATCACTTGGTGCCTTGATTGTGTGCAAGGCATTATGCAGTCTGAAGATAATCAAAAGATTTTGGGTTGCCATGTAGTGCCCAGTGTCAGAAAACTGGGTTTGCGTCCTAGGTCATGGGTCTACCAGCAGGACAATGACCGCAAACATACTTCACGAAACACCCAGAAATGGAAGGAAACAAAGTGCTGGAGAGTTCAGAAGTGGCCAGCAATGAGTATGGATCTAAACCCATTGAACACTTGTGGAGAGATCTTAAAATTGCTATTGGGAGAAGGCACCCTTCAAATATGAGAGACCTGGAGCAGTTTGCAAAGGAAGAGTGGTCCAAAATTTCAGTTGAGAGGTGTAAGAATCTTGTTGATGGTTATAGGAAGCGATTGTTAGCAATTAAGAGTGTGCAACCAAATATTAAGTTGAAGATGTCAACAATTTTTTGTCTGGTCCATTTTTGGGGTTTTGTGTGAAATTATGTCCAATTTGGCTTTTTTTCTTTTTTTTCATTTTTTTTTTTTTTGTGTTGTTCCAATACACAATAGGAAATTAAATATGTATTGGCAATAATTTTCTGGGAGAAATACCTTATTTTTTTGGAACAATTTCAAGGGTGCCAACACTTTCAGCCATGGGCATGTAGGTCATAGAAAGTTAAATTAAAATGATAACTTGATAGCTAAGATCCAATGTCTCATTTCACAGATATTCACATTTTTGGATGAGATGTTAAGCTCTATGGGCATGACTCTAATCAGCATGAGAATCTGCCTCTAGAACTTGAATCTGTCACAAATGATACATGTTGCCCTAACTGTGGTAAGCATGTATCTGCCACTGGCTGTGGTATCCCAGCTATATATATATATATATATATATATATATATATATATATATATATATATATATATATATATATATATATATATATATATATATACTAGCTGAAGAGCCCGGCGCTGCCCGGGCACAGTAACTCACTGTGGTTAGTTATAGCAAATTATAATTATCCTCCATCCCATAGTCCCGTGCGCATATACCCATCATACATATCCACTATCCCATAGTCCCATGCCCATATACCCATCATACATATTCTCCATCCCATAGTCGAGTGCCCATATACCCATCACACATCCTTCATCTCATAGTCCCATGCCCATATACCCATCATACATATCCGCCATCCCATAGTCCCGTGCCCATATGCCCGTCATACATATCCTCCATCCCATAGTCCAGTGCCCATATACCCATCACACATCCTCCATTCCATAGTCCCGTGCCCATATACATATCCGCCATCCCATAGTCCCGTGCCCATATACCCATCACACATCCTCCATCCCATAGGCCCGTCCCCATATACCCATCATACATAGCCTCCATCCCATAGTCCCATGCCCATATACCCATCATACATATCCTCCATCCCATAGTCCCATGCCCATATACCCATCATACATATTCGCCATCCCATAGTCGAGTGCCCATATACCCATCACACATCCTTCATCTCATAGTCCCATGCCCATATACCAATCATACATATCCTCCATCCCATAGTCACATGCCCATATACTCATCATACATATCCTCCATCCCATAGTCCCGTGCCCATATACCCATCATACATATCCGCCATCCCATAGTCCCGTGCCCATATACCCATCATACATATCCTCCATCCAATAATCCAGTGCCCATATACCCATCACACATCCTCCATCCCATAGTCCCGTGCCCATATACATATCCGCCATCCCATAGTCCCGTGCCCATATACCCATCACGCATCCTCCATCCCATAGGCCCGTGCCCATATACCCATCATACTTATCCTCCATCCCATAGTTCCATGCCCATATACCCATCATACATATCCTCCGTCCCATGCCCATATACCCATCATACATATTCGCCATCCCATAGTCGAGTGCCCATATACCCATCACACATCCTTCATCTCAGTCCCATGCCCATATACCCATCATACATATACGCCATTCCATAGTCCCGTGCCCATATACCCATCATACATATCCTCCTTCCCATAGTCCAGTGCCCATATACCCATCACACATCCTCCATCCCATAGTCAGCCATTATGACTAGAGTTGAGCGATACCGTCCGATACTTCAAAATATCGGATCGGAATGGATCGGACGATCTTTAAAAAAAAGTATCGGTATCGCCGATGCCGATACCGGAAGTCCCATTCAAGTCTACGAGACTTCCGGTATCGGAATTGGAAAAACCCTTTCCTGCCCTTGTACAGCCTGTCGGGGGTCTGTACGGGCCTGCCGGGGGTCTCTGCCGGGGGGCTGTGCCGGCCTGCCGGTGGGCTGTGCGGACTGCCCGGGGTCTGTACACCCTGTGGGGGTCTGTACCGGCCTGCCGGGGGGCTGTGCCGGCCTGCCGGGGGCTGTGCACCCTGTGGGGGTCTGTACCGGCCTGCCGGGGGGCTGTGCCGGCCTGCCGGGGGGCTGTGCACCCTGTGGGGGTCTGTACCGGCCTGCCGGGGGGCTGCGCTGATGTCCGGGGGTCCGTGCAGGCATCGTCCGATGGGACTACAAGTCCCATCGGGCGATGCCTGCTACCATGACAGTGATTGACACATTAGCCAATGATGGGACAGTAGTAGTCCCATCATCCGGCTAATGTGTTAAATATAAAAAAAAAAAAAATACTACATACATACATACTACATGCATGCTACATACATACTACATACATACTACATACATACTACATGCATGCTACATACATACTACATGCTACATACATACTACATATATACTACATGCATGCTACATACTGCATGCTACATATATACTACATGCATGCTACATATATACTACATGCATGCTACATATATACTACATGCTACATACATACTACATGCTACATATATACTACATGCATGCTACATATATACTACATGCATGCTACATATATACTACATGCATGCTACATATATACTACATGCATGCTACATACTACATGCTACATATATACTACATGCATGCTACATATATACTACATGCATGCTACATATATACTACATGCATGCTACATACTACATGCTACATATATACTACATGCATGCTACATATATACTACATGCATGCTACATATATACTACATGCATGCTACATATATACTACATGCATGCTACATATATACTACATGCATGCTACATACTACATGCTACATATATACTATATGCATGCTACATATATACTACATGCATGCTACATATATACTACATGCATGCTACATATATACTACATGCATGCTACATACTACATGCTACATGCATGCTACATACATACTACATGCTACATATATACTACATACATACTACATACATACCACATGCATGCTACATACATACTACATGCTACATACATACTACATGCTACATACATACCACATATATACTACATACATACTACATGCATGCTACATACATACTACATGCTACATATATACTACATACATACTACATGCATGCTACATACATACATACTACATATATACTACATGCATACTACATGCTACATATATACTACATGCATGCTACATATATACTACATGCATGCTACATATATACTACATGCATGCTACATACTACATGCTACATATATACTACATGCATGCTACATATATACTACATGCATGCTACATATATACTACATGCATGCTACATATATACTACATGCATGCTACATACTACATGCTACATACATACTACATGCATGCTACATACATACTACATGCTACATATATACTACATACATACTACATACATACCACATGCATGCTACATACATACTACATGCTACATACATACTACATGCTACATACATACCACATATATACTACATACATACTACATGCATGCTACATACATACTACATGCTACATATATACTACATACATACTACATGCATGCTACATACATACTACATGCTACATACATACTACATGCTACATACATACTACATGCTACATACATACTACATACATACTACATACATACTACATGCATACTACATGCTACATACATTCCACATATATACTACATGCATGCTACATACATGCTACATGCTACATACATACTACATATATACTACATGCATGCTACATACATGCTACATACATACCACATATATACTACATACATACCACATATATACTACATACATACCACATATATACTACATACATACTACATACATACTACATGCATGCTACATACAATACATTCATACAATACATACATAGACATACAGTACATATAACATAGAGTAACATACTTACCAATACTTGTCACATTGTTCCCCGAAGCCATTGTCTTTTACGGAATAAATATTAACATAACAAACCACAAAAATACTCACCCATGATCCGAAGCAGTCCACGAGTGTGTCCCACGACGATCTTGGGTAGAGAACTGCAGCATCAGCTGATGCGACCGCTCTCTACGGGCTGCAGGAATCCAATGACGGAAGGTAGGTATCCTTCCGCACTGTATTCCTCCGCCACTTAAAAAAAAAAAAAAGTCCCTAGTCTCACTTTATGCCATTGCTGCGTGGGAATTTCCCACACAGCTTTTACCATAAAGTGAAACTAGGGACTTTTTTTTTTTTTTAAGTGGCGGAGGAATACAGTGCGGAAGGATACCTACCTTCCGTCATTGGATTCCTGCAGCCCGTAGAGAGCGGCAGCATCAGCTGATGCTGCAGTTCTCTACCCAAGATCGTCGTGGGACACACTCGTGGACTGCTTCGGATCATGGGTGAGTATTTTTGTGGTTTGTTATGTTTAATATTTATTCTGTAAAAGACAATGGCTTCAGGGAACAATGTGACAAGTATTGGTAAGTATGTTACTCTGTTATATGTACTGTATGTCTATGTATGTATGTATTGTATGAATGTATTGTATGTATGTATGTAGTATGTATGTAGTATATATGTGGTATGTATGTAGTATATATGTGGCATGTATGTAGCATGCATGTAGTATGTAGCATGCATGTAGTATGTATGTAGCATGCATGTAGTATGTATGTAGCATGCATGTAGTATGTATGTAGCATGCATGTAGTATGTATGTAGCATGCATGTAGCATGCATGTAGTATGTACAGTGCCTACAAGTAGTATTCAACCCCCTGCAGATTTAGCAGGTTTGATAAGATGCAAATAAGTTAGAGCCTTCAAACTTCACACAAGAGCAGGATTTATTAACAGATGCATAAATCTTACAAACCAAAAAGTTATGTTGCTCAGTTAAATTTTAATAAATGTTAAACATACAAGTGTGGGTCAATTATTATTCAACCCCTAGGTTTAATATTTTGTGGAATAACCCTTGTTTGCAATTACAGCTAATAATCGTCTTTTATAAGACCTGATCAGGCCGGCACAGGTCTCTGGAGTTATCTTGGCCCACTCCTCCATGCAGATCTTCTCCAAGTTATCTAGGTTCTTTGGGTGTCTCATGTGGACTTTAATCTTGAGCTCCTTCCACAAGTTTTCAATTGGGTTAAGGTCAGGAGACTGACTAGGCCACTCCAACACCTTGATTTTTTGCCTCTTGAACCAGGCCTTGGTTTTCTTGGCTGTGTGCTTTGGGTCGTTGTCTTGTTGAAAGATGAAATGACGACCCATCTTAAGATCCTTAATGGAGGAGCGGAGGTTCTTGGCCAAAATCTCCAGGTAGGCCGTGCTATCCATCTTCCCATGGATGCGGACCAGATGGCCAGGCCCCTTGGCTGAGAAACAGCCCCACAGCATGATGCTGCCACCACCATGCTTGACTGTAGGGATGGTATTCTTGGGGTCGTATGCAGTGCCATCCAGTCTCCAAACGTCACGTGTGTGGTTGGCACCAAAGATCTCGATCTTGGTCTCATCAGACCAGAGAACCTTGAACCAGTCTGTCTCAGAGTCCTCCAAGTGATCATGAGCAAACTGTAGACGAGCCTTGACATGACGCTTTGAAAGTAAAGGTACCTTACGGGCTCGTCTGGAACGGAGACCATTGCGGTGGAGTACGTTACTTATGGTATTGACTGAAACCAATGTCCCCACTGCCATGAGATCTTCCCGGAGCTCCTTCCTTGTTGTCCTTGGGTTAGCCTTGACTCTTCGGACAAGCCTGGCCTCGGCACGGGAGGAAACTTTCAAAGGCTGTCCAGGCCGTGGAAGGCTAACAGTAGTTCCATAAGCCTTCCACTTCCGGATGATGCTCCCAACAGTGGAGACAGGTAGGCCCAACTCCTTGGAAAGGGTTTTGTACCCCTTGCCAGCCTTGTGACCCTCCACGATCTTGTCTCTGACGGCCTTGGAATGCTCCTTTGTCTTTCCCATGTTGACCATGTATGAGTGCTGTTCACAAGTTTGGGGAGGGTCTTAAATAGTCAGAAAAGGCTGGAAAAAGAGATAATTAATCCAAACATGTGAAGCTAATTGTTCTTTGTGCCTGAAATACTTCTTAATACTTTAGGGGAACCAAACAGAATTCTGGTGGTTTGAGGGGTTGAATAATAAATGACCCTCTGAATAAACTTTTCACAATTTAAAAATAAAGTAAACAAAGAAATAACATTCTTTTTTGCTGCAGTGCATTTCACACTTCCAGGCTGATCTACAGTCCAAATGTCACAATGCCAAGTTAATTCCGAATGTGTAAACCTGCTAAATCTGCAGGGGGTTGAATACTACTTGTAGGCACTGTATGTAGTATATATGTAGTATGTATGTAGCATGCATGTAGTATATATGTAGTATGTATGTAGCATGCATGTAGTATGTATGTAGCATGCATGTAGTATGTATGTAGTATATATGTAGTATGTATGTAGCATGCATGTAGTATATATGTAGTATGTATGTAGCATGTAGTATGTATGTAGCATGCATGTAGTATATATGTAGTATGTATGTAGCATGTAGTATGTATGTAGCATGCATGTAGTATATATGTAGTATGTATGTAGCATGTAGTATGTATGTAGCATGCATGTAGTATATATGTAGTATATATGTAGTATGTAGCATGCATGTAGTATATATGTAGTATGTATGTAGCATGTAGTATGTATGTAGCATGTATGTAGCATGTAGTATGTATGTAGCATGCATGTAGTATATATGTAGTATGTATGTAGTATGTAGTATATATGTAGTATGTATGTAGCATATATGTAGTATGTATGTAGCATGCATGTAGTATATATGTAGTATGTATGTAGCATGTAGTATGTATGTAGCATGTAGTATGTATGTAGCATGTAGTATGTATGTAGCATGCATGTAGTATATATGTAGTATGTATGTAGCATGTAGTATGTATGTAGCATGCATGTAGTATATATGTAGTATGTATGTAGCATGCATGTAGTATATATGTAGTATGTATGTAGCATGCATGTAGTATGTATGTATGTATGTATGTAGTATTTTTTTTTTTATTTTTTTTTTTTACATTTAACACATTAGCCGGATGATGGGACTACTACTGTCCCATCATTGGCTAATGTGTCAATCACTGTCATGGTAGCAGGCATCGCCCGATGGGACTTGTAGTCCCATCGGACGATGCCTGCACAGAATCCCGGACATCAGCACAGCCCCCCGGCAGGCCGGCACAGCCCCCCGGCAGGCCGGCACAGCCCCCCGGCAGGCCGGCACAGACCCCCACAGGGTGCACAGACCACCGGCAGTCCGGCACAGCCCCCCGGCAGGCCGGTACAGACCCCCACAGGGTGCACAGACCACCGGCAGGCCGGCACAGCCCCCCGGCAGGCCGGTACAGACCCCCACAGGGTGCACAGACCACCGGCAGGCCGGCACAGCCCCCCGGCAGGCCGGTACAGACCCCGGGCAGTCCACACAGCCCCCCGGCAGGCCGGCAGAGACCCCCGGAAGGCCCGAAATGACGGCGCATCATGATGCGCACACACCGCGCATCATGATGACGTCATTTCGGCTGTCAATCAACTTTGAACTTCCGATTCCGGAATCCGATATGACAAAAGTATCGGAAGTCAGTATCGGAATTCCGATACCGCTAATATCGGCCGATACCCGATACTTGCGGTATCGGAATGCTCAACACTAATTATGACATCATAATGAGCGGCGGGGCTTGCAACCTATGATGAATCAGCGTCGCCATGCAACCAATATGGCATCATAATGAGGGGCGGGGCTTGACACGCACACACTTTTTCCCCATTATGTAGATGGGGGTAAAATTGTTTGGTGAATTGGAATGCGCGGGGTTAAAATTTCGCCTCACAACATAGCTTAGGACGCTCTTGGGGTCCAGACGTGTGACACTGCCAAATTTTGTGGCTGTAGCTGCGACGGTGCGGATGCCTATCCTGGACATATATACACACACACACACACACACACACACACACACTTTGAGCTTTATATATTAGATATGTATTTATTGGTTTAATATTTTTTCTTTTTTTTTTTATTTATTTTGTGACATTTTTTTTCATAGTTTTAAAACTTTTTTTTTTTTTTTTTTACTTTTTTACTTAGTCCCTGTATGGGACTTAAATTTTTATTTGTCTGATCACTGGTCTCTTACAATGCAATACACATGTATTTCATTACAAGAGACCTGTCAGTGCTGCAGAGGAAGATCGCTTGTTAGACTCAGCTGCCGGCTGAATCTCACAAGCCAGTGCAGCAGGCAGACCGGGAAGTCATCACGTGACCTGCGGCTGCCAGGCAACACTGATCTTATCACGGGGGGCGTCAGAGAGGTAACAATAGCAGGGGTCTCCTCCTGCTATCTTCTAAATGCCGCGATCACGGCATCTTGAAGATAGCAAAGGGTTAACATCATTGGGACCTGATCTAATCAGGTCCCGATGATGCCACCTGTCAGAGCAACGGCTCTGCACAGGAATTGCAGCGCTTGCAGCCTCCTGGGGGTCCTGAGCGCTGCGAGACCACCCACCGTAGTCAAACGTCAGCGCTGCACAAAGCCCAGCTAGCGCCGACGATTATCTACTGTGGGCGGTCGGGAAGCGGTTAAAGCTCGCAGAATAAAGACATGCAAAAATGTTTTATATAAAATTGTTTTTATAGTATAAAAGCGCCAAAACACAAAAAAAATGATATAAATGAGGTATCGCACTGACCCAAAGAATAAAACTGTTTTATCAATTTTACCACACACGGAATGGTATAAACGTCCCCCTCCCCAAAGAAATTCGTGAATTGCCGGTTCTTGTTCATTCTGCTTCCCAAAAATCGTAATTAAAAGCTATCAAAAAATTTCATGTACCTGAAAATGGTACCAGTAAAAACATTAACTTGTCCAGCAAAAAAATAAGACCTCGCCAAAATATAGAAAAATTATAGCTCTCAAAATGTGGTGATGCAAAAATTTCTTTGCAATGAAAAGTGTCTTTTAGCTTGTGACAGCTGCCAAACATAAAAAAAGCTATAAAAACCCGCTATGATTAGTAAATCATAACCCCCTCTATCACCCCCTTAGTTAGGGAAAAATAATAAAATAAAAAAAGGTATTTATTTCCATTTTCCCGCTAGGGTTAGGTCTAAAGTTAGGGTTCGGGATGGTGCTGAGGTGTGTTAGGTTTGTGGTTAGGGTTATGGTTAGAGGTGTGTTGGGGTTAGGGTTGGAGTTAGAATTGGGGGTTTTCCACTGTTTGGGCACATCAGGGGCTCTCCAAATGCGACATGGTGTCTGATCTCACTTCCAGCCAATTCTGTGTTGAAAAAGTCAAACGGTGCTCCATCCCTTCCGATCTCTGCCATGCGCCAAAACAGTGGTATACCCACATATGGGGTATCGGCATAATCAGGACAAATTGCACAATAACTTTTGGAGTGCAAATTCTCCTGTTAAACTTGGGAAATGAAAAAAAAATTGGACCTGAAGTAATTTTTTTGTGAAAAAAGTTAAATGTTCATTTTTTTTTTTTTTAAACATTAAAAAAAAAATCCTGTGAAGCACCTTAAGGGTTAATAAACTTCTTCAATATGCTTTTGAGCACCATGAGGGGTTCAGTTTTTAGAATGGTGTCACTTTTGGGTATTTTCTATCATATAGACCCTTCAAAGTGACTTCAAATGTAATGTGTTCCCTAAAACAAATGGTGTTGTAAAAATGAGAAACCGCTGTTTAACTTTAACCCTTATAACTTCCTAACAAAAAAAAAATTTTCGTTCCAAAATTGTGCTCATGTAAAGTAGACATGTTGGAAATATTACTTAATAAGATTTTTGTGTGACATATCTCTGTGATTTAAGGGCATGAAAATTGTGAAATTTTCAAAAATTGTTTGTTTTTTTTTGTTTGTTTTTTACAAATAAACGCAAGTCCTATCAGAGAAATGTTAACACTATCATGAAGTACAATATGTCATGAGAAAACAATGTCAAAATCACTGGGATTCATGGAAGAGTTCTAGAGTTATTACCTCATAAAGGGACAGTGGTCAGGATAGTAAAAATTGGCCTGGTCATTAACGTGCAAACCACCCTTGGGAGTAAAGGGGTTAAGGTCCTGGAGTGGCCTAGCCAGTCTCTAGACCTGAACTCAATAGAAAATCTTTGGAGGGAGCTGAAACTCAATGTTGCCCAGTGACAGCCCCGAAACCTGAAAGATCTGGAGAAGATCTGTATGGAGGAGTGGGCCAAAATCCCTGCTGCAGTGTGTGCAAACTTGGTCAAGAACTAAACGTCTGACCTCTGTAATTACAAACAAAAGTTTCTGTACAAAATATTAAGTTTTGTTTATTTACTGTATCAAATACTTATTTCATGCAATAAAATGCAAATAAATTACCGTATATGCTCGTGTATAAGAGACCGGGATTTTCTGGATTTTATTTTTAGATTCTGTCTCACAGTTGAAGTGCGCCTACAATAAAAATTACACACCTCTCCATTCTTTGTAGGTGGAAAAACTTGCAAAATTGGTAGTGTATCAAATACTTATTTTCCCCACTATGTAACAAACGTGGATTTCTCTTTGATCGCAGTTATCAAGGTATCATTTTATTCAGCTTTCCATGACCTGCGTGCCCATATAGACAGCTTAGGGGGGTTGTTTCTACTGACAGATTCCCCCAAAAAACTACAAAAGACGAGAGCCATTCCCCAAGAAAAGCTTCCAGATGATAGTTTTTGTAAGTTGTTTGAATTCATTCTGTTATCTGCAGAGATCATACATTGTATCTGAATATTCCACTTCCTTATTTTTCAGTTCTGTGGAACGTTTATGGAGATTGTGATAACTATGCAACTTTAAAGGGTCACAGTGGGGCCGTGATGGAACTTCATTATAATACAGACGGCAGGTAGGGTAACAAGTCATTCTCTGAGAATTAAAGGCTGTTTTATGTTTCTTGTTCCAGTTGTGTAAAACAAGCAGTATTAGCCATTTTATTATATTGTTTGCTTTTCTCGTCAGCTACATTAAAAATAAATGGTTCTTTTCTTTGGCTGCTTCTGCGCCATCCTCTCTCTCAAATGTTATGCCACAATGTCCATTTCCTGAAGTATGACCTGACAGGAAGTGAAATCTTTTTCTCTTAAGCTGGTTTGACATGAGTTTCATCCAGTTCTTTTTGTGGGAAAAAAATGTGATTAATTTTTATTTATTTATTTTTTTTTTTAAATTTTACGACTGTACGTTATAAATTTCTGTGAAGCCCTGGGAGGTTCAAAGTTCTCACCAAACATCTAGATAAGTTCCTTGGGGGTCTAGTTTCCAAAATGGTGTCATTTGTGGGGGGTTTCCACTGTTTTGGCACATCAGGGGTTTTCCAAACGCGACATGGCGTCCAATCTTCATCCTTCTTCTCCACAAGATATCTGAAACTCAACATGGACAAAACAGAATTCATCATCTTTCCCCCATCTCACGTGACCCCCCCTACGAACCTATCAATTACAGTAAATGACTGCCCACTCTCCTCAGTCCCACAAGCTCGCTGCCTCGGAGTAATCCTTGATGCTGATCTCTCCTTCAAACCACATATCCAAACCCTTTCCACTTCCTGCCGACTTCAACTCAAAAATATTTCACGCATCCGTTCATTCCTCACCCAAGAATCTGCAAAAACCCTAGTCCATGCCCTCATCATCTCTCGCCTTGACTACTGCAACCTCATGCTCTGCGGCCTCCCCTCAAACACTCTCGCACCCCTCCAATCTATTCTAAACTCTGCTGCCCGACTAATCCACCTGTCCCCCCGCTATTCCCCAGCTTCTCCCCTCTGTCAATCCCTTCACTGGCTCCCAATTGCCCAGAGACTCCATTACAAAACCCTAACCATGACATACAAAGCCATCCACAACTTGTCTCCTCCATACATCTGTGACCTCGTCTCCCGGTACTTTCCTGCACGCAACCTCCGATCCTCACAAGATCTCCTTCTCTACTCCCCTCTTATCTCCTCTTCCCACAATCGCATACAAGATTTCTCTCGCGCATCACCCCTACTCTGGAACTCTCTACCACAACATATCAGACTCTCACCTACCATCGAAACCTTCAAAAAGAGCCTGAAGACCCACCTCTTCCGACAAGCCTATAACCTGCAGTAACCACCGATCGACCAAACCGCTGCACGACCAGCTCTACCCTCGCCTACTGTATTATCACCCATCCCTTGAAGATTGTGAGCCCTCGCGGGCAGGGTCCTCTCTCCTCCTGTACCAGTTATGACTTAAGATTATTGTACTTGTTTTTATGTATACCCCCCTCACATGTAAAGCGCCATGGAATAAATGGCGCTATAACAATAAATAATAATAATAGTAATAATCTCCATTCCAGCCATACACTCCCTGACAGAAGTTATGTCGCTTATCCATGTTATGTAAATAAAAGCTTATAACCTGACGTTAAATTCATCCATTGGTTGTATAAATTATTCTTTTGAAAGCTGAAACCCTCCGAAATGTAGTTTAGGTTAAGAAAATAAATTGGCATCAATGCAGAAATATTGATCATTTAATGGACACAGAATCGTCAGATTTTGGCAAGAAAAAAGTTTTGTCGCCTGATCATATAATGCACCCAATCCTAGTTTACATCCTCGCCTGTGCTCAGTAAATGATCGTTTAATTAGTGGGTGTGTATAAAAAGAAACCCAGCACCCCAGACCTTCACTTGAGCTGCGACCAAAACCTGGATTATCAAGAGGCTGAAGACCAGATCCACTGCAGAGGTGGCTGGCACTTTGATGTGTCTCAGCGTCAAGTACAAAGAATTAAAAAAAGATTCGAAGAGACTGGAGATGTGTTTGACAAGCCCAGGTCCGGCAGACCCCTGCTGAAAATCCCGTTAGAAAATCCAAAGCAAGACCCCCCTTCCACTGCAGCAGAGCCTGGTCACCTCAAGTCTCTGTGTCAAATAGAACAGTTTGTAGGATTCTGTCTCAAAATGGCCTCCATGGTCGAATCAGTGCCCAGAAGCCAGCACTAAACAAAAGGCAAATAAAAAGCCGTGTGGCATTTGCAAACTCCCACAGCCTGCTAAACAGAGGGATGCTAGAAAAGTGGCAGAAGGTGGATTTCTCTGATGAATCTTCAGTAGAATTACACCACAGCCGCCGCAAATACTGCAGGAGACCTACTGGAGCCTGTATGGATCCAAAATACACCCAGAAAACAATTACATTTGGTGGTGGAAAGATCATGGTCTGGGGTTACATTTAGTATGGGGGTGTGCAAAACATTTGCAAGGTGGAAGACAACATCAATAGCCTAAAATATCAAGAAGTATTAGCTACCTCTTATATTCCAAATCATAAAAGGGGTCAAATTCTGCCTCAGGATGGTGCTCCATCTCATACATCCATCTCTACAACAAAGTTCCTCCAGGCAAAAAAGATCAAGGTGCTCAATGACTGGCCAGCCCAGTCACCAGACATGAACATCATTGAGCATGTTTGGGGTAGGATGAAAGAGGAAGCTTGGAAGACAAAACCAAAGAATCTAGATGAACTCTGGGAGGCATGTAAGACTGCATTCTTTGCTATTCCTGATGACTTCATTAATAAATTGTATGAATCTTTGTTGAACCGCATGGATGCAGTCCTTCAAGCTCATGGAAGTCACACAAAATATTAAATATGACTCTAATAGCACCACAACTTCATTCACCAATGTTATGCAACATATATTTTAAGTTAATTATTTGTTTGAATATCACATTACTTTCTGTGGGCGACAAAACTTTTGTCTTGCCGAAATCTGACCATTCTGTGTCCATTAACTGATCAATATTTCTGCAATGATGACAATTTATTTTCTTAACCTAAACCACATTTCGGAGGGTTTCAGCTTTCAAAAGAATAATTTATACAACCAATGGATGAATTTAACGTCAGGTTATAAACTTTTATTTACATAACATGGATAAGTGACGTAACTTCTGTCAGGGAGTGTAAAAGTCAAATGGCGCTGCTTCCCTTCTGAGCTCTGCCATGCGCCCAAATAGTGGTTTACCCCACATATGGGTTATCAGCGTACTCAGGACAAATTGTACAATAACTTTTAGGGTCTTGTTACCCTTGGGAAAATAAAAATTGGGGGTGAAAAGATCATTTTTGTGGAAAAAATGATTTTTTTTTAATTGTACGGCTGTACGTTATAAACTTCTGTGAAGCCCTTGTGGGTTCAAAGTTCTCACCACATATCTAGATAAGTTCCTTGGGGGGTCTAGTTTCCAAAATGGGGTCATTTGTGGGGGGTTTCCACTGTTTAGGCACATCAGGGGCTCTCCAAACGTGACATGGCGCCCGATCTGAATTCCAGCCAATCTTGCATTGAAAAAGTCAAACGGCGCTCCTTCCCTTCTGAGCTCTGCCATGCGCCGAAACAGTGGTTCCCCTCCACATATCAGGTATCAGTGTACTCAGGACAAATTGCACAATAACTTTTGCAGTCAAATTTCTCCTGTTACCCTTGGTAAAATAAAAAAAATTAGACCTGAAGTAATTTTTTGTGGAAAAAAAAGTTTAAATGTTCATTTTTTTTTTTTTTTTTTAACATTCAAAAAATTCCTGTGAAGCACCTGAAGGGTTAATAAACTTCTTGAATGTGGTTTTGAGCACCTTGAGGGGTGCAGTTTTTAGAATGGTGTCACTTTTGGGTATTTTCTATCATATAGACCCCTCAAAGTGACTTCAAATGTGATATGGTCCCTAAAAATAAAATGGTGTTGTAAAAATAAGAAATCACTGGTCAACTTTTAAGCCTTATAACTTCCTAACAAAAGAAAATTTTGCTTCCCAAATTGTGCTGATGTAAAGTAAACATGTGGGAAATGTTATTTAAGTTTTTTGTGTGCCATGTCACTGTGATTTAAGGGCATAAAAATTCAAAGTTGGAAAATTGCGAAATTTTCAAAATTTTCACCAAATTTCTGTTTTTTTCACAAATAAACGCAAGTTATATGAATGAAATTTTACCACTAACATGAAGTACAATATGTCATGAGAAAATGTCAGAAACACAGGGATCCATGGAAGCGTTCCAGAGTTATGACCTCATAAAGGGACAGTGGTCAGAATTGTAAAAATTGGCCCGGTCATTAATGTCCAAATCACCCTTGGGGATTAAGGGGTTAATCATTCCCTACTCATTACTAAGATGCAGATCTTGATCAGTTCCTTTATCTGGTGTGGGAAAAGAGCTAGAATATCATCAGACTTATTGTACAAATGTAAACGCAATGGGGGTTCAGGTCTTCCTAACCTATATGCATACTATCAAGCATTATTGGTTACACAAAGTTGGTTCTGGTTCAGCAGTAAGATTCAACCTGCGTGGACCAATTTGGAAAACACTGTAGGTAAATTTTATTTAGCCAGAGAGCATTTTATTCAATTTTATTTTCCATAACCCGAGGCTGAATTCCTCACATCCAATTTTTCAGCCCATTATCCAAGCCTGGAGAATACTTTTGAAGCCTCTGAAATCTTATAACAAAAAGATTCAGTTCAGGAAATTTTCTTTGCATTTATTGACTTTAGTATATAACCTTCCTTTGTCAGAGTCCTGGTCCAACTCAAATATCAAGAGAATTGGAAATCTCTACTTTTTAGCGAAAGTAGGTTTAAATACAACCTACCTTCATCCGAATTTATTTTCTTTACAATTTAAAAAAAAATGTACAGAAACTCATACGCAGTAAAAGTATGAATCTGAAGATTTTTAATTCACTGCTGTGCAACGTGAGTAATAAAAATATTTGGAGTTTAAAAAATATATATAACCATTGTAACAGAGATATGGTTAGCTCCAAAAATATGTATACAGGAGGAGGTGGGAGTCTGACCTGAACTTTGTCATAGAGAGCAAACAATGGGACACCTCTATCAGATCTACTTACCTGTCTAATATTTCTATGGCTCTTCATGAGTCATATTTCAAGTTGTTAACTAGATGGTATTATACTCCTGTCAGGCTGTCCCATATAAATAAGGAGCATTCTCCTCTTGTTGGAGGAATTGTGGTCAACGAGGGAACTTGTTTCATTTGTTTTGGGGTTGTCCAAAGATACAAAATCTTAGTTCTCAAGTGTCACTTCACATCAACTCATTTTTACAGAATTTTAAGATCACACCCCAAAGAGCCTTGTTGTCTTTGGACATGAAACTAGTTGATCCCTCTGTTAAGTTGATTATCTAATATATAAAGCTCAAAGTGTGTATGTATGTATATGTGTGTGTATGTCCGGGATGGGCATCCGCACCGTCGCAGCTACAGCCACAAAATTTGGCACAGTCACACGTCTGGACCCCGAGAGCGTCCTAAGCTGTGTTGTGAGGCGAAATTTTAACCCCGCGCGTTCCAACTCACCAAACAATTTTGCCCCTATCTACATACTGGGGAAAAAGCGTGTACGCGTCAAGCCCCACCCCTCATTATGATGTCATAATGCCCCTATTTGCATACTGGGGAAACAGTGTGTGCGTATCAAGCCCCGCCCCTCATTATAATGTCACAATGGTTGCCATGGCGACGCTGATGTCATAGGTTGCAAGCCCTGCGGCCGCTCATTATGATGTCATAATGGTTGACTATGGGATGGAGGATGTGTGATGGGTATATGGGCACTGGTCTATTGGATGGAGGTTATGTATGATGGGTATATGGGCACGGGACTATGGGATGGAGGATGTGTGATGGGTATATGGGCACTGGACTATGGGATGGAGGATATGTATGACGGGTATATGGGCACGGGACTATGGGATGGAGAATATGTATGATGGGTATATGGGCACGGGACTATGGGATGGCGGATATGTATGATGGGTATATGGGCACAGGACTATGGGATGGAGGATATGTATGATGGGTATATAGGCACGGGACTATGGGATGGAGGATATGTATGATGGGTATATGGGCATGGGCCTATGGGATCGTGGATATTTATGATGGGTATGTGGGCACGGGACTATGGGATGGAGGATAATAATAATTTGCTATAACTAACCACAGTTAGTTACTATGCCCGGGATGTGTGATGGGTATATGGGCACTTGACTATGGGATGGAGGATATGTTTGACGGGTATATGGGCACGGGACTATGGGATGGCGGATATGTATATGGGCACGGGACTATGGGATGGAGGAAGTGTGATGGGTATATGGGCACTGGACTATGGGATGGAGGATATGTATGACGGGTATATGGGCACGGGACTATGAGATGGCGGATATGTATGATGGGTATATGGGCATGGGACTATGAGATGAAGGATGTGTGATGGGTATATGGGCACTCTACTATGGGATGGTGAATATGTATGATGGGTATATGGGCATGGGACTATGGGATGGCGAATATGTATGATGGGTATATGGGCATGGGACTATGGGATGGAGAATTTGTATGAGGGGTATATGGGCATGGGACTATGGGATGGAGAATATGTATGATGGGTATATGGGCATGGGACTATGGGATGGAGAATATGTATGATGGGTATATGGGCATGGGACTGTGGGATGGAGGATATGTATGACGGGTATATGGGCACAGGACTATGGGATGGCGGATATGTATGATGGGTATATGGGCATGGGACTATGGGAGTATATGGGCAATAGACTATTGGATGGAGGATATGTATGACGGGCATATGGGCACGGGACTATGGGATGGAGGATGTGTGATGGGTATATGGGCACTCGACTATGGGATGGACGATATGTATGACCGGTATATGGGCACGGGACTATGGGATGGTGGATATGTATGATGGGTATATGGGCACGGGACTATGGGATGGTGGATATATATGATGGGTATATGGGCATGGGACTATGGGATGGCGGATATGTATGACGGGTATATGGGCACGGGACTATGGGATGGCGGATTTGTATGATGGGTATATGGGCATGGGACTATGGGATGGAGGATATGTATGATGGGTATATGGGCACGGGACTATGGGATGGAGGATATGTATGATGGGTATATGGGCATGGGACTATGAGATGAAGGATGTGTGATGGGTATATGGGCATGGGACTATGGGATGAAGGATGTGTGATGGGTATATGGGCATGGGACTATGGGATGAAGGATGTGTGATGGGTATATGGGCACGGGACTATGGGATGGAGGATAATTATAATTTGCTATGACTAACCACAGTTAGTTACTATGCCCGGGCAGCGCCGGGCTCTTCAGCTAGTTATACATATTTTTCTTGTAGTCAAAACTACAATAGCTCATTGGTGGGAAAAAAACTCAACCCACCAATATTTTCAGAAATTTTGGACAAGATTCACAATCATAGTTCATTAGAACAGAGATTTGTGTTGGTTAATGATGGTCTAACTAGATATTCTAAGAAGTGGAAAGTTTGGAATGCCAAATTTCACGATACTTGGCATGTACTTTGGACTGGTTTGAACTTGCTATCTTTGTCTCATTTATGCGAACATTTTATGGATTTTGATATCTTGTTTCCTTAGCTAGTTGTGTATCTGTAAATTATTTCAAAGCAAACTGGAGTTCTCTAGCTTTATTTTCCCTTTCCTATCCCACACCTATCCTTTTCCTTTTACTGTTATTTCCCTACTCCTTCCTATATCCCAACTCCTGTTTTATAAGTAAAATTCAATAAAAACGTTTGAAAAGGAAATATTTAAAAAAAAAAAGCGATCAGTAATATTTAGTTCTGTCATAGACTGTCGTTCTTGGCAGCACATGTCCTATTTACACAGGATGATGTTGATGCACTGTGATGAAAGATGCTTTTTAAGCAAATTTGAATTTTATTTCACCCAACAAGCCAATGTGTTGCTAGTTTGTCCAGTGTTTAGCAGCCTGTTGACACTGGCCAGTTATTGGTAAATGAACGGTCCGAGCAATGAGCGGTCCTAGCAGTGCTCGTTGCTGATAATCGTCCAGTGTAAATGCAGCCCTAGTCTCTTTGTCACTAGCTTCCTTTTAACGTTCTTAAAGTAATCTTTCTTTTGCTGTGCTTATGTGACTGGCAGTTTGTAATAACTGAATGTGTTTTTTTTTAATCTTACAGCTTACTATTTTCTGCTTCAACTGATAAAACTGTTGCAATTTGGGACTGTGAAACAGGAGAGAGAGTGAAGAGACTCAAGGGACACACATCATTTGTGAATTCCTGTTACCCTGCCAGACGGGGTCCTCAACTAATCTGTACTGGTAGTGATGATGGTACTGTGAAGGTGGGTAAGCTGATCTTATATTGTTTCTGGAGAGGATCACCTAATGACAGACTATGGTGTCACGGGCAGGACTCAATATTTGCTGTCCTGCTCTGATGGACTTGGCCTGTTCACCTTTTATATGAACGACAATTTGTTAATACTTTGCAGGTGACACAGGGTACAGTAGTCTAACTCCCTGCCTTTGGCTGAACACTGGGCTTTCTTTTTTTAAATTGAAAAATTGTATTCTCTTTGTGAGTCAAACCTTGTTGATGTGTATGAAAGCTGTCATTTTACTTTTCTATTTGTGATAACAAAAATTGTAAACATGGCTCTGCTACTAGTCTAACTGACATGACTACCAGTAGAAACGTTTTCTTGCTTTTAATAATTTTAGCAGAGTTAGCTTAACCCCTTCAAAAGATGTGTCGTACATGTACTCTGCATGTCATGTCTCCCCCTTTTGATGTGGACTCCAGCATTGAGCCCACATCTTTCCCAGCACGTCAGCTGTTTTGAACAGCTGACATGTGCCTCTAACAGCCGCGTATAGAATCGCGATCCACCCGCGGCTGTTAACCTGTTAGTCTGCTGTCAATCTGTGACAGCAGCATTTAACTCACGCTTACTAGAAGCAAAATGGAAATCTCACCCTCTGGTGATCCCGTCAAGTGATCGCAGGTCAACGATGGGTTGGCATGACAACCAGAGTTCTTCAGCAGACCTCTAGGGTTTGTCATAGCTGGATTGCTATGAGCGCCTCCCAGTGGTAAGCGCTCGTAGCAAGTGAGCATTTCTGCTACACACAGGCGATCTGATCATCGCCTGTGTGTAGCAGAGCAGATCAAAGTACTGCAGCTTATAGTCTCCTATGGAGACTATTGAAGCATGCAAAAAGTAAAAAAATAAAATAGTTTTTAACAATATTTAAAAAAAAAAAACTTCAAATCACTCACTTCAGCCTTTCGCCTCATTCAAAATAAAACAATAAAAAAAATCAAATAGACAAATGTTTGGTATCACCGCTTTCAGAATCCGCCCGATCTATCAAGCTATTAAAATAATCCAATAAACAGCGTAGTAAAAAAGTCATAACCCTAGAATTATTTTTTTTTTGGTCACCGCAACATTGCATAAAAATGCAATAATAGGCAATCAAAAGATTGTATACACACAAAATGGTATCATTAAAAACGTCAGCTTGGCACACAAAAAATAATCCCCCACTGGACCCCAGATCTTGAAAAATGGAGACGCTAAGGGCATCAGAAAATGGGCTTTTTTTTTTTTTTTAAACAAATTTTGTTTTTGTTTTTTTTACCACTTAAATAAAAAACAACCTAGACATGTTTGGTGTCAATGAATTGGTAATGACCTAGAGAATCATAATGGTAGGTTAGTTTTAGCATTTGGTAAACATGGTAAAAAAAATATACAAATAACAGCTGTGGAATTGCACTTTTTTTTATTTAATTTTTTTTGCAGTTTCACAGCATTTGGATTTTTTTTTCCCAATTTCGAGTACACAATATAGTAAAACCAATGGTGTCATTCAGAAGTACAAATCATCTCGCAAAAAAAAACAAGCCCTTATCATGGCTGTATGGATGGAAAACTAAAAAAAATTATGATTCTGGGAAATAAGGGAGCAACAAACGGAAACGCAAAAGCGAAAAGGGCTCCGTCATGAAAGGGTTAAAGCATGGGGTGCAAAGTTTTGAAATAGAATAGTAATTTCTGCCATCTGACATAAATGACTGTACTAAACACTCACTACCTACTACTTGTGAATGGATGATGGCCATCACCTTTTACCTCTGGTTTATTCTGTTCTCCCCGTGTTTGTGTGGGTTTCCTCCGGGTACTCCGGTTTCCTCCCACTTTCCAAAAGACATACAGTTAGGGAATTTAGATTGTGAGCCCCATCGGGGACAGTGATGATAATATGTGCAAACTGTAAAGCGCTGCAGAATATGTTAGCGCTATATAAAAATAAAGATTGTTTATTCAGTTTGATGAACTTGGTTTCAATCATAGAGGAAATCAAGTGCCTGAAGTAGCAGTAAAGTTGCGAGCATTCTGAAGTATAGGTTATGTTTAATAGCACTTACTGCAAATTTTGATCTTTATTTTAAACTAAAGTGTTAAGAATGAGAGCAATCTATTCAGTTTGCAAACACTTCTTTTTTTTCTTTAGCTTTGGGACTTCAGGAAAAAAGCTGCAGTGCAGACATTCCAAAACACGTATCAGGTGTTGTCTGTCACATTCAATGACACCAGTGACCAGATCATCTCAGGAGGAATTGATAACGATATAAAGGTAAGCATTGGTTGATTTTCTTTTCTCTCTCTAATTATTTTATTTTCCTTGATTCTTGTAGTCAAACAGTATAATGACGTATTAACCAGCCATAACTTTTATAACAGTCTGAAGCCTGATTGTAAAACAAGCTTTTTTTTTTATTATTATGGTGCTTGAACCTCTAGGTTCAAGCAACATATTGTAATCCGATTTCTGAGTTGAAAGTCTTGCAGGGGCAGCCCGGGCTCCATTTCAAAGCACTATCTGTACTTTCTTCAGGAAATACACATCTAGTTATAGTGCTTTTGAAAAAACCACTATATTGTAATCCGAACGCTGCTAACTTATTATAGTGGTTTGAAAAAAACACTATATTGTAATTCTTCTTCTCCTCCTTCTTCTCCTTCTCCTTCTTCTTCTTCCCACAATTAATACGGCCCGAACCGCTACACGCACAGACTCCGTTGAGGTGTCGTTTCAAAGCCAGCGTCCATGAGAGGTGTGCTAAGTATTTTTCGTGTCGATCGGATTTGTAGTTTTTGCGCAAGAAAAATGTTTTTCCCGTCATTGGAATGCACTGTCTCAATGCATTTGAATGGGAAACTTAAAACGTGCCCTGAGGCGATTGAAATGGCAGTAAAGCTCATTGATATGCGCAGGCACACCCAGTTACTATGCCAACGCCTACGAATGTCACATGACGCCCCCAGAACAGAGCTTCTGCCACATAATATCAGCTCTTAAAGCGAAACCCACAGCAAAAATGCAAATCTAGCTTCATCACATGACACTTGCCCCTTAGAGATAATGTCCGCCAAAGTTGATTTAGAAGAAGCCCAGTGAGCTAAACTAGCTCTTAAAGGGTCGGCGCACCGAAATGAGTCTTAAAGGGCCGACACGTCAAATCGAAAGCTGAGCCACCCCGGCCTCCAAGTCGGAGGCTGAGCGACCCCGGCCTCCCAAGTCGGAGGCTGAGCGACCCCGGCCTCCCAAGTCGGAGGCTGAGCGACCCCGGCCTCCCAAGTCGGAGGCTGAGCGACCCCGGCCTCCCAAGTCGGAGGCTGAGCGACCCCGGCCTCCCAAGTCGGAGGCTGAGCGACCCCGGCCTCCCAAGTCGGAGGCTGAGCCGCCCCGGCCTCCCAAGTCGGAGGCTGAGCCGCCCCGGCCTCCAAGTCGGAGGCTGAGCCGCCCCGGCCTCCAAGTCGGAGGCTGAGCCGCCCCGGCCTCCAAGTCGGAGGCTGAGCCGCCCCGGCCTCCAAGTCGGAGGCTGAGCCGCCCCGGCCTCCAAGTCGGAGGCTGAGCCGCCCCGGCCTCCAAGTCGGAGGCTGAGCCGCCCCGGCCTCCAAGTCGGACCCGGAGCGGCCCCGCCCACCAAAACCACATTCAAGAAGTTTATTAACCCTTTAGGTGCGTCACAGGAATTTTTTTGAACATTTAAAAAAAATGAACATCTAACTTTTTTTCACAAAAAAAATACTTCAGGTTCAATTTTCTTTATTTTACCAAGGGTAACAGGAGAAATTGGACTGCAAAAGTTATTGTGCAATTTGTCCTGAGTACGCTGATACCTGATATGTGGGGGGGAACCACTGTTTCGGCGCATGGCAGACCTCAGTAGGGAAGGAGCGCCGTTTGACTTTTTCAATGCAAAATTGGCTGGAATTCAGATCGGACGCCATGTCGCGTTTGGAGAGCCCCTGATGTACCTAAACAGTGGAAACCTCCCCAAGTGACCCCATTTTGGAAACTAGACCCCCCAAGGAACTTATCTAGATATGTGGTGAGAACTTTGAACCCACAAGGGCTTCACAGAAGTTTATAACGTACAGCGGTACAATTAAAAAATCATTTTTTCCACAAAAATGATCTTTTCACCCCCAATTTTTATTTTTCCAAGAGTAACAGGACCCTAAAAGTTATTGTGCAATTTGTCCTGAGTACGCTGATACCCCATATGTGGGTGTAAATGACTATTTGGGCGCATAGCAGAGCTCGGAAGGGAAGCAGCGCCATTTGACGTTTTTGGCTAGAATTGAGATCGGACACCATGTCGCGACTGGAAAACCCCTGATGTACCAAAACAGTGGAAACCCCCCAAAAATGACACCATTTTGGAATCTAGACCCCCCAAGGAACTTATCTAGATGTGTGGTGAGCACTTTGAACCCCCCAGTGCTTCACAGAAGTTTATGACGCCCGGGCGTGAAAATAAAAAAATCGTATTTTTTCCACAAACATCATCTTTTAGTCCCCCTTTTTTATTATTTTCCCAAGGGTAACAGGAGAAATTGGACCCCAAAAGTTGTTGTCCAATTTGTCCTGAGTACGCTGACACCCCATGTGTGGGAGAAAACTACTGTATGGGGACACGTCGGGGCTCGGAAGGGAAGTAGTGACGTTTTGGAATGCAGACTTTGATGGAATGGTCTGCGGGTGTCATGTTGCCTTTGGAGAGCCCCTAATGTACCTAAACAGTGGAAACCCCCACAAATTACCCCATTTTGGAAACTAGACCCCCTAATGAACTTATGTAGATGTGTGGTGAGCACTTTGAACCCCCAAGGGCTTCACAGACGTTTATAACGCCTGGGCATGAAAATAAAAAAAATCATTTTTTTCCGCAAAAATTATATTTTTGCCCCCAATTTTTCTATTTTCCTAAGTGTAACAAGGAGAAATTGGACCCCAAAAGTTGTTTTGTAATTTGTCCTGAGTAGGCCGATACCCCATATGTGGGGGTAAACCACTGTTTGGGCGCATGGCAGAGCTTGGAAGGGAAGGAGCACCATTTGACTTTTTCAGCGCAGAATTGGCTGGAATTGAGATCAGACGCCATGTTGCCTTTGGAGAGCACCTGATGTGCCCAAACAGTGGAAACCCCCCAATTCTAACTCCAACCCTAACCCCAACACACCCCTAACCCTAATCTGAGCCCTAGCCCTAACCCTAATGGGAAAATGGAAATAAATACATTTTCTTTTAGTTTTATTATTTTTCCCTAACTAAGGGGGTGATAACGGGGGGTTTCATTTACTATTTATGGCGGTTGTTATGTTTTTGCGGGACGAGTTGACGTTTTCATTGGTACCATTTTCGTGCACGTGACATTTTTTGATCGCTTTTTATTCCAATTTTTGGGACGCAGAATGAACAAAAACCAGCGTTTCATGAATTTCTTTTGGGAGGGTGCGTTTACACCATTCCGCTTGCGGTAAAATTGATAAGGCGGTTTTATTCTTCGGGTCAGTACGGTTACAGCAATACCTCTTTTAGGTCGTTTTTTTATGTTTTGTCGTTTTTTTGCAATGAAAACAATTTTATATAAAAAATAATTATTTTTGTATCGCTTTATTCTGCGAGCTATAACTTTTTTATTTTTTTGCGGATGACGCTGTTTGGCGGCTCGTTTTTTGCGGGACAAGATGACGTTTTCAGCGGTACCATGGATATTTATATGCGTCTTTTTGATCGCGCGTTATTGCACTTTTTGTTCGGTGGTATGATAATAAATCATAATTATTTTTTGCTTCGTTTTTTATTTTTTAAGGGGTTCGCTAAAGGGGTTAACTAATGGGACAGTTTTATAGGGCGGGTCGCTACGGACGCGGCGATACCAAACATGTGTACTTTTATTGTTTTTTTTTTTTATTTTGAAGAAAAATGGATTTATTGGGGAATATTTTTTTTTACTAATTTATTTAGCGATTTTTTTTTTTAATTATTTTTAACTTTTTTTTTTTTTTTTTTTACTTTATTACCTTGTCCCAGGTGGGACATCACTGTCCTGTGACAGATCGCTGATCTGTCACATCACAGATCACTGTGACAGATCAGCAATCTGTCACAGGCAGTTCTGCAGACTTCCTCATGCCTGCGCTTTGCAGGCAGTGAGGAAGTCGGCTCCCTACAGGCCCCCGTCGCCATCTTGGATCCGGGGGCCTGTAGGGAAAGAGACCCCCGCAGCAGCGCTGCACATTGCGCTGCCGTGGGGGGCTCAGGGAAGCAAGGAGGGAGCCCCCTCCCTGCCGATGCTTCCCTTTAACCCCTGGTACACTGCGATCGCGTTTGATCGCGGTGTACAAGGGGTTAACGTGTCGGGGGTGGTCCGTGACCGCCCCTGACACATTGTGCCGGGTGTCAGCTGTGATAATCAGCTGACACGCGGCTGCGATCAGCGGCGCTCACCACGTGGGCGCCGCCGATCGCTGGGACGTAATATTCCGTCCATGGTAATTAGTTCCAGGGTCACATGGACGGAATATTACGTCCATTGTAGGTAAGGCGTTAAAGGGGCAGCCCGGGCACCATTTCAAAGCACTATCTGTACTTCCTTCAGGAAATACACATCTAGTTATTCAGTTGATTTCCGCAATTAATGCGGCCCCAATTGCTACACGCACAGACTCCGTTGAGGCGTCGTTTCGAAGCCAGCGTCCACGGGTGGTGTGCTAAGTATTTTTCGTGTCGATCGGATTTGTAGTTTTAGCGCAATTTGCGTTTGAAATTTTTTTTTCCCGTCATTGGAATGCATTGTCTCAATGCATTTCAATGGGAAAATTTTGCCATAGGAATACATTGGGGAGTCGTGAGGCGATTCAAATGGCAGTTAAGCTCATTGATATGCGCAGGCAGACCCAGTTACTATGCCAACGCCTACAAACTTTACATGACCCCACAGGGCCGGCGCACCAAATAAGTCTTAAAGGGCTGAGTGACCCCAGGCTCCAAATCGGAGGCTGATTTACCCTGGCCTACAAATCGGACCTAGAGTGGCCCCGCCCACCAAATCAGACTCTGAGGGGCCCCGCCCACCAAAACGGACCCAGAGTGGCCCCGCCCTCCAAATCGGACCCAGAGTGGCCCCACAGGTCAAAGTGACCCCTGAGAGGCAGCCACAGTTATAACAGATCCTGAGTTGAAAGTCTTGCAGGGGCAACAGGCAAGTCTCTCTTAAAGGGGCAGCCCGGGCACCATTTCAAAGCACTATCTGTACTTCCTTCAGAAAATCCACATCTAGTTATTATTCTACTTCTCCGCGTTTTCTGCAATTAATGCAGCCCGAACTGCTCAGTGCAAAGACCCCATTCAGGCGGCGTTTCGAAGCCCTCGGTGGGGACAGGTGTGCTATGTATTTTTGGAGTCGATCCGATTTGTAGTTTTTTAAAAAATCGCATTTTAAGCAAAATTTTCCCATAGGAATTAATGGCGACCTTTCCATGACCCCAACTGACATGGATTGAAGCCACAGCGCAGGTGCAGTGACCTTACAAAGATTGCATCTATGCAAATGCAGCTTCTACACATGACCCGTATTAGCTAATAGAAGCTGACAGATTGCTGATTCAAGGTCTTAAAGGCACAGCGCGCCAATAGCTTCTGAAAAGCCCCACCCAGTGATGGCTAACCTTGGCACTTGTCAACTCCTAGCATGCCCTTGCAATCTGCAGCAGTTGAGGCATGCTGGGAGTTGTAGTTCTCCAACAGCTGGAGTGCCAAGGTTCGCCATCACTGCAGTCAGACGCCAAAGTGGCTTTAGACGCCCAGTGTGCCAAAGTGGCCCCTGAGGGGCCCGGAGCGCCAAAGTGGCCCCCGAGACAAAGTGGCAGCATGTGTCAACATGGCTACCAAGTGGCCAAAGTGGCTACCGAGGTGCCGAATGTGCCAAAGTGGCTACCGAGGTGCCAAATGTGCTAAAGTTGCTACCATGTGGCCAAAGTGGCTACCGAGGTGCCGAATGTGCCAAAGTGACTACCAAGTGGCCAAAGTGGATATACACAACATTCATATTCTAACTTTACTTTCTTACAGTCGACACCTGATACACTGCTGTAAAGCTGGCAGCGCTGTTCAAGCACCATGTATTTCCTTCAGGAAATGCCTGTCTAGTTTTTATTTTGTAATGTGAATAAATATATTTCCCCTTCTGTCAGGTTTGGGATTTGAGGCAGAATAAGTTGATGTACACGATGCGAGGACATGGAGATTCTGTGACTGGCCTGACCCTAAGTTCTGAAGGTTCTTACTTGCTTTCAAATGCTATGGATAACACAGGTATTGCACATTAAAATATTGTCTGGAAACAGGAATACTGTTTTGTGTCTAAGGGTGGAAGAATACCCAAGTGTTAACCATCAATGCCATGGTGTTGTGTATGTGAAGAGGTTTTACATACAAAATATAAATGATCATGAACATGCCGGGCTTACAGGGTGATGGGGAAGGAGACAGTAGGTTGGGGTGAGGTAGTTGCAGCAGCTCTGATGCTGGTGAAGTGTCAGCTGGTTTATTGTAGGTTTCCTGAAGAGCTGACTTTTCAAGTTGTGAGAAGAAGTAGATTTCAGTGTCATCAGCATATATTGATGCTTCTCACAAAATTAGAATATCATCAAAAAGTTAATTTATTTCAGTTCTTCAACACAAAAAAGTGAAACTCATATATTATATAGAGTCATTACAAACAGAGTGATCTATTTCAAGGGTTTATTCCTGTTAATGTTGATTATGGATTACAGCCAATGAAAACTCAAAAGTCATTATCTCAGTAAATTAGAATACTTTATAGAGCCAGCTTGAAAAAATTATTTTAAAATCTGAAATGTTGGCATATTGAAATGTATGTTCAGTAAATACACTCAATACTTGGTCGGGGCTCCTCTTGCATCAATTACTGCATCAATGTGGCATGGAGGCGATCAGCCTGTGGCACTGCTGAGGTGTTTTGGAAGCACAGGTTGCTTTGATAGCAGCCTTCAGCTCCTGTGCATTGTTGGCTCTGGTGTCTCTCATCTTCCTCTTGACAATACCCCATAGATTCTCTATGGGGTTAAGGTCAGGTGAGTTTGCTGGCCAATCAAGCAAAGTGATACTGTTGTTTGTAAACCAGGTATTGGTACTTTTGGCAGTGTGGGCAGGTGCCAAGTCCTGTTGGAAAATGAAATTTCCATCCCCAAAAAGCTTGTCAGCAGAGGGAATCATGAAGTGCTCTAAAATTTCCTGGTAGACGGCTGCGCTGACTAAGGTCTTGATAAAACACAGTGGACCTACACCAGCAGATGTCATGGCTCCTCAAACCATCACTGATTGTGAAAACTTCACACTAGACCTCAAGCAGCTTGGATTATGTTCCTCTCCACTCTTCCTCCAGACTCTGGGACCTTGATTTACAAATCAAATGCAACATTTATTGTCATCTGAAAACAACATCTTTGGCCACTGAGCAACAGTCTAGGTCTTTTTCTCCTTGGCACAGGTAAGATGCTTCTGGCGTTTTCTATTGGTCATGAGTGGCTTGACACAAGGAATGCGACACTTGTTGCCTATTTCCTGGATACGTCTGTGTGTGGTGGCTCTTGAAGCAATGACTCCAGCAATCCACTCCTTGTGAATCTCCCACAATTTTTTGAATGGCCTTTTCTTAACAATCATTTCAAAGCTGCGGTTATCCCGTTTACTTGTGCACCTTTTTCTACCACACTTTTTCCTTCCACTCAACGTTCCATTAATATGCTGGGATACAGCACTCTGTGAACAGCCAGCTTCTTTAGCAATGACCTTTTGTGGCTTACCCTGCTTGTGGAGTGTGTCAATGACTGCCTTCTGGACATCTGTCAGGTTAGCAGCCTTCCCCACGATTGTGGAGCCTACTGAAACAGACTAAGGGACTTTTCTAAATGCTTAGGAAGCCTTTGCAGGTGTTTTTTTGTTAATTATTCTAATTTACTGAGATAATGACTTTTGGGTTTTCATTGGTTGTAATTCATAATCATTAACAGAAATAAACACATGAAATAGATCACTTTGTTTGTAATGACTCTATATAATATGAGTTTCAATTTTTGAATTGAAGAACTGAAATAAATTAACTTTTTGATGATTTTCTAATTTTGTGAGAAGCACCTGTAGGTGTTACTGGAAGCCATGGAATTTTATGAGCGCTCCCAGGGCAAAGGTGTAAATACAGAAGATTAGGGGTCACAGGACAGAGCCTTGAATAGACACCAACAGAGAGAAGGCGGGATGGGGAGGTAGTATGGGAATAGAAGGCACAAAATGTGCTGGTAGTGAGGTAGAAGATCCAGGAGAGAGCAATGTCTTTGATGTCAAAGGAAGAGAGGATCTGTAGTAGGAGGAAGTGATCAACTCTGTCGAAAGCTGAGGACAGGCTTAATAATAATAATAATAATAAATTTTATTTTTATAGCGCCGACATATTCCGCAGCACTTTACATTTCAGAGGGGATTTGTACAGACAATAGACATTACAGCATAACAATAATCACATACAGTAGATTATAACACATACCAAGAGGAAAGAGGGCCCTGCTCGCAAGCTTACAGTCTATGAGGAAAGAGGTAGACACGAAAGGTGGGTGGTAACAGTTACCCTGATTGTATGGACCAGTCATAATGTTAAGTGTGTAACAGTACAGACACAGAGGGCTAATGGAGGCATAAAGCATGTGGGAACATGATGCGGGGAACCTGGTTATGGTAAAACTTATGGCTCTGCCACACAGGGATAGATTAGGTTAATGTGTTGGGGTGGTAGGCCAGTCTGAATAAATGCGTTTTCATGACACGCTTAAAATTGTGGGGATTGGGGACTAATCGTACTGACCTGGGAAGTGCATTCCAAAGAATTGGTGCGGCACGTGTAAAGTCTTGGAGACGGGAGTGGGAGGTTCTGACTATTGAGGATGCTAATCTCAGGTCATCAGCAGAACGGTGGGCGCGGGTAGGGTGGTATACTGAAACAAGGGAGGAGATGTAGGGTGGTGCTGAGCCATGGAGGGCTTTGTGAGTGAGGGTAATAAGTTTATACTGAATTCTGGAGTGGATGGGTAGCCAGTGTAATGACTGGCACAAGGTAGAGGCATCAGTGTAACGATTGGTGAGGAATATGATCCTGGCTGCAGCATTCAAGACAGATTGGAGGGGGGAGAGTTTGGTAAGAGGGAGACCGATTAGAAGAGAGTTACAATAGTCGAGACGAGAATGAATAAGAGAAACAGTAAGAGTTTTTGCAGAGTCAAAGGTAAGAAAAGGTCGAATTCTAGAAATGTTTTTGAGGTGCAGATGACAAGAGCGAGCCAGTGATCGAATGTGGGGGGCAAAGGAAAGCTCGGAATCAAGTATGACCCCAAGACAGCGGGCCTGTTGCTGGGGAGTAATAGTGGAACCACACACAGAAATGGCAATGTCGGGTATAGGTACATTAGTAGAGGGAGGAAACACCAGGAGTTCAGTCTTTGACAGGTTCAGTTTCAGATATAGTGAGGACATGATGTTAGACACAGCGTTTAGACAATCGCCGGTGTTTTCTAGAAAGGCTGGCGTGATGTCAGGAGAAGAAGCATATAATTGGGTGTCATCAGCATAGAGATGGTACTGGAAACCAAATCTACTGATTGTTTGACCAATAGGGGCAGTGTACAAGGAGAAGAGGAGGGGACCTAGAACCGATCCTTGGGGGACCCCAACAGTAAGGGGAAGATGAGAGGAGGAGGAACCGGCAAAAGATACAGTAAAGGAGCGGTCGGAGAGATAGGAGGAGAACCAGGAGAGAACGGTATCCTTGAGGCCAATGGAACGGAGCATAGTGAGGAGGAGCTGATGATCCACAGTGTCGAATGCTGCAGAGAGATCCAAGAGAATTAGCATGGAGTAATGACCATTTGATTTAGCTGTTAGCAGATCATTAGAGACTTTAGTGAGGGCAGTTTCAGTGGAGTGTAAAGAGCGGAAACCGGATTGGAGAGGGTCGAGAAGAGAGTTTTCTGAGAGATAGCGGATAAGACGGGAGTGGACCAGGCGTTCCAGGAGTTTAGAGATGAAGGGAAGATTAGAGACAGGTCTATAGTTAGCGGCACAGTTTTGGTCGAGGGATGGTTTTTTAAGTAGTGGATGTATGATGGCATGCTTAAATGAGAAGGGAAAAATACCAGAAGAGAGAGAGAGGTTAAATATTTTAGTTAGGTGAGGGGTGACAGCAGGGGAAAGGGACTGAAGGAGCTGTGACGGAAATGGGTCACTGGTGCAAGTAGTTGGGTGAGAAGATGCAAGGAGCCTGCTTACTTCTTCTTCTGTGACTGGTTCAAAATCAGAGAGTGAGTTAGATGCAGTGGGGGAGGGAGGACGGTGCATGGTATGAGGTGATTGGGAGATAATTTCCTGTCGGATCTGGTCAATTTTTTCTTTGAAGTAATTGGCCAGATCGTCAGCTCGGAGCTCCGTGGTTGGGGCCTGTACTCTTGGATTGAGTAGAGAATGAAAAGTGTCAAAGAGACGTTTCGGGTGATTGGACAGTGAGGTGATGAGGGTGTTGAAATAGGTTTGTTTGGAGAGGTGAAGGGCAGTGTTGTATGTTCTAAGCATAAACTTAAAATGGATGAAATCTTCGGGTAGATTGGATTTTCTCCACAGACGTTCGGCGCACCTGGAGCACCGCTGCAGGAAACGTGTTTGCACAGTGTGCCAGGGTTGTCGCCGTCTGCGTTGTGGTGTTCTATTTATAGGGGGTGCAAATTCATCCAGGGCACTTTGAAGTGTTTCATTGTAATGCTTCAATGCAGAATCAGGACATGAGAGGGAGGAGATAGGGGCCAATGAAGACTGCAAGTTCTTCATAAGTTTCTGGGTGTTAATGGCCTGTATGTTTCTATAAGTATGAACAGTGGGGGTGACCTGAGCAGCCTGGCAGTTCTTGATAGAGAATGAAAGAAGATTGTGGTCAGAGAGCGGGAGAGGGGAGTTTGCAAAATCATCCACTGCACAAAGCCGAGAGAAGACCAAATCGAGGGAGTTTCCGTCTTCATGCGTTGGAGAATTAGTAAGCTGCAAAAGGCCAAATGAGGAGGTTAGAGATAAAAGGTGAGTAGCAGATGGTGAGAGGGGAAGAGCAATGGGGATGTTGAAATCACCCATGATGAGGGTAGGGATGTCACAGGAGAGAAAATGTGGAAGCCAAGTGGCAAAATGATCCAGGAACTGATGGGAGGGGCCGGGAGGACGATACACCACCGCCACTCGCATGGAGAAGGGGGTGTAGAGTCTGATGGCATGGACCTCAAAAGAAGGGAAGACAAGTGAGGGTACTTGAGGGATAACCTGAAAGGTACATTTTGGTGATAGGAGCAGACCAACGCCTCCACCAGCTCTATTGTCTGATCTTGGGGTATGAGAGAAGTGAAGCCCCCCCGTATGAAAGAGCAGCAGCAGCGGTAGTGTCTGACTGCTGGATCCAGGTTTCAGTAAGAGCCAGGAGGTTAAGAGAATTAGAAAGGAAAAAGTCATGAATGAAGGAGAGTTTGTTACACACTGAGCGAGAATTCCAAAGTGCACAATTCAGAGAGACAGATGGCATGCAGGGAATATTAATAAGATTAGAGGGGTTTCTAAGTGTAGCAGTCGGGGGGTTTGACTTTCTATAACATGGGGGACCAGGGTTGGGAGCAATGTCTCCTGCGACTAGGAGAAGGAGGATAGAAAGAGTGAGCAGATGGTTAAGTGATTTGTGAGAGCGTCTCTGATGTTGAATGGTGGGACTGACTGGATCTGTGCAGTTTAACAACGTGAAAAGAGCATGAGTGCTATACATAGGAGAGGAAAGAAGCGAGGGGCCAATGTGGATGGAGTGTAGAGAGTTAATGCCAGGGCGGTGGATGTGTGTGAATGCAGCGGCCAGGATTAAAATTACACAAATGCATATAGAACATTGTCTATTAGTAACATAGTTATTAAGGTTGAAGGAAGACTTTAAGTCCATCTAGTTCAACCCATATCCTATCCTAACTTGCCCTAACATGTTGATCCAGAGGAAGGCAAAAAAAACCCATGTGGCAAACAGTAAGCTTCACATTGGGGTAAAAATTCCTTCGCGACTCCACATACGGCAATCAGACTAGCTCCCTGGATCAACGCAATATTAAGGAAACTAGTGTATATACCCTGTAATATTATACTTTTCAAGAAAGGCATCCAGTCCCTTCTTAAATTTTAGTAGGGAATCACTCATTACATCCTCATTTGGCAGAGAGTTCCATAGTCTCACTGCTCTTACAGTAAAGAATCCACGTCTGTGAGTATGCTTAAACCTTCTTTCCTCCAGACGTAGAGGATGCCCCCTTGTCCCTGTCACAGGTCTAAGAGTAAAAAGATCTTTAGAAAGGTCTTTGTATTGTCCCCACATATATTTTTACATTGTAATAAGATCACCCCTAAGCCTTCGATTTTCCAAACTAAATAACCCCAAGTGTAATAACCTGTCTTGGTATTGCAGATCCCCCAGTTCCCTAATAACCGTGGTCGCTCTTCTCTGCACCTGCTCCAGTTGAGCTATGTCTTTCTTAGAAGTGTGGTCGCACTAGTGACTTATATAGAGGTTAAATTATGTTCTCCTCATGAGCATCTATGCCTCTTTTAATGCATCCCAGGTCTTTTTCAGTGACAGTTTTGCCCAGTGTTTTACAATTAAGCACATAATTATACATCTTGTTCGTTCTACCCAAGTGCATGACCTTACATTTATCACCATTAATGCTCATTTGCCATTTATCAGCCCAAGCTTCTAGTTTACATAAATCCTCCTGTAATATAAAATTGTCCTCCTCTGTATTGATTACCTGCAGAGTTTCGTGTCATCTGCAAATATTGAAATTCTACTCTCTATGCCCCCTACAAGGTCATTAATAAATATGTTAAAAAGAAGCGGGCCCAAAACTGACCCCTGTGGTACCCCACTGCTAACCATGACCCAGTCCGAGTGTGCTCAATTAATAACCACCCTTTGTTTCCTATCCCTGAGCCAGCTCTTAACCCACTTACACATATTTTCCCCTATCCCCATTGTTCTCATTTTATGTATCAACCTTTTGTGTGGCACCGTATCAAAAGCTTTTGAAAAGTCCATGTACACCACATCCACTGCATTCACTTGGTCCAGTCCGGAACTTACCTCTTCATAAAAGCTTATCAGATTAGTCTGACAGGAACGGTCCCTTGCAAACCCATATTGATATTGGGTCATGAGGTTATTAGTCTCCAGATACTCCAGTATAGTATCTCTTAGAAAACCCTCCAGGATTTTACCCACAGTTGAGGTTAAACTCACTGGCCTATAATTTCCAAGTTCAGTTTTTGTCCCCTTTTTGAATATTGGCACCACATTTGCTATACGCCAGTCCTGTGGTACAGACCCTGTTGTTATGGAATCTTTAAAGATTAAAAATAATGGTCTATCTATGACTGTGCTTAATTCCTGCAGTACTCGGGGCTGTATCCCATCCGGGCCCGGGGATTTGTCAACTTTAGTGATTGTTAGACGCCGCCGTACTTCCTGTAGGGTTAAGCAGGTGACATTTAATGGAGAATTTTTATCCCTGATCATGTTATCCGTCATGGGATTTTCTTGTGTAAATACTGTTGAAAAAAAGTCATTTACCATATTGGCTTTTTCCTCATCCACCATTTCACCCAGACTATTTTTAAGGGGACCAACACTATCATTTTTTAGCTTCTTACTATTTATGTAGCTAAAGAATATTTTGGAATCATTTTTTACTTTCTCTGGCAATGAGTCTCTGTCTCAATCTTTGCTATTTTGATTTGCTTTTTACAGAATTTATTTAATTTTCTGTTTTTATTTAATGCCTCCTCACTACCTACTTGCTTTAAGTCTCTAAATGCTTTATTTTTGTCACTTATTGGTCCCCTTACAGCTCTATTTAACCATAGTGGTCTCCTCCTATTTCTAGCTTGTTTATTCCCATACGGTATATATTGTGCACAGGTCCTATTCAGGATGCTAATAAACGTCTCCCATTTTCTTTGTGTATTTTTATGTCTCAGGATATCGTCCCAGTTAATTGCACCAAGATCATCTCTCATCCGTTGGAAATTTGCTTTCCTGAAGTTTAGTGTCTTACCCCTCTACTACACATCTTATTAAAGGATACATAAAAACTTATTAATTTGTGATCACTATTACCCAAGTGACCCCCAACCCTTACATTTGATATGCGGTCTGGCCTGTTGGTTAATATTTGGTCTAGCAGTGCCCCCCTTCTTGTTGGGTCCTGAACCAGTTGTGAAAGGTAATTGTCTCTCATAGTTGTCAAAAACCTATTACCTTTGCTGGAACTGCAGGTTTCGGTTCCCCAATGTATTTCAGGGTAGTTGAAGTCCCCCATAATAATGACTTCTCATTGAGTCTCTGCTTCATCTATTTGCTTGATGAGGATATTCTCTGTTGCTTCCATTATTTTTGGAGACTTATAACAAACTCCTATCAGTAATTTATTATTTTCCCCCCTCCCCTTATCTCTACCCACAGGGACTCTACATTTTCATTAGATTCATATATATTATCACGAAGGATGGGTTTTAACGATGATTTTACATATAAACACACGCCTCCCCCTCGCTTATTTGTACGGTCATTTATGAACAGACTATAGCCCTGTAAATTAACCGCCCAGTCATGGCTCTCGTCCAGCCATGTCGCGGATATCCCCACCATGTCATAATTATGTTCCAACAACATTAACTCCAATTCCTCCATTTTGTTGGCGAGGCTTCTGGCATTTGTATACATGCACTTTATGTATCTCTCTGTACCTCTATTCTTTCTTAAAATTATTAACTGTTCTAACCCCACCCCCATGCCACCCCCAATTTCATTATTTGTGCCCAGGTCTCTATCTGCACTGTCTTCCCCTCCTATAAAAGGAATACCCCCCCCCCATCCCTAGTTTAAACACTCCTCCAACCTTCTAACCATTTTCTCCCCCAGCACAGCTGCACCTTCCCCATAGAGGTGCAGCCCGTCCCTAGCGTAGAACCTGTAGCCAACTGAGAAGTCGGCCCAGTTCTCCAGGAACCCAAACCCCTCCTTCCTACACCAATTCCTGAGCCACTTATTAACCTCCCTAATCTCCCGTTGCCTCTCTGGTGTGGCACGTGGTAGAGGAAGTATTTCTGAAAATACCACCTTGGAGGTCCTTGCTTTAAGCTTGCAGCCTAATTCCCTGAAATCATCTTTAAGGACCTTCCATCTACCTCTAACTTTGTCATTTGTGCCAATGTGCACCATGACCGCTTTATCCTCACCAGCCCCTCCCAGTAATCTGTCAACCCGATCAGCGATGTGTCGGACTCGAGCGCCAAGTAGGCAGCACACCGTTCGACGATCCCTGTCTTTGTGACAGATTGCCCTGTTCCCCTAATAATTGAGTCTCCCACTACCAGAACCTGTCTGGCCTGCCCTGCTCTCCTATTTCCCCCCTTACTGGAGCAGACACTCCTCCGGCTGTCAGAGGACATGCCTTGCTGCAGCAGTGCTACTCCTGCACTGACAGTCCCCTCATCTGCCAACTTAGCAAACTTATTGGGGTGTGCCAGATCAGGACTAGCCTCCCTGGTGCTCTTCCCTCTACCCCGCCTTCTTACTGTCACCCAGCTAGCTGCTTCATTGTCCTGCAGCTCCAACCTAGCATCCCCCCCCTCATCTATCCCATTGAGCATCTGCTCAGTGAGCAGAAGACTCCTTTCCATATTGTCTATGGATTAGCATTGATGTTTAGTAAGTAGTTTGTAACATTTTTGTTTAGGGTTTGTTGAGTAGAATGATGGAAATCGGATTGTAGGTTGTTGAATAGTGAGTGGAAAGAGAATGCAATGTGGACAATGTTGTTCAAGGAGTTTTGAAGCTAGATGGAGCAGTGATGTGTGGAGTGTATTATTTTTATTTTATGCAAGTTCTGCAGAAAATGTGACAATGCTAAATAAAGTAAAAATGACCAATTTGATATCTTTTCTTTTATAGTTCGTGTATGGGATATTCGCCCTTTTGCCCCAAAAGAGAGATGTGTGAAAATCTTCCAAGGAAATGTGCACAATTTTGAAAAGGTTAGTAACTATAACCATATCTGTCCTCTCCTGGAATTACTCAAATTTAGGATCATTAACTGCCTTTATATTCCAGAATTTGCTGCGCTGTTCATGGTCATCTGATGGAAGCAAGATAGCAGCAGGGTCAGCAGACAGGTAAGTGGCTTGTCTTCTTCTGCTGATTTTGACATATCTATAAATGAAGAATCCACAATTTCAATTTTTTTTTACCTTTTGCAAAACAGATTTGTTTATGTTTGGGATACTACATCCCGCAGGATTTTGTATAAGCTTCCAGGCCATGCTGGTTCTGTCAATGAGGTAGCTTTCCATCCTGAAGAGTCAATAGGTAAGTTTGTAAGAAAACATTTATTTCTTGCTTGATGGACAGAAGAATGTGTATTTCTAGTTTGCATTAATACTGTAATGTATAAGTCACACTTACATTGCTAACAGTAGTAAAGTTGCTCTTGCAGCTTACTCCACAGCTGACCTTTTGGTTTCCTTGCAGCCTATAAAGGAACTATAAAGCTATAAACAGCAGTCTTTATGTTGCTGTAAGGCTGCTGTGGCAATTGCTAGGAATATCTTTTCCTGACAGTTATGTTTCTTTACATTGTGCCAGTTTGCAGCAGGTGAATTAGTTATACAGAGTATATTTAGTAATTGCTAATATGTTAAGGATTACCGTATATACTCTTGTATAAGCCGACCCCCCCTAATTTTGCCGCAGAAAACTTATTGACTCATGTATAAGCCAAGGGTGGTGCTGCACAAGGGTTAATGGTGGTCCAAGAAGATGCTCCATCGATAAATACCCCCCATAAAATGCTGCACAAGGGTTAATGGTGGCCCAAGAAGATGCTCCATAACTACCCCCACATATGCTGCTGCACAAGCGTTAATGCTGCCCCATAAGATGCTCTATAAATACCCCCATATGCTGCTGCACAAGGGTTAATGTTGCCTCATAAGATGTTCCATAAATACCCCCCCATATATTGCTGCTGCCACTGCTGCAATTAAGAAAAAAAAAATGACCTACTCACCTCTCCGTCGCTGGGGGCCAGGTGCCGGTGTCCTGAGCAGGCGGTGACAGGTTCTGATGTCACCGCTGGCTCAGACCCCCGACACTGGCGATATTTACCGATCCCCGCTCCATCGCCGTCTCCCGGGTCTCTGCAGTGACGTTCAGCAGAGGGCGCACACTGACTACATCATCGCGCCCTCTGCTGAACGTCACCGCAGGAGGCCCGGAGACACAGTAGTGCATGGCGATGGAACCGGGACAGGTGAATATTGCTCTGCCCCCATCATACTCACCCCCTCCTGGCGAAGCCCCTGCTTTTCCCTCGGTCGTCGTCTTCCTGCTTTCAGCGGTCACGTGGTACCGCTCATTAAACTCATGAATATGCGCATATTCATGAGTTTATAAGCGGTACCACGTGACCACTGAACACAGGCGCAGAAGACCTACGGAGAAGCCGGGGTGGGGGGACTGCAGAGACGTGCCAGGAGGGGGTGAGCATAGGTCTCTGACACCCACGTTCCCTCTCCCCCGCCGACCCCCGGCATATGACTCGTGTATAAGCCGAGAGAGGGGGGGGCGACGACGACGACTTTCAGCCCCCAAAAAATGGGCTGAAAATCTCAGCTTATACGTGAGTATATACGGTATGTTAGTAAGTAATATGTTATTGTAATAGCTGCAAGTGCTCCTCCAATCCAGAGGTACATTCACTCATATATTTTACAAAAGTAGATAAATATTGCAGGCATGGAAGTGGGCATATTAAGTTGGCACAAAAATAGCAACATGTTCTGATTAGGCAATATATAAAACGGAAATGCAGAAATCAATCATATTTAAGGACAAATTTAATAGGGGTGGTTGATTTACTATCTGACAGACTCAGAAAGACACACTAAGGTATAGGCAGATAGTGAGCAGAGCAACTTCAAAATTGTCATTTTTAACAATGAACTGATGGCACCTCACCAGGTGAGACCCTCATGGGAGCTAAGCTTGCTTTAAGGGGGGCTAATGGGAGAAAAACAGGTTATAGATGTTAGATTCCAAAGCCTAGATCCACTCTAGAGTGTACAGACTAGGAGAAGACCCAAATTTGGCACACTGCTTTAGCATAAAGTGCCAAACATTCTTTGACTAATGTGTACTACCCCTGCTTTATTCGATCGTCCATGACAGCACCACCTGAGAGAGGGGATCCACCCTTCAGGAACAGCAAATCCTACAGATACATAAGGGCGGCACCTCTCCCACGCATCAGTTGGTTTCCTGTTCCTGGAGGACAGGATTCCCTACAGATCGTACCATCATGGACGAGCAATCCCCAGGTCCGCTGACCTACTCAGGTAGGGGGGGGTTCTCCTACCTCGGTCAGTGCGGAGTCCCTGGAAGCGCCACGGTGGGTCCGGTCAGGGCTCCACGACAGTTTGAGGAGCAGGTGGGAGCGGGGTCCGGAGGATGCCCGTCTCCAGGGCAGTCGCCGGTAGGTGAGTATTTTTTCCCCCCGGATTCTGGTCCTCCGGTCCGGGTCGCTGTCTGGGGCCGGCTGCCATGGCAGCGTGCATGGAGCGCCATGCCAGCTCGGACAGGGGCGCCAGGCCGCTGTCACTTCACCGCGCGTTCACTGAAGCGCCGGAAGTGACGGGGGCGGGGCCAGTGGCCCCGGGCCGGAAGTCGGGTGCCGATCTTTCTCTTCTGTGCGCCACCGGGTCGTGTCGGCGCGTGTGGCAGCATGGCGGCGGAGGAGGCGAGCACGGTGGAGAGACCGTGGACATCCCGAAGTGGGGGAGGGGGGAAACGGAACCCCTGGCCACATCGCCTGCTGACCCGGATTTCCGGAGGGAGGATCATAAAAAGCCACAGAAACGCCGCAGCGCTGCTTTTGGCCCATTGCAGCAATCAATGAGCCCGAAGCTCCCGTGGCCCAGCTGGACCAAGAGAAGGGGCATGCCTCAGAGGAGCCCCAGGCAAGCTACCAGCTGGAAAAACGAAGTGGGCAATCCAGCCGCAGAAGTTCCTCCAGGTTGAATGATCCAGCTCGCCCCCCTCCCCCGTGATCCGGTACCTACTCCTACTGCTCGGGTAAGAGACCTACGTGAATGTGCCCTGATGCAGTGTTCCCCTTATATTTTCTATCCTATAGGGGAAGAAGTGCTCCCTTGCCAGACGCCTACCCTAAAAAGCCTTGTATACGGCAGACAGTAGGGGATTTGAAAAAAAAAAAAAAAAGAGGCTAGGGGGCAGTAGTCCCTAAATTACCATACATAGTTCCTTACACTTTCCCCACTTCTGCAGATGGCGGAAGAGACCTGACTTCACTACAAGTCTAAGGGAAATTATCAGGACGAAAGTTAAGGATTCTCTAAAGTCTTTATCCCAAGGGGAATCCTCTAAGAGGAAAAAGGGAGCGAGTTTCTCAGTCGGACTCCGCAGCTGCCCCTAGAGATTCCTCAGAGCCCTCAACCTCTTCTTCTGCATCCCCTTCAGAGGAAGACTCCAATAATTTCTGCTTAAGTCTAGAACAGGTGGCAGTAAGGGCCACCATGGGGGAAGCAGACGCAAAACCAGAACGGTCAGCACAAGACCTGATGTTCGGCGGCTTAGACCCCAGGAAACGTAAATCTTTCCCATTAAACGACAAGGTCCAGAACCTGAGCAATAGGGAATGGAAGAAACAAAAAAAAAAGGTCTCCCTACCACCGGCTTTTAAGCGACGATATCCCTTTGAGGACCCCTTGGTTAACAGGTGGGATAAAGGCCCAAAATTGGACACAGCGGTGGCTAAAGCATCCAAAAAATCTGCTATTCCCTTTGACGACATGGCCTCCTTGAAAGATCCACTGGACAAAAAGGCAGATTCCTTTCTGAAAGGGACATGGGAACTGTCAGCTGGCGCCCTAAGGCTGGCGGTAGCGGCTACTTGTACAGCCAGATCTATGATGGTCTGGCTGGACCAGCCTGAGTCACAGTTAGAAGACGGAGCCTCGAGAGAGTCCATCCTGAAGACCCTTCCTACAATCCAGAATGCTGCAGCCTTTTTAGCCGATGCTTTGGGAGATTCGGCAAGGATGGCGGCCAAAGCCGCAGGTCTATCAAATGCAGCCCGAAGGGCTATATGGCTGAAGTGCTGGCCCGGAGATATCCAGGCCAGATCCCGTCTCTGCTCCATCCCGTGTGAGGGAGATTATCTCTTCGGTCCAGTTCTAGATGAACTTTTGGATAAAGCCAGGGACGATAAAAAGAAATTCCCTTCCCTGCCAACCCTTTCCTATAGACGTCCCTTCACTAGGAAGAGATTTTTCCGTAGAAGGTCGTCCAGAGATTGAGGCAGATGGGAAGATAAGAGGGAGAACGGTACCGAGTTTATGTTTGGAGGGGGACGCCAGGAAGGATCATCCCGTGAGTCCAAGAAGCCTCCCCAATGACTAGCAGCTCCGGTGGGAGGTAGACTATCTGCCTTCTACCCGGCCTGGTTACTGATTTCAAACAGTAGCTGGATCCTGGGGTTGGTAGCCTCAGGTCTACGGCTAGAATTCTCCTGTATCCCCCTGGAACAGTTTTAAGATCACCCCTCTCAGGTCTTCCCTATCGGAACAAGCTGCCCTAGAAACCAAAATCCGTGACCTATGCTATAAAAAGGTCCTGACAGAGGTACCGGAGGCAGAAAAAGGCAAAGGCTTCTACTCCCCTCTATTCCTGGTCCGTAAGCCGGATGGCTCTTACAGGACCATTATCAATCTAAAGGCACTCAATAAATTCTTGGTCATTCGCCCATTTAAAATGGAAACAATTCCACAATAAAATTACTGTTTGAAAACTGCTTTATGGTGGTGTTGGATTTAAAGGATGCCTACTACCATATAACCATCCATGCGTCTCATCAGCGTTTCCTTAGAGTGGCGGTTCATTTCAAGGGGTCGGTACAGCATTTCCAGTATGTCACCCTTCCCTTTGGTATTGCGGTTGCCCCCCCGAGTGTTCAGTAAAGTTATAGCTGAGGTTATGGCCCATCTGCGCGAAGCAGATATTCTAGTGGTCCCCTACCTGGATGACTTCCTTATTGTAGGCAAAACAGCAGACAATTGTCTGGATCAATTGCAAAAAGCAAAGGCGGCCCTGGAATAATTAGGGTGGCTACTAAACATTAAAAAATCCCATGAGGATTCAACAGTTCTTGGGACTAATCCTAGATTCGCAGAATCAGAAGTGTCGTCTGCCACCTGAAAAATTGATTTGCCTATGTCATCAGGTCCTGAACGCCTCCGATAACCCCACCATGTCCCTCAGGAAAGCCATATCTCCTAGGTTCTCTCTCGTTCTGCATCCCCGTGGTCTGGTGGGCCCAGTTTCATACAAGGGTACTACAGGCCGAGGTTTTGCTTCATCAAAAAATCCTGATTTTGTCCCAAAATACTATAAAATCCCTTGGTTGGTGGCTAGAGTAAAACAATCTAGCCAGGGGGGTGCCCTGGGAATATGACATAACCCGTGTGGTCACCACGGACGCAAGCCCTACCCTTTGGGGTGCCCACATGGGGGAGGTCTTAGTCCAGGACCTATGGGAGCATCATCAGATAGAAATGTCCTCTTACCTGAAAGAGCTAACAGCAGCAGAGCAGGCAGTTAAAAGCCTCCTTGTGTATCTACAGGGTCATCATGTTCGAATATTCTCCGACAATCATGTCATCGTGGCTTATATCAACCACCAAGGTGGGACTCGTTCCAGACCCCTGATGAATGTAGCAGAGCGGCTGTTCCAACTGGCAGAGCAGCATTTTCTGTCTTTAACAGCTCTGCATATAAAAGGAAGAGAAAACACCACGGTGGACTTCTTAAGCCGCAACCTGCTAAAACAAGGGGAATGGTCCTTAAAAACCTCCATCTTCGACCTGATCGTACAAAAATGGGGGCAGCCAGAAGTGGACCTTTTCGCCACCAGGGAGAACAGGAAGGTGCCTCAGTTTTGCTCTCTAAATCTCAGAGAAGGCCCTCTGGCGGTAGATGCCCTTCTGATAAAGTGGGACTTCAGGCTAACATACACCTTCCCTCCCCTGTCTCTGCTACCCCTGGTGATGAGGAAAATCAGGAAGGACAAGGCGAAGATTATAGTGGTCTCCCCGTTTTGGCCCAGGAGGGCATGGTTCTCATGCCTCAGGACCATGTCGGTGTCCGACCCATGGGTCCTACCAGACATCCCGGATCTCCTATCCCAGGGCCCAGTTTACCATCCTCAGGTGGCTGGCCTACATCTGGCGGCGTGGATTTTGAATGGTCACTGCTGAAAGAGGTTTCTCCCCAGCCTTGATTAACACCCTGCTTAAGAGCAGAAAGCTGATCACAACCAAAATCTACGTTAGGATCTGGAAAAGATTACTTCAGAACTCAGGGGTAGTAGCTGGACAGTCTACACCGATAGCGCAGATCCTAGAGTTCCTTCAAAGAGGTCTGGACATGGGGCGTTCTACCAGTACCCTTAAAGTACAAGTGTCAGCCTTAGGGGCACTTTTTAACTGCAACATCGCCAGTAACTACTGGATCAGTAGATTTATTAAAGCAGCAGGCAGGTCCAGACCAGTAGTGAAAGATAGGTTTATTCCATGGGATCTAAACCTAGTCCTCACTGCCATGACAGAGGCCTCGTTTGAACCTATTTCATCAGCCGCTACAAAAAATCTGTCCCTTTAAAGCAGCCTTTCTGGTAGCACTGACGTCAGCCCGTAGAGTAAGTGACATCCAGGCGTTATCTAGACTTCCTCCTTACATACAATTCAGGGACGACAGGGTAATACTTACACCTGATCCAGCATACTTGCCTAAGGTAGCTTCCAGTTTCCACAGAATGCAGGAAATGGTCGTTCCATCCTTCCTCCCTAATCCAGTCAATGAAAAGGAAAGGAAACTACACACCCTAGACGTTAGGAGATGTCTCCTGGAATACTTGACAGTTAAGGATCCCTGGAAAAAAGATAATGCCTTGTTTATCTCCTATCAGGGCACTAGGAAGGGCCTTAGGACACCAAAAAAATCGCTAGCTAGGTGGATTAGGGAGGCCATTTCGCATACACCTCAAAGGGCAGGTCGATGCCTAGCAAGCTGAGGGCACATTCCACCAGAGCCATGGCAACCTTGTGGGCGGAGAGATCGGAAGTCTCGATCGACCAAATATGTAATGCAGCTACCTGGTCCCCTTCAAGCACCTTTTACAACCATTATAGGCTAGACTTGGGTGCTTCCTCAGACCTCTCCTTTGGTGTAAGGGTTTTGCAGGCTAGTCCCTCCCTAAGTAATTTTTACTCTCTGTAATTCTCTCAGGTGGTGCTGTCATGGACGATCGAATAAAGTCTTAGTTACTCACCGGTTAACGGTATTTTTCGGAGTCCATGACAGCACCCGTAGATTCCCTCCCTTTTGTTTAGTTTGGGTGTGCACTTCTTCCTCTTATATGTACACTGGTAATAGTTAAGTAGAGTATTGTTCATAAATCATGCCATTAACCTTGGTGGTCCTCTTGTGCTCTGTAAACCAACTGATGCGTGGGAGAGGTGCCGCCCTTATGTATCTGTAGGATTTCCTGTTCCTGAAGGGCGGATGCCCTCTCTCAGGTGGTGCTGTCATGGACTCCGGAAAATACCGTTAACCAACTTAGACTGGTTTCACACTTGCGTTTTTTTGTGCTGCGTTTTTGCGCAAACATGCGCTTTTTCCCTATATTTAACATGGGTGCGCATTGTCATGCGTTTATACGCGTTTGTATGCGCATGCGTTTTTTTTGTAGTGTGCGCCCAGGCGCACAAAATGCAACTTGTTGCATTTTTTGTGCGTCCGACCTGTCTCAAAAAAACGCATGCGCACGCAATGCATACGGAATTTTTCCAAAAACACATTAAAGTCTATGGGAGCGCTGACGTGCGCATGGTTATGCGCACGTCAGCGTTTAAAAACGTATGCGTTTTTGTAAAAAACCATGCGCAAAAAAAACAAGAAAACGCATTAAAACGCATGATGCGGTTTTTATGCGCGTTTGCACTAAACGCAAATGTGAAGGTAGCCTAAGACTTTCTTTCCCAATTGGTGCTTTAGGAACTGTGGCATCTATTATCAACATGTGTTAAAACCACTACAGAGAATGAAATACAATTGGGGCAGACAAAAAGCAGCTAAATGATCAGGTTGAGGAGGTTTTGCTGCAGGTGAAGTGTGTTTAATGAGAAATAACCTACCTCTTGCCAGTCACCTTAGAGTTGTGACCTGCACAGAGGAACTTGGTCTGTTACCTCTTTCTTGGTGATAGAACTCTTGTACACTAAAAATTCTTTTAAGGAACTTTAGGGTTTAAACAAAAAATAATAATTCTTCGTCATGTTGGAGATGGCAGAAGTAAACTTGGTTGACCTTGGAGCGTAAAGCACATTTCCATCATCATCATGTGTTCTGAATATAGACATGGGCAATAAATGCATGTGGCCAGTTCACTTCACCATCAGTATACCGTAATAACCCATCATATCTAATCTAATAACTTTAAATTCTTTTGTTTTGGTTTCTTCACAGTTCTCTCTGCTTCCAGTGATAAAAGACTTTACATGGGGGAAATACAATGAAGAGATTTTTTTTTTATTCATTCACACTGCAGTTTTGTCACAGGATCTTCTGTGGCTTTTTCATACATTTGAATAGGAACTTGTACATGCATGCTTTATAAATAGATTCATATGCGAGGAATACATTTTTATTTGCAGAATATTTTTTGCAACAAATCTGCCATATATTAAGATATTCTAATTGTGAAGTAGGGTTGCCCCTTTCTATTTCTGCACATGTACAAGTGTCAATGAGAATGCATGATGAATGTAGGATTCATGTAGGATTAGAAAATGTTCATTGTTGACTGATACAAGGACCCGTTTTTATTTTAGACTATAAAATGTTTTGGTACATTTGTGTGATTTGTCTCTTATTTCTAGTTTGCTTTTCACAACCAGGCTGCTTCTGCATACGCTGAGATCAGACATAGTTCCAATCACAGCACTTTAACTATCAGATGCTGCTTTCATTTGTGATGATGGCATGTGAGGAGTTTGGCACAGGGAGATGATTGTGGGGTGCCAATGGTTGCAGTGGCAATGACCTCCATGTCAGCCATAACCATCAGCCAATTGGATCACCTCCATGTCAGCCATAACCATCAGCCAATTGGATACCGCCAGTGACCAAGGCATTTAGATTTACTGTTAGTCAAAAATTAATCACATTGATAAGTCTCCTTTCGGAAGCAGTATGTACTGTAAAACAGGAAAGTAAGTGTTTACAGTTTTTTCCAAACTTTCTTTTTGCTTCATTTTTTAATGAAAATTAAAAGCTGCTTTTTACAGTTCCAGCAAAAGCTATGAGATTTCAGAAATTTCATGCAGACACATTGTTTTTTTTTTTCCTGACTGAATTGGAAGACTTAAAAGAAAAAAAAAAAAAAAACTCCAGCATATGAATACTTTCAGCATTTTCACAGCGTTTTTTCACTCCTAGAAAGCAATGAGTAAGAGCAAAAATGCAGGAAAAAATGCTGCCATCATTGTTTTTAGTGAAAAAAACATGTGAAGCATGTTAAATTCCATTTATTTTTGTGATTTTTCTCAAGTTTAAACAAAAATGCCTTTGTGTCCTCACATGAGCTTAGCATTTATTAATTAGTTCAGTTTAATTAAATTAAATTAGTGATATGTGTTTAAAGTAAGATGAACAAGGTGTGAAATTGAACAATACCTGATCAACTCAAGGACTGACCAAAGTGAGACGGTAAACACTGCCCAATCATCAAAATGCTCTGCCAATGTCTTGGGTAAACTATTCTTGACCAATTGAACTCCCCACCCCACCCCCACCTGTTTTTCACATTTGCAATTGTTTGTTTCATGAACTTTTTTTTGTTCAGAATACTCACTATTTTTTCAGACATAAAAATCTTTTTCTACTAAATTTGATCAAATTGCCCTTTTTTCCAAAAATGTTTTACGTTTTCACATATGTTTTGCATTGGTGGCCTAACATCTTGCATTGTTCATGCTTGAATGGTGAAAGCAAAGCTGAACTTTGGGATCCTGAAAAAACACTGCTTTTTGCCTGCAGCTTTTTTTTTTTTTACTGCCTAGATATCTGGATTGGGCTGCAGAAATTATTATTATTATTATGCATTTATATAGCGCCATTTATTCCATGGCGCTTTACATGTGAAAAGTGGAAATATAAACAAGTATAATAAACATATGTAAGACAAGGGACACACACACACAAGTACATAAGGAGATGGGACCCTGCCAGCGAGGGCTCACAGTCTACAGGATAAAGACAAAAAATCAATGTGTGAACATAGCCTAAATGTTATTTTTTTTCATTTTTAACACAATCACAATTTTAATAAATAATTTTGTTCAGCGAGGTAAAATAAATTAAAACATGTCACCAATTTTATAGGTAAACATGTTTCTTAAGCTGCTATTGACACGAAATTCTCAGCAGATGTCCATAAATTAAAGGGAATCTGTCACCCCTTTTTTGAGATATCATATAATGATATCATTCAATTGTGTGTCACATAAGGATTCTCTTAATACTTTTGCTTCCCCCTGACCCCGCACCTTTCATGCATAAATACCTTTTTTATATCGTTTCAGATGTATGTAAACTGCCACGGTCCGGTCCGATGGGCAGGGCTCATTCAACTGCTCCCCCCTCCCTGTCTTGCTCTACACAAGAAGAAATGTGTAGAGCAAGACAGGGAGGGGGGGAGCAGTTGAATAAGCCCCGCCCAGCGGACCGGACACCGGCAGTTTACATACATCTGAACCGATATAAAAAAGGTATTTATGCATGAAAGGTGCGGGGTCGGGGGAAGCAAAAGTATTAAGAGAATCCTTATGTGACACACAACTGAATGATATCATTATATGATATCTCAAAAAAGGGGTGACAGATTCCCTTTAAGTTGTGTGTAATAATAAGAAATGACATGGGGAAAACATTTTGAACATGCTTACTTAAATTTAATTTACACTTCATACAAAAGCCTTTGTTGGTGATTGACAGCTTCAAGACTCCGCCTGTATGGAGGAACTAGTCACTTGCGTTTCTCAGGCGAGCCCGAACAGTAAAGTTCGGCGTTGGTACCGAACGCCTACTGTTCGGGCATGGACACCGAACATGGACTTCACTAGTAAGTCTGTGTTACTGTTCGGGTTTGGCCTCCTGAACACCAGGTGTTTGTCATGCTGGCATGTGCTTGACAGGCCGGCAAACACCGCTTCTGATCGGCAGTACAATTATCATCAGAGAGCCGCGGTTCTAATAGATGTGCCTTTTCTGAGCTGCTATGGGCTGCTATTTTTCAGCTTTGGGGGCCAATATCCATGGCCCCTTACCAGCTTGAGAATACCAGCCCCCAGCTGTCTGCTTTAGCAAGGCTGGTTGTCAAAAATGAGAGGGACACCGTGCCTTTTTTTTAAACTTATTTTAAATAAAAAAATATGTCGTGGGGACCCCTGTATTCTTAATAACCAGCCTTGCTTAATTATTTATTTACAGTGCAGGAGCTGGCTGATGAATACGCCCATCAGCTGCTCCTGATCACACTGTTATTAGTGGCAGCAGGCGTCGGCTGATGGGAGCAGTAGTTCCATCAGCTGACACCAGTGGCCGGAGGTAAACTTTATACCTATGATCATAGCTGTGCGCTCACTAGCAGCACCCATTAGGGTTCATAGGACTGTTTCTCGTGCCATTGCTTCGGCGGTGAGGCCATTTATGGTGTACGGTACAAGCTGAGCACGCACGTTGCCTCACCACAATGGTCATATCATTTAGTCCTCCATACTGCTTATTCCACATTTAGCTCTGCGCCCGCTGCTGTTACACATGCTGTAGATGTGTGGCCTAACAAATTTATCCTTGGGCTGGCAGGGATTTTTGGAGCTTGCTGATTTAGTGGTCAAATATCTACTTGTTTATTCTTAGAACTCAAAAGAAAATTGCTTTAACACCGGCTAGAGAAAACAGTTAAAAATTCAGTTTATTGTAAATTCAAGTAAAAACAATACATAAAAGAATCAGATACAACACCACAAGTACAGAACACTAGGTGGGTACACCTAAAAATAAAAAAGTCAATAGTCCTGGTAGAAACCTCACATATAAGAGCGTATTACCACAGCTATTTTAAGTATCAGTCCAATATACACAACATAGTAGCAATCATAATAAGAAAAATAGAATTCACAGATTCCAAATAAAGACACATATATTACACTAAGCCCTGTAATGTAGCTGTCACGTCGCAGCCAGACTCAGGGCCTGCTGTTCCGGCGTCGGCCACTAGGAGGCGCCGGACGTCACTGCCAGACTCAGGGCCTGCAGTTCCGGTCTCGGCCACTCGGGGGCGCCGGACCGTCACGTCGCCGTCGGACTCAGGGCCTGCTGTTTCGGCGTCGGCCACTAGGAGGCGCCGGACGTCACTGCCAGACTCAGGGCCTGCAGTTCCGGTCTCGGCCACTCGGGGGCGCCGGACCGTCACATCGCCGTCGGACTCGGGGACGGCTATTCCTGCCTCAGCCACTGGGAGGCGCCGTGGTTCGCTCCAGGGTGAGGGTGGTGGCAGAGAGGGGGCTCCTGCACAGGCATCTGGTGGGCGCAGGCTCCGCCCCTCTGTCAGTCATGTAGGGCTTACTGCATGTCCATCTGGCCTGGTCCGGGGGCGGTCCTGGTTACATCATCGGGCTGGGAACCTGTGAGGGAGGACCTGATCCCTCAGATACCTGGGGAATGGTCTTGCAAGCCGCCGGATATATTCTTGGTTCCCTTGCGTGTTACTGTGTAAATTTCTATAGTGTATACTCTGACCTCAGCCTGGATTCTTGACCATTCTATTGCCTGCCGTTTTTGTACCTCCGCCTCTCTTCCGACTTTTTGACGCTGACCTTTGCTTGGATTCCTGACTCTCCTTCTGCCTGCTGATTCTGTACCTCGCTGCCCTCCTGGTTTTACTGACCCTGGCCTGGACTTTTGACTCTCCCTCTGTCTGCTGATTTTGTGCCTCTGCGGCGCCCTGGTCTCAGACTCCTGCATCCTGACCTTGATTACGGGTTTTAGTTTTGACCCCTTGGTGGCCATCCTGCTCTGGTCCACTGCTAATCTAGACAGCTACCTCCTGGGCCTTGCTACAATTCCAGATCCCTGTATAGGGGTTAAGGGTCTCGGGGTTACTCGGGGTGCTGTCCCCACTGCAGCCCAGATTCGCAGACAGCCGTCACAGTAGCGACATAAATGTAGATATATACATAGTGTATCAAAGGTATATAGTAGTGATGTGGAAATTTATAGTCGGGTAAATTTACCCCTGTGCGTACTGTGGTCTGCCCAAATTTGACAGCGTCTTACTGAGCGCTCAAAGAAGGAAAGACGCCAGACTTGGTTGGCAGCAATACCTCCCAGCAAAACTCTGGAAGTTTATTGAATATACTTGGTTTTATCAGTTGTACAAAAAAGGAGTGGTTACTCATTAACATAAAGGCTGACCTTCTAGTGTAATTGGTCAGTTTGAATACATGAACATATATGGAAGAGTTTACCAAAAAGCTGATTCTAGCAATGTAATTTACAGCCTATTGTTTCTACAGTGTCAGCATGTTCTGGTATCGGCTGGCACATCTGGCCTAAACTTCCTCTTTCTATGTCTGGGACAAATATCACAAGACAATGCTATCATAAGATACCATCTGCTCCCCAGACTCTCTCATGGGGGGGCAGTAGGTCATTTTACAAGGTTCTAACTGTGAATATGCATCTGTGTGCAGTATATCTGAGTATATAGCAGTATATAGCCTAAAGCAGAGAGCATGAGTGTATAGCCTATAGCAGGCAAGTGAGATCTATATGAATTACATATATATTTCCATAACAGTAGTGCAATGTAGTCAAAAGCCCATTATCTAATGTCAGGACTGAGAGCTATAATTTCCTTAGGACAATATGCGGGGACCTACCACACCCGATGCATGTTTCACTTGGAAATGCTTCGTCCAGGGGTCTATTCTTAGACACTTATAGTAGTCGTTTATATCTTGTTGATGACATGCTTTATATGTTCTATCCATAGTAGCATTTGTTCACTTGTTATTTATGGTGTTGGAGTGATGGAACCTCCATTGTTTTACTTGTTTTAATTGTTCGTAAACTGTGTGCAATAAAATTATTTTGTTATTGTTATATGACTTATAGTGTGCACATCCTTCAATAGTGCTTTTTTTTCTTCTTCTCTCTGCACATTGTTATTTACAATACTGCTGGATGTGGCACCTTTTTTAAGTACAATTAAACTGTAGTGCGCCCTATTCTTCACTTCGCTGTCTGACCGGCGGTGATGATTTTACCACCTATCAGAAGCGGTGTTTGTCACTCTGTCATGCACATGACGGTGTGGTAAACACTGGATCTTCAGGCCCCCATTCAAGTGAGTGAGATCCTGGTTTTGGTACCTGACATTTTTGTAACTGTTCAGGGAAACCCACGGGTCCTAAACATCCAGGTTTCCGCCTATCTCTACTCAGGTGTGATTTTTTTTGGCCCATTCTTCCACACAAACACTCTTCAAATCCTGATGGTTCAGTGGGCTCCTTCTATGAACTCTGAGATTTAGTTCCTAACATAAAGTTTATATTGGATTCAGGTCCAGTGATTGGCTGGGCCATTCTAGTAGCTTTATTTTCTTTCTTTAACTCCTTAACCCCCCAGAGCTTGTTTTTTGCAGGACGAGTTGTACTTTTGAACGACACCATTGGTTTTACCATGTCGTGTACTAGAAAACGGGGAAAAAATCCAAGTGCGGTGAAATTGCAAAAAAAAAAGTGCAATCCCACACTTTTTTTTTTTTTTTGCTAGGTTCACTAAATGATAAATCCGACCTGCCAATATGATTCTCCAGGTCATTACGAGTCCATAGACACCAAACATGTGTAGGTTCTTTTTCTTTATCTAAGTGGTAAAAAAAAAAATTCCAAACTTTACTAAAAAAAAAAAAAAAAAAATTGTGCCACTTTCCAAGGCCTGTAGCGTCTTCATTTTTCGTGATTTCTCACCATGCCGTTTAACGATCAGGTAAGGCACGGTGGCTCAGTGGATAGCGCTGCAGCCTTGCAGCGCTGGGGTCCTGGGTTCGAATCCCACCAAGGACAACATCTGCAAGGAGTTTGTATGTTCTCCCCGTGTTTGCGTGGGTTTCCTCCGGGCACTCCGGTTTCCTCCCACATTCTAAAGACATACTAATAGGGAATTTAGATTGTGAGCCCCATCGGGGACAGTGATGATGATGTGTGCAAAAATGTAAAGCGCTGCGGAATATGTTAGCGCTATATAAAAATAAAGATTATTATTATTATTAAGGCTGGTTTCACATTTGCGTCGGTGTGTGCAGCATTTGATCCGCATGTGTCATGCGTACATATATTTAGCATGGTGTACGCAGGGACATGCATTTGCATGCTTTTGCTCACGATGCGTCATATCGCGGTGCGTGGCGAATGCAACATGTTGCAATAATCCGGCAAATATGCGCAGGCATGTGCATGCGGATGAGTGTGTCAAAAAATGCATTACGGCCTATGGGAACACATGCGTTATTCAAAATACAGATAGGAATCCCATGAGACACGCCCATTTTTGTCTGGTGTCATATCGAACGCATGCACATAAAAAACGTAAACGCATGCACACACAGCGTTTTTCCCCGTCATGCGTAAGATGCGCATAAAAACCGCTGCATAAACATGCGTTTGCGCATGTGGATGATACGCTGCTGACTCAAACACTAATGTGAACCTAGCCTTAATCATTTTTCTTTTATTATTGCTAGATTGGGCGATGCTGAATGCGGCGATACCAAATGTGCATGCTTGATTTCTTTTTATCGCTTTATTTTGAATGGGGCGAAAGGGGGGTGATGTGTGTGTGTGTGTGTGTATGTATGTATGTATGTGTGTGTATATATATATATATATATATAATTGTGTGTGTGTATATGTAATATGTAACCCTTTACTGCCACTGGATGTTATAGTACATCCAATGGCAGTACTCCCGCTTTGATGAGGGCTCCGGCGGTGAGACCGCATAAAACCCAGGATATGTCAGCTGTTTTGAACAGCTGTCATGTGCCCGCAATAGGTGCGAGTGGAATCGCGATCGACTCGCACCTATTAACTAGTTAAAAATTTCAAAAATCTGACAAACATAGACTAGGTCTGAACAGGTGCTTACCTAGAGTCACCAACTCAAATATAATCAAATAAATAATGCAGCATTCTGTAGCGCCATAGCTTGCAAACATGAAATATGAAAGTTGAACTGCATTAGAAATATGAAAAATTGAGACTGCTTAGCGCATAAATTGGCCAATTCATGTGTACCTGGAAGCCACGTTAAGGCGATTCTCGTTTTCCAGGACCTAACACTGGCAAACCTCTTTTAGATTAAAGTCTTCATGTGTATGGGAACCTGTATAGGAGCACTCCACCTTTTAGTCTCAGGCATTTTTAATCATAGCAGGACCCTCCCCCTCCACAAAGATATAGATTTTAGTCCAAGAAAGGATTCACAGTTTCCCATACACATGAAGACTTTAGTCTAAAAGAGGTTTGGCAGTGTTAGGTCCTGGAAAACGAGAATCGCCTTAATGTGGGTTCCAGGTACACATGAGTTGGCCAATTTATGCGCTAAGCATTCTCAATTTTTCATATTTCTAATGCAGTAATGCAGTTCAACTTTCATATTTCATGTTTGCAAGCTATGGCGCTACAAAGTGCTGCCCTATTTATTAACTAGTTGAATGCCACTGTCAAACGCTGAGAGCGGCATTTAACGCGCGCTTCTGGCCACCTCAGGAAGACGGATCTTCTCTTGTGGACTCTTTTAAATTCCAATTGTTTCTTTAATAAATGAAGAATTTTTTGCATCAATAGAATCCTGTCCTTAGCGCCCTTCAGACCGGGTCTTTCAGCAACTTTCACATAGAGGCGATGGTCAGATCACCTCTATGTAGCAGAATTGCTGACTTGCTATGAGCGCCGACCACTGGGTGGCGCTCACAGCAATCCGGCATTAGCAACCATAGAGGTCGGGTTGTCATGCCAACACACTGGTGACACGCGATCATGTGACGGAGGTCACCGGTGTGCATATTTTGGGCACGATTGCCGGAAGCGGCATTTAACAATCTAATAGATGCTGGTGGATCATGATTCCACCCGCGACTATTGCGGGCATGTCAGCAGTTCAAAACAGCTGACATGTTCCGGGAAAGATGTGGGCTCACCGCTGGAGCCGACATCAAAGGGAGGGAGTCCGACATCTGCGTAAATGTACGCCTGATGTCGGACAGGGGTTAAAATCAATAGAGGGTTTCCTTGGCTGTGTGTTCGGGATTTTTGTCTTGCTGAAATGTACACCATCCTGGTAGATGGCAGCAGCTTTTTTTTTTCAAGAATGTCGTCGTACATCTGTCCATTTATCCTTCCTTCAATGATATGTTTGTAATTGCTGTATGCTGAAAAATCAGCCCTACACCATGATGGTTCCTACCTTCAGACGTTACTGTTGGTATGGTGCTTTTGGGGTGATATGCAGTGCCTTTTGGCCTCCAAACGTGTGTATTTTAGCAGACAGAGTTCAATTTGGTCTCATTTGACCAGACTATATTCTCCCAGTATTTCACAGGCTTATCTAACTTTAAACACGCTTGAACATCCTGCTCAGTAATGGAGTCTTGCATGGTGAGCGTGGATACCGGCCATGGAGGTTGAGTGCCTTATTAGTTTTTTTTTTTGGTTTTTTTTAAACAATATTACCCCAGGTCTTTCTGTAGCTCTCGACAGGTGGACAACTATTTGGATAATAATTTTCACTCCTTTAATCTTTCGGGGAGCACTTTTCCATGGTCTGTTTATGGTGAAATTATGTTCTTTCTACTTCAAGATTATGGCCAGTGCTCACTGGAATTTTCCGTAGTTTAGAAATTCTTCTGTGACCAAAGTGATCGATATGTTTGCAACAATAAGGTTTCAAAGATCTTGAGACAGCTCACTGATTTTACCCATCATAAGATGTTTCTTGAGTGGCATTTTGGTCATGAGACACCTATTTATAGACCAGCTGATATTATTTTTCTTTTTTTTGAATCAGATAAATTGTTATTGACGAAATTTAAACAGAGAACAAAGTCCAGACATTACAATGTCCAACAAGGTCACATATTTTCAGTTACAGCGCATCCCCTCCCTCCCGCCTTATAGTAAAACAGCAACATATATTCAGAAGTAAGTCCTCCTTTTGGGATCATCGTCTCTCCTCCCACGGTGTCCACAATGAATTGAACATTTTTTCCCTTTTTCTTTTGGCATAAATACCTTTTTCCATATTTACAATAAAGTCTGATTGTCTAATAAATTCTTATATCATTTGCGGTTCTTCATTTATCCAGTGCCTGGCTATTAATTTATGTGCACTGTATAACAACCTAGCAATCGCCAATTTGAAATGATTTTGAATATGAATCTCCTCCACATAACCCAAAATACAAACCATCCTCTCAATTCTACAGTCACACACTCCCTCTATAGTGTTAATAACCACTGTCCAGTATGGAGAACTTGCCACAACGTGTAAGATCCCGGCCCCATCAGCCTGACAACGAGGGCATCCAGTCCTGCCCTAAATAGTCTTTCAGGTGTCCTATATACTCTATGGAGCACATATATTTGTGAGAGTCTACCTGGCTCACTCAGTGACAATTGGGGTATATATTCCTTAATCGCCTCCCACTTATCCTCTTCTATTGGCCCCACTTCGTCTTCCCACTTCTCTTTAGCCTTAATCGGGTAATTAGTTAAAAAGGTGTGCATTAAGTCCTTATAAATACATAACTCCTTTTGTTCCCCCATCACTACACACACAGTCCACCAATATGTCTCATGGACCCTCATAGAAACCGTCTTACTCTGCGCTATGTAAGTGTGACAGAGCTGTCTATACTGGAACCTACAGATCTCAGATAACTCATATTTCTCCTGTAATTTCTCAAAAGTCTCTAGTCCTTGTGAGTGCTGTAATTGAGCCATGTATTGAATTCCTAAATTCCCCCATTTTGTCAAACTATGGCAAATTTTCATTTTGCCATATAGGGGAATAATTTGTCAGGGCCTCCACTCCCCTAATCCTTTTAATCTCCTCCCACACCTTGTGTACCTGGGCCAGAGTCGGCATGACAGTCTGTTTCCTAAAACTACCTGCCTCCAGTCCTTGAACCAATGAGTCTCTCCCCAGCCCGAGACAAGATCTGCCACATCGAACCCCTACCCTCTGTCTCTCTCCATCTCCTCAGCTGTTGGCCCTGAGCAGCTAGATAATAAATCCACCCATTCGGGAGTGCCAGCCCCCCTCATCTTTGGGCCTCTGTAATATTTCCATTCTAATCCTTGGTTGTTTATTTCCCCCACACAAGATCCCTAAATATGGACTTGATTGTACGAAACCACCGCTTAGGTAACCATATGGGGGCATTAGCAGCACGTACAACACCTGGGGCATCAGTACCATTTTAATCAGATTTGTCCTTCCTACCACTGATAGATGTAATCTACACCACGTTCCCACTTTGCTTCTGAACTTACCCAATAGCGGGACCAGATTTAAGCCTGTATAACTCGAACGCGGGAGCGATATCTGAATGTCCAGGTACTTGAACTGCCGCACAACCGCCAGCCTACTACCATCCCCCTCTATCTTAAGATCTTCACCACTACCGTCCACAGTTAGAATACTGGATTTCTCCCAATTGATTTCCAGGCCCGACATTGCCCCAAATCTCTCAATGATGCTCATCACACCCCACAAGGATTCATCAGGGTCTTCCAGGAAAAGCAACACATCATCTGCACATAAAGCTATTTTTTCCTTTATATTGCCTTTCTAATTATCTGTGCAGGAGCTCCACCACCAACGCAAAAAGCAGCGGAGACAGTGGACACCCCTGTCTGGTCCCCCTATGAAGAGCGAATTGTCTGGATGTCTGCACATTAACCCTGACCCTAGCAGTTGGGGATGTATACAACAGCCGTATCCAAGATATGAAGGTTGGTCCAAATCCCAAGCACTCCAGCGCCTTCCAAAGACAACTCCATTCGATACTGTCAAATGCTTTACGCGCATACGTTACTACTACTCTATGACCCCCGTTATTCGACGGCAGCTGCAGGTTAAGGTAGAGTCTACGTATGTTTATCGCTGTAGACCTATTTGACATAAATCCAGATTGATCGGGGTGGAGAAGGTCTTGCACCACAGGTTAATCGATTGGCCAGAATTTTTACATCCGCCGTCGGCAACAAAATGGGTTTGTAGGACTCTGCCAACTTCGGGTCTCTACCTTCCTTAGGGATGACCACTACCACAGCCTCCCTCATGGACAACAGTGCACCACACTCCAAAGCCTCCTCGAAGACTGCCTTCAGTCTAGTTGCTACCATCACAATCAACTGTTTATAGATCTCGCCCAGAAGTCTATCCGCCCCCGGGGCCCTATTATTTGTCATAGACATTATAGCTATTTCAACCTCCTCTTGTGTTACAGGCTCTTCCAATCTTCTGTCACTCTACAATCCTAGGGAGTCCTGCCGCCCCAAGAAACCCTTTCATCTCTGCAGATGAGGCTCCTGACTTAGAAGTATATAGCTGCTCATAAAACCGACTAAAAACTTCCAGTATATCCTCCACCTCCATCCCCTCATCCATATACAAATGAAGATTCCCTCTGTGCTGCTGCTACTACTGATAGCAAATACCCCACCCTTTCTCCATCATCGTAGAATTGTGCCTTCTGGAAAGCTCTTTTCCTCTCTACTCTCTTTATATATAGTTCGTTGACTCCCTCCTGAGCTTCCTTGAGCCCGTTCTGACTCTCCACTGATGGGTTCACTATCAGTTCCCTTTCTGCCCCTTCTAAAGCTTCCATCACTGCCCTGTTTTCTGAACTAGTTTTAGACTTACATCTATGAAACAAATCCAAAATGGAAAAAATCCAAAGTGGTAAAAAAGAGCCGGGCTGAATAAACCGCGCTGACGAGAAAAAAACGCACCTTCGGCAGTCCATATAATAAAAAAACTACTTTAATAAGCCTACGCGTTTCGTGGCAAAACCAGTCTCTTCATCAGGGCATAAAGAACAATCACAAATTCAGGATATAAATACAATCACAAACTGTTTAAATACACCTTTCTTTGACATCATTTCTTGTGGAAACGGCCATATATCATAAACCATGTATATAAATAAAATGCTTAAATATTGTGATTAAAGCCCAATAACATTTCTATCAATATCATTGAAATATTATACACCAAAATAACAAAAAATATATATTATAAAATAAACTGCAAAAAAATATAAACTCGAACCCACCACTTCAGAACAGCTCAAAAATGTAGTTCACGTGTCCTAGCACACTAGACCACACCAAATCCACATACCTCCTCAGACCCTCATATATAATTAACAAACACCCCACTCATTTTATTATTTCACCAGAATATGTCTAAAAAAGGTCACTAATTTCATTTAAACCCATCGGTTGGAGTGTATTTAATCTATATATCCAATAAGTTTCCTTTCTTTTAAAATTTTGTATTCTATTCGGGGTATGTTTGGATACATGATCTATGGGAAGCACCGTCAGAGACACAGAACCCTGATGGAACACTGCACAATGACGGGACAAACCATGTTTCATATATCACTTCCGAATGTTAAATCAATGGGAATTAATCCTCTTATGTAATGGTTGAGATGTCCTACCTACATATTGCTTCCCACAGTTGCATTGAATCAGATAGATGACAAAACTGGTCATACACGTCATCCTATATCTGATCCTAAATTCCCCACTGAGATAACTAAGGGATTGAAATCTATCAGTAGAATCAATTATAGATCTACAACACTGACAGCCTTTCCTGTTACATTGAAAAGCGCCTTTTTTCTCATGTGGTATACTACTGTTTAGTGAAATATCCCTTGAGGCGATAACACTAGGGGCTAAAATATTCTTAATGGTGGGAGCCCTCCTAAAAATCAACCCCAGCTTCTGATCCACCACCTTATTCAGAAGTTTTATTAAATAGATTTCAAGTAAAAAATTATCCTTCCAGACTGATAAAAAGAGCATATATATCAGCAAAAAATTTGACCCAAAAGGATTTAATTTATTCTCGTAAGACTGATAGAGGTGTGGATAATTATGATGCGAATTTTATAACCACTTTTTCTGTGCAGAATTCTCAGATTCGTAACATATTGGAAAAGCACTGGAAAATTGTTTTAAATGACCCAGTTCTGAATAAGGTGGTGGATCAGAAGTCGGGGTTGATTTTTAGGAGGGTCCTGTGTCTCTGACGGTGCTTCCCATAGATCATGTATCCGAACATATCCCGAATAGAAAACAAAATTTAAAAAGAATGGAAACTTATTGGATATATAGATTAAAAACACTCCAACCGATGGGTTTAAATGAAATTAGTGACCTTTTTTAGACATATTCTGGTGAAATAATAAAATGAGTGGTGTATTTGTTAATTATATATGAGGGTCTGAGGAGGTATGTGGATTTGGTGTGGTCTAGTGGGCTAGACACGTGAACTACATTTTTGAGTTGTTCTGAAGTGGTGGGTTCGAGTTTATATTCTTTTGCAGTTTATTTTATAATATATATTTTTTGTTATTTTGGTGTATAATATTTCCATGATATTGATAGAAATGTTATTGGGTTTTAATCACAATATTTAAGCATTTTATTTATATACATGGTTTTATATGATATATGGGCGTTTCCACAGGAAATGATGTCAAAGAAAGGTATATTGAAACAATCTGTGATTGTATTTATATCCTGAATTTGTGATTGTTCTTTATGCCCTGATGAAGTGGCTAGTTTTGCCACGAAACACGTAGGCTTATTAAAGAAGTTTTTTATTACATGGACTGCTGAAGGTGCGTTTTTTTTCTGGTCAGCGAGGTTTATTCAGCCCGGCTCTTTTTTTCCACTTTGGATTTTTTCCATTTTGGATTTGTTTCATTCACTATCAGCGGGATACCAGCGACGACCGGACTTTTATGAGTGATTCCCAGTTGTGACTCACACAACTTCAGCGGGTGAGTCTAACTGATTGGGCTTGCTTGCTATTGTGGTTCTTCTAGATCAGGGGTCCCCAACCGCCGGTCCGCGGCCCAGCACCGGGCCGCTGCAGTGCCCTTGCCGGTCCGCGGATACAAGGGGAGCCAGGGGCGGTCAGTGGCGTAGCGGGGGCTGGGGCGGCGTGTGTAGCGGCGGCCAGGGAGCGATCAAGCAGCTCCGCTGCTTGCAAGAGGGAATAGCAGGAGCGGAGCTGCAAGGACCCGTCCAGCTTCCTGCCCACTGCCCGCGCTTCCTGTCTCTGACACAGAGAGGAGAGCGCGGCCGCTGCTGTGTGAGAGCAAGGAAGCGCGGGCGGCGGGCAGGTGAGAGGAGAGAGGTGGTGTGTGTGTGTATAATGTGTGTGTACATGTCTGTCTGTGTGTGTGTATAATGTGTGTGTACATGTCTGTCTGTGTGTGTGTATAATGTGTGTGTACATGTAGGTCTGTGTGTGTGTGTGTGTGTGTATATAATGTGTGTGTACATGTGTGTGTGTGTGTATAATGTGTGTGTACATGTATGTCTGTGTGTGTGTGTGTATAATGTGTGTGTACATGTATGTCTGTGTGTGTGTGTGTATAATGTGTGTGTACATGTCTGTCTGTGTGTGTGTGTGTATAATGTGTGTGTACATGTATGTCTGTGTGTGTGTGTATAATGTGTGTGTACATGTCTGTCTGTGTGTGTGTGTATAATGTGTGTGTACATGTATGTCTGTGTGTGTGTGTGTGTATATAATGTGTGTGTGTGTGTGTGTGTAGCCTGGCCCTGGAGGAGATGGGGACATGAGGAGAAGGCCATGAGGGGAGTGATGGGGTGAAGGCAATGATGGGGAGAGGGGAGTGATGGGGTGAAGGCAATGATGGAGAGATGGCAGTGATGGGGTGAAGGCAATGATGGGGAGAGGGGAATGATGGGGTGAAGGCAATGATGGGGAGAAGGGAGTGATGGGGTGAAGGCAATGATGGGGAGAGGGGAGTGATGGGGTGAAGGCAATGATGGGGAGAAGGGAGTGATGGGGTGAAGGCAATGATGGAGAGAGGGGAGTGATGGGGTGAAGGCAATGATGGGGAGACAGCAGTGATGGGGTGAATGCAATGATGGGGAGAAGGGAGTGATGGGGTGAAGGCAATGATGGGGAGAAGGGGGTGATGGAGCACTCATTCAAAACCTATGGTGAGTTGAGTCACATTATAAATGTTATTTAATTATAAGTATGCACTGCTACACTACAACCGTGTCCATAGCCCCGCCCCCTTATGACCAAAACCCCGCCCCTGCCACACCTCCATCCCCGCCCTGCCGGGCCATGGAAGAATGGTCTTGCTTGAAACCGGTCCCCGGTGCAAAAAAGGTTGGGGACCACTGTTCTAGATGATACACCCTATGTGCGCTTTCCATCTTTGTTTTTTCTAGCATTTTTGAGGGCCCTTTATTCTAAAACCCTCTTTCCTGGGTCAGCAGCACTCGGGTGTCTCCATCATGGATTATTTCCAACATAGACTATCCTCCAGAGAAAGACTTATTATACAATCCATTGGACTGGGGAGTTTATATGAGAACAAGGATAAGGAATGTGAATCGACTTTCTCTAAGGAAGAGACGATAATTATGAAGAGGAAATTCAACAAGTTTGAGGATTTATTAAAGGATGAATTACATTACCAGCTTGATGCACGATTTTTATCCATTTATATGGATGAGAAGATTTGCCCTAGGGGCCTGAGAGTTTATCGCAGATCTCCATTCCCCCAGGATGTTAGCTTCACTGAAGAGTGGGAGGCTTCACTAAGGGAATGTATGTTTAATCTAATAGGGTGTTTGTTTAAGAAGAGAATTGTTTTAGTAGATGCATTTGTTGAGAAAATTACGAATTTATCCAAGGAACTTTTAGTATTTAGTACACATCCAGAATTTAACAGATTAAATTCTGATATAGCAGCTCGAATACTTAAACTATAGTAGGATATAATTGCACGAAAGTCCAAAAAATTACAGAGAGATAGAGATGATTTAAAAAAAAAATGAGGAAGGAGATACAAAAATCAGTGGAACCGTCTAAATTACCTGTGAAAGATTTGTCACTGGCCCCACCCGTGGTATCAGATGGGATGAATCACACTAGGAAACAGGATTATGTTGTTTCTGATACCACTAGTAATCAAATTGTTACTATGGGTAGCATTAATAAAGGGAAACATCAAGAGACTATGAAAAATAAGATCAAGCAAAATAAGCGTTTATCTGATAATTTTGCTCAATCAGTAGGAAACATTCGTGATGATTGTGCGACTAAGGAGATTTTTCTCAGGATACTCCCTTGGAGGATGACAGTATTATTGATGAAAGTAAAAATCATGATGAATACGTGATCACATCGCTATTGGGGATTCAGTTAGTGAACACATAAGTAATGAGAAAGGGGACATTGTATTGTCCCCCTCAGATATTGATATACAATTGGAGCAAGTGAAACAGCAAATGGGTAAAATTAAAAAAGATAGACTTTTAGATTTAAATACTGTATGTCACTCAAACCCCTTGGATATACTTATTTCTTTAGCAGCCGAAGAATTGGTGGGAGAGTCTAATATTTTGGACCTCCCTTTATTTGAGGAGGGTGAGGTGGGTAACATTCCACACTCTCCCCTTGTTCCTGTTCCTGAAATTGTATTAAATACTAATTTTGAGGACCCTAAAAATAAAAATAGTAGTAATAAAATAAGGAATGAGTGTGATCGAACCAGAAAAGGGCATATAATAGATAATTCCACCTCGGGATCGGAATCTGTATCTTTTTTTACCCAAGGTAATGGAACAAAAAAATACTAGGACGAGATACCTTACACCAAAATCACAAAAAAGAAAAAATGTAGAAGGGGAACTTGAGGAAAAAATAATAAAAAAACAAAAAACAAGAAATCAGGACTGTGTTAATGGAAAATAGAAGTTCTGGAATCGATGTGGGTCGTACTTTTGAACAGTGTGTAGTAAGAATTGGAAATATTTTTAATACTTCTGGACATATCCTCACGGAGGGAGGAATTTTTGATTCTAAATAAGGGATTATCTTTTTGCCCCGAAAATACTTCTAGAGATATTGATTTATATATGGATTTGCAGCATTTTGTGAGAAAATTAACCCTTAAGCATCATTTTGCAATAAATCATGCTAGGGGAGAAGCAGTGGGAACCAAGGAAGATGGAATAGTTCATTCTCAACTTCGTGGAAAATCCAATTTTTACCCTATTCATAATAAAGGCCATCATTTAAAAACCTTTACTGATTTGGTTTTGAAGGATTTTGAATCCCTTAATTTGAAAAGAAAAAAGATGGGTAATCTCTCTGCTGCAGAAATCAGAGGTTTGAGATCTCTAAAAAATGATACCAACATAGTGATCAGATCTGCCGATAAAGGGGGGGTATTGTCATACAGGATCTGAATGTCTATTTAAAAGAAGCGGATCGGATTTTGTCAGATGGTACTACTTATGCCATCTCTAGTATTGATGAATAGGACAATGCGGTTAAAAACTATAGGGAATTGATTAAATATGCTGATAAGATTGGGATTTTAAATAAGAATGAAAGACTATCTTGATATAAAGAACCCTTGTATGGCTATTTATTATCACCTACCAAAACTACACAAGAATTTAGTGAACCCTCCTGCGCACCCCATTATTGCAGGGATTAATTCATTAACCTCTAATTTAGCCGCCAATGTTGATTCGTTAATGAACAACTCTGTAAAAAGATTGGGAAGTTATCTCAGAGATTCTACCCATCTTATACAGATACTTCAAGATATCGTATGGAAAGATGAATATATGTTCATTACTATGGATGTTACAGGATTATATTCGAATATTGAACATAATATTGGTCTGTCTTGCTTTTGAGATGTATGTGAATAGGGAGTTGGCTTTATCCATAGCACAAAAAAATGTTTTGATTAAAAGTATGGCTTTTATTTTACAGACTAATTACTTCTGTTTTGGGGATGCTATATACCACCAGACACGGGGCACCGCCATGGGCTCGAGGGCAGCACCTACTTATGCAAATTTGTTTATGGCTGTCTTCGAGTCCCGACATGTCCTCCGTGGTGATTATGGGGCAAAATTAGTGTTATATAAACGCTTTATTGATGACATTGTCATTTATAATAATGAAGGGAACGATGTCAAAATTTTTTTAGATGGGTTGACTAATAATTGTTGGGGTATAGAATTGATTCCACTGATTGATAAGCAGAGTGTTATTTTTTTGGATCTCATTATTTATGTAAACAATTCTGGGAAGGTTCTTACTAGTAATTATTTCAAAAAGGTTGATGCCAATGGCTATGTTCACTATAATAGTGGCCATTATAAGCCTTGGCTTAAAAATATTCCCCGCAATCAATATACTAGGATTAGAAAAAATTGCTCCTCAGATATAACCTTTGAGGAGGGGAGCAAAGGTTTATTAAATAGATTACAAGAAAAAAATTATCCTTCCAGACTGATAAAAAGAGCATATAAATCAGCAAAAAATTTGACCCAAAAGGATTTAATTTATTCTCGTAAGACTGATAGAGGTGTGGATAATTATGATGCGAATTTTATAACCACTTTTTCTGTGCAGAATTCTCAGATTCGTAACATATTGGAAAAGCACTGGAAAATTGTTTTAAATGATCCAGTTTTGAATAAGGTGGTGGATCAGAAGCTGGGGTTGATTTTTAGGAGGGCTCCCACCATTAAGAATATTTTAGCCCCTAGTGTTATCTCCTCAAGGGATATTTCACTAAACAGTAGTATACCACATGAGAAAAAAGGCGCTTTTCAATGTAACAGGAAGGGCTGTCAGTGTTGTAGATCTATAATTGATTCTACTGATAGATTTCACTCCCTTAGTTATCCCAGTGGGGAATTTAGGATCAGATATAGGATGACGTGTATGACCAGTTTTGTCATCTATCTGATTCAATGCAACTGTGGGAAGCAATATGTAGGTAGGACATCTCTACCATTACATAAGAGGATTAATTCCCATAGATTTAACATTCGGAAGGGATATATGAAACATGGTTTGTCCCGTCATTGCGCAGTGTTCCATCAGGGTTCTGTGTTTCTAACGGTGCTTCCCATAGATCATGTATCCGAACATACCCCAAATAGAATACAAAATTTAAAAAGAAAGGAAACTTATTGGATATATAGATTAAATACACTCCAACCGATGGGTTTAAATGAAATTAGTGACCTTTTTTAGACATATTCTGGTGAAATAATAACATGAGTGGGGTATTTGTTAATTATATATGAGGGTCTGAGGAGGTATGTGGACTTGGTGTGGTCTAGTGGGCTAAGACACGTGAACTACATTTTTGAGTTGTTCTGAAGAGGTGGGTTCGAGTTTATATTTTTTTGCAGTTTATTTTATAATATATTTGTTATTTTGGTGTATAATATTTCCATGATATTGATAGAAATGTTTTTAGGTTTTAATCACAATTATATTTAAGCATATTATTTATATACCTGGTTTTTTATGATATATGGGCGTTTCCACAGGAAATGATGTCAAAGAAAGGTGTATTGAAGCAGTTTGTGATTGTATTTATATCCTGAATTTGTGATTGTTCTTTATGCCCTGATGAAGTGGCTGGTTTTGCCACGAAACACGTAGGCTTATTAAAGAAGTTTTTTATTATATGGACTGCCGAAGGTGTGTTTTTTTCTGGTCAGCGTGGTTTATTCAGCCAGACTCTTTTTTTTCCACTTTGGATTTTTTCCATTTTGGATTTGTTTCATTCACTATCAGCGGGATACCAGCGACGACCGGACTTTTATGAGTGATTCTCAGTTTGTTGTGACTCACACAACTTCAGCAGGTGAGTCTAACTGATTGGGCTTGCTTGTTATTGTGGTTCTTCTAGATGATAAACCCTATGTGCGCTTTCCATCTTTGTTTTTTCTAGACTTGCATCTAAAAATTTCTTGAAACAGAAGACCCCTCAAATATGTCTTCATGGCATCCCACACCACTCTCCTGTCAGCACTACCTTTATTAATTTGCCAATATTCGTCTAACTGCACCTTTATTGCTTCCATATTAATATTTTCCTGCCATAGTGGATGGAGCCTCCACCCACTCCCCTGTCTAGACCTTCCCCCCCATCTTTTTAATAAGCAACTCCAGAGGCTTATGGTCCGACATCACTCTCGGAAGATATTTCACTCCAGAAACCTGTCAACAATTCATTACCTAGCGCCAGATCAATTTGCAAGAGAGATCTATGAGTAGCAGAATAGCAGACATAACACACCACATCCTCATTTCTCACTGTCCACAGATCTATCATTCCAAGCTCTTTCACATAGTTCCCAAATTATGTCAATTTACCGTTGCCTTTTCCTGTTTGTCCCATCCCTCATCTATCACATTATTAAAATGGCCAATAATTAACGGTAATCCCGCACCCATTTTGTACAACTCTATCACCTCCTGGATCTTCTTCCGCGAGTACGGAGGTGATATGTACATGGCCACTATACATGGCAATTATTCATAAATTTTCAAATTAAAAAAACGGCCTTTACTGTCGACATGGCTTTCAATTTCCTCAAAGGGTGTGGACGCTCCCACCATCGAGACCCCCCAGCGTATGAGGAGTACGTGGAGTGATATGCTTTCCCGATCCATCTTCTCTTCAATATCTCCACATTCTCCTTAATCAAATGTGTCTCTTGAAGGCATATCACATCCAGCTTCCCCCTTCCTAATATAGTCCATAATCGCCACTCTTCACGTTCCATCAGACAATCCCCTCACATTCCAATTAATAACTTTAATCTTATCACCCACCATATTCTCCTATATGTATACATTCCCAATCCTATAGAGGACAGAACTTCTCCCAAGCATCCCCAGAACCAACCCATAGCCTGAAGGACCTCCCTCCCCACTGTTGATGAACATAACAAACCATTACCAAAGACTACCAATGTGTTTCTCCCCTCTAAACCAGAGAGTGGGTAACTCTATACCTAGCAAACTCATAAACGTTATTTTTAAACTTTAAATTACATTCAATCCCTCCATTTCTCCTCTGCTTATATGTGCTATCATCTACAGTCCATCCATTAACCATAACTAGAACGCAGGAACAAAATGTCTCTATATAACAGCACCATCCATCTTTCCTCTTTCACAAGTATACGAACCTCCAGGTCTCTCAGCGGGTCTTCTCACTTCTCCCTTCCTTTACCAGCTCTGATCCTTTTCTCGTTCAAATCTAGCCACTTAGTTGCCTCCTCCGGAGTTGGAAAAAAATGAACAGATCCCAGGGCCACAACCCTGAGCTTAGCAGGATACAAAATAGTGTAAGCCAGTTCCATATCTCAACCTTTTCTTCACCCCACCAAACCACATTCTTTGCTTCTGAACCTCAGCCGAGTAGTCAGGATATATGGACACTGTTTGGCCGTTAATACTCATATCCTTAGCTGTTCTTGCCTTCCGTAGGATAATGTCTCTATCTCTATAATTAAGGATCTTGGCCAGGATGGTACATGGGGGGGCACCCGGAGGGAGGGGCCTCATGGGGACTCGATGTGCAAACAGCTTGGTCAGATTGTTAGCGTCAATTTTATTGCAGAGCCAGTCCTCAACAAATGCTGTAGGATCAGTCCCTTCTGCCTTTTCCGGGATGCCCACCAACTGCACATTCTGCCTGGAGCAGTTTTCTAAATCATCATTTTTATCAGCCAGAATGGCACACCACTGCCAACATTGAGTGTGAGACTTCTACAGCTTAGAAAGTTGGTCCTCCAGTGTGCTCACTCTTTCTTCCACCACCCCCACTCTGGTATCAGCCTTGTTAATGGCTGCCTTCATATTGATCATTTCCTCCCTTAAACTGTCCACTCTCTTTGTAAGGGTAGTTAGTGCAGTTTTGCAAAACTTAACCAGGTCATATATATGTCTCTCATTGTGGGCTCCCCTACTACAGCCTCCTCAGAAGTCTCTTACATCATGCTTTCTTGCTCCTGCCTTCTCCCCTCTCCCTCTGGCCCCTCCTGTGTTGCACAATCCTCCATATCTTCTCCATCCAGCTTCTCCCCGGCCCCCTCCTCACCTTTTTCTGCCATCTCCTGTGCTGCTCCATCCATCCACGCACATCTTTCAAGTTTAGCAGCAATTTCCAGCCGCTTTTAGTATGCTGCATGAGCTGCATCCGATTTCTCCACTGCCTCCACACTATTGGCACTATCATGATCCTGGCTCCCTGCACCCGCATCCCTATGCCTTCTTCTCACCATAGCCACAGTTCTCAGTTACACCGCACGTCAGGGCTGGTTCCTGCAATCTTCTGCACTGGTATAGGGCAGTAACGGTAATCTAGAGGCACCTTTAACCGGATAAAATCAGGATTACAGCAGAGGAGTCCTGAAAGCAGTCTGCTCACATGGAGTGCTAGGCCGTGCCCCAATATTATTTTCCACTAAGTGGCAGGATTGCTTTCTAATTACTGATATACAGTATTTCATCTGATGTCATGACTTCTTATGGCTTTTTGCTCCTTTCTTCATGTATTCAAAACTTTTTCCCTGTGTCATTTCCCATTATTGCACATAACTTAATTTATGCATATGTCTGATTTGATTTCAATGCGTGTGGATTGGATGGGTTGTTACGAATATCTAGTGAGAATTTCATCTCAATGACACCTTTAGAAATACTGAGAAGTAAAAACCCCACCGCCTACTAAATAATGTTGGACTCAAAGTGGCTGGCCAACCTGCCGAATTTTGTATGTAGATTTGATAAAGATAAATAATTAAACATAACTTACCTGATTGGCAAATGGGCACTTTATTTCTATACTGAATGTTTTTCTGCTATTGTACATCTTGCCTGGGGTTATTTACTTATTTATATTTTCTATCTGTTTATTTACTTATTGCTAAATGTATTGTAATGCTATTAGCTGTCGCTGTAGTCACTTCAGCCATTCCTGCCGTGAGTGGTTCTCTCAGTACGCCACTTATCTTGTTTTCCTTGCCACTTTACACAGTGTGGTTCTTTTTTTTGGTATGAGAATACCTTTTTTTTTTTTTTTATCTGTTTCACATTTAGAAATGTATTTACTTAAAAAATTGGTAATGTGTTCAATACTTACTTCACCTGCTGTATATTTGGTATTGTGGCGTTTGTAACAACCCATAGGATAAAACAACCACTTTTCATATTGTATGAGATGCAGCTAAAAATAAATATATGTAAAACTATGCCATAATTTCTGTTCTATATTTTTTTTAAACCAAGACTAACAAAACGCAAAAAAAAATGTAAGTATCAATATAAACATGTCAATTATTCACCATGAATTATGTAAAATGTTCTTTGTTCATGCTTACTGACAAAAAAAAGAAACAGTGATCAAAAGTTGTATGTATCCATAAATGGTATCAGTAAAAACTACAGCTTGTCTTAGTAAAAACTACAGCTTGTCTCAGTGAAAACAAGCACTTGAAAAATAAGTTGTCAGAATACGGTGATCAAAAAATATTTTTTTGTGTGCAAAATTATCAAACCATAGCAAATTTAAAATTTTCCTATCAGTGTGATTGTATCAACCCACAGAATAACAACATGATTATTTTACCGAATACTAAACTGAATAATTTTTTTTTGTTCTGTTTGCCTCCCAAAGAGTTAACAAAAAGTTTTTAGTGAAATCTACATCTTGTCCCGCAAGTAATAAGCCCTGGTAAGGCGCTGCTGACAGAAAATTGAAAATTATCACTCTTAAAATATGGCAACCCAAAAAAATAGGAATTAGTCCTACCTACCGGTAGTTGTATTTCCAGGAGTCCATCATTACAGCATGACAGGAGGTAGTCCTACTCATCCTTTAGGGACAAGAAACACCCAAGAGGTTAAAAGTACCCACATACACATAAACACACACACACACACTCCACCTCACCCTCAGTATTTTTACCAATCACCACACCAGGATGGATGCAACGCTATTTTATTGAATTCCTACAAACAATTCAGGGGAGGGAATGTAATGGTGCTGTCATGATGGACTCCTAGAAGTACAATACCGGTAGGACTAATACCTATTTTCCCCAGGATGTCCCTCGTGACAGCACAACAGGAGAAATACCAAATCAATCGCATTCTAGGGTGAGACTACAGCTTGTAGGACCTTGCGTCCATAAGTTAAATGCTGACCTGACATTATATCTAGTTTGCAGTGTCTGCAGAAAGTCATTATATTAGACCAAGTTACGGCCCCACAAATTTGCTCCACGGAAGCCCCTGCTCGCTCAGCCTAGAATACAGAAATCGTTCTCGTGGAGTGATATTTAATGTTAAGTGGGGGCTCTTTGTTTTCTGATTAGTATGCCCGAGAAATGGTTTAAGTAATCTACCTGGATAAAGTTGTCTTTGAGGTTTTCTTGCCTTTATTCTTTCTTGCATACTGCACAAACAAGCTAAAGTCCTGTCTTTAAGAATCTGTGACCTCCACAAAAGCGCATCACTGGTCTCTTTACTTCCAGTGTGTGGCATAGTCTTTCTTTTTTGTTCTTCGGGAGCTGACAAAAAATTGGCAAAACGATCTCCTGGTTCAAATTTGCTTTGATACTACCTTTGGAAAGAAAGGTCAAGTCTAAATATTAAATGGTTCTGTAGGTGAGGATCCCTTACTGACAATGCCTGGATCTGCCCTAACCGTTTTGTAGAGGTGACAGCCACCAAACATGCAGTTTTCATGGAGAGAAAGTTAATATTCGCTTCTTCCTAGGGTTGAAAGGGAGGTCTGCATAGGGTCCCTAACACTAGGTTTAGGTCCCATCGTGGAACAGTCTTACTGATCGTGGGTCTCAACCTAGTAACGGCTTGAGTAAATCTCGAAACCCAAGGGTGGTCTGCTAGAAGGAAGTCCAGAAAGGCACTAAGGCAGAAATCTGTACTTTTAGCGTGCTAGGCTTTAGTCCCTTCTCGAATCCTATCTGGAGGAACTCTAGGATTTTAGGAATGTCTGGATGGGATTACTCTGTAACGGATTCCCCTACATATGAATAGAATTTTCCAGGACATCCCTCCTGACAGCACTATCAGGAGGTTGTCGTCCTTATCCTTGATAGGGACAGGAACACAAGAGGTTAAAAGGCCCCTCACTCCATCACCCCTCAGTGCTTTTCCTGTCACTATCCGGCCCAGACACAGAAGAGTGTACTTGTCATCTTCCAGCGAGCTGGAGCTCCTGATGCCGGACGCAGGAGTAACGGGACGGGTTCTCGTCATCTCTCCCCTTTTTCCTGCAGGAAAAAAAGACGCAGAATCCTAATTTAACCCCTTAAGCCCCAAGGGTGGTTTGCAAGTTAATGACCGGGCCAATTTTTACAATTCTGACCACTGTCCCTTTATGAGGTAATAACTCTGAAACGCTTCTATGGATCCCGGTGATTCTGACATTGTTTTCTCGTGACATATTGTACTTCATGTTAGTGGTAAAATTTCATTCAAATAACTTGCGTTTATTTGTGAAAAAAAACAGAAATTTGGCGAAAATTTTGAAAATTTCGCAATTTTCCAACTTTTAATTTTTATGCCCTTAAATCACAGAAATACGACACACAAAAAACTTGATAAGTAACATTTCCCACATGTTTACTTTACATCACCACAATTTTGGAACCAAAATTTTTTTTTGTTAGGAAGTTATAAGGGTTAAAAATTGACCAGCGATTTCTCATTTTTGCAACACCATTTTATTTTTACGGACCACATCACATTTGAAGCCACTTTGAGGGGTCTATATGATAGGAAATACCCAAAAGTGACACCATTCTAAAAACTGCACCCCTTAAGGTGCTCAAAACCACATTCAAGAAGTTTATTAACCTTTTAGGTGCGTCACAGGAATTTTTTGAATATTTAAAAAAAATGAACATTTAACACTTTTTCACTAAAAAAATACTTCAGGTTCAATTTTTTTTATTTTACCAAGGGTAACAGGAGAAATTGGACTGCAAAAGTTATTGTGCAATTTGTCCTGAGTACGCTGATACCTGATATGTGGGGGGGAACCACTGTTTCGGCGCATGGCAGACCTCAGCAGGGAAGGAGCGCCGTTTGACTTTTTCAATGCAAAATTGGCTGAAATTCAGATCGGACGCCATGTCGCGTTTGGAGAGCCCCTGATGTACCTAAACAGTGGAAACCCCCCCCAAGTGACCCCATTTTGGATACTAGACCCCCCAAGGAACTTATCTAGATATGTGGTGAGAACTTTGAACCAACAAGGGCTTCACAGAAGTTTATAACGTACAGCGGTACAATTAAAAAATCATATTTTTTCCACAAAAATGATCTTTTCACCCCAATTTTTATTTTTCCAAGGGTAACAGGACCCTAAAAGATATTGTGCAATTTGTCCTGAGTACGCTGATACCCCATATGTGGGTGTAAATGACTATTTGGGCACATGACAGAGCTCGGAAGGGAAGCAGCGCCATTTGACGTTTTTGGCTGGAATTGAGATCGGACACCATGTCGCGATTGGAAAACCTCTGATGTACCAAAACAGTGGAAACTCCCCCACAAATGACACCATTTTAGAAACTAAGACCCCCCAAGGAACTTATCTAGATGTGTGGTGAGAACTTTGAATCCCCCAGTGCTTCACAGAAGTTTATAACGCCCGGGCGTGAAAATAAAAAAATCGTATTTTTTCCACAAACATGATCTTTTAGTCACCAATTTTTTTAATTTTCCCAAGGGTACAAGGAGAAATTGGACCCCAAAAGTTGTTGTCCAATTTGTCCTGAGTACGCTGATACCTCATATGTGGGAGAAAACTACTGTATGGGCACACGTCGGGGCTCGGAAGGGAAGTAGTGACGTTTTGGAATGCAGACTTTGATGGAATGGTCTGCGGGTGTCATGTTGCCTTTGGAGAGCCCCTAATGTACCTAAACAGTGGAAACCCCCCACAAATGACCCTATTTTGGAAACTAGACCCCCTAAGGAACTTATCTAGATGTGTGGTGAGCACTTTGAACCCCCAAGGGCTTCACAGAAGTTTATAATGCCCAGGAATAAAAATAAAAAAATCGTATTTTTTCCACAAACATGATCAATTAGTCTCCCAATTTTTTTATTTTTCCCAAGAGTAACAGGAGAAATTGGACCCAAAAGTTGTTGTCCAATTTGTCCTGAGTACCCTGATACCTCATATGTGGGAGAAAACTACTGTATGGGCACACGTCGGGGCTCGGAAGGGAAGTAGTGACGTTTTGGAATGCAGACTTTGATGGAATGGTCTGCGGGTGTCATGTGCATTTGGAGAGCCTCTGATGTACCTAAACTATTGAAACTCCCCACAAGTGACCCCATTTTGGAAACTAGACCCCCCACGGAACTTATCTAGATGTGTGGTGAGCACTTTGAACCCCCAAGTGCTTCACAGAAGTTTATAACGCCTGGCCGTGAAAATAAAAAAATCATTTTTTTCCACAAAAATGATATTTTTGCCCCCAATTTTTTATTTTCCTATGGGTAACAGGAGAAATTGGACCACAAATGTTGTTTTGCAATTTGTCCTGAGTATGCTGATACCCTATATGTGGGGGTATAACACTGTTTGGGCGCATGGCAGAGCTTGGAAGGGAAGGAGCACCATTTGACTTTTTCAATGCAGAATTGGCTGGAATTGAGATCAGACGCCATGTTGCATTTGGAGAGCACCTGATGTGCCCAAACAGTGGAAACCCCCCAATTATAACTCCAACCCTAACCCCAACACACCCCTAACCCTAATCTGAGCCCTAACCCTAGCCCTAATGGGAAAATGGAAATAAATACATTTTTCCAGGTCACCACCTAACAGCACGCTGGAGGACGTCCTTCTTATCCACAGTGGGACAGGAAACCACAAGAGTTCAAAAGGACCCTCCCCTTACCACCCTTCAGTGTTTTTTCCTGTCCCACTGCGGATGGGAACGACGAGAGATCTGACCGTTCTGAGCAGGTGGTGAGGATCGGGGGGCCCAGCCTTTCCCTTCCCGCCTCAAGAATTCTGCAGGCTAACACCCACCTGAGGGTCCCTCAGCAGACCCAGTGTAGCGCTGCTCCTGGGGGATGGAGTCGCTTCCCTTGAGGGGGCTCTCGACTCCAGGCGTCGCCTCAGATGTCCCTCTGCCAGGCCGCCTCTACAGAGCCGTATCCTGTAAGCGGTCCCGGCACCAGATGACCGCAGGACATCTCCGCAGCCAGCACGGCAAAAGACCCACAGCCAGGTGAAGCAGAGCCGGCGTGGGGTGGATCGCGCCTCTCCAGGCGGCGGCTTTGCAGGGCTTCCGGTCACGGGGTCCACGACGTCAGCTTCCGGGGGGAGGGCGGATTGCGACCCGAGCGACCGCGTCACTTCCGGGGTCGGGCCCGGGCGACGGCAGTACTTCCGGGTAGCGGTTCTGTCACAGGATTTGAACTGAACCGCGTGCCCCGGTGTGGAAAGCCAACAGGCGACGTCCCCTCCAGGAGGATTCAGAGCAGGTCGGACATCGCCCGGATTAGCGGTGGAGAGCAGCCCCATACAGCCACTCCTGCAGAGATGGAGGATCAGGCGAAATCTGAGACGGGGCCAGATGGCCAGGGTCACGTGAGTACCTCACCAAAGGTTACTGCAGGACCCTAGGTAGGCAGATCCCATAGGACACATATTCTATGTATTCCAGGGGACCCCTGCAGAGAAGGAGTCTAAGAAGAAGGAGAGAAAGTGCCCAATCTGTGCCAAAAAACTAAAAGACACATGGCAGAAGCCCTTATGTGACGCATGCACCAGACGCATAGTGGGGGATGAGCAAGCCACTATGATGTCTAACATGAGATCCATTATAAGGGAAGAGGTACAGGCTTCAGTATCAGGCCTAAGATGCCCCCAGACTCCGCAGCCGATTCCCCAGGTATCCGGTAAAAGGCCAAGGGAGTCGGACTCCTCGTCGGAAGGTGACCCGTCTGAATCAGGGCTAAACGAGGAGGAGATGAGAGAACCCGCAGAAAAGGGGAAGAGATACAGTGGGGCAAAAAAGTATTTAGTCAGTCGGCAATAGTGCAAGTTCCACCACTTAAAAAGATGAGAGGCGTCTGTAATTTACATCATAGGTAGACCTCAACTATGGGAGACAAACTGAGAAAAAAAAATCCAGAAAATCACATTGTCTGTTTTTTTTTCATTTTATTTGCATATTATGGTGGAAAATAAGTATTTGGTCAGAAACAAAATTTCATCTCAATGCTTTGTGATATATCCTTTGTTGGCAATGACAGAGGTCAAACGTTTTCTGTAAGTCTTCACAAGGTTGCCACACATTGTTGTTGGTATGTTGGCCCATTCCTCCATGCAGATCTCTTCTAGAGCAGTGATGTTTTTGGCTTTTCGCTTGGCAACACAGACTTTCAACTCCCTCCAAAGGTTTTCTATAGGGTTGAGATCTGGAGACTGGCTAGGCCACTCCAGGACCTTGAAATGCTTCTTACGAAGCCACTCCTTCGTTGCCCTGGCGGTGTGCTTTGGATCATTGTCATGTTGAAAGACCCAGCCACGTTTCATCATCAATGCCCTTGCTGATGGAAGGAGGTTTGCACTCAAAATCTCACGATAAATGGCCCCATTCATTCTTTCATGTACCCGGATCAGTCGTCCTGGCCCCTTTGCAGAGAAACAGCCCCAAAGCATGATGTTTCCACCACCATGCTTTACAGTAGGTATGGTGTTTGATGGATGCAACTAAGTATTCTTTTTCCTCCAAACACGACAAGTTGTGTTTCTACCAAACAGTTCCAGTTTGGTTTCATCAGACCATAGGACATTCTCCCAAAACTCCTCTGGATCATCCAAATGCTCTCTAGCAAACTTCTGACGGGCCCGGACATGTACAGGCTAAAGCAGTGGGACACGTATGGCACTGCAGGATCTGAGTCCATGGTGGCGTAGTGTGTTACTTATGATAGGCCTTGTTACATTGGTCCCAGCTCTCTGCAGTTCATTCACTAGGTCCCCCCGCGTGGTTCTGGGATTTTTGCTCACCGTTCTTGTGATCATTCTGACCCCACGGGGTGGGATTTTGCGTGGAGCACCAGATCGAGGGAGATTATCAGTGGTCTTGTAAGTCTTCCATTTTCTAATTATTGCTCCCACAGTTGATTTCTTCACTCCAAGCTGGTTGGCTATTGCAGATTCAGTCTTCCCAGCCTGGTGCAGGGCTACAATTTTGTTTCTGGTGTCCTTTGACAGCTCTTTGGTCTTCACCATAGTGGAGTTTGGAGTCAGACTGTTTGAGGGTGTGCACAGGTGTCTTTTTATACTGATTACAAGTTTAAACAGGTGCCATTACTACAGGTAATGAGTGGAGGAAAGAGGAGACTCTTAAAGAAGAAGTTACAGGTCTGTGAGAGCCAGAAATCTTGATTGCTTGTTTCTGACCAAATACTTATTTTCCACCATAACATGCAAATAAAATAAAAAAAAACAGACAATGTGATTTTCTGGATTTTTTTTTTCTCAGTTTGTCTCCCATAGTTGAGGTCTACCTATGATGTAAATTACAGACGCCTCTCATCTTTTTAAGTGGTGGAACTTGCACTATTGCTGACTGACTAAATACTTTTTTGCCCCACTGTACCTCTTTTCATCAGGGGATACGGACGAACTGTTAGGTGCTGTAAGACACACTATGCAGGTCGAGGAACCCCCAGAGACTCTATCAGTACAGGACGAGATGTTTGGGGGACTGCGGTCGCAAACCTCGATGGTCTTCCCAGTAAATATGCATATACGAGCAATGATACTGGAGGAATGGGAAAAGGCAGCGAAGAGACTTACTGTCCCTAGAGACATTAAGCTGCGACTGCCATTTGACCCAGAGGAGGTCAAGGTCTGGGAGGAAATCCCAAAAATAGATATCCCGGTTGCAAAGGTGTCTAAAAAGACGGTAATTCCCTTTGAGGACTCCTCCAATTTGAAGGAGCCCATGGACCGGAAGGCAGACGGCCTCTTAAAGAGAGCCTGGGAAAGTTCAGCCGCGGTCATACGGGCAAATATAGCAGCAGCGTCTGTAGCGCAATCAGTGCACCTCTGGATAGATGACTTAGAGGAGCACCTTACAGATAGAACCCCAAGGGAGACTATCCTAAAATCCCTTCCCTTGTTAAAGTTAGCCACTGGGTTTCTAGCTGACGCTTCAGCAGAAACAGTCAGATTTACGGCCAGGAATCAGTCCCTGACCAACGCGGCCAGGAGAGCCATCTGGCTAAAGAGCTGGTCGGGGGATGTTCAGTCCAAGAATAAGCTCTGATCAATCCCCTTTTCAGGAGGCACAGTCTTCGGGCCGGTGCTCGATGATATTTTGGAGAAAGCCTCTGATGAGAAAAAAGGGTTCCCGGAAGAGAAACGCAAAAAATATCAGCCCTTTCGTAGACCCCGGATTAACCAAAGGTCTGACTACAGAGGGAAGGGGAAAACTGGAAGATGGAGCTACCCCAAAGGGGGAGAGAGCAGGGGTAGAAATAACGATTCCATCTTCTCCGGGTCAAACTCCCGAAGGAAATGACGCCACCAGAGTAGGGGGACGATTGCTGGGGTTCCTAGAGGGATGGCAGAAAATTTCCAGCAGCCCCTGGGTGCTACAGGTGATCTTGCAGGGGTACAGGATAGAATTCGACTCCCTCCCTCCAAGCCGTTTTCTGATAACCAACTCTCACCTCCACTCTGCCTCCCCCATGTGGCTGGATATTCAGGACCTCCTAACAACGGCCGCAGTTATCCCAGTACCCGCGCGAGAGGAAGGCAGAGGGCACTACTCAAGCCTTTTCTCAATAAGAAAGCCGTCAAGAGAGTCCAGAACTATAATCAATCTCAAACCCCTAAACAGGAGGCTAAGATACAAAAGGTTCAAAATGGAATCAATAAAATCCACGATTCCTCTCCTAGGCAAGGGGGCGGTAATGTGTACTTTAGATTTAAAGAGTGCATATTACCATGTTCCCATCCACCCAGACCATCAGAGATATCTCAGGTTTGCAGTCAGGAAAGAGGGAAGAATCTATCATTTCCAGTTCCGCTGCCTCTCCTTCGGGCTAGCTTCAGCTCCAAGGGTCTTTACGAAGCTTATGGTAGAGGTAGTTGCCTACCTAAGAATCAGAAATATTACGGTGGTCCCTTACATAGACGATTTCCTCATCTTAGCAGATTCAGTGGCCCGGCTCAGACTCGACTGTCAGTCTTTGATTTCCACACTGCAGAGCTTGGGTTGGATTATAAACTGGCAAAAATCAGATCTAGTACCCAAGTCAAAAATAAAGTTCCTGGGAGTAATGCTGGACTCAGAGGAAAGAATGTCTTACCTTCCAGAGGTAAAACAGACCAGCACGAGGGAAAGGATTCGCCAGTTCGCAAGACAACGGGTCTCTATCAGAGAGGCCATGAAGATTCTGGGCCTAATGACATCCTGTATTCCCTGTGTCAGGTGGAGCCAGTTCCACTCTCGAGATCTACAACGGGCAGTTCTGTCTTCCTGGGACAGAAGGCAGAGCTCGTTAGACAAGAAGATCCGATTGTCTCACCGAGTCAGGAATTCCCTGATGTGGTGGACCATTCCGAAGAATCTACGCACCGGTGTCTCATGGATCCAGTTCCCAGAGGTCATAGTCACCACAGACGCAAGTCAGCAAGGTTAGGGCGGACACGTCCAGGGAAGATACTACCAGGGACGATGGGGTCGAGAGGACAGCAAGGAGTCCTCCAACTTCAGAGAGCTTCATGCGGTATGGAAGGTACTATCGTTCGCCCAGTCACTAGTGAGGAACAGGCACGTCAAGATACTATCGGACAATACCACGACAGTAGCTTTCCTGCGTCACCAAGGCGGTCCAAGACACCCAGGACTGCAGCGCCTAGCCGAACAGATCTTCAGATGGGCAGAAAAGAACACCCTCTCGATCTCAGCAGTGCACCTAGAGGGCAAAAAAAACAGGTGGCAGACTTTCTCAGCAGAAGAAGAGTTGTCGCAACGGAATGGGAGCTGAACAGCGAGGTATTCAACAACCTATGCAGCCGGTGGGGAGCACCGGAGATAGACCTGTTCGCAGTCAAGCAGAACACAAAGGTCAAGACCTTCTACTCTCTGAACCCTCTGGGGAACCCAGCAGGAATCGATGCTCTATCACAATCATGGAGCAGGGGCCTGTTATACACCTTCCCACCTCTCGCTCTCATACCGCGAACTCTCAGGAAAATCAACGAAGACAGAGCCAGAGTCATACTAATAGTGCTATTCTGGCCGAAGAGAAGTTGGTTCCCCTTGCTGGGGAAGATGGCAGAGGAAGAACCCATTCTTTTACCAGAAAGAAGGGACCTCCTCCACCAGGGTCCGGTTTGGCACCAGAAGCACTCCAATTGTCGGCCTGGATCCTGAGCGGCAGGTCTTAAAATCAAAGGGCCTCTCAGACGACGTCATCTCTGCCCTGCAGGCGAGTAGGAAACCGGTAACCGCTGCAATATATAACAAGATCTGGAAAAGATTCTGCAGCTTCTGTGGAGAGACGACAGTTGAGACTGACCACCCCAATATCCCCAAAATCCTGGACTTCTTGCAGGCAGGGTTCAAAAAGGGTCTTAGACCCAGTACGCTAAGAGTACAGATCGCAGCCCTTAGTGTGTTCTATGACTGCGCCCTGTCAGCACACCCTTGAGTAGCCCGGTTCTCCAGGGCAGTTCAGAGGCTGAGGCCCTTAATAAGGAAGTCGGTTCCCCCCTGGGATCTTAACCTAGTCCTCAATGCACTATGTAAAAACCCATTCCAGCTAGTGGCAGACATAGGGATTGGTAACCTCTCGATCAGAACGGCATTTCTGGTAGCGATCACGTCAGCAAAGAGGCTAGGAGAACTTCAGGCCCTGTCTATCCAGGACCCTTATCTACAGGTGTTTAACGATAGATTAATCTTAAGACTTGACCTGGCTTTCCTTCCAAAGGTTGTCTCAGATTCAAACATGAATCAGGAGGTAGTGCTCCCTTCATTCTGTCAGTTCCCTAAGAATAGGAAAGAGAGCGCCTACCATAACCTAGACGTCAGGGAGTCAGTACTCAGGTACCTAGACGCAACCAGGCCTTGGAGGAAAGATAATAATCTCTTCATTCAATATAGTGGTCCGAATAAAGGGAGAAAGGCGCCTAAGTCCACAATTGCGAGATGGATTAAATCCACAATTAGTCTAGCCTATAGGACACAGGGGCAGAATCCCCCCGGGAACCTTAAAGCCCACTCAACTAGGGCCATGGCCACGTCATGGGCAGAGAGGGGGGGGGGAGCCTCAGCAGAGCAGATCTGCAGAGCCGCGTCCTGGTCCAGTCTCAGTACCTTCTCTAAACATTATAAATTAGATGTGGTATCCGCACAATTAGCATTCGGCAGAAAGGTACTCCATGTGGTAGTCCCACCCTAGGACCAGTCTCCTTTGGTACTACTCCAGCGTGCTGTCAGGTGGTGACCTGGAAAACGGTAATTAGACCTACCGGTAATTGTGTTTCCAGGAAGCCATCCTGACAGCACTATTAGTTCCCTCCCTAGAATACTCATCCGTACTATTGTGATGTAACCTGTGTATGTGGAAATTTTGTTAAATAAAAATCTTGCATCCATCCAGATGTGTTACTTTGAGAAAACACTGAAGGGTGGTGAGGGGAGGGTCCTTTTGAACTCTCGTGGTTTCCTGTCCCACTGTGGATAAGAAGGACGTCCTCCAGCGTGCTGTCAGGATGGCTTCCTGGAAACACAATTACCGGTAGGTCTAATTACCGTTTTTTTAATTTTATTATTTTTCCCTAACTAAGGGGGTGATAACGGGGGGTTTGATTTACTATTTATCGCGGTTTTTATGTTTGGCGGCTGTCGCACGCTAAAAGACGCTTTTTATTGTAAAAATAGTTTTTGCATCACCACATATTGAGAGCTATAATTTTTCCGTATTTTGACCCACTGAGTCATGTGAGGTCTTATTCTTTGCGGGACGAATTGATGTTTTTATTGGTGCCATTTTTGGGCACGTGACATTTTTTGATCGCTTTTTATTCCGATTTTTGGGACGCAGAATGAACAAAAACCAGCGTTTCATGAATTTATTTTGGGGGGGGTGCGTTTACACAGTTCCACGTGCGGTAAAATTGATAAAGCTGTTTTATTCTTCAGGTCGGTACGGTTACAGCGATACCTCATTTAGGTCGTTTTTTTGTTTTGTCGGTTTTTTGCAATGAAAACAATTTTATATAAAAAAATAATTATTTTTGCATCACTTTATTCTGCGAGCTATAACTTTTTAATTTTTTTTTGAGGATGACGCTGTATGGCAGCTCGTTTTTTGCGGGACAAGATGACGTTTTCAGCGGTACCATGGATATTTATATGTGTCTTTTTGATCGCGCATTATTGCACTTTTTGTTCGGTGGTATGATAATAAATCATTATTTTTTGCTTCTTTTTTTATTTTTATTTTTTAAGGGGTTCGCTAAAGGGGTTAACTAATGGGACAGTTTTATAGGGCGGGTCGCTACGGACGCGGCGATACCAAATATGTGTACTTTTTTTTTTACTTTATTACATAGTCCCATCACTGTCCTGTGACAGATCGCTGATCTGTCACATCACAGATCACTGTGACAGATCAGCAATCTGTCACAGACAGTTCTGCAGACTTCCTCATGCCTGCACTTTGCAGGCAGTGAGGAAGTCAGCTCCCTGCAGGCCCCCGAAGGTCCCTGTCGCCATCTTGGATCCGGGGGCCTGTAGGGAAGGAGTCCCCCGCAGCAGCGCTGCACATTGCGCTGCCGTGGGGGGCTCAGGGAAGCAAGGAGGGACCCCCCTCCCTGCCGATGCTTCCCTTTAACCCCCGGTACACCGTGATCGTGTTTGATCACGGTGTACAAGGGGTTAACGTGTCGGGGGCGGTCCGTGACCGCCCCTGACACATTGTGCCGGGTGTCAGCTGTGATAATCAGCTGACACCCGGCCGCGATCAGCGGCGCTCACCACGTGGGCGCCGCTGATCGCATTAGACGTACTATCCCGTCCTTGGGAATTAAGTCCCAGGGCACATGGACGGGATAGTACGTCTAATGGCAGAAAGGGGTTAAAGGGGAACCGCCTTTTGACGATTCAGATGCAAGACCAGTGACGCAATACTATTTAAAGTATGGGCAGGGGAGAGCTGAGGTTCCAGTGCATCTAGTCAGCCAGCAATGGAAGGTCAAGCCACTAGTCAAGCCCTGCTGAATCCTTGGTACAAGTGAGTTTCTGGGCGTTTGGGTCTCACGCTGTCTGTCTAAGGTATAATTCATAGCACTTTCCCTGGTTCCTGTATAGGACAAGCAAGCCCCTAAAAGGTACAGTGGCACCATCCACACATTAACCCCTTCATGACCCAGCCTATTGTGACCTTAATGACCTGGCCATTTTTTGCAATTTTGACCAGTGTCCATTTATGAGGCAATAACTCGGGAACGCTTCAACGCATCCTAGCGATTCTGAGACTGTTTTTACGTGACAAATTGGGCTTCATGTTAGTGGTAAATTTAGGTCGATAATTTTTGCGTTTCTTTGTGGAAAAAATGGAAATTTGGCGAAAATTTAGCAATTTTCAAATTTTGAATTTTTATTCTGTTGAACCAGAGAGTTATGTGACACAAAACAGTTAATAAATAACATTTCCCACATGTCTACTTTACATCAGCACAATTTTGGAATCAAATTTTTTTTTTTGTTAGGAAGTTATAAGGGTTTAAAGTTGACCAGCGATTTCTCATTTTTACAACAAAATTTACAAAACTATTTATTTTAGGGACCACCTCACATTTGAAGTCACTTTGAGGGGTCTATATTGCAGGAAATACCCAATGGTGACACCATTCTAAAAACTGCACCCCTCAAGCTACTCAAAGCTACATTCAAGAAGATTATTAACCTTTCAGGTGCTTCACAGGAACTAAAGCAACGTGGAAGGAAAAAATGGACATTTTAATTTTTCCAACAAAAATTTTTTTTGGGCATCAATTTTTTCATTTTCACATGGGTAACAGGATAAAATGAATCCTAAAATTTGTTGTGCAATTTCTCCTGAGTACACCGATACCTCATATGTGGTCATAAACCACTGTTTGGGTGCAAGACAGGGCTCAGAAGTGAGGGAGCACCATTTGAATTTTTTAATGGAAAATATGCTGGAATATTTAGCGGTTGCCATGTTGCGTTTGGAGAGTCCCTGTGTGCCTAAACATTGGAGCTCCCCCACAAGTGACCCCATTTTGGAAACTAGACCCTCCAAGGAACTTATCTAGATGCATAGTGAGCACTTTGAACCCCCAGGTGCTTCACAAATTGATCCGTAAAAAAAAGGACTTTTTTTTTCACAAAAATTTTCATTTAGCCTCAGTTTTTTCATTTTCACATGGACACCAGGATAAAATGGATCCTAAAATTTGTTGGGCAATTTCTCCTGAATACACCGATACCTCATATGTGGTCATAAACCACTATTTAGGCGCACGGCAGGACCCGGAAGGGAAGGAACACCATTTGACTTTTTGAATGGAAAATTAGCTCCAATCGTTAGCTGACACCATGTCGCGTTTGGAGAGCCCCTGTGTACCTAAACATTGGAGCTCCCCCACAAGTGACCCCATTTTGGAAATTAGACCCCCCATGGAACTTATTTATATGTGTGGTGGGCACTTTGAACCCCCAAGTGCTTCACAGAAGTTTATAAAGCAGAGCAGTGAAAATAAAAAATCCTTTTTTTCCTCAAAAAGGATTTTTTTTAGCCTGCTATTTTTTATTTTTACAAGTCTAACAGGAGAAATTGGACCACAAAAGTTGTTGTGCAATTTGTCCTGAGTACACCGATACCCCATATGTGGGGTGGGGAACCACTATTTGGGCGCACGGGAGAGCTCAGAAGGGAAGGAGCGCGATTTTGGAATGCAAGTGACCCCATTTTGGTGTGGGGGGGTCAGGTCTCGGTCTCCAGCCATGGCTGATGCTATTGCAGCATCGGCCATGGCTGGATTGTAATATTTCACCAAATTTCATTGGTGAAATATTACAAATCGCTCTGATTGGCAGTTTCACTTTTAACAACCAATCAGAGCAATCGTAGGCTAAGCCACTCCCCTGGGGTTAACTATAAAGTGTCCTCAGTGTGCAGGTTGGGTGACCTTTCAGTGATTCCGGTCACCCGACCCGCAGGGGGGCAATCAATTCATGACGCCACATAGGTGTCATGGGTCATATTGGCGCTACTTTTCATGACGCCTATGTGGCGTCAAAGGTCGGGAAGAGGTTAAAAGAAAGGGAAGAGATGTGCTATGTATAATACTAAACCGCTGGCACATATGGGAAACAGTTATGCCCTGAGTGTATTGCCAAGGTGGTTAAAGATAAACATGCCTCATTTATTGCCAATATAAGGAGCATAATAAAAGGTTCAGAATTCCATCACTGAGTTAGTTCCCTCACAATCCTCCCGAATGGCTCCCAGGTAAAAAAAAGACCACGATGGGATATGGAATCCAGTTCAGAAGGGGAAGATTATCAGATTACTCTAATCCTGAACAAGAGGAAAGGGAAGAATTTATTACAATGCTCCCAGAGGAAAAGAAGGACCTTTTCTCGTGGGAAGATACTGATGCTCTATTGCTCTATTATCAGATGTCAAATACTACGAAGGTGGAGGCTACCCACCAGCCCCCCTCCTCAATACAGGATGTAATGTTTGGAGGTTTAAGGAGCCATATGAGCAAGGTGTTCTCTGTTAATAAGCATATTAAAGCCATGATCCTGGAGGAGTGGGAAGACGAGGAAAAGATGGACCTCACTCACCGGGCTAGTGAAGAAAAGACTTGCTCTTTTATTGGCACATGTAAAACATTCTGGCCGAGGGTGTGAGAGCAGGAGTATGCAGAGAGCTGACAACGGCCGTTTCACGCTAAGCTAGCGCTTCTACGGTTATAGCGGTGCCATCCGTGTTTTTTCTTTCATTAGACGAGGAGAAGAGACTGACAATTCCAAGAAGTTTCACGTCTACCTTTTGAGTCGAAGGACATAAAACTATGGGAAGAAATCCCTAAGGTGGATATCCCTATAGCGAGGGTAGCAAAGAAAACTGCTATCCGCGTTGAAGACTCTTCATGCCTAAAAGATCCTGTAGACAGAAAGGCAGAAGGTCTTCTCACAAAAACATGGGAGACCTCTGCAGCCATAATTAAGGCTGATATAGCCTCTACTTCTGTGGCAAGATCCATGAATATATAGTTGGAGGCTCATCTAAGAAAGATTACACCCAGAGAGGAGAACTTGCAGTCTATGCCGTTGCTCAAAATGGCAACAGGTTTTATGGCGGACGCCTCAGCAGAATCCTTAGATTCGGCGCAAGGAATGGGTCACTAGCCAATTTGGCTAGGCAGGCAATATGGCTGAAAATGTGGTTAGGGGATTGTCACTCTAAGAATAAAATGTGCTCCATCCCCTTTTCTGGCCTTCGAATGTTTGGTCCAGTACTGGACGACATGTTGGAAAAAGGCGTTCGATGAATAAAGGGGTTTCCGGAAGAGAAACCTTAAAGTTTTGTCCTTTCAGAAGCCTCAATCCCATCAGAAACCGGAATACAAAGGGAAAGGGAAGACAGATGAAGATACCCAAAGGGCGGTAAAGGAAGAAGTACCTTTTCCGGTTCAGCAAATAGTCACCTAAACTATGACACCAGGAAAGTGGAGGGCAAGTCTCACAAAACTTTTTTCCGGCTTGGACAGAGGTATCCAGGAACCCATGGATATTGCAAACGGTAACAGACGGTTACAAGATACAATTTGTGCAGATACCTCAGGGAAGATTCCACCTGACAACTATCCAGTCTTCCCAGGTCGCAAGAAGGCTTCTGGCGGACGTAAAAAGTTGGTGAAATCAAGGGCAGTGGTTCCAGTGCTAGAGGCGGAATGGGGTCTCGGGTACTATTCGGGCCTGTTCTTTATAAAGAAACCAGGGGGAGACTATCGCACTGCATTAAATCTAAAGTCACTAAAGAGATGGGTATCATACACAAGAGGCAAAATAGTCTATAAGATCTACGACTCCAGTAATCAAGGAGAATATGGTAATGTGCACGTTACATCTCAAAGAAGCGTATTATCACGTGCCTACTCATTCTCACAGCCAGCGGTATCTAAGATTTGCATTGGTAAAGGAGGGAAAAACTCAACATTACCAATTCAAATGCCTCCCATTTGGTCTTTCCTCAGCACCACGCATTTTCACCAAGCTGGTGGCAGAAGTTATGGCCTTTCTCAGGGAGCAAGGAATATTCATTGTCCAGTATCTGGATGACTTCTTCTTGATGAGAGTCCCCCTAGCAACTGAGGACCAGTTTAGTGTTAACCATCTTAGTGTTAAACAACTTAGGATGGATCTTAAACTGGAAAAAATCAGATCTGGTGCCAGGAAGACAAAAGGTCTTCCTAGGAATTCTCTTGGACTCCGAACAGCAGATGTCCTTCCTGCGAGAAAAGAAACCGGTTATAGCCTTCAGAAGGAGATCACAGGTTTCCATCAGAGAGGCTATGAGGATTCTGGGACTGATGACTGCTTGTATTCCAGGGGTCCAGTGGTGTCAATTCCACTCTAGACAACTGCAGCATCAGGTCTTGACAACCTGGAGCAGGACAGATAGGCTAGACAAGAAGTTAAAACTGTCAGCAGTAACAAAAATGTTGTTAGCCTGGTGGACGTCCATAACCAACCTAAAGAAGGGTATTATGTGGAGACGGTCCTTGTTTATATTGATCACCACAGACGCAAGCGGCAGTGGCTGGGGGCTCAGGTGCAGGCTCAGTGTATATAGGGTACCTTGTGAAGATCAGATCTTGACTTTAATGAGCGGTACCACTTGACCGCTGAAGGAGCTGCCGGAGACGCAGGGGCTGCAGAGACCGCACCAGGAGGGAGTAAGTATATGCGATATTCACCTGTCCCCGGTCCATCGCTGCACGCCACTCTATACTCCGCGTCCTCTGTCAGTGACGTTCAGGCAGCAGAGGGCGCGTTGACGTAATCATTAACATAACAAGAAAATATAACATTTCTCCATAACAAGACCATAAATATGAGGCATACATATTTTTATTACCTGTATGCCCATATTAATAGGTCATATACGTCCAGGGAAAGGGGACCGATCCCCTTTAAATGTGATGCAGTTTATGGATACTATATGGGAGCTTGTATATACTAATACTTGTATAAGACCCAGTTGGTAAGTATCAAAAGCCCCCTACCTCCACATCTTCAGCCCCTCCAGATAGCAACTATTACATGTAATGCATATACTCTCCTAACAGAACAGTATAATAATCAGCCCACCAGGGCTCTGTTGCCCCTCACCCACCTCAGCCCTCACAATAACCCCATCCTCTAACATTCACCCCCTGTGCCATCCCCCCTACTTCAGCCCACACAAAAACCCATCCTCTCACATTCAGTCCCCCAGTGCCCTATCCCCCTCCTCCATTTCAGCCCCCACAATACCCCCATCTGTCACGGTCATGTGTGTCTGGACGCAGCGAGCACCGCAAGGCGAACCCATATGACACACATGACCCTGGATACACCGCCTCCAGTGGGGCAAATTTAAATAATACGTGCAGCTGGATACGCCGTCTCCAACTGGCGAATTTAGACATTACACGTATATACAAGTCTGGAAACCCCGTCTCCAGTAAGGCGAATTTAAACAATAAGGGAATCCTGGGAAACATTAACAATAGTGGGCCCTGCGATAGGGAATAGGGAAGTGGAGACCTCCTGAGCTCCCCTGAGCCAGTGTCCCTGCACTCCTAACGTTCCCTATGCCGGTTCCGCACCGGGCGCGCAACAGGAACCTAAAAACCCTAGCTTGTCCTGACCTAAACCCTCACTAGGGAATTGGTCGTTGCGGAAACTAATCCCACCACTGCACTAAAACACACATGAGGAAAGATGACAAAACAGGGGAAACACTACTTAGCTTTGCTCTGTTGCGTACGTTCCTAGCAACAGAGCCCACCACCTGTGTGCATCTTCTCCACCCGGATCCATCACCATAACTGGATCCTTCACCATAGTGCAGCCTTGGAGCAGAGTCCACCACCAATTGCAGAAGTCCAGTAACAGAGTCCCAAAGATGAGTTCAGCTCCTGCCCCAAAAGTCAAGCATGCTTGAGTCCAGCTCTCAGCAACCAAGTCCCGCATGCTGAGTGCAACTCTCTCCATAGTTGTCACTCCACCAAGCCATGCAAGCACTTCCTGCCAACACCATAAACTGGGACTCCACTACGCCATGCCATGCTTCATTCACCCAGGCTTCCTTGTGAATGACTAACACACAATCAATGTCACCAACCGTGATTGAACCCACCTGGCTCCCTTTTATAGAGCCTAACACCTGATTTGTAATTGCGTGCACATTAACCCTAAAACTAAGGTGCGATACCACTAACCACCACCGGGCAACTTAAGGCCCCGTCTCACTAAGCGATCTCGGTAGCGAGATCGCTGCTGAATCACAACTTTTGTGACGTCAACTTTTGTGATGTAACAGCGATCTCACCAGCATCGCTGCGTGTGACAGGCGGGAGACCAGCGATCAGGTGTAAAAAATAATTGAAAAAAATATAGTAATTCTCACCTTCTGACGTCCCGTTCAGCCATCCTGCCTCTCTCCGCTCCGGTCCCAGTGATCCTTTGCACGAATGACTGCGAGACTTTGTTATCCCTCGAGACCGTGACATCTCGCTGTCATTCTCGCAAAGGATCACTGGGACCGGAGCGTGGAGAGAGGCAGGATGGCAGAACGGGACGTCGGAAGGTGAGAACAACTATATTTTTTATTTTGATTCTATTTTTTACAGGGATGGTCAGCGATGCCGAGCGCTCGGCATCGCTGTGCTGATCGCTGGTGAAGCTGTCTGTGTGACAGCTCACCAGCGATCACATAGCGACTTACTAGCGATCCTGACACCTTGATATCGGTGTCGGGATCGCTGGTAAGTTGCTTAGTGTGACGGGGCCTTTAGAATGAACAACACCATGTGTAATAATTCTAATGGCAATCAACCCACTTTGGCACCAAGCCAAAGGAAAAAAGTTCAATTTGTGCATTTAAACTGTCAGATCCAGCCTGGATCATGACACCATCCTTTCGCATTCAGCCCACAGTGCCCTGTCCTCCCTCCCCACAGTACCCCCCATCCTCACACATTTATCCCCCCAGTGCCCTCCCCCCTCCCCCACAGTACCCCGATCATCTCACATTCAGCCTCCCCAGTGCCCTGTCCTTCCTCCCCCCACAATACCCCCATCCTCTCACATTCAGCCCCCCAGTGCCCTTCCACCCTCCACTTCAGCCCCCACAATACCCCATCTTCTCAAATTCACTCCCCAGTGCCCTGTCCCCCTCCAGCCCCCACAATACCCCCATCCTCTCATATTCACTCCCCCACTTCAGCTCCCACAATACCCCATCCTCTCACATTCAGCTCCCCAGTGCCCTGTCCCCCTCCCCCACTTCAGCCCCCACAATACCCCCATCCTCTCACATTCAGCTCCCCAGTGCCCTGTCCCCCCTCCCCCACTTAAGCCTCAACAATATCCTCATCCTCTCACATTCACCCCCCAGTGACCATGACATGCCTACATTTAATCAATGTAGTACATTTACATTCCATCCCCACTTACCAGGTTACATTGCAGGCAGTGAGACAGGACCAAGAAGTGTCTGGGAGAAATGCAGGGTTGGCACTAGGACCCAGCCTGAGCCAATCCCAGCATGCACCAAACTGCAACCCGGAAGAAACTCCTCAGGTCAGTAAAGCCAGCACTCTTCACTGTAGGAGCCAGGATGGAAACTCTGCAACTGGCCACTGTGTCCGGCGTGCAGAATCTGTCAGGCAGGGGAGCATGCATTTTCCTGCTCTCCTCTTGTGCTGTGTTCTGCATCATCAAAAAAGTGACAGTCACTCCCGGTGGGCTCCTTCATGTGCCGGGGCCCAGGGCAACGGCCCCATCTGCCCCCCCTGTAGTTATGCTACTGATTCAGTCACATAGTACGCCGAGGGGTACCCCCTCTGGTGGAGCTGTTTGCTACTCAAAAGCAGAGAAATGTTTTTTCCTCAATCAGGGAGACAGGCCAACAGGAGTAGATGCCTTATCTCAAAAATGGGACATGGACCTGGCGTATGCTTTTCCCCCATTTCTGCTAATCCCAGCAGTGCTGAGGAAGAAACAGAAGTTTCAAGCCAAGGTGATCATAATATTACCTTTTTGGCCCAGAAGGAGCTTGTTTCCCTTACTAAGAAGGATGGCCATAGAAGATTCCATCATCCTTCCAGAGAGGCACGATCTACTAGTTCAGGGGCGAATACACCATCCTAATGTGAGGCTCCTACCGTTGTCTGCCTGGATCCTGAGCGCAGGGACGGTTTCAGGCAAAGGGGGACCCTAGGCAAAATTTAAAATGGGGCCCCAAATGCTAACATATTGCACATCACACAGAAGCATTTCGGTTATATTTACATGCGCTGAATTCAGGACGCTAAATGAGTGTGATCGACAGTATTGAAGTCGTTCAACACTTGTTTCCCAGCCTCTTTCCACTGTCTGAGAAAGAATGAAGGGGATAGAACAATCACTAATGGATCACTAACAGATCACCATACAGTATCATGTTATCAGCAGCACATCTACAGTTTACACCCCATAGTCCTCCACATAATATAATGTCCCCCGTAGTCCTCCATATTGTATAATACAGTCCCTATAGTCCTCCATATAATATAATGTGCCCCATAGTCCTCCATATAGTATAATACACTTCTCAGTCCTCCATATAGTATAAAACACTCCCCATAGTCCTCCATATAGTATAATACACTCCTCATAGCCCTCCATATATTAAAATACACTGCTCAGTCCTCCATATAGTATAATACACTCCTCATAGTGCTCCATATAGGATAATTCCCCGCCATAGTCATCTATGTAGTAAAAATCACTTCCCATAGTATAATGCACCCAATAGTTCTTCATATAATGCATTCCCCATGGTCCTCGATACAGTATAATGCAGCCACCCCATAGAGCATAATGCAGCTACACCAGAGTATAATGCAGCCCCGCTATACAATATAATGTAACCCCCATAGAATATAATGCAGCCCCCCTCTTATTGTATAATGCAGCCACCCCTTAGAGAATAATGCAGCCACTCCACAGAATATAATGTAACTCCCCCATAGAATATAATGTAGCCCCCGCATATAGTATAATGCAGCCCCTCCATAGAATATGACAACCCCCTCATAGAGTATAGTGCATCCCCTTATATAGTATAATGTAGCCCCTCTATACACTACAATGTAGCCCTCCTCATATAGTACAATGCATCCCCCATAGAAAATAATGCAGCCCCCTCATAAAGTACAATGAAGCCCCCATACAAAATAATCTAGCCCCCCATAGAATATAATGAAGCCCCCCCAGAGAATACAATGTAGACGCCTCATAGAGTATGATGTAATCACCCCCCATAGAATATAATATAATACAGCCCCCCATAGAATATAATGTAGCCCCAAATAGAATATAATACAGCCCACCTCCCCAGAGAATATAATGTAAAATGTACCCCCATGGTATATAAAACAGCCGCATAGTATAGAGCCCAGCACCACATGGAATATAGCACGGCACCACATGGTATATAGCACAGTACTACATGGTATATAGCACAGTATCACATAGTATATAGCACATCACCACATGGTATATAGCACAGACCACCATGGTATATAGCACAGTGTTATGAATGTGTCACCGAGGAGGATGGCAGGAACAGGCTAAGCCACCAGAAGACCAGAGAGGTTGGTAACTAAGCGGATTGCAGACCCCTGATCCTATCCGCACAACTAGCAGTAGCCGTGGAGCGTTCCTACGATGCACAGGATGCTTCGTCACAGCCGGAGGGCTAACTAAGCCTAAAGACAGAAAGATAAAATCTAAACTGCCCCGGAGCAGATCCCCCAAAGGAATAGACAGCCCCCAAACATATTGTCGGTGAGACAAGATGAGACACAAACACAGGCAGAGAACAGACTGAGCAAACGGTGGGGCCCAAGCTGTCTAGACAGGACAGGAAAGAAAAAGATACTGTCTGCAATTACACACAAAACCCTGAAAAAGTCCAACACTTCTGATTATACAAAAAACCTGAGATCACACGATCTCACCCACGCTAGATCAGCACTCTGGTATAAACTGGCAGCAAGCAAAAAGATACTAACATAACAGAGGACTGAACAAGCTGCAACACATGAAGCAGGGCCCAGCGCTGCCCCCAGCAGGGAGCCCGCTGAACCCTAGCAGCAAAGCAAAAAAAGACACAACCAGATTAGATGCAAAGGATTAGCAAAAGAATCACTAAGCTGAACATGCAGATCAGGCAGGGGATGAAAGAGCTCCAAATGCACACAGAGGAAAAAATCACCAGCAACCTTCAAGAGCAGCCAGCTCCATTATATGCTCTCAGCCAGCAATCCCAGATTCCCAATTATCATCGTCAGGTGGAGAATCTCCATCCACCTGGCCAGCTCCACTACTCTCAGTAACCAACAGAGGGAGTTTCGGCTCAGAAATCCGAGCAAAGGAGTTCACAACAGTACCCCCCCCCTTGAGGAGGGGTCACCGAACCCTCATCCACACCACCAGTCCGATCAGGATGGGCCCGGTGAAAGGCATGAATCAATCTCTTGGCATGGATGTCAGAAGCAGAGACCCAAGAATTATCCTCCTGGCCATAACCCTTCCACTTGACCAAGTACTGAAGCCTTCGTCTAGCTAGACGAGAATCCAATATCTTCTCTACCTCATACTCCAAATTACCCTTAACCAGTACAGGGTCAGGGGGCGCTGTCATGGGAACGACTGGCTCCACAAAACTTTTCAACAAAGATTTATGAAAGACGTTATAAATCTTAAACGTAACTGGAAGAGCCAAACGAAAAGAAACGGGGTTAAGGATTTCCAAAATCTTATAAGGTCCAACAAACCTTGGCTTGAATTTTGGAGATGCAGCCGTCATGGGAATATTTTTTGAGGACAACCAAACCATATCGCCCACTTTAAACTGGGGACCAATGGTCCTATGCCGGTTGGAAAACCGTTGGGTCTTTTCCTGAGAGTGGGACAACTTATCCACTGCGTGGTCCCAAATCTGCTGCATTCTCTCTACCACAGAATCCACACCTGTGCAGGCAGAAGCTTCTAGCTGTCCCGAAGAAAATCGAGGATGAAACCCAAAGTTACAAAAGAAAGGAGACATCAAAGTGGCAGAGCTAGCTCTATTGTTTAGCGCAAATTTGTCCAAGGGCAAAAATGAGACCCAATCATCCTGATCAGCAGATATCAAACATCTCAAATAGGACTCCAACGTCTGGTTTGTTCTCTCAGACTGCCTATTGGTCTGAGGATGAAATGCAGAGGAGAAAGACAACTGAATTCCCAGTTTGGAACAAAAAGCCCTCCAAAATCTGGAAACAAACTGGACCCCTCTGTCCGACACAATGTTCTCAGGAATTCCGTGCAAAGCAACCATTTGTAAAAACAAGGGCACCAACTCAGAAGACGATGGCAGCTTTGGGAGTGGTACAAGATGGACCATCTTAGAAAATCTGTCACAGATCACCCAAATAACAGTCATTCTCTGAGAGACAGGGAGATCAGAGATAAAATCCATTGAGATGTGGGTCCAGGGCCTCCTGGGCACCGGCAGGGGCATCAATAAACCACTAGCATGAGTACAGGGCTTAGACCGAGAACAAGTCCCACAGGACTGCACAAAATTCCTGACATCACGAGATAAGGCAGGCCACCAAAAACACCGACTCACCAAATCTCTGGTACCAAAGATACCTGGATGACCAGCCAACACGGAGCAATGAATTTCAGACATTACTCTTTTCCTCCACTTGTCAGGGACATAAAATTTTCCCATAGGGCATCGTTCAGGTTTATCCTCCTGAAATTCCTTCAGGGCACATCTCAAATCAGGAGAGATGGTGGAAAGAACTACACCCTCATTTAGAATGGTCGTAGGCTCGGTCACGTCAAGAGAATCCGCAAAGAAACTCCTAGAAAGGGCATCTGCCTTAACATTCTTAGTGCCCGAAAGTAAGAAGACCACAAAATTAAAACGCGTGAAAAACAAGGCCCACCTAGCCTCTCTAGGTTGGGCTTGGCTGATTCAAGATAAATCAAATTCTTGCGTTCGGTGAGGAGCACAATTTGATATCTAGCTCCCTCCAACCAATGTCTCCACCCTTCAAATGCCCACTTCATGGCCAATAATTCCCGATTCCCCACGTCATAGTTACGTTCAGATGGAAAATATTTTCGAGAAAAGAAGGCACAGGGATTCATCCTAGAGGTTACCGGATCTCTTTCAGACAAAACGGCACCTGCACAAATCTCAAAAGCATCTATCTTCACCTGAAAAGGGAGTGAAACATCAGGTTTCCGTAGAACCGGATCAGAAGTGAATCTCTGCTTAAGATCCTGAAATGCCGAGACTGCCTCTGGAGACCAATTTACCACATCAGCGCCCTTTTTGGTCAAATCCGTCAAAGGTTTAACAATACCAGAAAAATTAATTATAAATTTACGGTAGAAATTAGCAAAACCCAAAAACTTCTGAAGAGCCTTCAGAGAAGTGGGCTGAACCCAATCATAAATGGCTTGTACCTTGGCCGGGTCCATTTCAATAGCAGACGGGGACAAAATGAATCCCAAAAACGAAATCCTCTGTACACCAAAAAGACATTTCGATCCCTTAACATACAGAGTATTTTCCCTCAAAATCTGGAATACAGTCTGGACATATTCCACATGAGAATCCCAATCACTGGAAAAAATCAAAATATCCAGATAAATGATCAAAAACTTATCTACAAGGTCCCGGAAAATATCGTTCATAAAAGATTGGAAGACGGAAGGGGCATTAGTGAGCCCAAAAGGCATCACCAGGTGCTCAAAATGTCCCTCTTGAGTATTAAGCGCCATCTTCCATTCATCCCCGTGCTTGATGCGAATAAGATTATACGCCCCCCTGAGGTCAAGTTTGGTAAACCAACAAGCACTTTTAACTCTGGAAAATAAATCATAAATCATGGGTAACGGGTACTGATATTTCACAGTGATCTTGTTAAGGGAACAATAGTCAATACATGGCCTTAATGAGCCATCTTTTTTTGCCACAAAGAAAAAAACCAGCACCCAAAAGGCAAAGAGGATGGTCTGATATAACCCTTCTCTAATGATTCCTTGATATAAGATCATATAGCATCATGTTCAGGTACAGATAAGTTGAAAAGCCGACCCTTGGGAAATTTACAACCGGGCATTAACTCAATTGCGCAGTCATAACTCCTATGAGGAGGCAAAGACGCGGACTTACTCTCACTAAATACATCAGAAAAATCAGCCAAATAATCAGGAACGTCTTGAGACTGGGGAGAGGTGGAGAAAACAGGAGTGTCACTAAAAACACATTGACAACCCCAACTCTCCACAGACAAAGATTTCCAATCTAAAATAGGATTATGGGTTTGCAACCAAGGATAACCCAGTACAATAGTATCATGTAGATTGTGCAACACCAAAAATTTACAATTTTCTTGATGGTCCGGGGCGACCCGCATTACCACCTGGGTCCAAAACTGGGGTTTATTCTCCACCAAAGGGGTAACATCAATCCCACTCAAGGGAATAGGGGTTCTCAGGGGCACCATGGGGAAACCACAACGCTTAGCAAAGTCAAGATCCATCAGATTCAAAGCTGCTCCTGAATCCACAAAGACCTTAGCAGAAAAAGTAGACGAGCAGATCAAGGTAACCGCCAAAAGAAACTTTGGCTGTACACTGCCCACCGCAAAAGCATGAGCAAAACGTTTTTCTAGCTTAGGGCAGACCGCAAAAACATGAGAGGCGTCCCCACCAAAGAAGTATAACTTATTACGCCTTCTAAACTCTTGACGTTGCGTCCTAGACAGAACCCTATCACATTGCATGGGTTCAGAAGTTTGTTCAAAAGGCAGCACCGCCTCTCGCGTACTTTTACTTTCACGTAAACGTTGATCAATTTGAATGGCTAATGACATGGCGTCATTAAGACCAGAGGGGACAGGAAATCCCACCATAACATCTTTTACGGTTTCTGCCAGACCTTTCCGAAAGAGAGCTGCTAGGGCATCATCATTCCCTTTAGTAAGAACTGCCCACTTTCGGAACTTCTGGCAGTATAACTCCGCAGCATCCTGACCCTGTTTCAATGCCAATAAGGTCTTTTCAGCTTGATCAATAGTATTAGGTTCATCATACAACAACCCCAGGGCCTGAAAAGGCGCATCCACATTAGCCAGAATAGGATCTCCAGGTGTCAGAAAAAAGCCCAATCCTGGGGATAGCTGCACAGCAGTGAGATGACAATTTTAACCTGCTGCACCGAGCTCCCCGGTGAATTAGGCTTCAAGGCAAGAAATAGTTTACAGTTATTCTTGAAATTCAAAAATTTAGACCGATCTCCAGAAAACACACAGAAGTAGGGATCTTTGGTTCTACAGCAGATGATTGAGCGAGATAGGCAGAAATTCCCCGCACTTCAGCAGCGAGCTGCTCAACACGATCTGATAATTGCTTAGTCTCCATTAAAGAAAAATCCTTTTTCGGCCCCAAAGAAAAAGTGGAAAAATATATAAAAAAAAATTGACATTTTTTTTTTACAATTCTCTCCTTCTTTTGAGTACCCTAGAGTCTGTGGTTAGGCTGGTGATTCTGTTATGAATGGGTCACCAAGGAGGATGCAGGAACAGGCTAAGTCACCAGAAGACCAGAGAGGTTGGTAGCTAAACGGATTGCAGACCCCCGATCCTATCCGCACAACTAGCAGTAGCCATGGAGCGTTCCTACGATGCCCTAGACGCTTCGTCACAGCCAGAGGACTAACTAACCCTAAAGACAGAAAGATGAATTCTAAACTGCCCCGGAGCAGATCCCCAAAGGAATAGACAGCCCCCAAACATATATTGTCGGTGAGACAAGATGAGACACAAACAGGCAGAGAACAGACTGAGCAAACGGTGGGGCCCAACCTGTCTACACAGGACAGGACAGAAAAAGATACTGTCTGCAATCACGCCCAAAACCCTGAAAAAGTCCAACACTTCTGATTATACAAAAAAACCTGAGATCACACGATCTCACCCCCGCTAGATCAGCACTCTGGTATAACCTAGCATCAAAGCAAAAAAAGACAACCAGATTAGATGCAAAGGATTAGCAAAATAATCTCTTAGCTGAACATGCAGATCAGGCAGGGGACGAAAGAGCTCCAAATGCACACAGAGGAAAAAATCACCAGCAACCTTCAAGAGCAGCAATCCCAGATTCCCAGTTATCATCGTCAGGTGGAGAACCTCCATCCACCTGGCCAGCTCCACTACTCTAAGCAACCACCAGAGGGAGCAGAGGGAACGTCGGCTCAGAAATCCGAGCAAGGGAGTTCACAACAGCACAGCCCCACATGGTATATAGCACAGCAGCACATAGTATATAGCACAGCCACACATGGTATATAGCTCAGCACCACATGGTATATAGCATAGCACCACATGGTATATAGCACAGCACCACATGGTATATAGCACAACACCATGGTATATAACACAGGCCACATGGTATATAGCACAGCACCACATGGTATATAGCACAGCACCACATGGTATATAGCCCAGCACCACATGGTATATAGCACAGCCCACCATGGAATATAGCACAGTACCACATGGTATATAGCACAGCCCACCATGGTATATAGCACAGTACCACATGGTATATAGAACAGCACCACATTGTATATAGAACAGCCCACCATGGTATATAGCACAGTACCACATGGTATATAGCACAGTACTACATGGTATATTGCACAGTACTACATGGTATATAGCACAGCCCACCATGATATATAGCACAGCACCACATGGTATATAGCACAGTACCACATGGTATATAGCACAGTACTTATAGCACAGCCCACCATGATATATAGCACAGCACCACATGGTATATAGCACAGCCCACCATGGTATATAGCACAGTACCACATGGTATATAGCACAGTACTTATAGCACAGAACCACAAGGTATATAGCACAGTCCACCATGGTATATAGCACAGCACCACATGGTATAATAAAAACGAACGCATGGGCCATGCACATACAGTAAACAGGTCGGTAAGACAGTGTTCACACCACCAAGAAACTGGAACACAGAGACTCAGTACAACAAACATGAAAAAATACTCTGCTATTAAAAAAATTCTAACAATGAACTAGCAAATGCTAGTAAAAAGATAACAAAACAGGGTATTTAGTTGATACGTTTTTTGCAAAAAATGTACGCTAAGCCGCACCACCAACGCCAAGGTATACCCCTCAGAGCAGTCTTATTCAATGTGTTTAAAACCTGACCATGTGAACAGTGCCTATATGAGCAGGGTTCAGAGAGGCAATGTCTGATGTGGGAATGCTGTGTGAGACGGCTTTATATGTGCATGGCTCACATGGGAGGGGTGGAAACCTCCCAAAGACTTGCAAAAGCAAGAAGCCAATAGAATAAAAATGAACGCATGGGCCATGCACATACAGTGAACAGTTCGGTAAGACGGTGTTCACACCACAAAGAGACTGAAACACAGAGAGCCACAGTACAACAAACATGAAAAAAATACTCCGCTGTAAAAAAATTCCAACAATGAGCAGCAAGTGCTAGTAAAAAGATAACAAAACAGGGTATTTAGTTGATACGTTTTTTGCAAAAAAGTTTCTTCCCAGATGTCCACCATGACAGGGAATTTCTCAGGCTTGTCGAAATCCTCATTTTCTTGTCTAGGCCAGATGGATGTATGTTCCAGACTGACAGGATTGTTCCTTCTAGCTGTCTCGAGTGGGCCTGACTCCACCATACACTTGGAATGTAGGACGTCATCAGGCCTAGGACTCTCATGGCATACCTGATAGAGGCTAGCCTCTTTCTCTGCAATGCTTGCATCTTCTCCTTGATTTCCTCCTGCTTTATGAGTGGCAGGGAAGACATCCTGAGATGTGACTCAAGGAGGACTCCTAAGAACACTTATTGAGTACCTGGTCGCAAGTTGGATTTTTCCCAGTTGATGCGCCATCCCAAGTTCTCTAGTATGTCGATAGTCTGGGTAAGCTGCTGAGTGAGGAGGATGGTTGAGTCTGCTACTGGACGGATGTTGTCCAGATATGGCACTACAATAATTCCCTTCTTCCATAGGAAAGCCGCGTCCTCCATCATTACCTTCATAAAGATATGAGGCGCTGAGGAAAGGCTGAATTGTAGACATGTGAACTGGAAATGGTGGATTGATCCCTGATAATAATAATAATTTTTATTTCTATAGCTCCAACATATTCCGCAGCACTTTACATTATAGAGGGGACTTCTACAGACAATAGACATTACATCCCTGATGTTCCAGCGCAAGCCTCAGAGACTGACGTTGGTTGGTGTGGATTGGCACATGGTAGTATGCATCTCTTAGATCCAATGTGTATATGGTGGACTCCTCCCCTATCAACTGAATGCTTGCTCTTACTGTCTCCAACTTGATTTTTTTGTACCTGACCCATTGATTTAGGGGTTTTAGATTTATAATGGTACGATATTTGCCCAAAGGCTTTTTAATGGAAAAAAGGGAGGAATGGTGACCCTGACCTATCTCGGAAATGGGTACTGGATCAGCTGCCCCCTAGTTTTAAGAGGTTCCGGCCTTCCCCACCCCAGAATCTTTTTGAAGCTAGAGAGACTAGGGTCTGGTGGTGCAATACTGTTGTGGAGGGAGATGGGAGAAGTCTGTCCTGTACCTTTCCCTTATGGTTCATAGGATGCACTGATTGTTTGTAATGGTCTCCCACCTTTCTGGAGTCAAGATCTCCCTGGTGAGCTGGAAGAAAACTGGGTAGATCTACTTCTGCCCCCTTGGGGTAACTCCACCTTATAATTCTGCCTTTGGGACTGATAGGACCTACGAAAGGAGTGGTACTTTTTTTTCTAAATGTCAGAGACCCTCTCTAAGGGCGCATACTCATATGCAAGAAACTTGAACGAGTCTCGCAGATCATACCCGGCACTGCCGCAGGCACTCGGATGGGAGCGTTTAGCTGCATGTATTTCTATGCAGCTGAACGCTCCGATCTGAGTGCTTGACGTGCGAGACTCGTCCGAGTTTCTCGCATGTGAGTATGAGCCTTAAAATGTCATCTAGCATTAGACCAAAGACATGTGGGCCTGAGAATGGGATATAACAGAGCTTGTTTTTTGAATGGCTGTCCCCGAACCACGTTTTAAACCAGATCGCTCGATGCGCCAAGTTAGATGACATAACTCCTTGTTGCAAACCTCACGGATTCAGATGAGGCATCCACCATAAATTGTGTCGCCATTTTCAACACAGGGAGGGATTCTAGCATGACCTCTCTAGGGGTGTTGTATTTGAATTGAGATGTCATCTCGTCGATCCAGATACTCGTGGACCTAGCTACCGAGGTGGCTGCTATATTAGCCTTAATGACGGCCGCTGAAAATTCCCAATCTCTTTAGCAGACCCTCTGCCTTCTTTTCCATAGCATCCCGAAGGCAGGAAGAACCCTTGAATGGTATTGAGGTATTTTTTACCAGCTTGGTGATAGGAATATCCACTTTTGGGATCTCTTCCCAAACCTTGACTTCCTCTGGATCAAAGGGGAGATGGGCTTTAAAATCTCTGGGAATGACAAGACGCTTCTTTGTATCTTCCCTTACTTCCTGGATCATTGCCCTTATATGTTTGTTAACCAAGAACATCCTATTTATTTGTGTTCTCAGCCCTCCAAACATTTCCTCTTGTATCGTGTGTGGCACTAGAACCTCCTCAACCTGGCCTTCATATTACCCCTTAGCATTTTCTTGCATTCCTGGGTGGAACGCATGCCTCGCCACCCCGATCGGAAGTGCGCTCCATTGTGGAACGCAAATGCGTCATCAGAAGGCGTCCCAGGCCGGAAATGCATTCCACGCTGGAACGCACGCCTGTATGCGCAACCTGGAAGTCCGGTGGCAGCAGCAGCAGGGAGCTGAGAGCCATCCGCAGAGGAAAGCCGCAAATTCAGGACCTCTGTCCTGCTCCACCGACAGGCTGATGGACCCCCGCCCAGTGAGGTATCAGCGTGGGAGTCTCTTGACAGCGGGAAGGGAAGACATCCAGTTCTCTCTGATCTCACTGATCTCCAAGTTAAGTTCTTTCCGCTCTTCTCTTTTGTGCTCTGTCCTGTTAGGGACAGGAAAAACACTGAGGGTGTGGTGGAGGGGGCCTTAAACCTCATGTGTGTTTCCTGTCCCTAGAGGATGAGTAGAACTACCTCCTGTAGTGCTGTTATGACGGATGTCCTGGGAAAAAGTGTTTTTTTTAAAGTGTATATTGTATAAAAAATAAAATATAAAGACTATATAAACTTGATATTGTTTGAGTCATACTGACCCACAAAACAAAGTTAACAATTTGTGCAGCACAAGGAACAGTGTAAATGTAAAGGGGTTGTCCAATATTCTAGCAAACCTTTCTCAGTCTATATGTTTCTGCTTTCCCCAAGACAGCACCACTGAGAGAGGGGAGCCGCCCTTCAGGCAGGGTCGGCATTTTTGGCAGGCAGATGCCTGGGGCCCCCACCCACAAAGGGGGCCCCCTGCGTCTGCAGCCTCTTTATGAAGTGCCCATAGGGTGTACAGCAGTGAATAATGCTGTGCATCCTCTGTAGTCCCGGAGCGTCTCTCACACACACCTCTGCAGCCGCCCCCCCTCTCTTTCTCCCTGAAGTCAGGTTAGTTGAGACTGAGGGGAGGGGCCAATTATAGCACAGCAAACAGAGGTCACAGCGGGGCCAGGAATATGCCTACTGTCCTGTGTGTCTGTGCCATCATCTCCTCCTGATTCCTCATCTTGGCTGCTCCTAGCACTGTCCTGGGAATGGATCTGTACAAGTGAAGCCGCAGAATCTTGTAAGTTTACATGAATATGTATATCTGTGTGTGTACATGTGCTGTATATAGAGTATGTGTATCTGTATATGTGTATATAGTATGTGTGTGCAATGCATATATACAGTATATAGTATGATTGTGTATATCTGGTGCATGTGTGTATATATATACACACATATATATATATATATATATATATATATATATACACACACACACACACGTACATACAGTATATAGTATGTGTATATATTATATTTGTATACTTAATTTTTGCAGTATATTGTGTAAATATTATTATTATTATTATTATTTATTGTTATAGCGCCATTTATTCCATGGCGCTTTACATGTAAGGAGGGGTATACATAATAAAAACAAGTACAATAATCTTAATACAAGTCATAACTGGTACAGGAGGAGAGAGGACCCTGCCCGCGAGGGCTCACAATCTACAAGGGATAAAAGGAGAGATACAGGGCGCATCCACTGTGTGAAATCCGTATAAAACAATTAAAATTGTGGAACAGTAGGGAAGGTGCTCACCTATTGGGGTTGTGAGGAAGTCACAACACCCATGAACACTTGAGAAGCAGCAGCAAGTCTGCACAGGGTCCTAGGACAGAATTGCAGAAATGACGTGGCAGTGCAATAACTGCCCTGATGAAGTGAGCCAGCAGGCTCAGGAAACGCGTTGGCTGAATAAAGAACCCTTTACTCTACCAGAAGCAAGTGCAGTCCTTATTGCACTTCCACGTCATTTCTGCAATCTACAAGGGATGGGTGATAATACAGTAGGCGAGGGTAGAGCTGGTCGTGCAGCGGTTTGGTCGATCGGTGGTTACTGCAGGTTATAGGCTTGTCGGAAGAGGTGGGTCTTCAGGCTCTTTTTGAAGGTTTCGATGGTAGGTGAGAGTCTGATGTGTTGTGGTAGAGAGTTCCAGAGTAGGGGTGATGCTCGAGAGAAATCTTGTATGCGATTGTGGGAAGAGGAGATAAGAGGGGAGTAGAGAAGGAGATCTTTTGAGGATCGGAGGTTGCATGTGGGAAAGTACCGGGAGACGAGGTCACAGATGTATGGAGGAGACAGCTTGTGGATGGCTTTGTATGTCATGGTTAGGGTTTTGTAATGGAGTCTCTGGGCAATGGGGAGACAGTGAAGGGATTGACAGAGGGGAGAAGCTGGGGAATAGCGGGGGGACAGGTGGATTAGTCGGGCAGCAGAGTTTAGATAGATTGGAGGGGTGCGAGAGTGTTTGAGGGGAGGCCACAGAGCAGGAGGTTGCAGTAGTCAAGGCGAGAGATGATGAAGCCATGGACTAGGGTTTTTGCAGATTCTTGGGTGAGGAATGAACGGATTCGTGAAATATTTTTGAGTTGAAGTCGGCAGGAAGTGGAAAGGGCTTGGATATGTGGCCTGAAAGAGAGATCAGCGTCAAGGATTACTCCAAGGCAGCAAGCTTGTGGGACTGGGGAGAGTGGGCAGTCATTTACTGTAATTGATAGGTTCGTAGGGGGGGTCACGTGAGATTGGGGAAAGATGATGAATTCTGTTTTGTCCATGTTGAGTTTCAGAAATCTAGCGGAGAAGAAGGATGAAATAGTGGACAGACATTGAGGGATTCTGGTTAGCAGGGAGGTGATATCTGGTCCAGAGATGTAGATCTGTGTGTCATCAGCATAGAGATGATACTGAAAGCCATGAGATTCTATGAGCTGGCCCAGGCCAAAGGTGTAAATAGAGAACAGCAGGGGCCCAAGGACTGAACCTTGTGGGACTCCGACAGATAGGGGGCGAGGTGAGGAGGTGGTGTGTGAGTGGGAGACGCTGAATGTCCGGTCTGTTAGGTATGATGAGATCCAGGATAGGGCCAAGTCTGTGATGCCGAGGGATGAGAGAGTCTGTAATAATAGGGAATGGTCCACTGTGTCAAAGGCAGCCGACAGGTCCAGGAGGAGGAGGACAGAGTAGTGTCGCTTGCTCTTGGCGGTTAAGAGGTCATTGGTGACCTTAGTAAGGGCAGTGTCAGTGGAGTGGTGTGACCGGAAGCCAGATTGTAAGCGGTCGAAGAGGGAGCAAGAAGAGAGATGGGAGGACAGTTCAAGGTAGACGTGTTGTTCCAGAAGCTTGGAGGCGTAGGGGAGAAGTAATATAGGGCGATAGCTAGATACAGAGGATGGGTCAAGAGAGGGCTTTTTGAGGATAGGTGTGATGGAGGCATGTTTAAAGTTTGAGGGGAAAACACCAGTTGTTAGTGATAGGTTGAAGAGATGGGTTAGGGTTGGGATGAAGACTGTGGTGAGGTTTGGTATGAAGTGGGATGGGATCGGGTCAAGTGCACAGGTGGTGAGATGTGATCTTGAGAGTAGAGTGGAGAGTCGATCTTCTGTAATGGTGGAGAAGTTGGTTTTGAAGGTGGAGGGCTGGGAAGTCGGGAGGAAGGGCTCTGGGGGTTGTTGACCAAAACTGTCTCTGATGTTATCAATCTTCTGCTTGAAAAATGAGGCAAAGTCTTCAGCTGAGATGAGTGGGGAGGGAGGAGGTGCTGGGGGGCGGAGTAGAGAATTGAAGGTGTTGAATAACTGTTTAGGGTTGTGAGACAGGGAGGATATGAGAGATGAGAAGTAGGTTTGTTTAGCTGTGGCGAGTGTGGTCTTGAAAGTAGTGAGGGACTGTTTGAATGCGATGAAGTGCTCGTTGGAGTGGGATCTTTTCCATCTGCGCTCAGCAGCCCTGGAAGCTCGCCTCAGCTCTTTGGTCAGGCTGGTGTGCCAGGGCTGTCTGTTGATTTTGTGAGTTTTGGTATGTGTAAGTGGGGCAGCGGATTCCAAAGCTACAGCTATTGTGGTGTTATATAGAGCGGCAGCGTCATCCACATTGTGTAAGGAACTTATATCTGTAAGAGGGAGGAGGGATTCAGAGAATGAGTGTAGGTCAAGGTGTTTAAGATTCCTGCGAGGGTGTGAAAGTTTGTGGGGTGGGGATTGTAGACATGGAGTGAAGAGGGAAGAGAATGTGAGAAGGTTGTGGTCAGAGAGAGGAAGAGGTGAGTTAGAGAGGTTAGATAGGGAGCAGAGGCGGGTGAAGATGAGGTCCAGTGTGTGGCCATCTTTGTGGGTGGCTGTAGAAGACCATTGAGTGAGGCAGAAGGAGGAAGTGAGAGATAGGAGTTTAGTGGCAGCTGAGAGGGAAGTGTCAATGGGGATGTTGAAGTCGCCCATGATGATAGTAGGGATGTCCGTGGAAAGGAAATGAAGTAACCAGGTGGTGAAGTGGTCAAAGAAGGTGATGGCTGGCCCTGGGGGGAGGTAGATGACAGCCAGTTGGAGGTTGGAGGGGGAGTAGATGCGCACAGAGTGCACCTCAAAGGAAGGGAGGGTAACAGAGGGTGGCAGTGGGATTGGGGTGAAGGAGCAGGTATCTGACAGGAGAAAACCAACTCCGCCATGTTTGCTGCTGGGGCGGGAGGTGTGAGAAAGGTGGAAGCCGCCATACGAAAGTGCAGCAGGAGAGGCTGTGTCAGAAGGGGTGAGCCAGGTTTCGGTGATGGCGAGGAAGGAAAGTTTGGTAGTAACAAAAAGCTCATGGATGTAGGAAAGCTTGTTGCAGACAGAGCGAACGTTCCACAGAGCTCCTGTTAGTGGGACTGGGGAAGCGGGGGCTGGGTGAATGGGTATAAGGTTGGAGAGGTTACGGAAGATTGTGATAGAGCGTGGATGGGAGGTAGAAATGACTGTGGGAATGTGGTGAGGAGGACCAGGATTTGGAGAGATATCACCAGCAGTGAGAAGGAGCAGAGAAAGTGTTAGCAGGTGGGAGCAGGAGAGGGAATGAGGGGGCTGTCTGTGTTTGGAGACAGAGGATTGTATGGTAAGGAACAGTTTTGAGGCGGAGGTGAGGTGGATGGGGAGGATTGAAGAAGAGATGAACAGTTCCTTACTAGGAGTAGGGATTAGGGGAATTAGCAGAAAGTGAAGGATTATAGGGGTGAAAACAAACAGAAACATTGTTTACAGTGACTGTGTACAGTTACCTTCAGTTCCCTTCTGGTTCAATTCTGGTTTTAATTCTTAAATTAATCTTCACACTTCTAGAACACACTTATAGAAATCACACTGCAGACTGAAGTCTTTATGCAGACTTGTGCTCTGCAATTTATGTACAACTAAGTGCAGTCAGGTGTGAAGCAGAGAGGAGTGGTCTCTGCTCATCTTGGTCAGAGAAGTAAGGGTGGACCAGATGCATACAATCAAGCCAGAGTAAACAAGGTCATAAATACCACTGGGGTAAGCTGGGGTTAGTATATATATGTATGTGAGCATACTGTATATACTGTATATAAACTGAATGTTTTTGTGTGTATATACTTTATATATGTGCTTGTACACACTGTATGTGTCTGTATACTGAATATACAGTATATAGTGTGTTTCTGTGAAGAGTTAAAACTAAAATCAGAGCAGAAGTTTCATTTCTCCATTTCTCTGAAGGTTTCGCTTGTCCATTTTTGTTGCTGTAAGATAAATTTTTGTAATTGGGATGGGCTGTCATGAAACCAGACTGTTCCCATCAGGTGCAAGATAAGGGAGGCGGGGGTGTAGAATTCTGAAGAATATCATTATACTACTTTTGGATACGGACATATATGCAGTTTCCAGTTTTCTTGCAATATTATTGGCTTATAAAGTGAAATGATGCTATTGGTAGTTGAGAACATTGCATAATTAAACAAAAGATTATAAAAGAGGTGACTAAAATAAAGGGGACTAGTGATCTGTCTCGATCCTCCCGTTCTAGAGACCCCCGTCTCCGTGTGGTCATTTGAGTTGCAAGCAACACTCTGTGCAATAATTTGGACATCACTGGCTCAACCGTGAAGGGTTAATTTAGCCCTCACTCAATAGCTACCCCGACAGCTTGGCGCCCAATGTGGGGCCCCCGAACAGGGACACCTCTGCCCCCGGAGGACAGCAAGACAAAGGACCCTCGGAGCGGACGCAGGTGCTGGAAAATTGGGACTGATCATCAACCACGGTAAGTTGGCAGTTATACTGTTCAGACTGACCGTTGGTGTGGTTTTTCCTGTGCTTGTTGCTGCAAAGAGGATCTGAGGTTTGTCCCTGTGGTGGGGTGATTCATGGGTGGAATCATATAGAGGTGCAGTCCCATTGGGGGCCCAGTGCTCGAACTGTACCTCATAAGGGACAGACACCCCGGATTGACCAGTGATTGTGACTCTCTTTATAGTCAAAATATCCTGAAATCCTGAATTCACTGTTAGAGTCAGGCGTGGTGATGTGATCGAAGACTGGGTAGGATACGTAACTCAGGTATATATAGATAGATATATATAACCAGAGGTGTCCGGAGGGATAGTCTGAGACGCCCTCCTCCTTTCACGGAGTACCGCGTTGAATTTTGGGCTTCCCAGAGGGGGAATATTGACCCAGTGGAACAGAGACCGAAACGGCCGCTCCAGATCTGTGCACAACTGAAGTAAGGATATTTAGCTCTAAATGAGAGAATCCGTGGAAGGAAAAGAAGAATTTTGTGGCTTGGCACATGAATTGTGTGACGAAGGTGTTAGGAAGAACAGAGAAAGTGAATTCTGATTGTTTCTGTTACTGCTATGTTAAAGAAGGAAAATTGTCTATTATGGCAAGGACTGGATGTATTGTGGTTCAAGAAAGTGACTGTGGTGTGAGAATTGAGGAAGTGATTAAAGAAGAAATGGATATCAAGACTGATGTGTCGGGCAGACAAACAATGATTTGAAAGAAGAGGTCTCCCTGCTAGATGACAATTGTACAAGGAGACCGGGAGACGCTGACGGTACCTATTATCATCCGCCGCCAGCCTCAGTCCCCGCTATGTCTAATATTGCTAGTGGTTATGAGTATACTCCCTTCACCCCATCCCAAATAGACACCATTTGCAATCAATTACCCAATCCAGAGACTTCCCCCATGGCTTTCTACAGGCAAATGGCAGCAAATCGAGAGATTTACTCCACTCCCCGAAGAGATCTATTACACATACTTCGAGTAAAAGTTGGGGAGGGGCAGTTTCCAATTATTGAGGGTGGCATAATGTATAATGTGAATCTGGATGGGGGAACCTATGAGAGTGGTGATTTCTGCAATGCTTTAAAGGTTTGGGCAGAAGATAGATTAGCAGACCAGGCTACCTCTCACAGATATCACACAGGCCAAAGGGGAGACTGCCAAGAAGTTTTATAGGCGTCTTATGGTAGTATTTAGAGATCTGGGATTCTCACTGTGTAATGAAGCCCATACACATCTTTTTGTGGCAGCTTTGATGTCCGGCCTCAGACCCGAATTGCAAGAGGCAATAATTTCAGTTAAACCTGACGTTGCGAATTCCACTTCTGACAATGCATTGAAAGTAATAAAAAGTTTTCAGAAGAATTTAACCCATTCTGCAGCAGCAAGGAAACAGAAAAATAAATCAACAGCGGCAGCTGTGACAGACGTCCCTGCTCTAGCAGCAGCCCCCACCATCGTGCCCAGTGCGGCTGCGAGCACACAGCAAACTCTGCCCCCCCTCAGACTTCAGCTCCCTACTCTCCTAATCCTATGACTAGGAACCTTACTACCCAGACCCGCCATGCCAATTCTCGTCTGCAATGTTGGCACTGTGGCCGACTCGGACACTTCCAGAGAGACTGTCACACTCTCGCTGATAGATGCTACCCTCAAGTTCCCTCTTCTAATCATAATCTAAATACTCCCAATTAATATACTTTTATAAACCCCATCATGTGGGACCCTTCCCCAAGGTTACTACTCAGTTTGTAATCTCTTCCATATGTCCAGTAAATTTACTAGGGGCAGATTTATTATCACAGTTTCGCTCCAGAATACAATTCCAAGATGATGGTCAGATGGCTCTTACGTTATATAATCTCTATGTAGATGAAGACAGTGAGGAAATCTGTATTTTGCATGCCTTTCCCACAGGTGCCACAAGGGGCCCAAAACAGTCCCAACTACTTTGCAAAAAAAAAAAATATGAGCGAGTGTCTTTTGCCATTGTTGCCACTGTTAGCCTCCTCAAGCATCTGGCAGCACTGAACTGTCAGGTTTCGGCCTCGAGACTTCAGTTCTGCCTTGGTCAAGTGATATTCTTGGGTCACTGTCTCCTTCAGGGTGCCAAACACCTCGCAGATGAAAGAAAAATAGCTGTCCGCTCCCTTCCTTTCCCAAAAGATGAAACTGAACTCCAGCGTTTTCTTGGACTATGCACTTATTTTTGTCAGTGGATACTGGATGCATCCCGCATAATGAAACCCCTTTACAACGCCTTGAAAGACGGTATAATGAATTATAAGGAAAAATGGCAGTGATGAGGATTACCTCCAATATGATTGTTCCCAATTTCTGATAGAAGAAACAGCTACTCCATCAAATGTCAGTGAGAATTCACTCCCAAATCCCAATCTGGTGTTATACACGGATGGTTCAAGATATGCTGATGAGTTTGGTAGATTCCACACGGGATATGCTGTTACCACAGAGGACACTGTAGTGCACGCAGCTGCACTCCCGCCCTCACAGTCAGCACAAGAAGCCGAACTCCAGTCTCTGTCTACTGCATGTACTTTGGCCAAGAACAGATGAGGTAATATATACATGGACTAAAGGTATGCATTTGGTATTGCTCACGATTTTGGGGCTCTATGGGCCAATCGAGGGTTTATTACTACTGCCGGAATTCCTGTGAAAAATGCTAAAGCTGTTAAAACTCTCATGGACTCAATCAAATTACCTACTCAGGTGCTATTATCAAAGTTAAGGCGCACGGTCCTAGGAACAGTCCACAGACTGTTGGCAATGTATTTGCGGATATGCAAGCGAAAGCCACCACTCTCTTACCCGTTGAACCAACCATACCAACTATGGTGACCACACGCTCTCAGCGTAAACAGTTACAAGAAGCATTGACCCTACAAGAACCTGAAGATCTACAACAGACTGAAGTTTTCTGTCGGACCCTGCGAGACCGCTTAATGACGATGCAGAGAATGTCTCCAAAGGAAGAGGTGAAGCAATGGAAGACTGATGGAGCACGTATGGATAATGGTCTCTGGAAAAAAGGACCAACTCGTGTGTCTCCCTAAGTGGATGTACCCTGCTATTACCATATGGGCCAATATATCGAGGAAAGAATCAGGCCCTCGCCCTGGTGCAAAAATTCTACTGGGCCCCGGGAATTTCCACAGTTTTGACAGCGCTCATCCATGCCTGTAATATCTGTCAGACTTGTAATCCCGGTCAACGTGTACCCCCGAAGTATCCTGCTAAGCCCGACTATCCTTTCCAAAGGCTCCAGGTGGACCATATCACGTTGCCTAAGTCTGGAAGGTATGAATACTGTTTGGTTGTTGTTGACAAGTTCTCCAGTTGGCCAGAAGCATTCCCTGTTACCAACATGACTGCAAATACAACAGCGAAGAAACTGGTCATGGAAGTTATATGCAGATATGGGGTTCCAGAAGTTGATGAAAGTGATCAAGATCTGGCCTTTTCTTCTCCTGTGTACCAAGAAGTTCTGACAATGCTTGGATCCACTGTAGCCCTCCATACTCCGTACCACCCACAATCCAGTGGGAAAGTTGAGAGGCTGAATGGCACACTGAGGGGACAAGTGACCAAAATGATGCAGGAGATTACGGCTCCATGACCAGAGCTCCTACCCATTGTGCTATAGCACATTCGCACTACCCCTATTGCAAAACATGTACTGTCCCCATATGAGATATTGTTTGGTGCTAGGCCCCCAATTGCAAATTTCCAGCCTCAGCAGTTATCAAACGAAACTGACCGTGCTGTTCAATGTGTTATTCAGCTTAGTAAAAATCTTGCTAACACCCATGCTCTAGTTTCTTCTTCTCTTCCAGATTCAGCAGAAACCGACACCTGTTATAACCTGAAGCCTGGAGATTTGGTAGTCGTGAAGAGGCATGTCAGGAAGCACGGACTAGAACTCTTGTACGACGGTCCCTAACAAGTCCTCCTCATCACCCAACAAGCCAATAGCAAATAAAGGGACATAATGTTTTGGTTTTTCGCATTTTCCATATTATTATTGGTAAAAGTTAAAGTTAGAAGATATTCAAAGACTCAGAGATCAATACGATAAAGACAATGATCGTAATAAGGACAGTTGGTGGTCAGACACCTTCTCCTTTCTCAATCCAGACAATTGGTTTAAGGGAATTTGGGGCTGGATAGCTGGGATCTTACAAAGCTTGTTGCATATTGCTGCCTGTATCCTTGTTGTATATGTGATACTAAAACTTGTTCTTTGGTGTATTTCTGTATGTATTAGGAAATTCTGCACTAAGACAGCTAATGATGATACCATAGGCGTCGTTGCCCCTGCTCTTCTCTACACCGATCTCAAAAGGCTACTTGATGAAGATGTTGAAGCCAAGCACATGGCTACCTACAAAAGATCTCCACCACCGTCATCAAAAATTGTTATTCGTGAATTGCAGTATACAGGGGGGACGGGTGCGCCGCGACAGCCATGACTGGTAACGCGGCATCAGTCATGTGAAGACCAGTACCCCTCAAGCTGTTAGCTTGGGATAGCACCTCTGATGCTGCATATGTGTTAAAAAATGTATCTGGGGGGAATGTGAAGGTTTAAAACTAAAATCAGCTGAAGTTTCATTTCTCCATTTCTTTGAAGGTTTCGTTTCTCCATTTTTGTTGCTGTAAGATAAATTTTTGTAATTGGGTTGGGCTGTCATGAAACCAGACTGTTCACATCAGGTGCAAGATAAGGGAGGCGGGGGTGTAGAACTCTGAAGAATATGCCATTATACTACTTTTGGATATGGACATATATGCAGTTTCCGGTTTTCTTGCAATATTATTGGCTTATAAAGTGAAATGATGCTATTGGTAGTTGAGAACATTGCATAATTAAGCAAAAGATTTATAAAAGAAGTGACTAAAATAAAGGGGACTAGTGATCTGTCTCGATCCTCCCGTACAGAGACCCCCGTCTCCGTGTGGTCATTTGCGTTGCTAGCAACACACTGTGGAATAATTTGGACATCACTGGCTCAACCGTGAAGGGTTAATTTAGCCCTCCCTCAATAGCTACCCCGACATTTCTATATTTATAAAATATATATATTGTGTGTACATGTACTGTATAGTGTGTATCTGTGTATATGTGCTGCATATATAGTTCTGTAATTGCAGTGTCACCATAATAAGAATAAGTAGTTTACCGTATTTTGCCGCTCCTGATTATAAGACGCACCCCAAATTTTGAGGTGAAAAATATGGAAAAAAAAACCTTTCTTTTAATAAAATGGTGGTGCTCCATGAGTCTTATTGCTTACAGGGGGTTGTGGCTGCGGTGAAGTGGGTTCCCAGGGTCGCTGCTGGAGAAGCAAGAGAGGAGCATTGCTGCTGGCCGCGATGAGAGGGTGTTCGGATGTGCGGCGCGCCGCTACGGGGGCTCTGCCGACATTTTGTGAAAGGCCAGTACCCCCGCAGTTTATTTATTTTTACTCATTTATATAGAGCCATTAATTCCACAGCGCTTTACAGACATCAGTGGCACTGTCCCCAAGGGGCTAACAATCTAAGTTCCCTATCTTTGAAATGTAGGAGGAAACCAGAGTACCCAGGGAAAACATACAAACTCCCTGCAGATGTCATCCTTGGTGGGATTTAAACTCAGAATGCCAGCACTGCAAGGCTGCAGTGCTAACCACTGAGCGACCGTGCCTCCCCTGTTGCATGGGTTCCTATGGGGTGGACTCCTGGGAAAATGGCTGCCAGGGGCGGCACATGTACAGATGGAGATCTCGGCACCAAGATCTCAGGAGATGAGATCTCAGCGCTGAAATCTCATCTCCCGAGATCCCGGTGTAGAGCTCCTCATCTGCGCATGCGCCGCCCCTGGCAGCCATTTTCCCGGAGTCCACCCCGTAGGAAAACATGCAACTGCGGGGGCTCAGGCCCTTCACAAAATGTCGGCAGAGCCCCCGCAGCACCGTACACCCGCAGCACCATAAACCTGCAGTACCGAACACCCGCAGCGGAGCACCGCACATGTGATCACCCCCTCATCCCAGCCTGCGGCCTGCAGAGACCCTGGGACCCTGCTCCACCGCGGTCGGTAAGATATATCTGCATTATAAGACACATCCCCATTTTCCCCCAAAATTTTTTGGGAAAAAAGTGCATGTTATAATCTGAAAACATACCGTCTATTCCCTGTTTCTTAAATTAGTGCATGTTCACACTGTCTTTCTTTTCTTTACTGCACCCGGTGCGTTCTGCCTGAATCCTGTATAGAGCCATAGATTGCAATGACAGGAATGGAGCTTAGATGAATTCCACATGTGATGTTTTTTTTTCTGAACGTGTCCGTCTGTTCCAACGGCCACAGAAAAGTGGACACTTTTAGCCAAAAACCACAAACAGACTCTGATGGTAGGTGCACATGATCAGTGATCGCTGCGGGTTGGACGCTATGTACTTGTGCAGCATCCAGATGTTACAGCATAGTGGATGGGATCTCAAGAAACCCCATGCCCACTATGCATCCACAGACGCCTGTGACTCACCCGCTGAGACGGACATGTGATGCATGTTTCCAGATCGTAAAATGTCTTTTTATCGACACGATAAATCTCACCAGTACAATGTATTGGACACAGTGAATCCGCACAGTTCAATGATCACATGTGGAGTCACCTGTGTTCAATAGCCGGTAGCGGACATGTGCTGTATCCAAAGCGCTGCCAATTCCTGATCATGTGCACCCGGCCTAAGAAAATGAATCAGTCAATTTCAGGAAAAAAAAAATCATTTGACCTCTGCTTGTGTCAGTGCCATCTGTGGCCCCATCGGGGATTTAGGCTAGTTTCACACTAGCGTATGGCCGAGCTGCGGAGGGATGCAGACTTACTTCGTGAAGCTCCGTCCACGGCCGCACCTCCTCCTGTCAGCTCCACTTACGTCGGCATGCGTCCTGCGTACCCTATCTTTAGCATTCGGTACGCAGGCCATACCGATGTATGCGGATGCCTCTGCATCCGTCGTTTTGACGGTGCGGCGACCTGCGCCAAATGCAACATGTTGCCTTTTGTTGCGGTCGCCGCACCATCAAAACGACGCATGCAGAGACATCCGCATACATCGGTATGGCCTGTGTACCCAATGCTAAAGATAGGGTATGCAGGACGCATGGCCACGTAGGCGGAGCTGACCGGAGGAGGTGCGGCCATGGACGGAGCTTCACGGAGGAAGTCTGCATCCCTCCGCAGCTCGGTCATACGCTAGTTTGAAACTAGCCTCACGTGAATCCTATTAGAAGGATTCAGGCAGAGCCCCCCGGACGCACTGCAGAAGAGCAATGTGAACATGGCTTAATATAATTTTGTGTGGCATAGTGTAGTCTACCATACTATTCCGCACTGTCCCAGTGCAGCAGCCAGACACGGACAACGGCCAGACACGGATAGCAGCCAGAAGACTTTTTTTTTATATAAATAAATCTGTTGCTGTCGTCTTTCAACGTTTCTGCAGACTTTTTTCCCTATTCAAATGAATGGGACACAAAAAGGCAAGTGAAAAGGCTGCAAAAATGCTGAATATTTCCTGCCAACACTGTAGATCAATCCGCAGCAAAAATGGTGCATGTGAACAGTGTCTACAGGGGTTTTCTGATAATGTAAAACTAATTAGCATGAAATGATAAGTCCCCTGGGGCTCCAGCATTGATGCTTTGGGGGTCTCCGCCAGTCTTAGCACTGGGCTGCAGGGGTCTTGTGGCTCCGGGGATCTCTGCCAATCTTAGCATTGGGCTGCAGTGGTCTTGTGGCTCCAGGGGTCTCTACCAGTCTTAGCACTGGGCTGCAGTGGTCTTGTGGCTCCGAGGGTCTCCGTCAGTCTTAGCTCTAGGCTGCAGGGGTCTTGTGGCACTGGGGGTCTCCATCAGTCTTAACACTAGGCTGCAAGGGTCTTCTGGCTCTGGGGGTCTCCGTCAGTCTTGGCACTAGGCTGCAGGGTCTTGTGGCTCCGGGGGTCTCTGCGGGTTTTAGCACTGGGCTACAGTGGTTTTGTGGCTCTGGGGGTCTCCGCCAGTCTTAGCACTGGGCTGCAGGGGTCTTGTGGCTCCTGGGGTCTCTGCCAGTCTTAGCACTGGGCTGCAGTGGTTCTCTGCCAGTCTTGGCACTGGGCTGCAGTGGTCTTGTGGCTCCGGGGGTCTCTGCCAGTCTTAGCACTGGGCTACAGGGGTCTTGTGACCTCACCTTATATTATAGCTGCAAAGTGAATAATAACTATCAGGGACCCCGAACCATTGGCCACGGAGCCAGAGGGGATTTAGCAGAGTAGGTTGGGAGAAATGTAGGACTTGTTTTTTATTTGCTTTTTATTCTGCTGTTTGGGAGGTAGGATGTAGAAAAATATGGCAATTCTGCTAATGTTTTCTATTATGTAACACACAACCTATCATGTTTTTCACAGATGCCATGTGTCCTCTATTTGACCTACAGTGCTGCACTCATGTCCGTGTTTTCCCAGCAGCACAGATGACAAGGGCCAATACAAGTCTATGGGTCCGTGTTAAACATGCCGTCCGTGTGCTGTACGTGTGTCGTCCGTGTTTAACATGGAAAGTAGGTGAGAAACTTTGTAATTTCATTTCCATTATTCATACCGGAAAAACACGGATGGCACATGGACGGCACACTGATTGAAAACACTGATGACAGTGTAACATGTACGTGTTTTATATGGACATGGGGGCCCCACTTTGAACTTTGCCTAGGGCCCCAATTTGTCTAAAACCAGCCCTGCCTTCAGGGACAGGAAACCTACAGATAAAAATGGTGGCACCTCTCGCATCAGTTGGTTTCCTGTCCCTGATGGGGAACCTTCAGTTCAGTGGTACTTGGATGAAGATTCTGAATGAAAATGGTCCAGGCCTGGCCAGTTCGGTTCAGGCAGTGGGGAGGCCCCTGCTGCAGCTGGTTCGGTGCATGAAGCCATCACCGCTGGTGAGCGGGGGGACCGCAGCCGCCGCACCAGATCTTCAGGGCTTCTGGGTTTCCGGCCGGCGCGCAGGCGGACACGTGCCCCCTGATGACGTGGCTAGGGAGATCAGTATAGAGAAGGTACTTCCGGGGCAGACTGGAAGTAGGGCTGAGGATGCCGGGCGGCAGATTCAAATAGGGAAAGCGTGGAGATGCTCCCTGCCGCAAGCAGTCCCAGGCATGATGGAAGACCGCAAACCTCAGCACCAGCAGCAGCCACAACCACCACAGTGACAGCAACCCCTCCTCCAGAACCGGTACCCGCGGCTGCGTCTGATTGGTGAGTGATTTTCGTGAAAGTTCACCTTGTAATTAGGGTTCCTTTCTCCTCTTTTGTTATTTAGGGAAGGAAGAGATTGAGAAAATCAAAGCACAGATGTTGCCCCATATGTGATAAAGAATTACCAGTCACCTGGGACAAGAGGTTATGCCATTCCTACATAGGACAAGTGCTATGCAAACCCCAGACTTTGCCTTCGAGCTAAGATCAATAATCTAATCGGAGGTCGAAAGTGCCTTTAGGTCCCTCACACAGGGGGATAAAGTCCACCCAGTCTGAGCCCTCTAGCTCCGGGGAAAAAGGCTCAGATATATCAGATTCCTCCTCATCCTCTGATGATGAAATGGGAGGGGGGTGATAGACCCTCGCCCCAATAAAAGAGTACAGCACGTAATGTTTGGTGCATTGTTCCAGATTAAGCGGAAAGCATTTCCCTGAGTGAAAATATTCAGGCCCTGACCAAAAAAGAGTGGGAAAAACCTGATCGGAAGCATTAATCAGTGCCTTCCCTTAAAAGAAAATACCCCTTTGAGGATGCGGCATCAACATCATGGGATAAAGCCCCAAAATTAGATGTCGCGGTTGCCAAGGCCTCTAAAATATTTGCCCACCCCTTTGAAGACATGGGAACCTTGAAAGACCCATTAGATAAAAAGGCTGATGCTTTTCTTAAAGGGGCATGGGAAACATCAGAGTAATCTTAGGCCCACTATAGCGGCTACCTGTACCTCTGCTGCTTTCTTGGCGGATTCTTCAGCTGACTCACAAACATCGGGGCACCTCAGGGGTGTGTTTTGTCCCTGTTACTGTTTTCTCTCTATACGAATGATTGCATCTCTTCAGCAGACTCAGTAAAAATCTTGAAATTTGCCGATGATATGACACTGATTGGTCTCATCAGGGGAAATGCTGAAGACTTGTATCGGAGTGAGGTGAAAAGAATATGTGACTGGTGTAAAGCCAATAATCTTGTACTCAACGCTAAAAAAACTGCTGAGATGGTTGTGGATTTTAGGAAAGATCAACATGAGATACTTCCAATCTACATCCATGACGAAGTGGTTCTTAGGGTCACAGAGACCAAATTCCTTGGTGTTATCATCTCTCATGATCTTAAATGGGGGAAAAAACGTGGATGCTGTTATAAGAAAAGCACAACAGAGGATGTTCTTCCTGCGTCAGCTGAAAAGATATGGTTTGTCTAAGAATCTGCTGATCTTATTCTTTAATGCTGTCATCAGATCTGTGATTTGTTCCTCTCTGATAGTCTGGTATGGGGGAGCCACTGCGCATGACAAACTCCGCTTACAAAGGACTTTCAGAACAGCAGAGAGAATTATAGGTTCCCCCCTGCCTAAAATCCAGGATCTTTATGATAAGAGTATTCGATCCCACGCATTGAAAATGTTATCCGATCCCTCTCACCCGGGACACTCCTCATTCCAACTACTCCCTTCAGGACGTCGCTTCAGAGTCCCCAAATGCAGCACCAACCGCCATATGAACAGCTTCTATCCACTCTCTGTTCAACAATTAAATCGTCATATATACTGTATCTGTCTTGTTAGATGTTACTTGTTGTATCTGTTGTGATATATTATGTTGCCTCTTTGCCACAAAGAATTCCTTGTATATATGTAATATGTACTTGGCGATAATAAATTTGATTGATTGATTGATTGATTGAGATTAGCATCCAAATCTGCAGCTCTCTCGAACGCAGCCCCTAGGGCACTTTGGCTCAAATGCTGGTTGAGGGATTTGCAGATCAAATTAAAGTTATGCTCAGTCCCATGTGAAGGAGAGTTTTTATTTGGGGAAACATTAGATGACACCCTTCAGAAGGCAGGGGACAAGAAAAAAGGGTTCCCTAACATGGCCACCCTCACACTCATTTGGTCCTTTTGGAGCAGAAAATTATTCCGTAGGAGGCCCCCAAAGGAACAGTGTAGATGGATAATAATCTTTATATAGCGCCAAAATATTCTGCAGTGCTTTACAGTTTAACAAAACACAAGTTTCAAAACACAAGTCATAAGTAACAACGTTAACAATACAATAATTAAAGCAAAATTAGACAAAATAAGACGACCCTGCTTTTGAGAGCTTACAATCTACAATGAGGTGGGGGAGTTACAAAGTACATGTGTCTATTACAATGGTGTATTTTCAATGATGGTCCAGCTATCTTGAGGGAGTGAGAGATAGATTGAGATAGTGAATGGGCTACACACGCACACTTACACATAAAATGACTGATTAGTGAACGTGATAGGCCGCTCTGAACAAATGTGTTTGAGGGAGCGCTTAAAGCTGTGTAAATTGTGGATAGTCCTAATTTCTTGGGGTAGAGCATTCCAGAGGATTGGTGCAGCAAGGGAGAAATCTTGGAGTCGGGAGTGGGAGGTGCGGATTAGTGCAGAGGTTAGTCGAAAGTCGTTTGCAGAGTGCAGCGGTCGGTTAGGCCGATGGACAGAAATGAGGGAGGAGATGTAGGTGGGTGCTGCACTGTGGAGAGCTTTGTGGGTGAGAACAAGTACTTTGAATTGGATCCTATAATGAATGGACAGCCAGTGTAACAATTGGCGAAGAGCGGACGCGTCTGAGTACCGATTAGCCAGATGGATAACCATGGCCGCTACATTAAGTATGGACTGGAGAGGGGAACGTCGAGTAACAGGGAGGTCAATTAATAGAGCATTGCAGTAGTCTAGGCGGGAGTGGATCAATGCTACAGTGAGAGTTTTTGTTTCTATGGTGAGAAAAGGGCGGATTCTAGAGATGTTCTTTAGGTGTAAGTGGCAAGAGCGGGCAAGAGATTGTATATGGGATGTGAAGGAGAGATTGGTGTCAAACATAACACCCAGACAGCACACCTGCTGTCAGGGTGTTATTATGGGGCCACCCACGGAGAGGGAAATGTCAGATTTAGGGAGGTTAGTAGACTGCAGGAGCAGAAGAAGTTCAGTTTTTGAAAGGTTAGGTTTCTGATAGAGAGCGGACATGATGTTGAAGACTGCAGACAGACAGTCACTGGCATTCTGTAGTACCGCAGGGGTAAGGTCGGGGGATGACGTGTATAGTCGTGTGTCATCAGCATAAAGATGGCACTGAAAGCCAAATCTGCTGATGGTCTGTCCAATTGGGGCTGTGTAGAGAGAGAAGAGAAGGGGGCCAAGGACTGAGCCCTGAGGTACCCCGACAGCAAGAGGAAGAGGAGATGAATCGGAGCCAGCAAACAAAACACTGAAGGAGTGGGTCAGAAAGGTAGGAAGAGAACCAGGAGAGAGCAGTGTCCTTAATGCCTAGTGACTGGAGTCTAGAGAGGAGGAGACAGTGGTCAACAGTGTCGAAGGCTGCAGAAAGGTCAAGAAGAATGAGCAGAGAGTGGTCACCGTTACATTTTGCTGTCAGAAGGTCGTTGGTCACTTTGATGAGTGCAGTTTCTGTCAAATGTAGTGGGTGGAAGCCGGACTGTGAAGTGTCTAGGAGGGAGTGAGTCGAGAGGTAACGGGTAAGGCGGGAGTAGACTAGGCGCTCCAAAAGTTTAGAGATGAAGGGGAGATTGGAGACTGGTCTGTAGTTATTTGTGCAGGATGGGTCGAGAGTGGGTTTCTTTAGTAATGAAGTAACGATAGAGTGTTTGAAGGAGGATGGGAAAATGCCCAAGGAGAGGGAGAGATTAAAGATAGTAGTTAGGTGAGTTGTGACGACTGGAGAGACTGGAGGATATGTGAGGGAATGGGGTCAGTAGTGCATGTAAGTCGGACGAGAAGAAGAGAGGAGTCTGGAGACTTCTTCTGTGATTGGATCAAATGTGGAAAGTGAGCCATGGGAAATTCAGGGAAGGATAGGAGTCACAGCAGTTGGTGGTTGGGAGCGGATTTCCTGATGGATGTTATCTATTTTCTCTATAAAGTGGGAGGCCAGGTCATCCGCATAAATGTCTGTGACAGGGGCTTGTACTTTTGGCCTGAGGAGGGAGTGAAAGTTGTCAAAAAGTTTCTTGGGGTTGTTGGCTAGTGAGATCAGGGTGGTGAAGTAGGTCTGTTAGGCGAGGTAAAGGGCAGAGTTATAGGTTCTTAACATAAATTTTAATTGGATGAAGTCTTCTGGTGTGCGGGTTTTTCTCCATCGGCGTTCATCACTTCTAGAGCAACGCTAGAGAAGTCGAGTTTGGGATATGAGCCAGGGCTGTTTTACCCTGTGTTTGGAGGTTCTGAGGGTGAGGGGCGCTACTTGGTCAAGGGTGCTTCTAAGAGTGTTATTGTAGTGATGTACAGCCAGATCAGGACAGGAAAAAGAGGAGATGAGGGACAGTGATGAGTGTAGGGAGTCTGAAAGTGTCTGAGGGTTAAAGGCTTGTAGATTTCTGAATGTGTGGTAGGTAGGAGTGTGCTGGGGTGGGCGAGGATTTGTGAGCGTGAAGGAGAGAATGTTGTGGTCAGAGAGGGGAAGCCGTGAGGTATTTAGGTAGGAGATTGAGCAGAGCCGGACAAAGACCAGGTCAAGGGTGTTACCGTCTTTGTGTGTCGCAGAAGTTGAGAGCTGTGAGAGGCCAAGAGAAGTAGTTACTGTTAGAAGCTGGGATGCAGCTGTGGAAGTGGGGCTGTTAATAGGAATGTAGAAGTCTCCCAGGATAAGGGTTGGTAGTTCTGAGGACATGAAGTGCGGAAGCCAGGCTGAGAAGTGGTCAAGGAAGTGGGTGGGTGAGCCTGGGGGCCGGTAAATGACCGCTACTCTGAGGGGGAGGGGACGAAAGAGCCGATGGTGTGTACCTCAAAAGAAGGGAATGAGAGTGACGGAACTGGGGGGATGACCTGGAAAGTGCATTGTGGGGATAGGAGTATGCCGACTCCATAACGAGGTCTGTTTGTGGGTCTCGGGGAATGAGTGAATTGTAAGCCACCATGGGAAATGGCAGCAGGGGAGACAGTGTCAGTCCTGAACCCAGGTTTCAGTGAGGGCCAACAGATTCAGAGAGTTGTTCAGAAAGTAATTGTGCAGGAAAGGAAGTTTTTTTCATACAGACCATGGATTCCAGAGGGCACAATTAAATGAAGGAGATGAGGGAATACAAGTTATGTTAATAAGATAATTATGGTTTTGATATGGGGAAGGGTAGTGGCTGAGGTTGGGGGATGGTGGACCGGGGTTGGGGGAGATGTCCGCTGAAATCACAAGGAGAAGGAACATAAAAAGAAAGTAGTTCTTTGAAAAGTAAGACCTTTTTTTGTGCAATGTGTTTGGGCAAGATGGGCTGAGATTTTTCAGGAAGGTGAGAAGTGCATGGGAGCTGTACATTGGAGAGGGAAGTATAGAGGGGCTGATGTGTATGAGTCGTGATGGTGGGGGGATGGGGTGGTGAATGTGGATGGCAAGGGAGCACAGGAGGATAGAAATAAAGTACATGGTTAAAAGGGAGAGCAAAGTGTGATTTACCTGACTCCTGTCCTGACTAACTGTCATGGAGTAGTCTTTTGCTGGATGCTTAACTAATGCGATGCTTTGCTTAATGCGTGCGACCCCTCCCTTGCGTGTTCCCCTTAGAATTAGTCTTAATTTATACACCCCAATACAGGGCCAGGAGAGATTGATTGTGGGAGCTGCTTAGTTATAAATTACCAACAGCTGCTCCACACTTAAGCTGGAGTCACACATAGAGACTTACCAGCGATCCCGACAACGATATCAACGTGTCAGGATCGCTGGTAAGTCGCTATGTGATCGCTGGTGAGCTGTCAAACAGACAGCTTCACCAGCGATCAGCACAGTGATGCCGAGCTCCTGGCATCGCTGTGATCGTTAGCGCTGATGCCATATCCCTGTAAAAAAATAGAATTAAAATAAAAAATATTGTTATTCTCACCTTCCGACGTCCCGCGCAGCCATCCTGCCTCTCTCCACGCTCCGGTCCCAGTAATCCTTTGCGAGAATGACCGCGAGAATGTCAAGGTCTCACGGCAGCGCGACGTCTCGCGGTCATTCGTGCAAAGGATCACTGGGACCAGAGCGTGGAGAGAGGCAGGATGGCTGCGCGGGATATCGGAAGGTGAGAATAACAATATTTTTAATTTTTTTTTTATTTTTTACAGCTGATCGCTGGTCTCCCGCCTATCACATGCAGCGATGTGTGCTGGCCTGCCGGAGACCAGCGACGAAAAATATGTCCAGAGGTTTCTTGCAGCGATCAGCGATACCGGCAGGGGGGCCGGTCGCTGATCGCTGACACACACAGAGATCTCGCTGGTGAGATCGCTGTTGTGTCACAAAAGTTGTGACTCAGCAGTGATCTCGCTAGCGAGATTGCTATGTGTGACTCCCGCTTTACTTGTGTGCAAAACATGATCAAAGACGCAGTCCTGATACCATCTCTATGCTATAGCACCTCTCCTGAGATAACATCTACACAGTTCCCTCCTGTGGATATACAATAGTAAGTACTGAGAACAATGTAACAGATGAATTATAGCAAAGAAATTGAATGACATGGTTACCATTCACACTGCTTGCTAACATTGAATGGAGTGAAATACATGCAGGCTGGTTCAAATCAGAAGTTGAATGACATGGTTACCTGAGTGAAGAGAGAAGGTGGATGATAGTTCCTTGTCATGGACTAACTGTCTTTTGCTGGATGCTTAGCTAATGCGATGCTTTGCTTAATGCGTGTGACCCAAGAGGAAAGACAAGGGTTTCCTCTTCGGAAACTCCCCTCGGGATAGGAAGCTGTCGAAATAACTTTTTCCCAGGTGGGGGACAGACTATCCCGTTTCCTTCCGGCCTGGGAAAAGATTTCAAACAGCCCCTGGATTCTAAATCTTGTTAGGACAGGCCTTCGAGTAGACTTCCATTCTCTCGCTCCCCAGAACTTTGTTGTGACTCTCCTACGGTCCCCTCCAGAGGAACAAGAGGCCCTAGAGTGCGAGGTTTTGGACCTTGTAAGCAAAGCCGTTCTCCAGCAAGTTCCCCCTTGAGAAAGAAGGGAAGGATTCTACTCCCCGTTGTTTCTGGTAAACAAACCAGATGGGTCTTACCGGATAATCATAAACTTGAGCGGGCTGAACGGTTATGTAAAGACTCAAAAATTCAATAATGAGTCAATAATGTCGACCGTCAAAATACTGTTTCCAAATTGTTTCATGATGGTTCTGGATCTCAATGATGCATACTACCATGTCCCTAAACAAAAAGACTCCCAGAGATTTCTCAGAGTAGCGGTCTCCATAAACGTTTCCGGTACAAAGCCCTTCCCTTTGGGTTATCAATAGCCCCTTGGGTATTTACCAAATTAGTGGCGGAGGCAATGGCACACCTGAGAGAACAGGACATTTATTTATTTTACTAATTTATATAGCGCCATTAATTCCACAGCGCTTTACAGACATCATCACTGTCCCTGATGGGGCTCACAATCTAGGTTCCCTATCAGTATGTCTTTGGAGTGTGGGACCTGGACCCGGAGGAAACCCACGCAAACACGGGGAGAACATACAAACTGTCATGATCCAGAACGGGATTTCGCTTTGACCCGTCCTGGTTAGACTATGGGTTAATTGTGCTGCCTCTCTCTGGCAGCAGGAGGCTATTTAGTGCTCACTGGACCTGGGTCCGGTGTCAGTTATACTCCTGCCCTCGGCTGAGTTAAGTGACCTCTTGTATACGTGTGCCTTGTGCCTGATAACTTGCTTGCTTATTCGGTTGTGATCTGGTTCTGTCCCTGTTACGAATTCTGCCTGACCCTCTTGTACTGCGCTACCTCTCGTGTATGACTCTCTGCTTGTGACCCGACTCCTCTCTGCTCGTCCCCTTGGTACCGCACCGCCCTCTTGTGTATGACCTTTGGCTCTGTCTGACCTCCCGTCTGTTTGTCCCTCTGTACCTCGTTTGCCCGTACTGCTGTGACCTCTGTTTTGCCTGACTCTGAGTTGTTTGTATGGTGTCCTGTCCTATCTGAATACAGGACGCTAAGCCCCGCCCCCTTGCTGTCACATGACCATAGGTCCCGTGCAGACTATTCAGTTTCAGTGTCCGCAGGTCCTATGCCTCTTTACTTTCCAGCGCTGACTGGACCCTGACACTATTAGCCTGAAGCACGCATGGTCACCTCTGCTGCCCTGCTCCACAGGTAACATTCAGCACTGCTTCTGTACTCAGGACACGCGCACTGGCTCTATGAGCAAGTGCAGTGCGGTGTCTCTGACATTATAACTGACCCATACCATTTTTTTTTCTCTGCTCCCATTCACCTGTGTGTGTGATGGATCCTATGCACACTCTTTCTGAGCATGTTAAGCATCTGACGCAGATGTCTCAGAAACTCTTTGGAGAACAAAGAGTCCTGGCTCAGTCTCAGCAGCTGATCGCCGACACTGTGCAGGGGGTTCTTTCATGGGGGGCTCGGGATGTTACATTAGTTTCCCCTGAGTCTCCGGTTAAGTTACCAGATACCTTTTCTGGAGATAAAAATGACTTCAGAGTTTTCAAGGAGGGCTGTAAGCTTTTTTTTTCCTTAAGACCACACTCTTCTGGGGATGAAAGTCAGAAAGTGGGGGTCATTATGTCTCTGTTAAGGGGAGCCCCCCAAGCTTGGGCTTTCTCCCTTCCTACCACGGCCCCTGAGCGTATGACTGTGGATGCATTTTTTGAGGCCCTGGGGCATATTTATGATGAGCCTGATCGGGTGCGTATGGCTGAGGACAGGCTGATGAATGTTTGCCAGGGGAAACACTCAGCCGAGTGGTTTTGCTCAGAGTTCAGACGCTGGGCTGCTGAGGTCTGCTGGAACGGCGCCGCTCTCCGGGGGTTGTTCCGTAGAGGCCTGTCTGAGCATCTGAAAGACGCCTTGGCTCTCCACCCCCCACCTGATGCCCTGGAGGAAGCTATGACACAGGCCATCCGAATGGATCGCAGGTTACGGGCAAGGGGAGTGATACAAACCGAGACTTCATTATTCTCCCAAGGAAGGGGAGCCAGTTCATTGAAAATCACGGAGATGGGAACCATCAACCTTAAGGAGGAAGAAAGGAGACAACGGCACGTGAGAAAATGCTGTGTTCACAGTGGCGAGTCTGGACATTGGAAAAAGGATTGCCCCTCCCGGCCACTAACCAACAAGCGACTGAGCCCGGGTGATTATCGTGGAGGTCACCCAGTCTCTCAGGTACCCTTTTCTGCATTTTCTAAAATGTCATTTCAAGTGGAACTTTGTTGTGGGGGTGTCTCCACATCCACTTTTGCCTTCGTTTCGTGGATTGCGGTTCATCATTGAACTTTATTGACTCTGACTTGGTGGCCAGGTGTAAGTTAGGGACAGTTAGGTTGGAAACTCCGATTCACCTTGTTGCTATTGACAAAACACCACTGGTTAAGAATGACATTGTGTTTTGTACTGAAGAGTTTCTCCTTAAAGTGAGTTCCTTAAACCAGGAACGTATTTCATGTTTTGTAATGAACAACCTGCCTGCGGGACTGGTGTTGGGGTTCCCCTGGTTACAGCTGCATAATCCTGTGATTAATTGGGAATCTCGGGATATTGTTAAATGGGGTCCCTATTGCTCTGAGAAATGTCTTGTTTCTGTGTCTGTGTCATCCGTGGGTCTAGAAGGCATTCCGGAGTGCCTGATAGATTATACTGACGTTTTCTCCGAAAAAGAGGCTGAGGTTTTACCACCACACCGCCCATTTGATTGTGCCATTGACCTGGTTCCAGGTGCTAAATTGCCCAAAGCCCACCTGTATAACCTCTCGGGTCCGGAACGGGCTGCGATGAAGGAATATATTTCCAAGAGCCTCCGTAAGGGACATATTCGTCCTTCTGTTTCTCCTGTGGCGGCAGGGTTCTTTTTTGTAAAAAAAAAAGACGGTGGTTTGCGCCCATGCCTCGATTTTCGTGAGTTAAATAAAATAACTGTAAGGAATACTTATCCCCTTCCACTTATTCCTGATTTATACAATCAGTTGTCCGGAGCTAAGTGGTTTTCGAAATTAGATCTACGGGGAGCGTATAACCTTATCCGAGTCCGGGACGAAGATGAATGGAAGACCGCTTTTCTCACTACTGAAGGGTTGTTTGAAAATTTGGTCATGCCCTTCGGCCTGACCAACGCTCCAGCGGTCTTCCAAAATTTCATAAATCATGTGTTCTCCGATTTGATTGGACGTTTTATGGTGGTGTATTTGGATGACATTTTAATCTACTCGCCTGATAAACAGACTCACATTGGTCATGTTCGGGCAGTTCTCCAAAGGCTCAGGGAGAACTGTCTGTTTGCTAAACTTGAAAAATGTTTATTTTTTGTACAGGAACTGTCCTTTCTGGGGTTCATCGTGTCTGCTGAAGGGTATCGCATGGATCCTAATAAGGTGCAGGCCATTCTCGAGTGGGTTCAACCGTGTGATTTGAAGGGTCTGCAACATTTCCTAGGGTTCGCTAATTATTATCGGAAATTTATAAGGGGGTTCTCACATGTGGTTAAACCCCTCACAGACATGACTCAAAAGGGGGCCGATATCAAGAATTGGTCAACCGCAGCGGTAGCGGCATTTCAGTTTTTGAAAAAATGTTTCATGTCGGCCCCAGTTCTTATCCAACCGGACCCCTCTGAACCATTTATTGTTGAGGTAGACGCCTCAGAGGTGGGGTGGGGGCGGTATTGTCCCAGGGACCCGCCACTTTGACCAATTTAAGACCTTGCGCCTTTTTCTCAAAGAAGTTCTCCCCTGCGGAGAGAAACTATAATGTGGGGAATCGGGAACTTCTGGCCGTAAAATTGGCTTTTGCAGAATGGAGGCATTTTTTGGAGGGGGCTGTTCATCCTATAACGGTAATCACGGACCACAAAAACCTAGCTTACATTGAGTCGGCTAAAAGGTTGACTCCCAGACAGGCTAGATGGTCACTTTTTTTTTCCCGATTCAACTTCTCGATCACTTTTCGACCAGGATCCAAGAATATATCAGAGCGGATGCATTGTCACGCAGTCTTGATCCGGTGTCCCCCCCCGGAACCTCCATCCTCCATTCTTTAGCCTGGGGTGGTGGTGGCAGAGGTTTCTAATGTGTTGGAACGGGAGATTTGAGAAGCCCAGTTCTGGGTGGACATCCAGGGATCTCAGCGACCCGGAAGGCCATTGCTAGAATATTCTGGTGGTCTTCTTTAGCCTCTGATGTTGGGGAGTATGTGTCTGCGTGTGAGGTTTGTGCCCGTGCGAAAACTCCCCATAACCGGCCGGCTGGGGAATTGGTACCACTGCCAATTCCTGAGAGACCATGGACTCATCTGTCCATGGATTTCATCACCAACCTTCCCCCTTCCAAGGGTAATACCGTGGTCTGGGTCATAGTGGACAGGTTTAGTAAGCAGGCACATTTTGTACCTTTGGCAGCTCTACCTAATGCGGAAACATTGTCCAGATTGTTTGTGGAGCATGTGGTGCGGTTGCATGGGGTACCCCTGAATGTGGTGTCTGATAGGGGAGTGCAGTTTGTGTCCAGATTTTGGAGAGCTTTTTGTAGGAGGTTGGGTATTGGTCTGTCCTTTTCATCCGCCTACCATCCAGAGACTAATGGGCAGACTGAGCGGACCAATCAGTCTCTGGAGCAAATTCTGCGTTGTTTGACCTCAGCCCGACAGGATGATTGGTGTTCTGTGTTACCATTGACTGAGTTTGCATTTAACAACCGCACTAACCAGTCTACGGGTACATCTCCTTTTTTTGCAATTATGGGTTTCATCCTCATTTTGGAGAATTTTCCCGCTTGAATTCTGGGTGTCCTGGGGCGGACGAGACGATCCAGCGGTTGGGGGAGGTATGGCGGGAGGTCCAGAATAACATTACGAAGGCCCAGGACAAATTTAAATTTTTTGCGGACAAAAAACGATCCGTGGGTCCAGTGTTTCAGGTCGGAGATAAGGTATGGTTATCCACCAAAAATATAAGGCTCAAGGTCCCCTCTGCGAAGCTTGGACCCAAGTTTATAGGTCCCTATGTAATTACCGAAGCAGTTAACCCGGTGGCTTTTCGGTTGAGTCTTCCGCCATCTCTAAGGATCCCTAATGTTTTCCATAAGGCCCTTTTGAAACCTGTGAAGTCCAGTGGGGAGGGATCATCATCTTCCCCGACACCGGTTCTGGTAGACGGGCAGGCTGAGTACGAGGTGGAACGAATTGTCGACTCCAGGTTGGTCCGTCGCGCCCTTCAGTATCTGATACATTGGAAGGGCTACGGTCCTGAGGAACGCTCGTGGGTTCCTGCTCGATCAGTTCATGCGGATCGGTTGATCCGAGCCTTTCACGCCAAGTACCCTGAGAGACCTGGGGGTCCGGTGGCCCCCCATTGAGAGGAGGGTACTGTCATGATCCAGGACGGGATTTCGCTTTGACCCGTCCTGGTTAGACTATGGGTTAATTGTGCTGCCTCTCTCTGGCAGCAGGAGGCTATTTAGTGCTCACTGGACCTGGGTCCGGTGTCAGTTATACTCCTGCCCTCGGCTGAGTTAAGTGACCTCTTGTATACGTGTGCCTTGTGCCTGATAACTTGCTTGCTTATTCGGTTGTGATCTGGTTCTGTCCCTGTTACGAATTCTGCCTGACCCTCTTGTACTGCGCTACCTCTCGTGTATGACTCTCTGCTTGTGACCCGACTCCTCTCTGCTCGTCCCCTTGGTACCGCACCACCCTCTTGTGTATGACCTTTGGCTCTGTCTGACCTCCCGTCTGTTTGTCCCTCTGTACCTTGTTTGCCCGTACTGCTGTGACCTCTGTTTTGCCTGACTCTGCGTTGTTTGTATGGTGTCCTGTCCTATCTGAATACAGGACACTAAGCCCCGCCCCCTTGCTGTCACATGACCATAGGTCCCGTGCAGACTATTCAGTTTCAGTGTCCGCAGGTCCTATGCCTCTTTACTTTCCAGCGCTGACTGGACCCTGACACTATTAGCCTGAAGCACGCATGGTTACCTCTGCTGCCCTGCTCCACAGGTAACTTTCAGAACTGCTTCTGCACTCAGGACACGCACACTGGCTCTATGAGCAAGTGCAGTGCGGTGTCTCTGACACAAACTCCTTGCAGATGTTGTCCTTGGGATTTGAACCCAGGACCCCAGCGCTACAAGACTGCAGTGCTAACCACTGAGCCACCGTGCCGCCCATTTTGATAGTCTCTTATTTGGATGACTTTCTTATTGTTAGGCATCAGGTTCCCGCAACTGCACAGCAGGGATCCAGAGCCTCACATCCTGTGGTCTCCCATTCCCCATCGACCGCAGAGGAGCTTGCTCAGCAGCCCCGTCGTTCCCGACACTCTGCTCAGACCAGCTCTGTAGGTCTGGCTGTTGCTGCCACCTCTGTGTCAGCAATAGCAGGGCAGGCTGATCAGCTGCAAGTCACTCCACAGGCTAAGTCCTTCCGTTGCTCCACTGAGCATGCTCACGAGACGATCTCCCATTGGAGATCGGGAGTCACATGCACTGGTCCTTCTCCAGAGCTGATTGGTCCATCTCAGGGATCTGGAAGCTTCCGGAAGGTCCTGGCTATAAAAGGTTCGCATGGCCGCTTGGCCATGCGCTAGTATAGACTCTAGTTGCTACCTGTGTGAATGATGACTAGGGTGACCGCAAAAAATCGATGTCGGAATTTTGTCCATCTGGACCCCACAAAACGATTCCCCTTTCCAGATATTGAGATAGCCAAAATTTGAGCTCGATCAAACGGCGTTAACCCGTGCCGCTCGTCGCTCAAAGTTTGAAAAAATCCAAATTGAGGTATTTTAAGATTTAGGTATTTTGCATAGTCTGTTAGACTATAAAGAATGTGACAACAACATTGCAGAAATAGCCCTGACCAAATTTTCGAACCATTTGTGGTATTTGAATGCAGAGTTGGTGGGATTATCGTTTTTTGATCCCACCATTACAGACAATGAAAAGTTGTTAATGGCTAATAAATTGCTCAGTAGCACAGATGAACCATCAGAGCACGCTAGGGTTGTAAATCCAAAAGTTAGGAAAGAAAAATGAAAAGAGGTAGGAAGTAACCGACTTTAACGACCTTCTGACAAAAGATGAAGAACAAAAGCAATATGTCCTGCAAGTTGTAAGCAAATGCTGAGCATTATATTCTGACGTTTCAAAAACTACTTTAACAAAAGCTCTAGAATAGATTAGATAACTATGTAAAATTATCAACTCATGTTGGTTAGCGTGCTCTGATGGTTCATCTGTGCTACTGAGCAATTTATTAGCCATTAACAACTTTTCATTGTCTGTAATGGTGGGATCAAAAAACCATAATCCCACCAACTCTGCATTCAAATACCACAAATGGTTCGAAAATTTGGTCAGGGCTATTTCTGCAATGTTGTTGTCACATTCTTTATAGTCTAACAGACTATGCAAAATACCTAAATCTTAAAATACCTCAATTTGGATTTTTTCAAACTTTGAGCGACGAGCGGCACGGGTTAACGTCGTTTGATCGAGCTCAAATTTTGGCTCTCTCAATATCTGGAAAGGGGAATCGTTTTGTGGGGTCCAGACGAACAAGATTCTGACATTTTTTCCCCCCCATATGATATCCGGTCACCCTAATGATGACGGATGCATGAACCTGCGAATGACTCATTAAGATCCCCCTCCCTCTGATATTACGTGTGTGGATAGGGTACTTAGTCATAGAGTCAGTGCCAGTCAGTGGCACGCTACAGGCCACAGTGCATATCTCCACAGAACTAGTGTCCGACAGTGCGCCCCCTCCTGGGCATTGTATTGCAGCTGTGTCAGCCGCCATGCTGCAATCAGCAGCACTTGTCGGTGTTCGCGGTAGCGACGCCGCATGCACGGTAGGTCTAGACGGACACTGACCCTGTGTCTTGGGCCCTAGTCCTGTGACCATATACCGTGCGTGCATTCCGCTGAGACCTGTGAATCCAACAGGCTCGGTATTTAAGTTTATTGCTTTGGCGCCTCTGTGAATCAACAGAGTATGCCCAGCGCACACCGGGTGACGATATACCGCCACATTGCGTGTCCACCATTAGCTAGCAGCAGTGTAACACCTTCTGCACGGTGGACCCCGGGCGGCGAACGCACTTTCTATTATTTATTATTTAGTGCATTCCGCCATCCCTAACACTTGTAATAGGTGACTCGGCTCAACTTTACAGAGAACAGCTAAGCAGAGTAATGACTACCCTATCTGGGCTGGCTCCTAAACCTGAAAAAGTCAAGGCTCGAGCCAAGGACAGTGCAAGATTTTCTAATTTCTAATCTAATTAATATTAGACTCTCGGAAGCAGGAGTGCCGTCTCCCAGGACAGAACAAGGGGAAGATTATAGACCAGGTATCAATAGCCTCACAGAACCCATCCATGACTTGGGGAAGGCCATGTCCCTGCTGGGTTCCCTTACTGCTTGTTTGCGAGTTCAGTGGGCACAGCTACACACCAGGGGCCTCATTAAAAGGTCACTTAGAGGGACACATGACTCTGTCTTTGACCACTGTTCATTCCCTAAATTGGTGGGGAGATATCAGCAATCTGTCCAAAGGGGTCCCTTGGGTAACGAAGGTGTCCCGAGTAGTTACCACCGACCCAAGCCCCGCTGGATGGGGGCTCACCTGGGCAACAGGGTTTCTCAAGGGATTTGGAGAGGCCAGGAGCTCGAGGTATCCTCAAACTAAAAAGAGCTATTGGCAGTAAGTTACGCCCTGATAGAATTCCTGGATACTCTGCAAGGTCATAATGTGTGAGTATTTTTGGACAGTCGCACTCAATTAAGACAGAGCGAGTGGGATCTGAACGAGTCTGTTTTTGAACAGATTGTGGAAATGTGGGACCATCCGGTCATAGATCTGTGATAGGAATCTGTGTCCTTCTATGCCTATGTAGCAACCCAGATTCTCACATTTATCTCCAGAGGCTGTCCTTTTTCCCAGCTTCTGAGCATGCTCACAGGATGAGCTCTCATTGGAGTTCAGGAGTCAGGTGCTCAGGTCCTGCTCCTGATTTCATTGGTTATGCTCTGGGCTCTGGAGATTTCCGGAAGGTCCCGTACGCTTTAAAAAGTGCGCATGGCTGTTCCCCCATGCGCTAGTATTTTCATACTGCTGCTGTGTGTATGGTGATGGATGTTTGGACTGGTGACTGACTTAAGAAACCCCTTCCCTCTGATAATATGTCTGTGAGAGTGTGTGGGATTCAGTCTCTAGCAGCGCTAGCGCCAGCGCGCTCAAGTCTCACCTGTTGCAGCCTGCGCCCTGCAGTGCACCAGCGTCTTTGCAGCGCTTTTCCAGCGGCTCTGTTCCTGCCGCGCTGCAGTTGCAGCCCAGTGTGTGCTCGCGGTTGCAACGCCACTGCGTCAGACGTTTATCGGTAGGTCTAGACGGAGTCAGGCCTGTCACTTTTGGCGACTCCTGTGAGTCGCCAAAAAAAAAGGCCTGTATAGGGATACCACGTCTGTCACGCTGAGGTTCTGTGAAGTTAAAACAAACTCAGCGTTTTTGTATATGTGTTTTGCTTGCAGCTCTGTGTGTGAAACAGACTACTTCAGAGTTACTTTACATATGTTTATGCTTGCAGCTCTGTGAGTACAACAGAGCTTGCTTTTGCGCACCAGGTACAGTTTAACCCTGTGCACATTACCGTCCTTGTGCTCTGCCTCTTTAGCAGCGGTTTCTACATCTGCCGCACGGTGGACCCCGGGCGGCGAACACGCTTTATTTATATTTTTATTTAACGTGTTCCGCCGACCATAACATAATACTAGCGCCAGGTTCTGGCTAAAGATGGCAGACCAGCAGCAACTGTTGTAGTGCGTGCGACAGCTCGAGGCTCGCTTGGCTACTCTTGAGAGGGCCCTCGCAGCTTCGCAGGCCACAGATGCTGTTGTCCAGGCACTTACGGACGCGGTAGGGCGTATGTCCATGTCCGCCCTTGCGCCGACAGTTACCCGCCTCCCGTTGCCCGAAAAATATTCTGGGGATGGCGCCTCCTGCAGGGGTTTTATCAGCCAGTGCTCGATCCATCTGGAGCTGCTGGCTGCGCAATTCCCTACAGAGCGGGCCAAGGTGGCCTTTATTATATCCCTACTGTCGGGCAAGGAGCTGGAATGGGCTACGCCGTTATGGGAGCGTGGTGACCCAGATGTTCGGACTGCGGCTAATCTGCTAACAGCTATCAAGCAGGTGTTTCTCGGTCCACGGGTGACAAACGATACCTCTTTCCAACTGCTCGCCTTGTCTCAGGGATCACTCTCAGTCAGCCAATACGCCGTCCGTTTTCGGACACTGGCGTCTGAGTTAGAGTGGTCTGACAAGGCACTGATCCCAGTTTTTTGGAGAGGATTAGCAGAGCACGTGAAGGATGCTCTCTCCACTAGAGAGATCCCTACCACTCTGGAGGAGCTAATCTCCATCTCCTCCCGTATCGACCTCCGTTTTTCGGAGCGTGGTATGGAGCGTGCTCACTCCAAACAGAGAGGTACTCCGGCTCCCAAATTTTTTTTCTACCTCCCGAGCCCATGGAGGTGTCTCGCGCCATTTCTGAGACATGTCCGGCTCAAGAGCCCATATGCGGTTGTCACCATCCACTCGCGGCTTCCCAGGAAGACAGCGCCCCGCAATGGTCTGACTGTGAGTCGGTAGGCGAGACTTTTGTTCCTCCTCGCCAGTGGCATAAAGTTCTCGCGTGGGCACACGCGCCAAATGCGGACGGCCATCGTGGCTATATGCAGACCACGAAGTCACTGGCCGGTTCGTATTGGTGGCCGCACAGGGCTCGGGATGTAAAAAAGTTCATTCGGGCATGCACTCTATGTGCTTGGGACAGCCTTCCCGAACGGAGTGTGGCTACACCCGCCGATACACGGCGGCGCCTTCCTAAAACTCCCGCTCCCATTGTCTCCCGGGTGTCCCTCTTGAGACCTGGCGACCTGGCCTCCGCTGATACCATCCGCGTGTCCCGGTTTTCGGTTTCACCTACCGGGACATCAGGCTCGCCTTTTGACGAGACTGAGGTTTGTGCCACTGTCGGGCACGGGCTGGTGGATCGGAGGGTTCAGGGAGTAGGGGCCCTAGGAGGGGGGTAATGTTAGGAATCTGGGTCCTTCTATGCCTATGCAGCAACCCAGATTCTCACATTTATCTCCAGAGGCTAAGGCTGGTTTCACATTTGCGTTTTTTAGCGCTGGAAAAAAACGCTAACCTGCGCATGCGTTTTTTCCCCTATATTTAACATGGGTGCGCATACCTGCGCGCTTGTAAGCGCATGTATGCGATTTTCATGCGCTGCGTTTTTTTGGGGTGTGCGATTGGATTTTCCAGACGCAGCATGTTGCATTTTTTGGCCCTGCAAAAAAGCGCATGCGCACATATGCGCACGTTTTGCGCTAAAAATGGCCATTATAGCCTATGGATGCGCATATGTGCGCACTGGCATGCTCATGTAAGCGTTTTTTTGCATATGCGTTTTTTTTTTTTAACCATGGAATTTAGGGGTTTGGGTTAGAGTTAGGGTTAGTTAAGGGGGTTTAGGGTTAGGGTTAGGGTCAGGGTCAGGGTTAGGGTTGGGTTTTGGGTCAGGGTTAGGGTTAAGTATGGTTTGGTTAAGGGTTAGGGTCAGGGTTAGGGTCAGGATTAGGGTTAAGTATGGTTTTGTTAAGGGTTATGGTCAGGGTTAGGGTTAGGGTTAGGGTTAGGGTTAGGGTCAGGGTTAGGGTTAGGGTTAGGGTTAGGGTTAGGGTTAGGGTCAGGGTTAGGGTTAAGTATGGTTTTGTTAAGGATTAGGGTCAGGATTAGGGTTAAGTATGGTTTGGTTAAGGGTTAGGGTCAGGGTTAGGGTTAGGGTTAGGGTCAGGGTTAGGGTTAGGGTCAGGGTTAGGGTCAGGGTTAGGGTTAAGTATGGTTTTGTTAAGGGTTAGGGTCAGGGTTAGGGTCAGGATTAGGGTTAAGTATGGTTTTGTTAAGGGTTAGGGTCAGGGTTAGGGTTAGGGTTAGGGTCAGGGTTAGGGTCAGGATTAGGGTTAAGTATGGTTTGGTTAAGGGTTAGGGTCAGGGTTAGGGTTAGGGTCAGGGTTAGGGTTAAGTATGGTTTTGTTAAGGATTAGGGTCAGGGTTAGGGTCAGGATTAGGGTTAAGTATGGTTTGGTTAAGGGTTAGGGTCAGGGTTAGGGTTAGGGTTAGGGTCAGGGTTAGGGTCAGGGTTAGGGTCAGGGTTAGGGTTAAGTATGGTTTTGTTAAGGGTTAGGGTCAGGGTTAGGGTCAGGATTAGGGTTAAGTATGGTTTTGTTAAGGGTTAGGGTCAGGGTTAGGGTTAGGGTCAGGATTAGGGTTAAGTATGGTTTGGTTAAGGGTTAGGGTCAGGGTTAGGGTTAGGGTTAGGGTCAGGGTTAGGGTTAAGTATGGTTTTGTTAAGGGTTAGGGTCAGGGTTAGGGTTAGGGTCAGGGTTAGGGTTAGGGTCAGGGTTAGGGTTAGGGTTAGGGTCAGGGTTAGGGTTAGTTAGGGTTTAGGGTTTGGGTTAGGGTTAAGTATGATTTGGTTAAGGGTTAGGGTCAGGGTTAGGGTTAGGGTTAGGGTCAGGGTTAGGGTTAGGGTCAGGGTTAGGGTTAGTAAAGTCATGGTTTGGGTAGTGTGAGGGGCCACCTAAAAATGTTGGAAAAAAACGCAAACGCGGTAAAAACGCACTAAAAACGCATACAAACGCTTAAAAACGCTGCGTTTTTTTCATGCATGCTCATAAAAATGCTTGAAAAAAACGCAGCAGTTGTATGCTTTTGTATGCGTTTTTTCAATGCGTTTTTTTGCGGGAAAAACGCGCTGCAAAAAAAAGCAAGTGTGAAACTAGCCTAAGTCCTTTTTCCCAGCTTCTGAGCATGCTCACGGGACGAGCTCTCATTGCAGTTCAGGAGTCAGGTGCTCAGGTCCTGCTCCTGATTTCATTGGTTCTGCTCTGGGCGCTGGAGATTTCCGGAAGGTCCCGTACGCTTTAAAAAGTGCGCATGGCTGTTCCGCCATGCGCTAGTATTTTCATACTGCTGCTGTGTGTATGGTGATGGATGCTGGGACTGGTGACTGACTCATTAAGAAACCCCTTCCCTCTGATAATACGTCTGTGAGAGTGTGTGGGATTCAGTCTCTAGCAGCGCTAGCGCCAGCGCGCTCAAGCCTCACCTGTTGCAGCAGCCTGCGCCCTGCATTGCGCCAGCGTCTTTGCAGCGCTTTTCCAGCGGCTCTGTTCCTGCCACGCTGCAGTTGCAGCCCAGTGTGCGTTTGCGGTTGCAACACCACTGCGTCAGGCGTTTATCTGTAGGTCTAGACGGAGTCAGACCTGTCACTCTTGGCGACTCCTGTGACCCTATACCACATCTGAGAAAATGGAAACGGTCTTAGGAGCGCAGGAAAGAGACTCAGACAAGAGATGGGGTTAAACCACAACGCGTTTCGACGGAGAATCCGTCTTCATCAGGTGGAAGTTCATCAGGATGAAGAACTTCCATTTTCTCATTGCTCCTATCCTCCATTGGAGGTTTTCGGCTGGAGCTGCGGTGGAGACCTGACATTTTTGTCTGCCCCTGGGTTGCTTCCTAAGCGCTCCTCTATGACCGCTTATCACTGACTCCTATACCACGTCTGTCACGCTGAGCTTCTGTGAAGTTAAAACAGACTCAGCGTTTTTGTATATGTGTTTTGCTTGCAGCTCTGTGAGTACAACAGAGCTTGCATTTGTGCACCAGGTACAGTTTAATCCTGTGCACATTACCGTCCTTGTGCGCTGCCTCTTTAGCAGCGGTTTCTACATCTGCCGCACGGTGGACCCCGGGCGGCGAACACGCTTTATTTATATTTTTATTTAGCGTGTTCCACCGACCATAACATCTGTTTGCCAATAGCAACAACGAGTATTTTTGCTCCCTGGAACCCTTAGGCCCTAGATGCCTTTATGATCCCATGAAATCAGAGCCTGGCCTATGCCTTTCCCCCAGTAGTTCTCATCCCAGAGGTTCTAAGGAAGATCAGGGAGGACAAATCGAGAATAATACTGATAGCCCCCCTTTGGCCAAAAAGAACTTGGTTCTCCTGGCTGAGGATGATGTCGATCACCGATCCTTGGGTTCTACCGGAACTTCCGGGCCTTCTTTCTCAGGGACCGGTGTTCCATCATCAGTCACCAAACCTTTATTTGACAGCACGGAATTTGAAAGGGCTCTGTTGAGGGATAGAGGGTTTTTACCAAGTTTGGTTTCCACCCTGCTAAAGAGTAGGAAAATTGTTACCAAGAGAGCTTATGGTAAAACCTGGAGGAAATTCCTATCTACCTTAGGGGTAAGAATCCAGGATGGGCTTCCAACTACAGCAATCCTGGAATTTCTGCAGAAGGGGTTGGAACGATGCCTGGCGACGAGCACCTGAAAAGTCCAGGTGGCAGCCCTAGGGGCCCTATATAATCAATAGCAGGCAATCCATAGGTAGCGCGATTTATTACAGCCTCTGCAAGATCTAGGCCAATTGTTAGCGCCATGGGATTTACGTCTAGTCCTATCAGCTCTAACAGGTCCTCCATTTGAACCTCTAGATTCGATCCTCTCAAGGTCCTGTCACTTAAAACAGTCCTTGTGGCTTTAAACATCAGCCTGGAGGGTAAGCGACATAAAGGCCTTATCTGCAGGCCCTTCCTTCACTAAAATCCTAGAGGATAGGGTTATTTTAAGACCTGACCCTGCTTATTTGCCCAAGGTAGCATCTCATTTCCACAGATCCCAAGAGGTAGGTCGGGGTCACACTTGCGACTGCAATGCGAGAAACTCGCATCAATACCCGGCACCACCGCCAGCATTCGGACCAAAGGGTTCAGCTGCATAGAAATAAATGCAGCCGCACACTCCGGTGCCGAGTGCCGGCGGCAGTCCCGGGTATTGATGCACAAATTTCTTGCATTGCACTCGCAAGTGTGACCCCAGCCGTAGTCCTTCCTTCCTTTTGTTCTCACCCTAAGAATGGGTAAGAAGAAAGATTCCACACCTTAGATGTTAGAAGATGTTTGGTTCAGTACCTAGAGTCCATCCAGGGGTGTAGGAAGGAAGGATCTCTGTTTGTGCTTTCAGGGGCCTAGGAAGGGACTCAAGGCCTTCAAAAGTACCTTGGCGAGATGGATAAAAGATGCAATAGCTTTGGCCAACTAATCTACTGGGAATATCGCTCCGGAGGGTCTGATAGCTCATTCTACAAGAGTGGTGGCAACCTCCTGTGCAGAAAGGTCGGAGGTATCAATAGAACAGATCTGTAAGGCTGCCACTTGGTTATCACCTTCTACCTCTTTCAATCACTATCGGCTGGACCCTACTCTTCGTCTGACCTAACCTTCATGGAAAAGGGTTCTTCAGGCTGCTGTCCCTCCCTAAGTTACAACTCTGTAATTCTCTCCGTGGTGCTGTAAAGGGGGGAGGAGAAAGACATAATTACTTACCGGTAATGGGATTTCCAGAGCCCATGACAGCACCTGTTTATTCCCTCCCGTCACTTGTGTGGTGAGCACGTTTTCACTGTGTGTAGTGTGATTTATGAATAGATACAGGTGTGTTTTTTGATAAGCAGTGTGATAAAGATATATAATTGTATCTGTTTAAGATGGACTGGTTAGAGACTTTGACAAACACAGAAAAATTGACTGAGAAATTTTTTACTAGATGGTCGTCATTTGTTCCCACTCTTAATTTAAAGTCTAAGAACAGACTTAAAAAGCAATTTGAAAAAACGAACTGGTAGTTATTACAATATATTGGCGGGCACGCACCAATTTAATAAGAATTGTCTGAGTAATGATGCACACAGGGAGGGATGGGGGAAGGGGGGAATAAATGACGTTAATAGTAGCTTTACTACAGTCTACGCCATAGCAATCTAATGTACTATTAGTGTACGGTACTACTATGATATTTAGCTGCGCATTGCAAGATTATTGAAATTTTGTATGTTTATGTTAAAATCAATAAAAACAGGTTAAAAAAAGATATATAATTGTTGTCATTAACCTGGAGGTCCTCCTATGCTTTGTGTGTAAGGAGGTGGACCGGACCGTGGGTACCTGCATGCCTGGTCTGGAACTTAAAGGGCTGCATCCTCTGTTTCTGAGGGAGGCAGACCTTCCCCTGCTGCAGGAGGGAAGGAGAGGAGAGATGGAGTTTCCTGCTGACAAGAGGGGGCAGGGAGAGCACGCTGACACAGGGGTATAAGAAGGAAAAGTGCACGCTGCAGCAGGAGTTGGCACCAAGCAAGTGCAGCGAGCAGAGCAGAGAAAAGCACGCCATGCTTCCCCCTCCAGAGAGTGCTGGTCCTGTGACAGGTCGTGCTGCTGCTGTCCAGAATAGGAATACAGAGAAACACAGTACAACAAACATGAAAAAATGCTCTACTGTAAAAAAATTTCCAACAATGAACAGCAAGTGCTAGTAAAAAGATGACAACAAAACAGGGTATTTAGTTGATACGTTTTTTGCAAAAAATGTACGCTAAGCCGCTCTACCAACGCCAAGGTATACCCCTCAGAGCAGTCCTATCCAATGTATTTAAAACCTGACCATGTGAACAGTACCTACAGTCATATGTAAAAGTTTGGGCACCCCTATTAATGTTAACCTTTTTTCTTTATAACAATTTTGGTTTTTGCAACAGCTATTTCAGTTTCATATATCTAATAACTGATGGACTCAGTTATATTTCTGGATTCAAATGAGGTTTATTGTACTAACAGAAAATGTGCAATCTGCATTTAAACAAAATTTGACCAGTGCAAAAGTATGGGCACCCTTATCATTTTCTTGATTTGAACACTCCTAACTACTTTTTACTGACTTCCTGAAGCACTAAATTGGTTTTGGAACCTCATTGAGCTTTGAACTTCATAGCCAGGTGTATCAAATCATGAGAAAAGGTATTTAAAGTGGCCACTTGCAAGTAGTTCTCCTATTTGATTCTCCTATGAAGAGTGGCATCATGGGCTCCTCAAAACAACTCTCAAATGATCTGAAAACAAAGATTATTCAACATAGCTTTTCAGGGGAAGGATACAAAAAGTTGTCTCAGAGATTTAACCTGTCAGTTTCCACTGTGAGGAACATAGTAAGGAAATGGAAGAACACAGGTACAGTTCTTGTTAAGCCCAGAAGTGGCAGGCCAAGAAAAATATCAGAAAGGCAGAGAAGAAGAATGGTGAGAACAGTCAAGGACAATCCACAGACCATCTCCAAAGACCTGCAGCATCATCTTGCTGCAGATGGTGTCACTGTGCATCGGTCAACAATACAGCGCAAGCATAACGCCTTTTTGTATGACCAAACAACTCAATCTTTGTTTCATCAGTTCACAGGACCTTCTTCCAAAATGTAACTGGCTTGTCCAAATGTGCTTTTGCATATCTCAGGCGACTCTGTTTGTGGCGTGCTTGCAGAAACGGCTTCTTTCGCATCACTCTCCCATACAGCTTCTCCTTGTGCAAAGTGCGCTGTATTGTTGACCGATGCACAGTGACACCATCTGCAGCAAGATGATGCTGCAGGTCTTTGGAGGTGGTCTGTGGATTGTCCTTGACTGTTCTCACCATTCTTCTTCTCTGCCTTTCTGATATTTTTCTTGGCCTGCCACTTCTGGGCTTAACAAGAACTCTACCTGTGTTCTTCCACTTCCTTACTATGTTCCTCACAGTGGAAACTGACAGGTTAAATCTCTGAGACAACTTTTTGAATCCTTCCCCTGAAAAGCTATGTTGAATAATCTTTGCTTTCAGATCATTTGAGAGTTGTTTTGAGGAGCCCATGATGCCACTCTTCATAGGAGAATCAAATAGGAGAACTACTTGCAAGTGGCCACTTTAAATACCTTTTCTCATGATTTGATACACCTGGCTATGAAGTTCAAAGCTCAATGAGGTTACAAAACCAATTTAGTGCTTCAGGAAGTCAGTAAAAAGTAGTTAGGAGTGTTCAAATCAAGAAAATGATAAGGGTGCCCATACTTTTGCACCGGTCAAATTTTGTTTAAATGCAGATTGCACATTTTCTGTTAGTTATATTTCTGGATTCAAATGAGGTTTATGGTACTGAGTCCATCAGTTATTAGATATATGAAACTGAAATAGCTGTTGCAAAAACCAAAATTGTTATAAAGAAAAAAGGTTAACATTAATAGGGGTGCCCAAACTTTTACATATGACTGTATATGAGCAGGGTTCAGAGAGGCAAAGTCTGATGTGGTCATGCTGTGTGAGACGGCTTTATATGTGCATGGCCCACATGGGAGGGGTTTTGTTATCTTTTTACTAGCACTTGCTGTTCATTGTTGGAAATTTTTTTACAGCAGAGTATTTTTTCACGTTTGTTGTACTGTGTTTCTCTGTGTTCCAGTCTCTTGGTGGTGTGAACATGTGAACACTGTCTTACCGACTTGTTCACTGTATGTGCATGGCCCATGCATTTGTTTTTATGTTCAGAATAGTAGCTGTGGTGCTGGGGGAATTTGCCATGCCAGTAGAGCGGAGTGGGCGGAGCGTGCAAAGCTAAGTCAGGTGCCGTACACGAGGAGACACTGAGTACCGCACCCGCTCTGCTCAAGAGTGACCGCATACCCAAAAGAGCCCTCTGGCTGAGGACTGAGACAGACAATACTTGGTGAGCGCTCTCTGTGTGACCGTGTACCCGCCAGCCTCCGTGACCAGGGGGAGACTCCCCTGACAAGCCTGAGACAGTTGCTAGGGCGTACAGGCCCAGCATGCGCAGTGACAGACCTGAGCCCCTGAGAATAGTAGCTGGACTGACCGAGGAGCTCGGCATTGTTCCTGCGCTGACACGTTCTGAGTGTGGACTTGTGACTAAAAGTGGTGCGAGCAGGACCCCCTCTCACCGCCCAGCATCCTGTTGTTTTCCCTGGAGGTCATTTCTTCATCTTGTACAGAAACTTAATGAGAGACTGCATGTGCCGCTGTTGTCGGTGCCACCTTTGGATTCCCGCCTGACAGAGACAGCGTCCAAATGACCCACGCCGCTGTTGTCGGTGCCACTGTTGAAACCCTGTACTTCCTCACAACAGAAGACTACAGTCCGATAAGTTTTTCTTATTAATGAACTCTCGTTCGTCCCTCGCCTTCCCTGACAACCTTCCAGTTCTGCCCCATTCCTCGCCGTCACCCTACAATCCCTCACTCCCTGCGTGGAGTACATCCCCCTGTAAACAAACCTGTTTAACCCTTACTCTGTCTCCCTGTGCGTTACTGCATCCTGCTTTCCTGCAGGTTATTACATGCACACCAACTGATGCGAGGGAGTGGTACCGCCCTTTTTATCTGTAGGTTTCCTGTCCCTGAATGGTGGATCCCCTCTCACCGTGGTGCTGTCATGGGCTATGAGAAATCGCATTACTGGTAACTATGTCTTTCCCTCTTATAAAATAATAACGCTTATGCTCACCTCTGATGGTCCAGCTGTGTCTACACTGTCTCTCCCGGGGCTCATGTGATGTTGTTACATTGCCAGATTCCTGTGGCCAATCAGGTCTGGCTTCACTCTACCTTCCTTCAAACTTATCGCATACATCCAGAGGAAGTGAGAGGAGCTGCTGCTGTCCTCTCCGCTCACTGCTATGGATATATGTGATCTGCTTGAAGGCGGGGAGAGTGAAGCCAGACCTGATTGGCCACAGGGATTTGGTGACGTAACAACATCACATGAGCCCAGAGACAGACAGTGCTGACACCGTTGATTTTTTTGTGCAATGTAAACTAATCTTTGATGCTTGTTTGAAATCCGCAACATGTCACTGTCTTGTGGGCATGCCGAGAGTTGTGTGTGGATTTTTACCAAAGAGTTGCATTTTGTATTTCCTAAAATTTCTGTCTGAATCACATTTGCTTGTCATTTTTGGTCATTGACACTGGGATTTATTTTTATTACTTACAATAAATACATGTTTTTATAAGATGACCATGAAACAAATCAAGCTACGACTTGCCTAATTTGCACACATCAAATGAAGAACACATCAAATGAAGACCACAATCACTGGAGAAGGACATCATAGTCAGAAGAATAGAAAGAACAAGAGGAAGACCAGCAACCCAAAGGCTTGATACTATCAACAGTGGAAAGAGACTCTGGTAGACCTATCTAGGCTTGCACAAGATCGACCTTTCTACAGATCATTTATCCATTAGGCCACCATGGCTCGAAACTGAGCCATAGGGCATTAAATAATAATAAAAATAATGACTGAATCACATTTGCTTGTCATTTTTGGTCATTGACATTAGGATTCTTTTTTTTTAATACATGTTTTTATAATGGACAGACCATCAGCAGATTTGGCTTTCAGTACCATCTTTATGCTGATGACACACAACTATATATGTCATCCCCCGACCTTACCCCCGCTGTACTACAGAACACCAGTGACTGTCTGTCCGCAGTCTCCAACATCATGTCCGCTCTCTATCTGAAACTCAACCTCTCCAAAACTAAACTTCTTCTGCTCCCGTCATCTACTAACCTCCCTAAATCTGACATTTCCCTCTCCGTGGGTGGCACCACAATAACACCATGGCAGCAGGCGCGCTGTCTGGGTGTTATGTTTGACACCAATCTCTCCTTCACATCCCATATACAATCTCTAGCCTGCTCTTGCCGCTTACACCTAAAGAACATCTCTAGAATCCGCCCTTTTCTCACCATGGAAACAACAAAAACCCTCACTGTAGCATTGATCCACTCCCACCTGGACTACTGCAACGCTCTATTAATTGGCCTCCCCGTTACTCGACTATCCCCTCTCCAGTCTATACTTAATGTAGCAGCCAGGGCCATCTATCTGGCTAATCGGTACTCAGACACGTCCGCTCTTCGCCAGTCCTTACATTGGCTGCCCATTCGTTATAGGATCCAATTTAAAGTACTTGTTCTCACCCACAAAGCTCTCCACAGTGCAGCACCCCCCTACATCTCCTCCCTCATTTCTGTGTATCGGCCTAATCGATCGCTCCGCTCTGCAAACGACTTTCGACTAACCTCTGCACTAATCCGTATCTCCCACTCCCGACTCCAAGACTTCTCCCACGCTGCGCCAATCCTCTGGAATGCTCTACCCCAAGAAATTAGAACTGTCCACAATTTGCATAGTTTCAGGCGCTCCCTCAAAACACATGTGTTCAGAGCGGCCTATCACGTTCACTAATCAAAGTCATTCTATGTGTAAGTGTGCATGTTTAGTGAATGGGCTATCTCCATCCATCCCTCACTCCCTCAAGATGGCTGGACCATCATTGTAAAGGCACCATTGTAAATACACACCTGTACTTTGTATCTCCTCCATCTCATTGTAGATTGTAAGCTCTCACAAGCAGGGTCGTCTTATTTTGCTTTAATTAGTGCATTGTTAACGTTGTAACTTATGACTTGTGTTTTGAAACTGTTAAACTGTAATGTGCTGCTGAATATGTTGGCGCTATATAAATAAAGATTATTATTATTATTATAAGACCATGACCACTTATTTGTTTCTACAGCATTCTAACTTGTGGCACTATAAGTTTTTGTACCTTAGGTCTCCTGGGAGGTTAGCTGATATTTCTTCTAGAATGGCGGGGAAAATCTGCAGTAAAAAACATATTTGTTTTTAGTGTTTCTAATTGCCCTAAAAATGCATGTTTCTCACACTTGCCTGTATCAATATAGTTATTTCAAAGCCAAAAAACTGGAAGTATCAAAAACAAAAGATTTGTCATGATCACGTGTGTCAGGACGCAGATGTTTCCGCAAGGCGAACCCATGTGACACACGTGACCCTGGATACACCGCCTCCAGTGGGGCGCATTTAAATAATAAAACGTGCAGGTGGATACGCCGCCTCCACCTGGCGAATTTAGGTGAGTGCCACTCTCCATAGTAGCCACTCCACCAGACCATGCAGACACTTCCCGCTGACACCATCACTGCGACCCCACCACGCCATGCCAGCCCTTCGTCCAGACACCATCGCTGACACTCTTCCCCCCTGGCTAAGCTGCGCAGGACTTCTCTTCAGCTCCATCCTTCCACCAGGCTCTCCAACTCAGAGTGAACACAATCTCACAATATCACAGGCAGTGATTGCACACCCCTAGCACACCTTTATAGGGTGTCACACCTGATCCATAATTAAGTGCACAAAAACCTAAAGTGCAAAACCACTAACCACCACCGGGGACAGTCAAGACACCTTGGAACTTTCCAAAGTAAAAAAAGTTCACCCAGTGCAATTTAAAACTGTCAGATCATGACAAGATTAATTTAAAACATGATATACGAGTACAAGGAAGAAGCAGGGGCGTAGCATGGGGGGGGCGGTCCGCCCCAGGCGGCACATGTGTGGGGGCGGCGGGGCAGCAGCAATTTCTCTCTGTGGGAGAAGCACAGAGGCAGTGAGGCACAGTGGAGTGCAGCAGCGGGCAGGGAGCAATCACAGCAGCTCCGCTGCCTGCAAGAGGGAATAGCAGGAGCAGAGCTGCAAGGGTCCGTCCTGCTTCCTGCCCAGACGCTGCGCTTTCTGTTTGACACAGAGAAGCGCCGCTGAATGACGTCATCATTCAGCGGCCGCTGCTGTGTGAGCGAGGAAGCGCGGGCGATGTTGCGGACAGGTGAGGGGAGAGAGGTGGTGTCTGTGTGTATGTATGTCTGTGTGTGTGTGTGTGTGTATGTATGTCTGCCTGTGTGTATGTCTGTGTGTGTGTCTTTGTGTGTGTAGGTTAGCCTGGCCCTGGAGGAGATGGGGACATGAGAAGACTGATGGGGAGAGAAGGCCATAATGCCTGGGATGATGGGAGAAGGGCATGAGGGGGTAATGGGAGAAGGCCATGATGGAGGTGATGCAGAGAAGGCAATGATGGGGAGAAGACAATGATGGGGTGATGGAGCAAGCAATGATGGGAGTGATGAGGAGAAGGCAGTGATGGGGTGAAGGAGAAGGCAATGATGGGAGTGATGGAGTGATGGAGCAAGCAATGATGGGGGTGATGGAGCAGACAATGATGGGGTGATGGAGCAGGCAATGATGGGAGTGATGGGGAGAAGACAATGATGGGGTGATGGAGCAGGCAATGATGGGAGTTATGGGGAGAAGGCAGTGATGGGGTGATGGAGAAGGCAATGATGGGAGTGATGGGGAGAAGACAATGATGGGGTGATGGAGCAGGCAATGATGGGAGTGATGGAGCAGGCAATGATGGGGGTGATGGAGCAGACAATGATGGGAGTGATGGAGTGATGGAGCAGGCAATGATGGGGGTGATGGAGCAGGCAATGATGGGGGTGATGGAGCAGGCAGTGATGGGGTGATGGAGAAGGCAATGATGGGGTGATGGAGCAGGCAATGATGGGAGTGATGGGGAGAAGACAATGATGGGGTGATGGAGCAGGCAATGATGGGAGTCATGGAGAGAAGGCAGTGATGGGGTGCTGGAGAAGGCAATGATGGGAGTGATGGGGAGAAGACAATGATGGGGTGATGGAGCAGGCAATGATGGGAGTGATGGGGAGAAGGCAGTGATTGGGTGAAGAAGGCAATGATGGGAGTGATGGAGCAGGCTATGATGGAGCAGACAATGATGGGAGTGATGGGGTGATGGAGCAGGCAGTGATGGGGTGATGGAGAAGGCAATGATGGGAGTGATGGGGAGAAGACAATGATGGGGTGATGGAGCAGGCAATGATGGGAGTGATGGGGAGAAGGCAGTGATGGGGTGAAGGAGAAGGCAATGACGGGAGTGATGGAGTAGGCAATGATGGGGGTGATGGAGCAGACAATGATGGGAGTGATGGGGTGATGGAGCAGGCAATGATGGGAGTGATGGGGTGATGGAGAATGCAATGATGGGAGTGATGGGGAGAAGGCAATGATGGGGTGATGGAGCAGGCAATGATGGGAGTGATGGGGAGAAGACAATGATGGGGTTATGGAGCAGGCAATGATGGGAGTGATGGGGAGAAGGCAGTGATAGGGTAAAGGAGAAGGCAATGATGGGGAGAAGGCAGGGGTGGGGGTAATGGGGAGAAGGCAATGATGGGGTGATGGAGAGGGAAATGATGGGGTGGTGGGGGGAAGATAAATGATGATGGGGTGATGGGGGAGAATGCAATGACGGTGGTGGTGGAAAGGGCAATAAATGGGGGTGGTGGAGGAGGAGGAAATGATGGAGGTGGTGGAATGGGCAATGATGGGAGTGATGGGGAGAAAGCAAAGATAGTGGTGGGGAGAAGAAAATGATGGAGGTGGTGAAGAGGGCAATGATGGGGTGGGGGAGAGGACAATAATGGGATGCGAGGGGAGGAGGACAATGTAATCCCTTATTACGTACCATCCTCTCTAGTTATATATGATGCCGTCCCTTATTATATAGCTTCCTCTGCTGTTATGTATAGTGCTGTCTCTTACATAGTGTATTCTTGTTAATTTTGTTATTTACAGCGCCCTCTTTTATTACATAGTCCCCTCTCTTTTTAGATATAAAATGACTGCTGATCGAGGAGCCGGTGACCAAACTACCAGTCCATCAGCTCCTCCATTAGAAAGAAAGCTTTCCCATGCTCCATCAGCCATCATTGCATTATACAGCTAACAAGACAGGACGGTATGTAATAAAAAACAGGGCTCTATATAATCCAATATGTAAGGTCTGTCACATTATTAAAAATTATTATTAAAAAAGCCATTAGGTCTTCATCCAGCATCATCAAGCTAATACATACTGTGAGGTGCCAAGGGGAGAGGTACTAGAAAACAGGTATATTTCTCCCCGTTTCATTTCATATGTCTCCCTGTACTGATGATGAAGCCAGGTTATTTCACTGTAATCCAGTCCTGGTTTCCTTAGTGATCAGCATGGAAAGGACTGGTAGTTCCCCTCCATTTATTCAATCCAGGTATTGGTTTCCGGACTGGTCCAGCTGATATAATCAGGAGGAGCTGGGATCTCTGAGTCTATCTCGTCTGCTGAGCTGGGAGCTGACACAGTAAGATTACATGGACTTGTTTGCTGTTATATAGGTTTATTTTGTAGTTAGCCTGCTATTGTTAGTTAGTGGCCAGACGGCCTTAGATGTTTTATTTCATGTTTGGCATGTGTAACATTGAATAACAAGTGTGCACAATAAATATGCCGTGTCCATATCCATGTGGAAATTGCTAGTCTGCTGCAGTGACTTCATAGCCACACGCTTGTGCCAAAGGAAAGATCCCAGCTGAGCTATCTATTCCCCACAAATGGTGTTTCGAATGCGGGCACTTGTGGCTGCTGGACTGTGACTGCAGAGAAAACACTGTGTATGTCCTGGCTGAAAGCTTCTGCGCTTTTGAAGAGCCAAGAGTCCAGTAATATGGAGGAACTAGTGAAGCAGTTATTGCAAGCAAATGTGCAACAACAGCAGACTAATACTTGCTTCCAGAAGGCTCTGGAGCAGCAACACCAGATGTAGCAAGAGCAGTTGGAGGCAATAAAACAGGCCTTGGTTCGGCAACCCCGAGATGAGGGAGACCGTGCACAAAGCGCTGCCAGTGCGCAGAAAGCCGTACAGAAGACTTTGCTTAAAATGACCGCAGACGATGATGTGGAAGCATACCTCACCGTGTTCGAACGTATTGCAGAACGTGAGCACTTACTGCTGGACAGATGGGCTGAGGTAGTTGCTCCATTTCTGAGCGGAGATCCACAAAAGGCCTATTACGATCTGAGTGGAGCGGATGCTATGGACTATATCAAACTCAAAGGCGAAATCCTGGCAAGGCTGAGAGTAAACACGTATGTACGCACGCAGAGGGTGCATTTATGGAATTTTGTGGAGCATCAGCCAGCCCGCTCACAAATGCATGATCTCATCCATCTAGTAAAAAAATGGCTGCAACCAGAGGCTTTGACGTCCGCACAGATGGTGGAGCGTGTTGTTCTAGACAAGTACCTGCGGTCCTTTCCCGCTAAGATCCAGAGGTGGGTTGGACAGGGTGACCCAACTACCGCTGACCAGTTGGTGAATATGGTCGAACGCTACAATGCTTCTGAAAGCCTACTCCAAGGGACGTTAGCACCCCACTGGCTCCCCAAGAAATCGCTGGAGAGTCCTACGAAACCTACTTCATCTTCAAAAGAAGAAAACGTCACAATGAAGGGTAGCAGACCTACAAAGGACTATGGAGGTGGTACGGGCTCACATCAAGCCAGCAGACCTTGTCTGGGATCTCCATCGAGGAGACAAGGGCCTATACAATGTTGGCGATGTCGCAGGCTTAGCCATGTAGCAGCTAACTGCCCAATGACTACAGAGCCAATGGACTGTAACGCTATGAGGCGTCTTTCGTTATATGTGCAGTCAGCCTGTGTGGCGGAGACCCTCACGGGAAATGAACAACACGTGTGCCACGTCGAGGTTGACGGTTATAGTGTGAATGCCGTCTTGGATTCCGGCAGTCAAGTAACTTTGGTACATGCCAGTTTGGTGCACTCTAGCGCCCTAACGAACTTAACCGTGGACATTAGTTGCATCCATGGGGATACTAAGAACTACCCCACTGCCTGGGTTACTCTTGCCACGCCAGTAGGGACCAAAAGACATCAGGCGGCAGTCATAAAGTCTATGGGACACAGTGTAATCCTGGGGAGAGACTTTCCCTTATTTTGGGACTTATGGAACTTCAAAAGTGGCATGAACCCTCTGGTTGAAGACGGTACTCCGGAGCTAGCCCCTGAACCATTGCAGCAAGACGACGGAGAACCCATCTCAGAGGAAGTACTAGAATCTGCGGACTCTCCTCTGGCTGTGTATGCAGGCGAGGCAGACCAGATAGAGGATGGTTTAGAAATGCCTGATCTTGAGGTGGCCCGTGGTAAGTTTGGGACCGCTCAGCACCAGGATCCTACTCTAGCAAGGGCGTGGGAAAACATAAAGGTCTCCGAGGGAAGACCATTGTACCCAGGGGCTCAAAACGAGTTCCCACATGTGGCGGTGCAGCAGGATATGTTGTATCACATAGACAAGGTGCGAGGGGTGGTGGTAGAACAACTAGTGGTACCTAAGTCCTTTCGCCAGGTAGTTTTGGAGTTGGCACATAAACATCCCTTGGGAGGACACCTGGCGGTAGAAAAGACAAAACACCATATTCTGCAACGTTTCTTTTGGCCGGGTCTAGTGGGAGACGTGACCCAGTACTGTCGGTCATGTCCTACGTGTCAATTGACCGCACCTATGTCACATTTTAGAAGCCCCTTAGTGCCCTTACCAATAATAGAGGTGCCCTTCGAGAGGATAGCAATGGATATAGTCGGTCCATTAGTTAAATCTGCCTGGGGTCATCAGTACATTTTGGTAGTATTGGATTACGCCACGCGTTATCCCGAAGCAGTGCCCTTGCGGAATGCCAATGCGAAATCAATTTCAAAGGAGCTGGTTAATATGTTTTCCCGCACCGGCATTCCGAAAGAGATACTTACGGATCAAGGGACCCCCTTTATGTCTCGTATACTTAAGGATTTATGTAAACTACTAAAAATCTCCCATTTGCGTACCTCAGTATATCACCCTCAGACTGACGGTTTAGTGGAGCGCTTTAACAAAACCTTAAAGGGAATGTTGAAAAGGGTGGTGGATAAGGACGGGAGAGATTGGGATGCCCTACTACCATACCTCCTGTTCGCTATACGTGAGGTACCCCAATCCTCCACAGGCTTTTCACCTTTTGAGTTGGTTTATGGGCGGTGTCCTAGAGGCCTGTTAGATATTGCCAAGGAGACTTGGGAACAAGAGGTGACTCCTTATCGCAGTGTAATTGAACACATAACACTTATGCAGGACCGAATTGCAGCAGTTATGCCAATAGTTAAAGAGTGTTTAGAGCGCGCACAACATGCCCAAAGCACGGTATACAACCGAGCGGCAAAAACACGAGTCTTTCAACCCGGAGACAGGGTGTTGGTATTGGTGCCTACCGTAGAAAATAAATTTCTTGCGAAATGGCAGGGACCATACGAAGCGCTGGAACGAATAGGTGAAGTGAATTATAAGATACACCAGACAAGAGAAAGCCCGAACAAATATACCACATAAACTTGCTTAAGGCCTGGCGGGACAGGGAGAGTCTGGTGGCAGGAGCTGCCCTTGAGGATGGGCCTCGAGGGGCACCACCTTCTAAGGTAAAGGACCCCCAGGTAGCTCCGCCAGAAGTGGGTATTGCAGACACGCTATCCGAAAGCCAAAAACGAGAGACCAGGGAGTTCATACAGAGGAACGCAGATGTTTTCTCGGAACTTCCTGGCCGGACTCACCTAATTAAACATGACATTGTTACTGATCCACAGGTGCGGGTATGGCTAAAACCATATAGAATTCCGGAGGCTCGGAGACAAGCCATTGCTCAGGAAGTGAAGAAGATGTTAGAGCTCGGGGTCATTGAGGAGTCCCGGAGTGATTGGGCTAGCCCTATCGTACTGGTGCCCAAACCCGATGGGACTATCCGATTTTGTAACGATTTTCGGAAAGTAAATGAAGTATCGAAATTCGATGCCTACCCGATGCCAAGAGTCGATGAACTGATAGAGAGACTGGGTTCGGCCAGGTACATATCCACTATTGACTTAACAAAAGGTTATTGGCAGATTCCCCTCACGGAATCAGCCAAAGAGAAAACTGCCTTTGTTACGCCCCAGGGATTATTCCAGTACCGAGATATGCCATTTGGGTTGCATGGTGCCGCAGCCACCTTCCAACGTCTAATGGATATTGTCCTAAAACCCCATGGCCAGTATGCATCCGCGTACTTGGACGACATCATTATCTTTAGCGATGACTGGGACACACATTTGTCAAAAGTACAAGCCGTCTTAGACTCCCTAAAAACAGCTGGGTTGACTGCCAATCCCAAGTGATGGGGAGAAGACAATGATGGGGTTATGGAGCAGGCAATGATGGGAGTGATGGGGAGAAGGCAGTGATAGGGTAAAGGAGAAGGCAATGATGGGGAGAAGGCAGGGGTGGGGGTAATGGGGAGAAGGCAATGATGGGGTGATGGAGAGGGAAATGATGGGGTGGTGGGGGGAAGATAAATGATGATGGGGTGATGGGGGAGAATGCAATCACGGTGGTGGTGGAAAGGGCAATAAATGGGGGTGGTGGAGGAGGAGGAAATGATGGAGGTGGTGGAATGGGCAATGATGGGAGTGATGGGGAGAAAGCAAAGATAGTGGTGGGGAGAAGAAAATGATGGAGGTGGTGAAGAGGGCAATGATGGGGTGGGGGAGAGGACAATAATGGGATGCGAGGGGAGGAGGACAATGTAATCCCTTATTACGTACCATCCTCTCTAGTTATATATGATGCCGTCCCTTATTATATAGCTTCCTCTGCTGTTATGTATAGTGCTGTCTCTTACATAGTGTATTCTTGTTAATTTTGTTATTTACAGCGCCCTCTTTTATTACATAGTCCCCTCTCTTTTTAGATATAAAATGACTGCTGATCGAGGAGCCGGTGACCAAACTACCAGTCCATCAGCTCCTCCATTAGAAAGGAAGCTTTCCCATGCTCCATCAGCCATCATTGCATTATACAGCTAACAAGACAGGACGGTATGTAATAAAAAACAGGGCTCTATATAATCCAATATGTAAGGTCTGTCACATTATTAAAAATTATTATTAAAAAAGCCATTAGGTCTTCATCCAGCATCATCAAGCTAATACATACTGTGAGGTGCCAAGGGGAGAGGTACTAGAAAACAGGTATATTTCTCCCCGTTTCATTTCATATGTCTCCCTGTACTGATGATGAAGCCAGGTTATTTCACTGTAATCCAGTCCTGGTTTCCTTAGTGATCAGCATGGAAAGGACTGGTAGTTCCCTTCCATTTATTCAATCCAGGTATTGGTTTCCGGACTGGTCCAGCTGATATAATCAGGAGGAGCTGGGATCTCTGAGTCTATCTCGTCTGCTGAGCTGGGAGCTGACACAGTAAGATTACATGGACTTGTTTGCTGTTATATAGGTTTATTTTGTAGTTAGCCTGCTATTGTTAGTTAGTGGCCAGACAGCCTTAGATGTTTTATTTCATGTTTGGCATGTGTAACATTGAATAACAAGTGTGCACAATAAATATGCCGTGTCCATATCCATGTGGAAATTGCTAGTCTGCTGCAGTAACTTCATAGCCACACGCTTGTGCCAAAGCAAAGATCCCAGCTGAGCTATCTGTTCGCCACAATACATATATATATATAGAGAACTGCAAGAAGATGAAAGTCTAGAAATAATAACAGCAGAGTTAGTAGCAGACTAAAAATTAGATCTTTGAGTGTAGTGTGGGCTCTTCGGATGCTTCCGGATTATCAACGACAAAAGGGGCGGCAAATTTTTCGACCGCCCCGGGCGCCACAAACAGTTGCTACGCCACTGGGAAGAAGCATAAAATGCAATGGGAGATACACAAGTAACTGAATTAACCTAATCGTGGGCATGTGGCCTATGTACATAATTTATCTCTACACCTTTTCAACCCACAGTTATTTAATTTAATCATAGCTCCATTGCCTTTTGTAATTTTTTTCATTATGGAAAAATATTGCATCACGTGTGCAGTCCCTTAAAACTATTTCATGTTTGTTAGTTCTCTTAATTAATTATTTTTCAGATACATTTTGAAAGTTTGTTCTGCATTTGCAAGCAGAAATGTTTTGCTAGCATAAAATGGAAAAAAAAAGTAAATATCAGCTGGGGTTTTAAAGTTTATTAGCCAGAGGGATGTTTTCCATCTGTTCTCCCATCAAAACATTCAGTGCTGCTAATACTGTAGCTTACTGACACTTTCTTATAGTATATTTTACATGCCAAAATGCGGCATCTGTGTTATGGCCGGAATACCCAGGCCGCTGACACTTTGAATGTTGTAAACTTGGATTATCATAGAAACCTATAATGATCAGTTCCACAGAAATGCAAGTGCATTATGTATTGCAACCCCCAGACTGAACCTGTCCAGTCCGTGGCTGTATTAACTCAGCCAGGTATGTTTAAAAGCCGTCGGGGACCAAGACCGTGCTGTAGACTAGTCAGACAGGTGGGTCCTCAGCGGCTTCTTCCCAACCGCTACCCTGGATTGAGAGGTGTCTGTGTGCGTATAGCTTGCCTTCATACATTGCTTTGTTTGTTTTTTTTAAGACTTTAAGAAAAATCCAGTCATGTTGTGCTATAGATATGGTGTTATAATCGTTGATGTAATGAGTGCCATTGTTCTATTGAGTGCCATTTTTGTCTCAGACCTTCACATTTCCTTAATTACTTAAAAATGTATTAATGCAATTTGCATTTTTTGGGGGGTGATTTAGAAGAGTTAATGGTTTGCTTTATATCCCTTTAATTGCCTTTAAGACTTTGTATTGCCTTTTGCCTATTATTGCTAGAATTATTCTTATGTAGACTATTAGTCTCTGTTTTCAAAGAAACTATACTTGTTATCATATTTGTTCTCAATAGTCAGTAACAACATGTTCTGGGTACATTGTAAACATGTTGTAACCCTGAAGGTGATGGTGAGGGCTACATGAGCTCCATAGAATTACATATTGTTGTAAATGGTATAAAAGATTGCCTTGTATTTCATTACATCAGATAAAGTAATTTGACCACGGCTCATGTGTATTGAGTCTCTTTGTCTCCAAGCACTTGTGAAGAGAAGGGCGAAAAACTCCTAATCCAGACTCACTGGTGATCTGGCATATCTGACGCTTGGTCAGAACAAAAAGCAGGTCGTGATTAATGTGGTTTCCACATCCCCCTGCTACGTATTATGTACGACTGATCCTATGATTATCCATTAATATCAGCAGTGTAGATATAGAATGCTGCTGTTTTATACCTCTGTCTGTTTTTTCTAATATACTAACTGGAGTACTGTATAGCACAAAGCCTGGGATAGAATCTGTGCAGTGTGATTTTGGATTGGCAGTAAATCATATGAGGCTGTATTTTGTATAAGGCTGGGGTTTTTGTTTGTTTTGGTCTTTGTTGATTCTTGTTGTTTAAGAAGTTGGCTTTGGTGTTCTCAGAGTGTCAGTGGACACTGCTGTAGGTTAAGTGTTATGATGAGTCACCGAAGGAGGAAAAAACAAAATACCAGCTAAGTCCAGAAAAACCAGAGAGGTTGGCAGCTATCGGATTGCAGACCCCTGAACCTATCCACAACAACTAGCAGTAGCCGTGGGGGGTTCCTACGGTGCCCTAGACCCCTCGATCACAGCCGGAGAACTACATAGCCTAAAGACAGAAAGGGGAAAAACTAAACTGCCCCAGAGCAGACCCCAAAGCAATAGGCAGCCCCCAACATATAATGACGGTGAAGCAAGATGAAAACACTAACACAGATAGAAAGATAGGTTGAGCAAATGATGGGGCCCAAGCTAACTACAATAGGACAGGATAGGAAAGCTGCTGTCTGCCATCCGCAAAAACCCTATCAAAATGAGCCAACCGACTGATAGGAAAAACAGGCCCTGAAGTCGCTAGGCTTCAAAAGACTATATAAGCACTCAGGTATATTCTGAAGACAGAGCAAAAGATCAACAGATCAGAGACAAAAATGGAATTCAGCTCACCCCCGGCCGGGGATGGCAGAACTCCCAAAAAAACAAGGCAAAACAAAAACAAATGTGAAGAGTAAAAAGCAGAGCAGAAAAACTTAGCTTTGAGACGCAGGAATCAGACGGTCTCCAAGAATCCAGCAGGAAAATCACCAGCCAGGAAGAAGGGCGTCGGCAGCCTTATATCCAGTCCTCAATTCCAGCCACCCAGTCATCATCTAGCTGCCCAGGTGTTTGGTAATCAGTCTCACTACCTTCCTTCACTAGAGGAGGGAGTTCATCAGACCTCAATGGTGAAGGGAAAAATGAACTCACAACAGTTAAGGTGCCAAATCCAAAGCGCAAGATAGGCAGGCTGTGTGATTCCTTGTATGTATGTCTATGGGAACCTCTGAATGAGATGAGAGAGGAGTAATTGAGTATAAGGGATTTTCCCGTCTCCCATGACAGCACACATGAGAGAGGGGATCCGCCCAGTCAGGACAGGAACCCTACTGAAGATAAAAGGGCGTTACCTCTCCCTCGCTTCAGTTGGGTTTCCTGTCCTGACAGGGACCCGTGTACTGAAGAAAACACGTACCTGCCCCTCTCTCGTGCCAGCGTGGAAGAACAGGCAGGGTCCTAGGCGCCGTGCATCGGGGGAGGGAAGCGCTGTCCGCGGGTCCCCCGGGGGCTCAGCGTCTGAGCGGGAGCAGAAGCAGCACGGCCTGGGGTCCTGGGGCTCTGCCGTGGCAGCCGCGCCGCCCTCTCCCCCTCTGCCGCATCCAGGAGCAGCCAGCGTCAAGGAACGGCCACTTCCGGGTCGCGCTCCCCTGACGTCACACGCAGGGCACACTGGGAGGGGGCGTGCCTGCGTGACGTCGGGAGGCGGCGCCGGCAACCCAAGATGGCGGCGCCCATAGCAAATAACGCCGGCCGGCGAAAGGAGATCCCAGCGGCATGGCGGGGGGGAGGGGCTGTGGGGTAACCGGAGGAGGCGGAGAGTGCAGTGGATCCCCCTTACAAAAGGGGGATGACCACAGAAGACGCACTCATGCCCAAGGCTTCATGATGGAAGTGGGGCAAGACGAGCAGCGTCAGCAGCAAGACCTCTCGCCAGATGCCAGGCCGAGCCGCCAACATACCAGGAGCAGTCGCTCGAGTGGTGGGAGCGGCAGTCATAAACGCAATCGGCATGACTCTGAGACGTCCAGGAGAAATGTCACGAGTGCATCTGAGGAGCCTCCGAGATCGGTACCCCTGATTGACACCGGTGGTGAGTGATCTACGTGAATGTCACCCTTATGGTAACGGGGTTCCATTTTCTCTGTTTGATCACTAGGGGTCGAGGAAGGCCAGCAGTAAAACCAAAAATAGAGAATGCGCCCTATGTAAACACCTGCTGGCAGATCAGTGGCAGAAAGACCTCTGCGCTGACTGTATAAATAAAACTATACAGGAGGAGACCCCTGATTTGGTGACTAGCCTTAAACAGTTAATTCAACAGGAGGTAAAAGGTTCCCTAAGGGCAGCCCTTAAAAAGAAAGATAAAAGAAATCGTAGAAGAAGCTCCGATTCAGAGGCCTCGCCAAGGCAGAAGGGGCGGGATAGATCCTTGTCCCCCTCCACCTCCTCTTCCTCTACTCAGTCCTCAGAATCCTCCTCGGACAACGATATAGGCGGCCGTTCATGTTTCCCAACACAGGATGTGGAAAAACTGGTCAGAGCGATTAGGGCTACAATGGGCCTTAAAGAGGAAAAAACTCCCAAATCATTAGAGGATGTAATATTTGGAGGACTGGAGGAAAAACGAAAACGTACCTTCCCTGTAAATGATAAAATAAAAGCACTAATTGACAGGGAATGGAAAAAAACGGAGAGGTCAGGGGGCTTACCTTCCACATCAAAGAGGAGGTACCCTTTTGAGCAGAAGGATTCAGAAGCCTGGGAAAAAGTCCCAAAAATTGATGGGGCCGTAGCCAGATCCTCAAAAAAGGTATCCCTACCATTAGAGGACTCTGGCGTGTTGAAAGACCCGCTTGACAAAAAAGCAGACGGTTTCCTAAAACATATCTGGGAAGCTTCAGCAGGTGGATTGAAACCAGCGATAGCTGGTACCTGTACCGCTCGTGCCCTCATGGTCTGGCTACAACAAACAGAGGACCAGATCAAGGATAGAGTTCCTAGGGACGAAATTCTGTCTAATTTGACACTGGTGCACGGACCAGCGGCTTTCCTAGCAGATTCCTCTGCAGACTCCGCAAGATTGACAGCTAGAGCAGCAAGCCTGTCAAATGCGGCAAGACGAGCCCTGTGGCTTAAAGGGTGTCCAGGAGATTTACCATCAAAGCATAGGTTATGTTCTATTCCATGCGATGGCCAATTCGTCTTCGGGAAAAAACTAGAAGAGATTTTGGAACATGCGGGGGATAGGAAGAAAAGCTTTCCCCGATTTACGGGAGAACCTAAAAAGCAGCCCTTTTGGAGGAGGAGATTTAACAGGGGTCGTCCCCCAGGAGTTAGAAAAAGCTGGGACTTTAAAGAAAGAAGAGGATCAGGCTATATGTTTAAAGGGCCCTTCACTTCCTCCAAAAAAATCTCCCCAATGACATTGGGCCGGAGGTAGGGGGAAGGCTTTTTCTCTTCCTTTCCGCCTGGGCAAATATCTCCCCCAGTACATGGGTCCTAAATATAATCAAGGACGGCTTAAAAATAAAATTCATCCGTCCGCCCAGGCATACCTTCATAATGACACCCAGAAGGAAAGCCCAAGAGCAACAGCTGGCCCTGGAGACGGAAGTCTTGGGACTAGTGAAAAAACAAGTCCTACAGGAAGTCCCAGTGCAAGAAGAAGGAAGGGGGTTCTACTCCCCCCTCTTCTTAATACAAAAACCAGACGGCTCTTGGAGAACCATTGTCAACCTGAGGAGACTCAATCAGTGGGTAGACAATTGCTCCTTCAAAATGGAGTCAATCAACACGGCCACAAAGATCCTGTTCCAGCATTGCCTCATGGCAGTGATAGACTTAAAAGATGCCTACTATCACATCCCAATTCATCGGGAGTATCAAAAATATTTGAGCGTAGCGCTCTATGTCCAGGGGCAGGTGAAACACTACCTGTACGCAGCCCTTCATTTGGCCTGTCTACAGCCCCCAGAGTATTCACCAAAGTGACTGCCGAAGTAATGTCTTTTCTGCATTCCAGGGACAGAGTGATCATCCCATACCTAGACGACTTTCTGGTAATAGGGAGGTCGGAGTCCCACTGCACACATCAAGTGAAGGAAGTGATAGCAATTCTAGTAGGACTAGGATGGATAGTAAACATCCCCAAGTCAAGGATAACCCCAGTAAAAGAGCAATCCTTCCTAGGGTTGATATTGGACTCCGAGCAACAACGCTGCCTCCTACCAGAGAGCAAAGTGACCAAAATAAGAGGCCTAGCTCGCACAGCAATTCAAAGACCAAATATGACACTGAGGAACGCAAGGTCCCTTTTAGGCTCACTGACATCATGCATACCCGCAGTAGCATGGGCGCAGTACCACTTAAGGCAACTACAGTGGGAAATTCTGTCAGCACAGAAACAATTAAAAGGGCATTTAGATGGCAAACTATGTCTCTCAGTGGCGATAAGAGATTTCCTGCTCTGGTGGACTGTAGAAAAGAATCTAACAGCCGGTGTCCCGTGGCAAAAACCAGTCGAGGACATCATTACAACAGACACGAGTGCCACAGGATGGGGAGCACACCTGAGATCCCACTCAATACAGGGGACCTGGTCCTCGCTAGAAAGGGATCACGGTTCAAATGTAAAAGAACTATGGGCAGTGGAGAAAGCCGTGAGACATTTCCTTCCCTTACTTCGGGGTCGCCACACCCGGGTCATGACGGACAATCAGGCAGTAGTAGCCTACATCAATCACCAGGGGGGAACGAGATCTCGGGGCCTCATGCAAATATCAGATCTACTCTTCCAGCTAGCAGAACAACATCTGTTATCCATCACAGCACTGCACATAAAGGGGGCAGAAAATATACACGCAGACTTCCTGAGTCGCAGGCATCTGAGACAAGGGGAATGGTCCCTAAACCCGCAAGTCTTCCAACAAATAGTTCAGGCCTGGGGCAAACCAGAAATAGACCTGTTCGCTACCGCACACAACCGGAAGGTCAGGAAGTTCTGCTCACTAAACCCAAGGGAAAACCCCTTCGCAGTAGATGCCCTACAAATACCCTGGAAGTTCATCCTGGCCTATGCATTTCCCCCGATAACAATGATCCCAGTGGTGGTCAGGAAAATCAGGGAGGATCGAGCGAGAATAATTCTTATATCTCCGTTTTGGCCGAGAAGGCCTTGGTTCTCCCTTCTGAGGCTCATGTCAGTGACAGATCCATGGATACTACCAGAGATTCCAGACCTGCTCTCCCAGGGACCAGTGGTCCACTCTCAGGTGAAGGGCTTCCATCTAGCAGCCTGGAATTTGAGAGGGCGCTACTGAGTCGCCAGGGATTCTGTCCAGGGTTAGTCTCCACCCTGTTGAAAAGTAGGAAACCTATAACGTCCCAAATCTACGGTAGAACGTGGGAAAAGTTCCTAGACTTCCTGGGGGAACCCTTGGGGGATGTAGCGCCAGTGGGACCTATCCTAGAGTTCTTACAGTCGGGGCTACAACTGGGGTTAGCCACTAACACACTCAAAGTTCAAGTCTCAGCTTTGGGGGCCCTATATAACTGCAACTTAGCAGCCAATAGGTGGGTGTCCCGATTCATAAAGTCCTGTGGCAGGTCAAGGCCGGTCATTATCCCAAAGATACCACCCTGGGACCTCAACCTAGTCTTAGAGGCCTTAACCAAAGACCCCTTTGAACCACTACTAGAACTGTCACCAAAGCTACTTACACTTATAACTGTCTTACTGGTAGCCTTAACATCAGCCCGAAGAGTCAGCGACCTTCAAGCTCTGTCTATATGTCCTCCATATACACAGATCTTGGATGACCGAGTGGTTCTAAGACCAGACCCGGCCTATCTCCCCAAGGTAGTCCAAAAGCTTTATAGGACTCAGGAGATCTCCTTGCCATCGTTCAGTAACAATCCTAGAAACCCTGGGGAGCAAAAGTTCCATACATTAGATGTAAGAAGAGCCATAGTACAATATATGTCAGTAACTAGTCAGTGGAGGAAAGATCAGTCCCTATTTGTAGCCTTTCAGGGTAGTAGAAAAGGGCACGGGGTAGCTAAGAGTACCATTGCCAGATGGATCAGGGAGGCCATTATGTTATCCTACTCCACAAGTGGCGCTCCGGCTCCAGAAGGCATCAAGGCTCACTCCACCAGAGCCGTGGCTACCTCCTGAGCAGAGAAGGCTGAGGTATCAATTGAACAAATTTGTAAAGCCACTACTTGGTCCTCACCTTCCACCTTTTTTAAGCACTACCGACTTGATCTGTCTTCCTCTACGGACCTAACCTTTGGTAGAAGGGTGCTGCAAGCGGTGATCCCTCACTAAGGTGTCTTATTCTACAAACGTCTCTCATGTGTGCCGTCATGGGAGACGGGAAAACACCAAGGTTACTTACCGGTAGCCGTTTTTTTCGGAGCCCATGACGGCACCTGTATATTCCCCCCCTTTTTCACTCCTTTGGTGTGCACTATAGTTTGGGTGTTTTTTTAGTTAGATATAATGTGGTGATAGTTTTACCATGTGTACTAACCCGGGGGGGCCTCTCATGCTCTGTAAACCAACTGAAGCGAGGGAGAGGTACCGCCCTTTTATCTTCAGTAGGGTTCCTGTCCTGACTGGGCGGATGTGTGCCGTCATGGGCTCCGGAAAAAACGGCTACCGGTAAGTAACCTTGGTGTTTTTGTTATCTTCTCTTTGTAAAATCAAATGACTGCTGAAAAGTGAAAGAAAAAAAAAATCCCTGAATGAGCACGTATGAATGAATCATCACACATCAATTTTGTATCAAGAGATTGTTATCTTTCATTATACAGTTATCTGCTCTTACAGTGAAATCCAGTGATTTTGAGGGTTTTTGTAGAAATTGAGTATGATTAAGTCTAAAGAGCTACGGCATTCTGTTACTTTATGAAGGACACTACATTCTGATGGGAGGGGGAATGATGCCGCTACGCGGTTTCCTTTCATCTTATCTCTGCTGCGCTCAAGATTTTCTGTGGTTCTGAAATGCTCGCTATTAGATTTGTGCATTTTAAAGCAACAGTACTTAATTGATGTGGCATGAAATTTTGTAAGTTGAAAGCAAAATATGGTGCCTAATTTAGAAGAAATTGTAAATGATTATTAAACCTGCTTCTAGTTGTGTGATTGATTTGTATAGCAAATTGTGGATCAACAAAGGAGGTAGCCGACTGTATGGCTGATAAAGTAGGTTAGAGGCCTATCACACCTGGGCCTTCTTACTTTAGTCAGCGGGGTTTTTTGTTGTGGGTGAGAGGCGAGGGCAAGGAGCCTTCTGGATACACCTTGGCAGGCTCACTCTGACTTGCTATGTGTGGGCTGTAAGACAGAGGTCCAGACACACAGGAGGGCATTTCAGAAGAAAGATGACCTGTCTAAGTTGAAGCAGCCTTCCCACAATCCATGGAGCTGGGCTGGAAGGAAAAAGACCTATTCCTATTCTAGCCAACTGATCTAACGGGTGAGAGGCAGAGAGCCTTCTCGTTACATCCGGTAGGTCTACCGGGTGAGAGGCAAGGAGCCTTCCCGCTACACCTTGGCAGGCTCGCTCTGACTTGCTACATGTGGCCGCCCGTAGATAAGGTTAGGCACACTAGAAGGGCATTTCAGAATAAAGGTGAGCTGTCGGAAGAAAAAGGTTGAAGCCATGGGCAACTTTTTCTGTGTACGGTCGGTGCCCCCAATGGGATCCAAGACAGCTATGCAGATTGTAAAAGACAGAGAAGGAAAGGAAGCAGTGAAAGATGTGGGACCAATATTGAAAAAGGCAAAAATACCAGAGTGTGAATGTTTGGATGTACAAAAAGGCACAGACAAGGGAAGAAAATAGAAAGTGAATAAATGATGTTTGAGAATGTGCAGCAGTATGGAAGGTGTATTATGAATGTTTTGATTGACAAAATTTAACCAGAGACCCAGACAAAACAGATGGACTTGTAAACACTGTGATCAGACTCAGACAAACCCAGACTGAATAGCTACTTGTGTGACCTGTGCTACTGACCTAAGCGAGTTGCACTAAATCCTGTCCAGACAAGATCATGTTACTGTCATGATTAAATTGAAGAGAAAAAAAAAAAGGGGAACCACTCCTCCTTGTTTAAAGCAATACCCCTCGAGCCTAGCCAAATCAATGACCCCGAGCAGAGATATTAGAGAGTATGTTAAGGCAGGGGTTCTGGTGCAAAGATCTTCCCCCTGCAACACCCCTTTGTATCCCATTAGGGAAAAAGGACTCAAGGGTTTGCTGACACTTACAGAAAGGTTCATGACTTAAGGGCTATTAATGATGTTACAGAGAGTATGACCTCAATCGTCCCTGATCCACACACAATTCTGTCACAGATCCCAGTGATGTCAAAATGTTTTACAGTCAGTGATTTAGCGGGTGCATTTTTCTCTGTACCCCTGCACCCTGACTGTCAGTATCTTTTTCCTTTACTCATAAAGGTAAACAATATTGTTGGACAGTCCTCCCACAAAGGGGGAAGAAATCCCCTGCCATCTATTCAGCAGTGATGGCAGGGATCCTTGAGTAGTGGTAATCACCTCATCCTCTGATTGTACTATTACAGTACATGGATGACCTTTTGCTGTTCTGCCTGGACCAGAAGTCCTGCAGGGAAGCCACAGTTTCCTTGCTATGTTTTTTTTTAGCAGGAAAGGGTTGCAAGGTCTCACGTGACAAATTACAGTATTGCAAACAAAAGGTGACATTTTTGGGACACTGTATTGCCAAAGGTACCAGACACCTGACTGAATACAGGAAACAGGCAATTCAAAATCTCCCTCTACACAGGTCACATCATCATCTACGCACTTTCCTAGGCTTAGTGACCTGCTGTAGGCCTTGGATAAGGCCTGCTTCACGAATGTTGCAACCACTTTATGACTGTTTGTCATCAGACCCCTATGATCTCACTCCTTTGACAATTTATTCCCCACACACATGACATCCATTCCATACTCATACAAGTTCAACCAAAACATCGGTCTATGGCCAGACAGCTCCGACTTGAATGTGCTCTACTAATTCCTGAGTATGTCACTCTCAAAAGATGTAACGTTCTGAATCCAGCCACCCTCCTGCCTGTGGATTCAGAAAAGGGGGAATTGGTGACCGTATTAGCAAGTGAGGAAGAATACTTTGACATGACGCATGAACATGACTGCATAGAACTGATGAGTCAGGAGACAGTTGGGTTTGCACACGTTCATGAAAAGTTCATGAAAAAATCCTGTTCCTTATGCAGATTTTGAGTTTTTATTTGTAGATGGCTCCAGATACCACCAGGATGGACGATTCTACACTGGATATGCAGTAGCATCCTCACATGAGGTAATCCGAGCTGAACCACTCCCTCCTCAAATGTCGGCACAGGAGGCAGAGTTGAAGGCACTCACTGAGGCGTGTAGAGCCGCTACAGGTAAAGTTGCTAATATGTACACAGATTCGAAGCCCATTAAAAATGCAGAGCTGGTGAAACAATTAATGGAGGCATTGATGTTACCAGTCCAGGTTGGCATTGTCAAGGTAAAAGCACACACAAAAGGTGACTCCGTGGAGGTAGAGGGCAACAGAAGGGTGGATGAGGCTGCTAAAGTAGCAGCAAGGTGGCCTAGAGAGCAGTGGACGGTGGCGGGGAGTCAGCTTATTCCAGCCACACTGAGCCTAGATGTCCTGAAATCTCTCCAGCAACAGGCTGCCCAAACAGAGAAGGTACACCGGGGGAGACTGGGAGCTGAGCAGAACTCAAACGGAGTATGGGAGAATAAGGATAAGTTGTGCCTACCGAAGTCCCTGTTCCCAATCATGGCGCAAGCAACATGTGGCCCCACTCACACCTCAAAAAGTCACATGTGTGCCATGGTGGATGCCTTCTGGATCTCTCCTGGTTTCAGTTACGCAGCAGCGAAACTTGTACAATCATGCCTCATCTGTGGACAGCACAACCCTGGTAAAACAGTAAAAGTCTCTAAGAAAGCGACACCAAGGCCTCTCTACCCATTTCAGAGACTGCAGATTGATGACATACAGCTACCAAGGTAGGAGTGTATGCAAATATCCTAGTATGTGTAGATCTCTTCTCTGGTTGGCCGTAAGTCTATCCGGTAAAATGTGCAAATGATAAAACAACTGCAGACAAACTGATGAAGGAACTGATCTGCAGGTATGGTGTCCCTAGAAACCATAAGAAAGCGATAGGGGCACACACTTCATGGGAGAAATAATGAGGGAAGTCATGCAGGCCCTGGGTGTACAGCAAGCATTTCATACACCATATAGGCCACAAAGTAGTGGGAAAGTGGAAAGACTAAATGGGACACTTAAACTGAAAATTCAAAAGGCCATGGCAGACACAGGAAAGAGCTGGGTAGAGTGCTTGCCTCTTGCACTCTTTTCAGTCAGACACACACCAAATAGAAAGACAGGCTTGTCTCCCTTTGAAGTCCTGTTTGGTAGTGCACCAAAGACTGGTCTGTACTTCCCACAGGTGCTACAAATGCAACATGGTTCTATGACAGCCCATGTCCAGGTCTTGCAGGAAAGACTTAATGTGGTGCATAAACATGTGTTCTCATCCATTCCAGATCCTAATGCCAGTGCAGATGTGCATCAGCTGAATCCAGGTGATTGGGTGGTTATACGCAGACATGTGAGAAGGAGCCTGGACCCACGATTTGACGGCCCCTTCCAAGTCCAGCTGACCACATCCACCTCAGTAAAACTTGAGTGAAAGCCCACCTGGATCCACGCCAGTCACTGCAAGAAGGTCCTGTCAACAGTAGAATGACTGTACTCCTCATCACCTTGCTGGCAGTGACAGGGTTACTGCACTCTACAGAGACACAGGACAAACTCTTAAATGCTGATTGGGACAACAAACTTATTCGGCATCATGCTCTTCTTATAAAGGACATGGAAGGACAGAAACCGAAAGACTGTTGGATCTGTACACACAGCCCAATATCTGCGAGGACTATGCCGTACTTAGCCTTACCTCTGGAGCCATGGGAGGTATTAACCCCACACTGCATACATAATGAGACTTGGACTCAATCTAGGTGTTGGGGAAAAGATGTGCCCGTGATATATCTGCCTCATTGGCTATAATCGGATGGGCCGCTAATCCCTGGTTTCAGTTTAATATAACGCGGACTAAGGTACAAATGTGGTGGCGGGAATATGATTCAGATGTCGGAAATATGGTCGCCAGGAGGAGGACTGAAATCCCTCACTCAGACCCCATTCCAAATGATGGACTGTGGTTCAGTCTTCAACACACTGGAGCAAATACCTGTGGTGAGGACAAAATTGCATCCACATATACACTCATGATCAAACACAGGTTAATGAGACGATGTACCAGGATGGTGTTGAAGGCTGTAAAGCATCTACGGATAAAATAATAAGGAAAGAAAGGGGTAAATGTACATCTGGTATAAGCGGAAAACAAATGAATAATACTTGGTGTGCCCATAAGCCTATGTCAGGACTTTTGAGTTTATACCAATGTATACAGACCCCTGGTCACGTTTGTGTTCTCCCTAAAGTTGTATTCTTGGTTTGTGGACATCGTGCCTACAGGTGGGTGAGCCCAGACACAAGAGGGGTTTGCACTCTTGCCAAACTAACACCAGCCACTTTCATAGTTCATCATAGTAAAATAGACACAGCAGCAGTTCCAATTCATACTTTGTATAGAAGGGCTGCAGACAATAAGCCCCGTCCAAATGGTAGGCTGCATCTAGTAGAAATAGGGATAACAAATAAAATATTCAGTAGTATGCTAATATACGCCTTCATAACACAAATGTGGGATAAATTAGTGGAAGCTACCGACTTCAGCAGAAGATTGATAACATCAGAGACAGTTTTGGTCAACAACCCCCAGAGCCCCTCCTCCCGACTTCCCAGCCCTCCACCTCCAAAACCAACTTCTCCACCATTACAGAAGGTCGACTCTCCACTCTACTCTCAAGATCACATCTCACCACTTGTGCACTTGACCCGATCCCTTCCCACTTCATCCCAAACCTCACCACAGTCTTCATCCCAACCCTATCCCATCTCTTCAACTTATCACTAACAACTGGTGTTTTCCCCTCAAGCTTTAAACATGCCTCAATCACACCTATCCTCAAAAAGCCCTCTCTTGACCCATCCTCTGTATCTAGCTATCGCCCTATATCACTTCTCCCCTATGCCTCCAAGCTACTGGAACAACACGTCTACCTTGAACTGTCCTCCCATCTCTCTTCTTGCTCCCTCTTCGACCGCTTACAATCTGGCTTCCGGTCACACCACTCCACCGAAACTGCCCTTACTAAGTTCACCAATGACCTCTTAACCGCCAAGAGCAAGCGACACTACTCTGTCCTCCTCCTCCTGGACCTGTCGGCTGCCTTTGACACAGTGGACCATTCCCCACTATTACAGACCCTCTCATCCCTTGGCATCACAGACTTGGCCTTGTCCTGGATCTCATCATACCTAACAGACCGGACATTCAGCGTCTCCCACTCACACACCACCTCCTCACCTCGCCCCCTATCTGTCGGAGTCCCACAAGGTTCAGTCCTAGGACCCCTGCTCTTCTCCATTTACACCTTTGGCCTGGGACAGCTTATAGAATCTCATGGCTTTCAGTATCATCTCTATGCTGATGACACACAGATCTACATCTCTGGACCAGATATCACCTCCCTGCTAACCAGAATCCCTCAATGTCTGTCCACTATTTCATCCTTCTTCTCTACCAGATTTCTGAAACTTAACATGGACAAAACAGAATTCATCATCTTTCCCCATCTCACGTGACCCCCCCAACGAACCTATCCATTACAGTAAATGGCTGCCCACTCTCCCCAGTCCCACAAGCTCGCTGCCTCGGGGTAATCCTTGAAGCTGATCTCTCCTTCAAACCACATATCCAAGCCCTTTCCATTTCCTGCCGACTTCAACTCAAAAATATTTCACAAATCCGTTCATTCCTCAACCAAGAATCTGCAAAAACCCTAGTCCATGCCCTCATTATCTCTTGCCTTGACTACTGCAACCTCCTGCTCAGTGGCCTCCCCTCAAACACTCTCGCACCCCTCCAATCTATTCTAAACTCCGCTGCCCGACTAATACACCTGTCCCCCCGCTATTCCCCAGCTTCTCCCCTCTGTCAATCCCTTCACTGGCTCCCCATTGCCCAGAGACTCCAGTACAAAACCCTAACCATGACATACAAAGCCATCCACAACCTGTCTCCTCCATACATCTGTGACCTTGTCTCCCGGTACTTTCCTGCACGCAACCTCCGATCCTCACAAGATCTCCTTCTTTACTCCCCTCTTATCTCCTCTTCCCACAATCGCATACAAGATTTCTCTCGCGCATCACCCCTACTCTGGAACTCTCTACCACAACATATCAGACTCTCACCTACCATCGAAACCTTCAAAAAGAGCCTGAAGACCCACCTCTTCCGACAAGCCTTTAACCTGCAGTAACCACCAATCGACCAAACCGCTGCATGACCAGCTCTACCCTCGCCTACTGTATTTTCACCCATCCCTTGTAGATTGTGAGCCTTCGCGGGCAGGGTCCTCTCTCCTCCTGTACCAGTTATGACTTGTATTGTTCAACATTATTGTACTTGTTTTTATGTATACCCCTCCCTACATGTAAAGCGCCATGGAATAAATGGCGCTATAACAATAAATAATAATAATAATAATGACTACCTGGATGATCAGATTTTCCAGATTCTTGAAGTTCTTAATGAAACTAATACAATACAGAGAAAATTAATCATAGTTACTAACCAACATACTAAAGTACTAGATTACCTGACAGCAAAAGAAGGAGGTATGTGTCAAATAATTGGTCCCACCTGTTGTAATTATATTGACCCTGCTGGCAATCTCCTGATCAGGGCCAGTATAGACAAAATAGGTGAACTCAGAGACGAATGGTTAAAACAACACAGTGCAAACAGAGACTCCTGGTGGGGTAACACATTCTCTTTCCTAAATCCAGCAAATTGATTTAATGGGCTTGCAGGATGGATTTTGGCATTGTACAGACTTGTATGCAAATTTAGTTGTTTTGCTTATTGTTTTAAGTAGCCGTAAAAGCGCTAATATATGCATTACTTAAGCTACTGAATAATGTATGTATGGGGAAATAAAATCTAAGGCTGAACCTTCTGCAGTGTATCATAGACCCCAGGTAGCCATTGCTGATGGGGAAAGTGAGTGTCCACACTGAGGGTGGATGGGTGAAGCAGGTAGGAAGCCCCCTTATGGGTACTAGACCCATGAGACAGTAGCTCCTTTGTGGACATCAGCTGACCCTGTGGCAAAGGTTATACCATTTACAAAAGGGGGAAATTGATATAGAAGAGTTAATGGTTTGCTTTATATCCCTTTAATTGCCTTTAAGACTTTATTGCCTTTTGCGTATTATTGCTAGAATTATTCTTATGTAGACTATTAGTCTCTGTTTTCAAGGAAACTATACTTGTTATCATATTTGTTCTCAATAGTCAGTAACAACATGTTCTGGGTACATTGTAAACATGTTGTAACCCTGAAGGTAATGGTGAGGGCTACATGAGCTCCATAGAATTACATATTGTTTTAAATGGTATAAAAGATTGCCTTGTATTTCATTATGTCAGATAAAGTGATTTGACCATGGCTCTTGTGTGTTGAGTCTCTTTGTCTCCAAGCGCTTGTGAAGAGAAGGGCGAAAAACTCCTAATCCGAACTCACTGGTGATCTGGCATATCTGACGCTTGGTCAGAACAAAAAGCAGCTACAACAGGGGTGTGCATGTTGCACATTAAACTTGTGATTCTATGATTAATCATGGAAATATATGGTCAATAAGTCATTATTTTCAATAAAAAAATCCCAATATGTACTGTTTTGTGGATTTAGCATTCCTGAGAATCACTAACCTAATATTTAGTTGTATACCCAGTTTTTTAAAACTGCTTCACATCTATGTTGCATAGAGTCAGCCAACTTCTGGCACCTGTCAACTGTTATTCCAGCCCAGGATGCTTGGACTACATCCCACAATTTTTTCGCATTTTTTGGTTTTACCTCAGGAACGTCATTTTCCAGATCATCCCTCCTGACAGCACTAAGGAGGTCGTTCTTCTTATCCTTGCTGGGACAGGAAACAACAAGAGGTTAAAAGGACCCTCCCATCTCCACCCCATCCGTGTTTTTCCTGTCCCAGTGAGGATAGGAACGAGCTCCGGTGTATACCTCCTGGTTGTACCTGGCAGATCCAGCGCAGATCGGGGGGCCCAGCCTCATCCTTCCTGTTGTTAAGCGGTCTGCTTCGGGGGTCCCTCAGCCTACCTGGTGATCACAGCTCCAATCCTCCTGCTAGGAGGCTCTCTGCTCTGGTGAATGCCTCCGGCACACTGAATTCACTGCGGGCGCACTTCTGATGATGTAATCACTGCAGGCCGGGCAGAGTACTTCAAGGGTCGCGGTCAGCGTGCGTTTCATTGTGGATCGCAGGAAGTATCCGGACGAAGTAGGATCCTAGCAGCTCCTCGCATGAGGGTATCATACAAAAAGGGTTCCAAATGTCTGCAGAGCTGCCCTACTGTATGCTTGAGCATGGAGGAACTTGCCAAAGCTGAGGTTACAATTGAGCAAGGCCAGGGGCACGTGAGTAAGGGGTTGGTGTTGAGAATACCCACTGACAGACCCCTTACCCCACACAAAGCATATACTCTGTATTCTAGGGAGCATTCACCTTAGCAGCACCTAAAAGGGATGGCAAGAAAGTGGGGATATGTAGAAGATGTGCTATCTGCAACAGTAAACTACCGGATGCCTGGCTAAAACACCTATGTGAGTCTTGCACCTCTGAAGTCATCAGGAAGGAATAATCATCTCTGTTGTCAGATATGAGGTCCATTATCAGGGAAGGGGTCCAGGCCTCTATCTCAAGGCTTCTCCATATGCACGGTTCTCAGCCAGAGTCCCAGGGTGGTCACTGTGTCAAAAGACCAAGGTGGGGGATGGAGCTAAGCTCCAAGGAGGATGTACACTCCGGCAGATCTGACCATGAAGAAGGTGAAATGGTTACGGAGATGCCTTTTCTCCTCCGAGGACAAGGACGAGCTCCTCCGGGCAGTCAGAAGCACTATGCAGGTGGAATGTCACGGTCATGTGTGTCTGGACGCAGCGAGTACCGCAAGGCGAACCCATATGACACACGTGACCCTGGATACACCGCCTCCAGTTGGGCAAATTTAAATAATAGGACGTGCAGCTGGATACACCGCCTCCAACTGGCGAATTTAGATATTACACGTATATATGAAGTAATCTGGAAACCCCGGCTCCAGTAAGGCGAATTTAAATAATAAAGGGGAACCTGGGTAACATTAACAATGGTGGGCCCTGCAATAGGGAAAAGGGAAGTGGAGACCTCCTGTACTCCCCTGAGCCAGTGTCCCTGCACTCCTAACGTTCCCTATGCCGGTTCCGCACCGGGCGACGCACAGGAACCTAAAAACCCTAGCTCGCCCTAAACCTAAACCCTCACTAGGGAATTGGTCGGTGCGGAAACTAATCCCACCACTGCACTAAACACACATGAGGGAAAATGACAATAGAGGGGAAACACCACTTAGCTTTGCTCTGTTGCATTCGCTCCTAGCAACAGAGCCCACCACCTGTGTGCATCTTCTCCTCCACCCGGATCCATCACCATAACTGGATCCTTCACCATAGTGCAGCCTTGGAGCAGAGTCCACCACCAGTTGCAGCTGCCCAGTAAACAGAGTCCCAAAGATGAGTCCAGCTTCTGCCAAAAAGTCCAGCATGCTTGAGTCCAGTTTTCAGCAACCAAGTCCAGCATGCTGAGTGCAACTCTCACCATCGTCGCCACTCCACCAAGCCATGCAAGCACCTCCTGCTGACACCGTAAACTGTGACTCCACCACGCCATGCCAGCCCTTCCTGCAGACAACATAGCTGCCACTCGTCCCCTCTGGCTGGGCTGCGCAGGACTCATGTTCAGCTCCTTCTTTCACCCAGGCTTCCTTGTGAATGACTAACACACGATATCACCAACAGTCATCAAACACACCTGAATTCTTTTATAGAGCCTCACACCTGATTTATAATTACGTGCACTAAACCAAAGAAACTAAAGTGCACTACCACTCACCACCACCGGGGCAACTTAGAATGAACGACACCACGTGTAATAATTCTAATGGCCACCGGGGGGCAATCACATCACTTTGGCACCTAGCCAAAGGAAAAAAAGTTCACTTATCCATTTAATCTGTCAGATCCACGCTGGATCATGACATGGAGGAAACTCAGAAGTCTCTCTCTCTACAGGACAAGATGTTTGGTGATTTAAGATCCCAGAGGACCAGAATCTTCCCGGTTTAAAGCCACATCCGCTCGATGATCATGGAGGAGTGGGATGATGCCGAGAAAAGGCTTGTTATCGCCAGAGACTTTAGGTTTCATCTGCTCTTCGAACCGGAGGACATTAAAGCCTGGGAGGACATCCCAAAAATCGATGTTCCTATAGCAGCAGAGGCATAGCTAGGGTTTTGGTTCAGGGGGGGCGAAACTTCTGAGTGGGCCCCCAACCAGGTAACCTTGATTACAACTTGGTGACGCACAATCATAGTGGAGGAGAATCTCAGCAGAGGACCGCGCTGTTGCTGAATATAATTTCTAAATAAAGACTAATATTGATATTACCGCCATATAGTGAGTGGTAGATACCTGTCCTACACAACATACCGTAAAAGAGATCACAGCACAGTTACAGATAGTAACTTACAGCTGACATTCTTTCTGATGGAATCGTTCACTTTTCCATCTGGCCCAGACCAACATGACAACTTCTTCCAGCCAGGACTCGTCTGCAGAGATTACAACAAAGATTCATTTCATGTCTCATATTTTCAGCACTGTCACCAATGGGACTACTCCCTACCTGCACAAACTCCTTACCCTGCTGATACCCCAGCTGAGCCGCTGCTGCTGTATGTGTCCCTTTAACTGTACCTGCTGTGTGGTTCTCTGTGCCCTCTAAATTCTAAAGCAACTCTCGAAAACAGTGCCCATATTTTGTCCCCTAGAAAGTAATAGCGCCATTTATGCCCCTTTGACAGTCACAGTTACCCGAGTTCCTTATAACAATAAGTGCCCACTTTACATTTAATAATGTCATGAGTCTCCCCCCCTGTACAGCTCCCCTATACACTGTATGATGCTCCCCTATACACAGTATGATGCATACACAGTCTAATCCCCCCTCACTGTATATACACTGACAGCTTAGTATTCCCCAAATTGTTTGATAGCTCCAACACTGTAATCTCCACACGGTATGATGGCCCGCTAGATAGCCTCCATATAGTATAATGTTCCAGACAAGTTCACTATAGTCCTCAATATAGTATAATGCACTCCCCATAGGCAGACCTTTATATAATGCACCCCATAGGCAGCCTCATAAAAAATAAATCCAAAACTCACCTTTCCTCCTGGTTTCTTCACTGCTGCGAGCTCCCGCACTTCTCCGGACTGTAAGCTCCGAGTAGTGACGTGATGGTGGGAGAGGGAGCGTAATGCTCATTCTCTCATCAATGTAGTCAGCTGAAATGGCATCCAGCCAACACAGTTGATTTTGCAATGACAGATGGGGACCCACTGCTGGCGCAGGGCCCCTGCGCCTGCTCAGGGGCCCCATAGCGGCCGGGTGGCAGATCAGGGAGATCGATTCTGCCTGATCTGCCGCAGAATGTAACACTATCGGCGTGCTGTGGGTGGGTCCCCTCAAAGCGCTGGTCCCGGGGTAACCTCCCTCCCCCCTGTAGCTCACCACATTGTAGGATTCACTCCAACAATAAGTCACCTGCATTACTGATACTAATATATTATATCACACTAGTAAAATGTCCATGCCACTAACAATCGCTGTATAGAAAAACACTATTCCACAGCTATTTGTCATCAAGCACCAACTGCTGCTGTGGCACTACAAGTGCTAGACTTAACTTCCCAGTAGGAGCACTCTGGGACCAGCAAACACTAGTTAGGGTGTGTGCACACGTTGCAGATTCTGCTGCGGATCCGCAGTGGATTTGGTCCTGCGGATCCGCAGCAGTCTCTGCTGCGTTGTACAGTACAGTCTATGAGAAATGAAAAACACAGTGCACATGCTGCGGATTTTCTGCAGATTTAAATCTGCAGTATGTCAACTCTTTGTGCGGAATCCGCAGCGTTTTGACACCTGCTCCATTATAGGAATCCACAGGTGTAAAAACGCAGGGGAAATCTGCACAAAATCTGCACTAAATCCGCAGGTAAAACGCAGGTCATTTAACCTGCGGATTTGGCCAAATCCGTGCGGAAAAATCCGCAGAGTAATCCACAACGTGTGCACATACCCTAATCCTCTAGGACTCGCTGTCAGCCTGGTAACGGGTAGGTTAATAATTACACGCCAGCACAAACAGCGAGATAAGGTGATCGATACACTGGTTTAACCCTCCCTCTGCCTGCCAGGGAGGATGCGCCACTTTCTCTGCACAGCTCAATGACTGCAGCCAGCAGTGCGATCTCTAGTTTGCACTTTTCCTGGTTTTCTCTCAGTCCCAAAGTACAGTAAATTCCCAGGCCAAGACAAAGCATCAGTGACCGCTGCAAAGTGCCTGGAAACTACGTAACACGTAAAGAGAGCATCATGTAATGAATATTACACCCAAATAGCAGTAAGTTGTATGTATATATCCAAAGCAACAGATTAAACACTTCAAATAGTAATTAACATAGATACTCATCAATTCCCATGCTGTGTGCATTGTCCACTGGTCCTGGAGCAGCACGCTCCTCAGCTTTCAGGCTCCTCTCAGTCAGAAGCAATCAAGAGCAGACAGTGAACTCACCTCACAGGCAGAGGCAGAGCGCCCTGCGTCCAGGCTGCTGCTGGAGCTGATGACTTCACTGCAGAAGGGAGCTTTCAAGGAGAGCGCGCTCAGCCAGGAATGGGTGAGTGACCTCCCCTCCCCCTCTCCTCTGCAGAAGAGCGGTCACATGACTCACTCCCTGCTGCAGCATGTAATTGTATCGGCGCGATCTGCACGCCAATATAGTTACATAGCATAGCTCGGGTGGGCCCCATCAGAGCGCGGGGCCCGGGGCCACCGCCCCCTCTGCCCCCCCGGTAGCTACGCTACTGTATAGCAGTGATGGCGAAACTTTTAGAGACCGAGTGCCCAAATTGCCATCCAAAACCCACTTATTTTTCACAAAGTGCCCTGAATACTGAGGTTTTAGATTAGAAAGATAACTCGTACATTAGCGGGCTATAGTCAATAATAAAGAACTTGTAAGCGCTGCACTCAAAGCCTAAGACACAAGCCACCAATTGTAGTTGAAGGTCTGTTCTTGAGAATGGAGAGGGTTTTAAATCAAAAGTAAAATTGCAAAGTTGTTTGTTTTTACAACATCTTTGCAACCCTTTATCATGTTCATAACAAACCCTTTAAGGCAGGAATATCAAACTCAAATACACTGAGGGCCAATGTTAAAAGCTTACAGAAAGTTGTAGGCCAACCTTGATATTTGTTAGAAAAGAATGTCTACAACTGAGGAAGTTTTTCCTTATCAAATAAAATGATTAACGTTTGGAATTATAGTGGAATAATGTTATGTAATAGCAGTAAAAAGCATATTGCCCAATGGTCTAATTTAAATATGTAATAATAAAGGATAAAAAAACCTTGAATTAAAACAGATAAAGTATGATGCAAACAAAAGTGCTCTCAAACACTGTATGATACCCCCCACAGTGAACTTCTCCACACACACAGTATGATGACCCATACTTAGTTTCCGCAACAAGGAATGGTGACCCCATCACAGTATTATTCTCCAACTTTAATCACCACACAGCCCTCCATAGAGTATAGCGGGCACATAAAGTCCTCCATACAGTACAATGGCTCCACATAGATCTCCATAAAGTATAATTCCTCCACATAGTGCTTCACACAGTGTAATCCCCCCGCATAGTCTTGCATAATGTGTAATGGGCCCCACATGGTGCTCCATGCAGTATAACGGCCCCACAAGATGCTCCATACTGTATAATGGCCCCACATGATGCTCCATACTTTATAATGGCCCCACATAGTGTTTCATACTGTATAATGTGCTCACATAGTGATCCATAAAGTATAATGGCCTCTCATTTTTTTTTTTAAAAAACATGCATATACCCGTGTATAAGCCGAGGCACCTAATTTTGACACAAAAAACTGGGAAAACTTATTGACTCGAGTATAAGCCGGGTATGCCTGGTTCCTCATCCGCATCCTTGTCTGCATGGCACATGAAGTAAAAACATATTACCTAAACTATGAAGCCATGACAACAGGCACAAATGAAAGGCCGAGAGTATGAGAGGTCCAGAGGTTCCCCCTCGCCCTGACGCACGTTTCACCCTTAGCTTCTTCCGGGGGGTGTCGTGATGGGGTGGGGAGGGCTCTTTAAGGAGAACAGGGGCCAATGAAAGTGCCGAGATCAAGCGTGACTCTACCGGTGACGAATACCCATCGCAGACGCTACAGCGCATGCGGTCATCCTCACTCTCCATATGAATTGGATCTTCCGGGAATGTGCTCGCTGAACCGCATGCTGGAATGCATGCGAGCCCAGAATCAAGTGCTCCTGGATGTGCATGGAGATGTGGGAGGAACGGCCCTCGTCGAGTGTCCGGGCCGGAACCAAGGGAGCCGTCATCTAGGTTCCGGGGGAAACTGTCCCCGGGGGACAGAGTTCGGGGACGGACTGTTGTGACAGACAGATGGGCTGGGGGAGGGACCAGTATAAAGGAGGCGGGGAATTCCCGGGACGATGAGTCAGCAGACTGGGACAGAAGCAGCAGGAGACCATGGGAGCAACTGAGAGCCAGAGTGACTTACCAGTGCCAGGGGAGACACTCACGGAGGATATCAGAGGGACGGCTCCGGGACAACCATCCAAGACCTGCTGCCCCGCTCCAGCCTGCGGCCGCTGCCGCCTTACCTCAGCCCGCGGCTGCGGCCTGCCCGCGGTCGCTCGCTGCCGCCTCGCCCCAGCTCGCGGCTGCGGCCTGTCTCCCGCCACCCACAGCCGCCCTGCTCTCACCCGTGGCCACGGCAAGTCCAGTGCTGTCAGCGGCCACCACTGTCCCGCTCCGGTCCGCGGCAAGGGCCGGGTCTTTGCTCACCGCAGAGTCCCCGTCGCAGCTGCTAGTTGAACAGGTGGCCTATCACCCACCCCCCAGCATCTCTGCCACTTGCCCCAGTCCAGGGGCTGCGGCCCATCTGTTCAAGGACTCCACCGGGGCCTGTGGGGCTCCAGTGTCATCAGCGCGCCGGAGCGCATGAAGACTTCGTCAACGCCTCAGTAACTGGGCCCAGTGACTACTACGCCGAAAGACCACCATCCCGAACGTCGAGGGACGTCTGGACGGCTAAGTTGACTATATAATTAAGGACCCGTAGTCGGCCATACCGTGGCCCTATAGTGACCGGCTACTGCCGGAAGTAGTCGTGTTCTACCCGATTGTTTTTGCTTGTATAGAGCCCCTGCGAGGGCAATCCGTGTTACCCCTTTTCTTGATCAGGCCGTGACTGAGGAAAGTTCCCTCTAGTCTTATAAGCGTTACTATAGAAAGCACCAAATTGTCTCGCGACTCGTCACTGCATCCTGCGTACCTGCAAACACCACAGAGACGTGGCGACACACGCATGCGCACTGTCCGGAAGGCATTACATGGGGCTTGAAAATACCAGAGATAACCATTGCAGTGCCATATATAGACAGAGTCTAGCATGAACATGTAATGTGGTCATAAGTGAATATCAGTTAAGAGTGCATGGAGATAATGATTTAAAAAACTCAGCATGAATGTGTGATGGAATCATTAGTAAATATCAAGTAGGAGTGCATGGGGATAATAATTAAAATGGCAGTGCAGAAATAGATTACAATTAGTGATGAGAAAGCATGCTTGGTAATGCACGATGCTCTGCAAGCGACGAGCATTTCCGGGGTTGCTTGGCGGGAGCTCGCGTCCCCGCCCTGCAAGTTTGGTGCTCTTTAGAGTGCTAATCAACATGCAGGGAATTGTTTTTCACGCACTGTAATGCCGCAGCCAGGTTGGTTGTGGCATTACAGTGATTGGCTGGCAGCAGAGCGTCATCAGGTATATATCAGACCTGACTTTGCCCTGCTTATCACAGTCAGCTCCGGAATCACCAGTGTAGGGAGAGTTGCTGCAGAGATAGGCACAGAATAGGTGGGGTATCAGTTAGTGTGGGTATGCCATTATTGAATCCACAAATCCAGCTAAACTAACAGTCCTTCTAAGGACTAATTACGGGGTATATAGATATCAGTGCTAGGTATGCAGGCAGTGTATGTATATATATAGATATCACTGCTAGGCAGGCAGGTATTGTATGTGGCATACTTTATTGCATACAGCAAGAGGGCCCATTCAATTACTGTCTGCTGCTGCTGCCTATTACAGATATTGACCGTATATGCATAGCCCCAAGTATCAGTGGCCAGGAATAATTTTTTTTGCATCATAATCCTGATTATTTTGTATAAAAGCAATCTAGAGCACACGGCTTTTTTTCTCCATTTGCTTGTTTTCACTGCAGAATACAGCCAGAGCCTTTCCATAGTACAGCGTTAAAATACAGCTATTTTAAATAGGAGTTTGACTGTTACAGCGATCTTGTAATGACAGTGATTAGTGTCACTGAGGAAAACCAAGGGTTGCTAGCAGGAGGCACGGGACTGAGCGCAGGGAGAGTAAGGACTAAAGGCCCTGTCACACATAGCGATCTCGCCAGTTTTGTGACACAACAGCGATCTCACCAGCGAGATCACTGTGTGTGACAGCGATCAGCGACCGGCCCTCCTGCCGGTATCGCTGATTGCTCTAGGAAACCTCTGGACTTTTCTTTGGTTGCTGGTCTCCCGCTGGCCAGCACGCATCGCTGCGTGTGACAGGCGGGAGGCCAGCGATCTGCTGGTAACTAACGTACACATCGGGTATCCAAGGGACCTGCATCAGCGCGTTGGTAACTAACGAACACAGCGGCGCCGCGTGCTGATCGCTGGTGAAGCTGTCTGTGTGACAGCTCACCAGCGATCACATAGCGACTCACCAGCGATCCTGACACGTTGATATCGTTGTCGGGATCGCTGGTGAGTCGCTATGTGTGACTCCAGCTTTAGGCACGCAGTGCGCACAGTGTCATGATCCCAGTGCAGGTTTTTGATCTGCACGTCAGGGGTTAATGTCTGGAGCTCAGTGTTTTGACCTGCACACCTGGGGTTAATGATTGTGGCCTCTCTTTGGATCTGGGAGAGCTTCTTAAACCCCTGGGAAGCTCCAATCCCTGTCAGTTATACTTTTGCCTTTGGCCGAGTGTGGTGACCTCTGTGTGCCTGTTCGTTGTTACAGCTTGTTTATATGGTTCTGACCCGGTTCTGTTCCCCGTTGTGAGTTTGCCTGTTGATTCTGTACTGCGCTATCCTCTCTGTGTATGACTCATTGCCTGTGACCCGACTACTCTCTGCTCGCCCCTCTTGTACCTTGCAGCTATCTCTGTATATGACTCATTGGCTACGTCTTGACTATCCTCCCTGTCTATGCCCCTTGGTAACTTTGTCACGCAGTTACCCTGCTAGGAGTTCTCTTGCAGCTCCTAGCTCTCTGGAGTTTAGGCCACGCCCCCAGCAGTCACGTGCTTCAGGTCCTGCTGTTCTGAAGTACGCACCTACTCGGCTGCTGCCCACTCCACAGGTATCTTTGAGCACAGTTCGCTTTACTCAGGACACGCGCACTGGCTCAGTGAGTAAGTTCTGTGCGGTGTTCCTGACACACAGGACCTGAGACTAAGCAGTCACGTGATCGCAGGAGAGACAGTGGGGGCGGAGCCACCCCGTGTGAGGACCGGGAAGCAGCTGATAGCGCGGAGTACAGGGCACAGAACAATAACGTAGTCAGTGGTGAGTAGTGTTGAGCGATACCATCCGATATCGTGAAATATCGGATCGGATTGGATCGGACCGATACCCAAAAAGTATCGGATATCGTCGATTCCGATACCGGAAACCAATGCAAGTCAATGGGACATGTTGTGAGTTCATTTTTCCCTTCACCATTGAGGGCTGATGAACTCCCTCCTCTAGTGAAGGAAGGTAGTAAGACTGATTACCAAACACCTGGGCAGCTAGATGATGACTGGGTGGCTGGAATTGAGGACTGGATATAAGGCTGCCGACGCCCTTCTTCCTGGCTGGTGATTTTCCTGCTGGATTCTTGGAGACCAGTCTGATTCCTGCATCTCAAAGCTAAGTTTTTCTGCTCTGCTTTGTACTCATCAGTTTTGTTTTTGTTTTGCCTTGTTTTTTGGGAGTTCTGCCATCCCCGCCGGGGGTGAGCTGAATTCCATTTTTGTCTCTGATCTGTTGATCTTTTGCTCTTCAGAATATACCTGAGTGCTGATATAGTCTTTTGAAGCCTAGCGACTTCAGGGCCTGTTTTTCCTATCAGGCGGTTGGCTCATTTTGATAGGGTTTTTGCGGATGGCAGACAGAAGCTTTCCTATCCTGTCCTATGTAGTTAGCTTGGGCCCCATCATTTGCTCAACCTATCTTTCTATCTGTGTTAGTGTTTTCATCTTGCTTCACCGTCATTATATGTTGGGGGCTGCCTATTGCTTTGGGGTCTGCTCTGGGGCAGTTTAGTTTTTCCCCTTTCTGTCTTTAGGCTATGTAGTTCTCCGGCTGTGATCGAGAGGTCTAGGGCACCGTAGGAACCCCCCACGGCTACTGCTAGTTGTTGTGGATAGGTTCAGGGGTCTGCAATCTGATAGCTGCCAGCCTCTCTGGTTTTTCTGGACTTAGCTAGTATTTTGTTATTTCCTCCTTCGGTGACTCATCATAACAGAATCAGTTACGTTCGGATGGGGATGAATGGAAGACGGCGTTTAATACTCCGTAGGGACATTTTGAGTACCTGGTGATGCCTTTTGGGCTCACTAATGCCCCTTCTGCCTTCCAGTGCTTCATGAACTATTCAGAGACTTTGTGGATAAATTTTTGATTATCTATCTGGATGATATTTTGATCTTCTCCAAGAATTGGGACTCTCATGTGGAACATGTTCGGACTGTGTTCCGGATTTTGAGGGAGAATTCCCTGTATGTCAAGGGATCGAAATGCCTTTTTGGGGTACAGAGGATTTCATTTTTGGGATTTATTTTGTCTCCGTCAACTATTAAAATGGACCCGGCTAAGGTACAGGCCATTTATGATTGGGTTCAGCCCACTTCTTTGAAGGCCCTCCAGAAGTTTTTGGGTTTTGCTAATTTTTATCGGAAATTTATAGCTAATTTTTCTGGTATTGATAAGCCATTGACGTATTTGACTAAGAAGGGCGTCGGCAGCCTTATATCCAGTCCTCAATTCCAGCCACCCAGTCATCATCTAGCTGCCCAGGTGTTTGGTAATCAGTCTCACTACCTTCCTTCACTAGAGGAGGGAGTTCATCAGCCCTCAATGGTGAAGGGAAAAATGAACTCACAACAGGAACAGAAATATCGGAATTAAAAAAAACCCTTTCTTTCCTTGTAGGTTAATTCTACATGAAGAAAAACAACTAATAATAATGTAGAATGTATTGGGGGAGGTGGAGGAGACATTAAAGGCATAGAGGTTTAGCCCAATCAAATGGAATAGCAGGAATACATTTTTTTTTTAAAGATGTTCGGAGTTACAAAGATATTGACTATGTTAACCTTTTTTATATTTTGTCAGATATGTATGTTTCACTACTTCCATGCTCTTCACCTTCTTTTTTACTTCTCCCACACTTTCTCCTTCATGATCCTCAGCAGCAGCAGCAGCAGCATCTTTTTCATCAACTTCTTCTTCACCTTATTCATCTTCTTCTTCACCTTCTTCCTATTATTCTTTTTTTTTACATTCTTCATATTCTTCTTATTCAACTATTCTTCTTCATATTCTACTTCTTCATCTTCTTCCTAAAGTATTCTTCTTCTTCATCATATTCTTATTTGTGACAGGCATTCCTGTAGTTGTTATTTATAAAAGTTTGAAGATTACACCTTCCGTTCTGCCTGTCACAAAAGATTTACAACAGGATTTGTCCGCGTTCAGTTTGGCCTGCAGCAGTAGGCATTTTCCAGGGGCACCACGAGGAGGAACGGACTCACCCCCATACACTGCTTAGACTTCTTCTGCTTATAATTTAGATAATATCTTTTGCTCTGATTTTTAGTCTTATGCTTAATTTTCTTATGCTTTTTGTTCTTCTGCTTTTTGGTCTTCTGCTTCTTGGTCTTCTGCTTCTTGGTCAGAGTGATAACCAAAAACCATTTACAAAAGCTTGAACTTGGAAATGTAGCAGAAGGTATAAGAAGTCTGAGGAACTGCCGAGAACCAGCTGACGGTACTGGAACCCGGATGGGTAGCAGAAGGAACAAGAGCCAATGGCACTACCGAGGACCAGCTGATGGTACTGGAACCCGATTACTAAGCAGGAGGTACCTGTGCTAGAAAGCACTACCAAGGACCAGCAGACGTTGCTGGAACTCGGATACTGAGAAGGAGGCACCTAAGCCAAAGGCACTGCCGTGAACCAGCTGACGGTACTGGAACCTGGATGGGTAGCAGAAGGTACCCATGAAAAACAAAGTTGCAAGGCCGCGAGGCGGCCGCAGTTACCGAAACCCACAGTCCTACAGGGGGTGCTTGTCCTATTGGAACTACGGAACCAGCCTTTGCTGCCAGATCCCGCAGCCCACATATGAAGCCCATAAACTGCAGGCACCAAAGACTCGGCTAACCCAACTGCAACAAGACAGGACAACATATTGGTGGCAAAGTGACATTGACACTACCCGGAAACAGCAGGCATGCTGGAACCAGGCTGGGCAGGAGGGAGTACCTGTGCCAAAGACAATGCCGGGAAACAGCTGGCGGTGCTGGAACCCAGGAAAAATACTACAAACAGAGTAGAGACAGAGGCCTAATTGGAGCAAGTTTAAAATCTGTAGTTGTGTGAGTGTGGACAGAGCAGGAGAAATTGCCGGACACACAGCTGGGGATCAGATGACATTTCTGAACCCCAATAACACTGGAGCATATGTTGACTGTGCAGACGGCACTTCTGAGCAGCAACTGGCGATGTTGGAGCCCGGGGTCAATCAGGGTGTAGGCTGAGGCCTAATTTCATCAAGTTTAATATCTGTTGTAGACTACTACTGATTTTAAACGTGCTCCAATTAGGCCTCTGGCTCCACTCTGTCTCTAGTATTTACCCTGGCCTCCAACACCGCCAGTTGCTGCTCAGAAGTGCCGTCTGCACACTTATTCCTGTGTTACTGGGGTTCAGTAACGTCAGCTGATCCCCTGATGTGTGTCTGGCAATGTCTCCTGCTCTGTCCACATTCTCACTACTAGTACTTCTGAGCAGCAACTGGCGGTGTTGGAGGCCAGGTTAAATACTAGAGACAGAGTGGAGCCAGAGGCCTAATTGGAGCAAGTTTGAAATCAGTAGTAGTGTGAATGTGGAGGCAGCAGTAGATATTGCCGGGCACACAGCAGGGGAGCAGCTGACGTTCCTTAACCCCACTAACACTGGAGCATGTGTTTTTCTCTGTGCACACGGCACTTCTGAGCAACAACTGGCGGTGTTGGAGCCCAGGGTCATTCATGGAGTAGGCTGAGGCCTACCTGGAGCAAGTGTAAAATCTGATGTAGTTTGAATGTGGAGGCAGCAGGAGACTTTGCCGGACACACAGCAGGGGAGCAGCTGGCGTTACTGAACCCCACTAACACAGGAGCTAGTGTTTTTCTCTGTGCAGACGGCACTTCTGAGCAGCAACTGGCAGTGCTGGAGCCCAGGGTCAATCATGGAGTAGGCTGAGGCCTACCTGGAGCAAGTGTAAAATCTGATGTAGTTTGAATGTGAAGAGAGCAGGAGATATTGCCGGACACACAGCAGGGGAGCAGCTGGCGTTACTGAACCCCACTAACACAGGAGCTAGTGTTTTTCTCTGTGCAGACGGCACTTCTGAGCAGCAACTGGCAGTGTTGGAGCCCAGGGTCAATCATGGAGTAGGCTGAGGCCTACTTGGAGCAAGTGTAAAATCTGATGTAGTTTGAATGTGAAGGGAGCAGGAGATATTGCCGGACACAAAGCAGGGGGGCAGCTGGCGTTACTGAACCCCACTAACACTGGAGCATGTGTTTTTCTCTGTGCAGATGACACTTCTGAGCAGCAACTGGCGGTGTTGGAGCCCAGGGTCAATCAGGGTTTAGGCTGAGGCCTAATTGGAGCAAGTTTTATATCTGATGTAGTTTGAATGTGGAGGCAGCAGGAGACTTTGCCGGACACACAGCAGGGGAGCAGCTGGCGTTACTGAACCCCACTAATACTGGAGCATGTGTTTTTCTCTGTGAAGATGGCACTTCTGAGCAGCAACTGGCGGTGTTGGAGCCCAGGGTCAATCAGGGTTTAGGCTGAGGCCTAATTGGAGCAAGTTTTATATCTGATGTAGTTTGAATGTGGAGGCAGCAGGAGACTTTGCTGGACACACAGCAGGGGAGCAGCTGGCGTTACTGAGCCCCACTAACACTGGAGCATGTGTTTTTCTCTGTGCAGACTGCACTTCTGAGCAGCAACTGGCGGTGTTGGGGCCCAGGGACAATCATGGAGTAGGCTGAGGCCTACTTGGAGCAAGTGTAAAATCTGATGTAGTTTGAATGTGGAGGGAGCAGGAGATATTGCTGGACACACAGCAGGGGAGAAGCTGGCGTTACTGAACCCCACTAACACAGGAGCTAGTGTTTTTCTCTTTGCAGACGGCACTTCTGAGCAACAACTGGCGGTGTTGGAGCCCAGGGATTACTGTTCAGGTGGTCGAAACATGAACACAACAGGAGACCTGGATACTGTTGCCAACCAATTATTTATTCTGGAAGAGATCCAGGCCTTGTTCATTTTCAGAAAAGTAATCCGGTCACCATTATCAGAGATAGTCGCGTGCGACGGTCTGTTAGTACACCACCTGCGGCACTAAAGACGCGTTCCGATAATACACTAGCAGCAGGGCAAGCCAGCACCTCCAATGCATACTGGATAAGCTCTGGCCATGTATCCAGCTTAGAGACCCAAAACTTGAAGGGGGAAGAGCCGTCTGGGAGTACACTGACAGGGCAAGACATGTAGTCTGTCACCATCTGATGGAAACGTTGCCTCCTGCTGACTGGAGCCGTCTGTGATGGTGTAGACATTTGTGGCGGGCACACAAAACTTTGCCACATTTGGGCCATACTGGTCTTGCCTTGTGCTGAGGCGCTGCCTCTGCTCCCTCTTTGTGCAGAGCTTCCTCCACTGCCTCGACACACAGAGCTGCTTTGTAAAGCACTAGCAGCACTGCTCTCGGGTGGAATGGAGAACATGATGGAATGCACCAGTGTGTCTTGGTACTCCCGCATTTTACGCTCCCGGTTCAATGGTGTTATGAGGCTTTGTAAGTTGTCCTGGTAGCGAGGATCTAGGAGGGTGTACATCCAATAATCAGCCGTGTTGAGAATGTGGGCGATGCGGCGGTCGTTTCTCAGGCACTGCAGCATGAAATCAACCATGTGCTGCAGACTTCCAACTGCCCAAGAAACGCTGTCCCCTGCTTGAGGCGTCATCTCTGCCTGCTCTGCGTCACCCAACCCTCGCTGTACATACTGACTACTAGAGCATTGTGTACCTCCCTCCTCTGGAGAGATGTCTTCCTCCTCCATTGACTCCTCCTCATCCTCCTCACAAAGTGTCTCCTGCCTAGGCCTTTGTGAGGAACCACGTTGTGCAGACTGTCCAGAAGCAACTGGCATTTGTGACTCCTCATCCTCCACCTCTTTCAAAACCTCCTCCCTTAGTGCTTGCAGTGTTTTTTGAAGCAGGCAGATTGTTAGCCCCGCCGCGGCTGGTTCCGCTGCTGCTGCCACCTCGGTACTCACCGCTGGTCCCGCCGCCGCTTCTCCCTCCTGCCTGGGTTCTCCCTTCCTCTCTGCTCCAGCGCGCGCCTCCGGTCTCCCTTCCTTCCGGCGGGTGGCTTCCCGGCGCGCTCTTCCTCTGCCCTCGGCTGCGCACACTGTGCCTCTGTGCACACGCCAGGGTGTCAGACCGCGCGTCCCTGCAGTACGGACACCCGCTAGCATGACCTGACCCGGACCCACCTCTTGGCCAATCGGGGTCCACCACTAGGTATTTCAGGCCGCCCGCCCTTAGGAGAGGCACCTGACTATCGAGTTAGTTCTTGCTTCGTCTAGGCCCTGCTCGCTTCTGCTAGCCCCTTGCTCCTGCTCGCTCTCCTGGTTCCCGAGTCTCCCCTGCCTGTGCCTCTGCAAACCATTCTGTGTCTTGTTTCCTTTTGCAGTCCGTTGTCCTCCTGCCACCGCCAGGTTCCCGCTTTCCTCCTTCGTTCCTTCAGCAACTCTCTCTCTCCATCCTCTGGATGCTGGTTATCCCGGACATCTCTCAGGATTCCCCACCGCTCTTCAGCTGCTCATCTTCTCGAGCCGACCCGTGGTCCTGGCTGCCAGGACGTTTGAACTCCTTGAGCCTGTTCCCAAACGGTCCCTGTATAGGGGTCGGTCCACCTGGTGCGCTCGCTCAGGGAGGGTTCGACGTCACGGTCCAGTGGGTCCACTCTTGCTGCCGTCATCAGTAGCGTAACACAGATAAGGGGGACAGTCATGCTGACTAGTGCATCATCTGCAATCACCATCCGCGTGGAATCATCGAAGGCACGCAAAACGTGGCAGATGTCCTTCATAGAGGCCCACTCAGTGGTGCTGAAGTGTGACCCGCGCACAGTGCGACTTGTTTGCGCCAGATGCAGCTGGTACTCCACTACTGCTGCCTGCTGCTCACACAACCACTCCAACATATGTAACGTTGAATTCCACCTGGTGGGTAGGTCACATATGATGCGATGTTCCGGAAGGCGGAATCGGCGCTGCAGAGCTGCAATGCGCGATCTTGCCATGCTGGAACGCCGCAAGTGAGCGCACTCTATGCGGACCTTGTGCAGCAGTGCATCAAAATCTGGATAGTCCCTCAGAAAGCTCTGCATGACCAAGTTGAGCACATGTGCCAGACGTGGGATGTGAGTGAGGTTGCCTAGGCCCAGAGCTGCTACCAGATTTCGGCCATTGTCACACACTACCAAGCCTGGCTGGAGATTCGCTGGCACAAACCACACGTCGCTCTCCTGCTTGATGGCATTCCAGAGCTCCTGCGCTGTGTGGCTTCTATTCCCCAAAGAAATTAATTTCAGTACGGCCTGTTGACCTTTGGCCACGGCTGTGCTCATATCGTTCGTAACAGGCTCCTGCAGCGCTGATTCAGAGGAACTGGAGTATGAAGAGCAGTCAATGTGTACAGACTGGATTCCTGCAATCCTTGGAGTTGGCAGAACACGTACAGCGCCACTCTCATGATCTGTACCCGGCTCCACAACATTGACCCAATGGGCAGTGAGGGAAAGGTATCGTCCCTGTCCATGGTTACTGGTCCACGCAGCGGTGGTCAGGTGGACCTTGCTACTGACGGCGTTTAGTAGCGCATGTTTAATTTTTCCCTCCACATGCTTTTGCAGGGCAGGGACGGATTGCCTGATGTAATAAAAGCGGCTGGGCATGGTGTATTGTGGGACTGCTAATGCCATGAAGTTACGGAAGGTGTCATTCTCCACCAGCCTGAATGAGAGCATTTCAAGGGCCAGAAGTTTTGCAATGCCAGGATTCAGAGCCTGTGCTCGGGGATGGTTTGCCGAGTATGGCCGCCTTTACTCCCATGCCTGTGCTACCGATGGCTGTAGAGTGGCCTGGGAGTGTGATGATGACAGGGAACGTGGTGCTGTGGGTGGAATGTCACTGGGTCACTGGACAACAGTGCCAGAGGTTCTTCCATGGCGATCCTGTGAGGAAGCCGAACCAGCTGTGTGTGAGCTGGAGGAAGAGGCTACAACACGAGCTGAAGAGGTGGTAGGTGGTGCTGTAGGTTGGCCTACGTCTTCAGTGTGTCTTTGTAACTCCACCACGTGCTTGGTCAGCACATGTTTCCACATATTTGTGGTATTCAGGTTACTGACACTTTTCCCTCTTTTGACTTTATGATTACACAGCTTGCATATGACAAAGCAAATGTCATCTGCAACTGTGTCAAAAAAGGACCACGCACTGCAAGTCCTGGGAGCGCCCGTTTTGGGTTTTGGAAGAGGAATGCTCCTAACGGGTGCCGAAGTGGAGGCTACAGGTAACCAAGTCTGCCACCTCCCTCTCCCTCCTGTTTTGGCCGTTCGGGGAATATCTTCCTCAGAGCTGCTCCCACCACCTTCCTGTTCCTCACGCCATGATGGGTCAAGGACCTCATCATCTACACTCCCCTCTTCAAACACCTGCTTCTCCTGGGTAGTCTTGCCAGCACAGTACGCACCAGAAAGTGGCACCTGAGTCTCATCATCTGATGCGTACTGAGGTGTGCTGACCATAGACACTGGCCCACCCGCCTCTTCAGATTCAGAGGGACAAAGCAGTTGCGCATCACTGCATACTCCCTCTTCTTCACATTCTAGAATGCTGCTTGGCTGGCCCCCTGTTTCCAAGCCTAGAGATTCAGAGAACAGAAGTAGAGATGGCTCCTGTCCAGGGCTCTCTGACTGCCTGGGCAATTTGGCAGGTGGTGAAGAGACAGATGGTTGCCCTTCAGTGCTCTGGCCCTAAGAGGATGTGGAAGTAATTGAAGTCGATGCGTTAACTGCCATCCATCCGACAACGGCTTCAATTTGTTCCTCCCTCAGCAGTGAGGTATGGCGAGGTCCTACAAAGCTGCGCATAAAGGACTGTTGCCTGGTAAAACTGGGGGATGCTGAGTCACTGATGCCCGCAGCATGCACAGAATCCCCACGTCCTCTCCCTGCTGAAACTCCACGCCCACGACCACGGGCCTTACTCCTTGCCTTCTTCATCTTGGTAGACTGATAAAGATAGGCAGAAAAGTACAAAGGGGGGGCTTAATGTGCTTATTCCTGAACAGCTGCTAACAGGTATGAGAAACACTAATTTTATAAACTGTGTGGACTACACTTTAATATGAGCTAATGTGGCCTACACAACTGTCAAGTGGAGTGTTTGGTGAACTTTATTTACGTGTTTTTTTTCCAAAAAAACAAAAAGGATGTGACCAAAGATGTGAAAGCGATAGTATCACAAACTTTTTGGTGCTATTACAATGCAGGAAGGTAACCTACAATGCAATAGATGAGGCTCCAAAAAAATAGGCTAATACTAATCTGGCTGCGGCTGCAGGGCACAAGCCAGCAAAAAGGCTCCTCTATCTACTCCTATATAGTGTTTGCAACCAATGTAGATGGATACGGATGGAAGCACACTAATAGGAGAAAAAAATCAGGAAAAATGAGCTGCAATAAAACAAAAAAAGGACTATGTATGAGGCAGTGATGCATGCTGAGCGGACTACAACCAGAGGTGGCTGCAGAACTCACTACAACGTGAGCTGCACTCACACACAGAGACCTCACAGACAGCCGTGAACAGTGCAGAGAACTGGGCACTAGCACTGAAAGGCTGCAGAAAGGCTCCGATGTCTACTACTATAGTGTTTGCAACTAATGTAGATGGATACGGATGGATGCACACTAATCGGAGAATTAATGAAAAATGAGCAGCAATAAAACAAAAATAAATATGTATGAGGCAGCGACGCACGCTGAGCGGCCTACAACCAGAGGTGGCTGCAGGACACACTACAGCGTGAGCTGCACTCACTCAGACCTTGCAGACAGCTGTGAACAGCGCTGCAAGGCAAAAGAAAGCTACAGTGATTGATAATGTAGCCTGGGTAAAGCGCAATATTATATAGCAAATCGCTATCTCTAACTGTCCCTCAGAGTCTTGAACAGCAGCCTGTCCCTAACTGAATTCACAGCAGAGTGAACCCTAAATGGTGGCAGCTTTTATAGTGTATCATGACATCATTTCAGCTGCCAATCACAGCCATGATATTAGTTAACATGCCTACATGCCTAACAGGATGTGCCCACACTTCTGAGGATTCTTCATTGGCTGAATCAAATCAAACTGGCTCATAGCATTATGGGAACTTCCAATTCAGGTATTCGATATGCTAAAAGTATCGGAACTCAGTATCGGAATTCCGACACCACGAATATCGGCCGATACCCGATATTTGCGGTATCGGAATGCTCAACACTACTGAGCACCCCTGGTGATCAGCCAATAATTGGCGTGGGATTCAAATCCCCCCGCCCCACCGGCTGAGCCAATGAGTGGTGCCGCGCGGGATTTGAATTCCCCGCCAAAGCCGCAGGACACCGCTCATTGGCTGAGCGCCCCTGGCATGGCCCCGTCATCTCTATAATGGTATGCATGGCCATATAGACGACAAGTGCCACTGTTGTTCGGCGCTTATGTGTGAGAAGTTCAACCCAGCAAGTAAGTCCCCTTCAGACTGTTAAGCTCATTTCTGGAAATACCGTTTATTGCTGTTTATACTGTTTGCCTGTCTGAGGCTAGTTTCACACTAGCGTTTTTTTGCACTGCGCCTCGTGCGCATACCAAAAGCATGCAAAAAACGCATCATGCATTTTTCATGCGTTTGCTGTTTTTTTGCTCATGCGATTTAACCAGTTTGTCACCATCTTAACTCAAAAAATGCATGCGATTTTAAACGCATGCATGCGCATGTCCTAGCGCATGCGTGTGTTCCCATAGACTTTAATGGTGTTTTTTTGCGCCTTGCGTGCGCTAACGTGTGCATGCGTTTTTTTGAGACAGGTCGGACGGACCAAAAATGCAACAGTTTGCATCCGGCGCGCCTAGGTGCACACTGCAAACAAACGCATGCGCACGAAAGCACATACGAACGCATGCATGCGCTAGACCATGCACACCCATGTTAAAGATAGGGGAGCAATGCGCATGCGCACGATAGCCCACGAGGCGCAGCGCTAAAAAACGCAAGTGTGAAACCAGCCTGAGAACTTGTTTCACATTACTAATACTTACATTGTTGTATTGCCAGTATTAATCCCTGTAAATAAACCTCCCTTTAACTGTTGGTCCATCTGTTCCGTGGTGGCATACCCAACACCTGCACTTTGTTACATATGCATGGTCCCCTCACCCCCCTATCCTGGTATGCATGGTCCTCTCACCCCCCTATCCTGGTATGTATGGTCCCCTCATCCCCCTATTATGGTATGCATGGTCCCCTCACCCCCCTATCCTGGTATGCATGGTCCTCTCACCCCCCTATCCTGGTATGCATGTTCCCTTCACCCCCTATCCTGATATGCATGGTCCTCTCAACCTCTATCCTAGTATGCATGGTCCTCTCACCCCCCAATCCTAGTATGCATGGTCCTCTCACCCCCCAATCCTGGTATGCACGGTCCTCTCACCTCGCAATCCTGGTATGCACGATCCTGTCACCCCCCAATCCTGGTATACATGGTCCCCTCACCCCCCTATCCTGATATGCATGGTCCTCTCACCCCCTATCCTAGTATGCATGGTCCTCCCACCCCCCAATCCTGGTATGCATGGTCCTCTCATTTATACTCACCCTTCTTTCCTGTGTTCCAGTGCTATCCCGTTCTGTCGGAGGCCAGGGGAGGAGTGTGGCGCCGGAGTACGCGCATGCCCATACCGCGCTGTCTGGCACCATATTGCTAAAGACACACTGCAAATGCGCGATTCTCATGTGCACTCCTGCCCCGGTCTCCGGAAGAAGAGAAGTGCCGTGGCAATGCTCCTCCCGGTGAGGTATGTAAGGGGCCCTCAGCCAATGAACGATGCCGAGTGGCTTGGCGGGGGATTCAAATCCCGCGCGGCAACCCTCATTGGCTCAGCCGGTGGGGTGGGGGATTTGAATCCCATGCTACTCATTGGCTGATTACCCCTGGTGCAGTGCAGCTTGGCGGAAGATATGAATCCCGGCCGCCATATCGGAATACCCATAACTTGGGTGGTCCAATATGGCGGTCGGTGTAGTTCCGATCGGCGGGCGCCGCTCATCTCCCGGCTGCGTCACCGCTGACCTCCCTGAGGCAGGAGATGAGCCGCGGCTACCATCGAGAGATCATCAGCTAGGGCCGCAATTCGAGTGTAAATCGGATGCTATGTGTGAAAAATTGGATTGTTTTCGCATAAAAAACGCATGACACTCACATGGCATTATACTCATCCAACTCTCCTGCATCAAATTTGGATCGATTTTTAAATCACTAGTGTGTCTCCTGCCTTACTGTGTATGTAATGGTGTGAGATCAGTGGCTCAAAGTCATTTAACCCCTTAAAACATCAGTTACTTATTCAAACCTGTGAAAATCAACTGTGTGCCCATTTTGATGCCAGTTCTGGTGCCCATAACCCATTTGGGCCAGGCTGGAGGGACCTGGGTTTGATGCAGGGCATAACTATCTGTGTATTCTTAGTGTGACATCAGTGGCCGGAAGTCATTTAACCCCTTAAAAACATCAGTTACTTGTTCAAATCTGTGAAAATTGGCTGTTTGCCCACTTTGATGCCAATTCTGATGCCCAGAAGCCATTTGGGCCAGGCTGGAGGGACCTGTGTTTGATGCAGGGCATCACTATCTGTGTATTCATAGTTTCACATCAGTGGCCCAAAGTCATTTAACCCCTTAAAAACATCAGTTACTTATTCAAATCTGTGAAAATTGGCTGTTTGCCCATTTTGATGCCAATTCTTATGCCAAGAACCCATTTGGGCCAGACTGGAGGGACCTGGGTTTGATGCAGGGCATCACTATCTGTGTACTCATAGTGTGACATCAGTGGCTCAAAGTCATTTAACCCCTTAAAAACATCAGTTACTTATTCAAACCTGTGAAAATCGGCTGTGTGCCCACTTTGATGCCAGTTCTGGTGCCCATAACCCATTTGGGCCAGGCTGGAGGGACATGAGTTTGATGCAGGGCATCACTCTCTGTGTATTCTTAGGCTGGTTTCACATTAGCGTTTTTGTGAGCAGCGTTTGCATCCATGCGTCATGCGCCCCTCTCTTTAACATGTGGGCCGCATGGACTTGCGTTTGCACGCGTTCGTATGCATTTTCCAGCGCATGCGTCGTCTGGGCGAGTGCGTCGGGTGGCGCCAAACGCAACATGTTGCATTTTTCTGGCGCCAATTTTCAGTCTAAAAAATGCATGCGCACTCTTGCGCACGGAGTGTGCCAAAAACGCATAAAAGTCTATGGGAGCGCTTCTGTGCGTAGTGATATGCGCACGACTGCGTTAGCGTGCGCTTGCGTTGTCTGAGCAGGAACTGTCTAGACCAACCCCCCAAAAAAATACATAAATATAGTGGGTGGGCATTGTTTTTGCTTCACAATTCTACAGACTCTGGAGAGGATAGCACAGCTTTGGGACATGTAAGTATACCAGCTAATGGTTTTTATGTTTTTGGTTCTTAGTCCTGCAGTGTGAAATTTTTTTTTTGGTGTATTTATTCTTGCAGAATTCATGACGATCATGCCACCAACCAGTGAGAATTCCCACAGTGGACAACCCAGTGAAGTGAGTACATTATCAACTGTTCGTAAGTATTCATTGTCACTTCTACACGTGTAAAATTTTTACTTTTTCTTCACAGAGCTCTTCAAGTGGTGATGAAACACAGGAGCAGCCAACTCAGGGCCGAGCAGCGGTGGCAACACGGCGTGTAAGTTGTTTTTTTTTAACCCCATGAGGAAGCCTGCAGCAGTGCCTGTGACAGATCGCTGATCTGTCACAGTGATCTGTGATGTGACAGATCAGCGATCTGTCACATGACAGTTATGTCCCCCCTGTGACATTGTAAAAGTCAAAAAAAAATTAAAAAAAAGGGTACAAATAATTTAAAACAAATTGCCAAATAAATTTTAAAAACAAAAAAAATTATTCCACAATAAATTCATTTTTTGAGAATTAAAAAAAAACAAACACTAAAATTACTTTTTCTTCACAGAGCTCTTCAAGTGGTGATGAAACACAGGAACAGCCAACTCGGGGCCGAGCAGCGGTGGCAACACGGCGTGTAAGTTTTTTTGTTTTTTTTTAACCCCATAAGGAAGCCTGCAGCAGTGCCTGTGACAGATCGCTGCTCTGTCACAGTGATCTGTGATGTGATACATCAGCGATCTGGCAAATGACAGTTATGTCCCCCCTGTGACATTGTAAAAGTTAAAAAAAATTAAAAAAAAAAGGGTACAAACAATTTAAAACAAATTGCCCCCCAAAATTTAAAAGTAAAAAAAAATTATTCCACAATAAATTCATTTTTTGAAAATTAAAAAAACACTAAAATTACACATATTTATTATCGCCCCATCTGTAACAACCCGCCCTATAAAACTGTCCCGTTAGTTAACCCCTTTAGCGAACCCCGTAAAAAATCCAAATAAAAAACGAAGCAAAAAAATAATGCTTTATTATCATACAAAAAGTGCAATAACACACAATCAAAAAGACGGATATAAATAACCATTCTACGGCTGAAAACGTCATCTTGTCCTGCAAAAAACGAGCCATCACACAGCATCATCAGCGAAAAAACTAAAACGTTACAGCTCGCAGAATAAAGTGATGCAAAAATAATTTTTTTTATCTAAAATTGTTTTCATTGCGTAAAAGCGGCAAAACGTAAAAAAAGACATGAATGAGGTATCGCTGTAACCGTACTGACCCGAAGAATAAAACTGCTTTATCTATTTGACCACACGCGGAACGGTGTACCCCCAAAAGAATTTCTGGAAATGCTGGTTTTTGTTCATTCTGCTTCACAAAAATTGTCATAAAAAGCGACCAAAAATGTCACATGCCCGAAAATGGTACCAATAAAACCGTCAACTCGTCGTCACGCCAAAAATAAGACCTCACATGACTTAGTGGGTCAAAATATGGAAAAATTATAGCTGTCAAAATATGGTGATGCAGAAACTATTATTACAATACAAAGCGTCTTTTACGTGCAACAGCTGTCAAAAATAAAAACCCGCTCTAAATAGTAAATCAAACCCCCCGTTATCACCTCTTTGGAAAAATGAAATGAATGCAATTTTACCACTAACATGAAGTACAATATGTTACAAGAAAACAATGTCAGAATCACCAGTATCCATGGAAGCTTTCCAGAGTTATTACCTCATAAAGGGACATTGGTCATAATTGTAAAAATTGGCCCGGGAATTAACATGCAAACTACCCTTGCAAGTAAAGGGGTTAAACTATTATATCATTCAAACATTAATGTCTTTCTTTCAATTCTAGGTTCCACAGCGGGATGAGGAGGTGGTGAATAGAGATCTCCTCATCACATCTGTCCATGAACGAGTTCCGTTGTGGGACAACCGTGATCCTCTGCATTCCGACGCAGTGGTGATACGGCGGCTGTGGAACGAGGTGACCAAATCGCTGTGGGATGGATGGGACAATGCCTCAGCTAGGGGTCAAAAGGACTTTCTTAAGTATTGCGACAACGCGGCAGTGATAGAGTTGGCCGTGATCACACAATCGTGTGTGATGTGATGAACTCCTGCGAGTTTATTGCATCACATACGGTTGTGTTTTATCATTGCCAAAAGTGCTATTGTTAAATTTTTTTTTGCTTCCTTTCACAGTGAGGAAAGTAAAAACTAGATGGCGTTCCATGAAGGACCGCTTCAATAGGGACCTGAGGCAGGAGGGCCAGGTTCGAAGCGGTGCTGCTGCTGCAAGGACCAAGTACAAGTATCATCGATTGCTCAGCTTCCTGAGACCTGTCCTTTCACGCCGAGCGTAAGTATTTTGTTGTTGTATTCCATTGTGTTGTGTTTATGTTATCTGAATTTTTATATTCCACAGGAGTAGGCAAATTTAAATTTTAAATTTTTGTATACTAATGTTTTCCTTTTCTTTTCACAGAACCCATAGCAGCACCGCAGAACCTGGACCGGCATCAGGAGCGGTCCTTCATGCAACGCCATTGGACCCGTCCCAGCCATCACACAGCGAAGCCGTAAGTAGGCCTGCAGCACAGTCTGGAGAATCGGCAGCCAGTCCATCCGGTCTTCCTCTGTCCGAGTCCTCTGCCCCTCCTTTTTATGGCTCTTCCCGCCAGCGGGGCTCGGACAGGCCACTCATGCCCAAGTTTGTACATTTGGGCACGGTCTTCCAGAATTGCTTCAAGGCGCTGGGTGACACAGTGCAAGCTGGTTTTTCCAATGTCACCCGATGCCTTGTAAAACTGGAAGTCGAGCTCCAGAGACCGGCAAGACATTTCTTTAGTGCCATAGAGTAGGGCATGTCGGAAAACCTAACTCCGGAACTCCAGCTTACTGTGATGCAGGCCTGCAATGCAGCATATGTCAATGCTATGCAGCAGACTCGGTACATGCAGCCACCACCAGCGGCTGCCTTTCCACCAGTACCACAGCTGTCAAGTCTAATACAGAGTTCTGCTGCATATCATTGTTCGGCCACCACCATGACCACAGCCGCCTAACACCACTACACCATGCCGGGTGCGGGGGACCGCCACTACACCGCTCCGCAGAGTCCTGCTCATGCAAGGACGTCCACCACCACCAGGCCAGCCCATCACACAGAGCAGACGCTGGGTCCTGGTCATGCACGGAGGTCCACCACCACCAGGCCAGCCCACCACACAGCAGACGCTGGGTCCTGGTCATGCACGGAGGTCCACCACCACCAGGCCAGACCACAACACAGAGCAGACCTGGCTAGTCATTGCTTGCGTTGAGAAACATGTGATGGTGTCTCCGCGGCTGTTGATTTACATGTTTTTGCATATTTCCCATAAGGGATGGGGACATTGCTCTAGCATCACTGCGTTGAGAAACATGTGATGGTGTCTCCGCAGTGTTGGATGTTGATCTCCATGAGGTCACTCATCCTCATTTTCACAGTCTTTTACTAGGCATTGCTCCTACTAGCCAGTTACCTACTCCACACTGATGAGGGGCAATACCCCGAAACAGCTGTCTGTGGATGGATACCATGTTTTGGCATAGGTGGTTTCCTTCATTGGAGACTGCCCTTCCCGTGGTTGTTCCTTCCCGGTGAAAGACCTGGCTAGTCATTACTTGCGTTGAGAAACATGTGATGGTGTCTCCGCGGCTGTTGATTTACATGTTTTTGCATATTTCCCATAAGGGATGGGGACATTGCTCTAGCATCACTGCGTTGAGAAACATGTGATGGTGTCTCCGCAGTGTTGGATGTTGATCTCCATGAGGTCACTCATCCTCATTTTCACAACACAGAGCAGACGCAGGGTACATTGACCACACCCACCACCAGGCCGTGTACAAGCACCCAAACACAGAGGAGCCACCGGTCCAAAAAAAGAAAAAGGAGAACTGTCCATGTGTCTCCACCATCACCTCCTACACCATCACCTCCTCCAGCATCACCTACCCCTTAGTCTTTACCTTCTCATGTTTCACCTGCCAATGTGTCCACCTCCAGTATCCCTGATGTTCTAGCAAGCATACTTGGCACCTCCCCTTCGCCAAAACCAAACGAATCTCCAACTTACCAATCCCCCTTTTTCCCCATAAATATTCACCTTAGTATCAGTCACTAACATAATTTTGAAAAATAAATGTGTTTTTTTTTTTCCCAACCAATGACTGTTCTTTGACTCTCCCGTCGCCGGCAACACACTGTGTGCCGTATACACAAAAGATTTTTGACACCTCATATCTCCATGTCAGTTCCAATGTACAATATACTCCTCTACTTTTCTTTGTTTGCTCGTCAGCTTTAGGTATCTTTCATTGAGTTATGAGGTGTCCAAAACAACACAAAGAGGAGGGGTTCAGGTCACCTTGCCAGTTGTCGGCACTATTGGACTCAGGATAGTACCTTTTTCTATAGTAGTTTTTTTAAATATTTTATCAAAATTTCACATGTGGAGGTCAATTTTACAAGGTGTAATGAAACATAAAATGTTTTTTCTTTAAAGTTTATTTTATCGGTAGCAACATTACCAAAAATGGTACTAGGATTTTTATGAACAGCACAGAAAAGTAAATAATAAGCCCAAAACACTATACCATTTGATCTTGCCATGACAAACTCCCAACATCGGAAACAAAATAGGCCGCAAATCTATCCCTCATTTGTCCTATTTCAACTGTTGACCTCAGAGGGTGCTGCTGGTAATCTGGCGATGGGTTAGAAATAGGTTCATCAAGTTGAACGTTGGGTCGCTCTTTAGAGATTATGTAGTTGTGGAGAACCACACACGCCTTGACCACTTCATCCACTGTTTCAATTTTTAGATTAATTGTTGTTTGCAAAATGCGTCATTTTGAGACAAGGATACCAAAGGCGCACTCCACAGTTATTCTTGCCCTGGACAGTCTGTAGTTAAAAATCCTTTTAGTATGGTCCAAGTCCCGACTGGAATATGGTCCAAGTCCCGACTGGAATATGGTTCAAGGAGGTTGGAACACATCTGAAAGGCCTCATCCCCAACCACAACAAATGGCACTGCAGGTCCTTCAGTGTTGGGAAGAGGCTGTGGCTGAGGGAAATTGAAATTATTCAGATATAATCGTTGGCCCATGTCTGAGTCTTTAAATGTTCTCGAATCATTAGCACGTCCAAATGATCCGATGTCCACGGCCACAAAGCTGCAGTTCGCACCAGCAATGGCCATGAGCACTATTGAAAAATATTTTTTACAATTGAAGTACTGAGATCCAGTTTTTGCCGGTTTGGTAATCCAGATATGTTTTCCATCCACTGCTCCAATACAGTTGGGAAAATCACAAACTTCTGGAATTATGCAGTTTTGTCCTTCCATATTTCCGTGGTGGGTATTGGTAAAAATTCACCACGAACAACGTCCCACAAAGCCCGGCAGGTGTCTGCAACAATCCCAGAAAGTGTTGAAATTCCTATCCGGTACTGAAAATGGAGCGATGTTAATGTCTCTCCAGTAGCCAGAAATCTAATAAAAAGAAAAATAAAAAAATTAAAAAAAAAGTACATTGCCAAACAATAATAATTATGAGAGGCATTTAGTTTGAAATATTACATACCGTAGTGTCACCAACAAACGCTCCTCTGCAGGAATCGCTCTCCGGAGCTGGGTATCCTGCCTGGTGATGGCTCCTTCAACGCATCAAAGCAAATAACGGAAACTGTCTTGACATATCCTCGTGTAGTCGTAATATTTGTCTGGATTGTTATTTAGCTCAGTGAATAAAGAGTGGTAAGCGCCAAAGCTCTCCTGGACTTCCACAATAGGGTGTCACCAAAATTGCCGACGCCAGCTTCTCCGTCTTTCTCTCTTCCGTTCTTCGTCACAAGCTACAACAAAAGCAAAAAACAAGCCGAGATCCAAATCAAGATTGCGGTACAAACTGTCCATTTAAAGATGCATCTTGACGCAGGATACAGGAGAAAAATGGTAAGATTTCTTCTCTGCAATGGTATATTTACAGTAATCCCATGAGAAACGCCCACTTGTGTCCCATTGGTGAAGTTTATCATCAAATTTCATCTGTCCTTTTTTTTTTCTTCGATCACATGCGCATAACAACGCAAACGCATGCAAAAAACGCATACGAACGCGTGTAAACGCTACGCTTTTAAGAGCATGCGTCGCAAAAAGAGTGCGTTGTCATGCGTTTTTCACCAGTTTTTATGTGCGCATGAAACGCTGCGCACAAAAATGCTAATGTGAAACCAGCCTTAGTGTGACATCACTGGCCGGAAGTCATTTAACCCCTTAAAAACATCAGTTACTTATTCAAACATGTGAAACTCGACTGTGTGCCCACTTTGATGCCAGTTCTGGTGCCCATAACCCATTTGGGCCAGGCTGGAGGAACCTGGATATGATGTGAGGAATGACTATCTGTGTATTCTTAGTGTGACATCAGTGGCCCAAAGTCATTTAACCCCTTAAAAACATCAGTTACTTATTCAAACCTGTGAAAATCGACTGTGTGCACATTTGGATGCCAGTTCTGGTGCCCATAACCCATTTGGGCCAGGCTGGAGGGACCTGTGTTTGATGCGGAGCATCACTATCTGTGTATTCTTAGTGTGACATCAGTGGCCCAAAGTCGTTTAACCCCTTAAAACATCAGTTACTTATTCAAATCTGTGAAAATTGGCTGTTTGCCCACTTTGATGCCAATTCTGATGCCCAGAACCCATCTGGGCCAGGCTGGAGGGACCTGTGTTTGATGCGGAGCATCACTATCTGTGTATTCTTAGTGTGACATCAGTGGCCCAAAGTCGTTTAACCCCTTAAAACATCAGTTACTTATTCAAATCTGTGAAAATTGGCTGTTTGCCCACTTTGATGCCAATTCTGATGCCCAGAACCCATCTGGGCCAGGCTGGAGGGACCTGGGTTTGATGCAGGGTTTCACTATCTGTGTCTTGATAGTGTGACATCAGTGGCCCAAAGTAATTTAACCCCTTAAAAACATCAGTTACTTATTCAAACCTGTGAAATTTAACTGTGCCCACTTTGATGCCAGTTCTGGTTCCTACAACCCATTTGGGCCAGGCTGGAGGAACCTGGGTTTGATGCAGGGCATCACTATCTGTGTATTCATAGTGTCACATCAGTGGCCCAAAGTCGTTTAACCCCTTAAAACATCAGTTACTTATTCAAACCTGTGAAAATCGACTGTATGCCCACTTTGATGACAGTTCTGGTGCCAATAACCCATTTGGGTCAGGCTGGATGGACCTGGGTTTGATGCAGGGCATCACTATCTGTGTATTCATAGTGTCACATCAGTGGCCCAAAGTCGTTTAACCCCTTAAAAACATCAGTTACTTATTCAAATCTGTGAAAATTGGCTGTTTGCCCATTTTGATGCCAATTCTTATGCCAAGAACCCATTTGGGCCAGACTGGAGGGACCTGGGTTTTATGCAGGGCATCACTATCTGTGTATTCATAGTGTGACATCAGTGGCTCAAAGTCATTTAACCCCTTAAAAACATCAGTTACTTATTCAAACCTGTGAAAATCGGCTGTGTGCCCACTTTGATGCCAGTTCTGGTGCCCATAACCCATTTGGACCAGGCTGGAGGAACCTGGGTTTGATGTGGGGAATCACTATCTGTGTATTTATAGTGTGACATCAGTGGCCCAAAGTCATTTAACCCCTTAAAAACATCAGTTATTTATTCAAACCTGTGAAATTCGACTGTGTGCCCACTTTGATGCCAGTTCTAGTTACCATATCCCATTTGGGTCAGTTTGGAGGAACATAGGTTTGATGCGGGGCATCACTATCTGTGCATCATAATGTGAAATCAGTGGCTCAAAGTAATTTAACCCCTTAAAAACTTCAGATGCTTATTCAAATCTGTGAAAATTGGCTGTTTGCCAACTTTGATGCCAATTGTGATGCCCAGAACCCATTTGGGCCAGGCTGGAGAGGCCTGGGTTTGATGCAGGGCATCACTATCTGTGTATTCTTAGTGTGACATCAGTGGCCCAAAGTCGTTTAACCCCTTAAAAACATCAGTTACTTATTCAAATCTGTGAACATTGGCTGTTTGCCCACTTTGATGCCAATTCTGAAGCCCAGAACCCATTTGGGCCAGGCTGGAGGGACCTTTGTTTGATGCAGGGCATCACTATCTATGTATTGATAGTGTGACATCGTGGCCCAAAGTAATTTATCCCCTTAAAAACATCAGTTACTTATTCAAACCTGTGAAAATCGACTGTGTACCCATTTTGATGCCAGTTCTGGTGCCCATAACCCATTTGGGCCAGGCTGGAGGGACCTGGGTTTGATGTGGGGCATCACTATCTGTGAATTCTTAGTGTGACATCAGTGGCCCGAAGTCATTTAACCCCTTAAAAACATCAGTTACTTATTGAAAGCCGCACGGCACCGCTCATTGGCTGAGCGCCCCTGCCATGGCCCCGTCATCCTTATAATGGTATACATGGCCCTATAGACGACCAGTGCCGCTGTTGTTCGGCGCTTATGTGTGAGAAGTTCGACCCAGCAAGCAAGTCCCCATCAGACTGTTAAGTTCATTTCTGGAAATACCGTTTATTGCTGTTTATACTGTTTGCCTGTCTGAGAACTTGTTTCACATTACTAGTACTTGCATTGTTATATTGCCAGTATTAACCCCTTTAAATAAACCTCACTTTAACTGTTGGTCCATCTGTTCCGTGGTGGCATACTCAACATCTGCACTTTGTTACATATGCATGGTCCCCTCACCCCCCCTATCCTGGTATGCATGGCCCTCTCACCCCCCTATCCTGGTATTCATGGTCCTCTCACCCCCCTATCCTGATATGCATGGTCCTCTCACCCTCTATCCTAGTATGCATGGTCCTCTCACCCCCCAATCCTAGTATGCATGGTCCTCTCACCCCCAATCCTGGTATGCATGGTCCTGTCACCCCCCAATCCTGGTATACATGGTCCCCTCACCCCCCTATTCTGATATGCATGGTCCTCTCACCCCCTATCCTAGTATGCATGGTCCTCTCACCCCCCATTCCTGGTATGCTTGGTCCTCTCATTTATACTCACCCTTCTTTCCTGTGTTCCAGCGCTGTCCCGTTCTGTCGGAGACCAGGGGAGGAATGTGGTGCCGGAGTGCTCGCATGCCCATACCGCACTGTCTGGCGCCATATTGCTGAAGACACACTGCAAATGCGCGATTCTCACGTGCACTCCTGCCCCGGTCTCCGGAAGAAGAGAAGTGCCGTGGCAACGCTCCTCTCAGCGAGGTATGTAAGGGGCACTCAGCCAATGAACGGTGCCGAGCGGCTTGACGGGGGATTCAAATCCCGCGTGACAACTCTCATTGGCTCAGCCGGCGGGGTGGAGGATTTGAATCCCATGCTACTCATTGGCTGATTGCCCCTGGTGCCGCGCAGCTTGGCGGAAGATAAGAATCCCGGCCGCCATATCGGAATACCCATAACTTGGGCGTTCCAATATGGCGGTCGGTGTAGTTCTGATCGGCTGACGCCGCTCATCTCCCGGCTGCGTCGCCGCTGACCTCCCTGCGGCAGGAGATGAGCCGCGGCTACCATCGGGAGATCAGCAGCTAGCGCCGCAATTCGAGTGTAAATCGGATACTATGTGTGAAAAATTGGATTATACTCTCATAAAAAACGCATGACACTCACATGACAATTGCATTACACTCATGCAACTCTCCTGCATCAAATTCGGATCGATTTTTAAATCACTAGTGTGACTCCTTCCTTACTGTGTATGTAATGGTGTGAGATCAGTGGCCCGAAGTCATTTAACCCCTTGAAAACATCAGCTATTTATTCAAACCTGTGAAAATCGACTGTGTGCACATTTGGATGCCAGTTCTGGTGCCAATAACCCTTTTGGGCCAGGCTGGAGGGACCTGGGCTTGATGCAGGACATCACTATCTGTGTATTCATAGTGTGACATCAGTGGCCCAAAGTCATTTAACCCCTTAAAAACATTAGTTACTTGTCCAAATCTGTGAAAATTGGCTGTTTGCCCACTTTGATGCCAATTCTGATGCCCAGAAGCCATTTGGGCCAGGCTGGAGTGACCTGGGTTTGATGCAGGGCATCATTATCTGTGTATTCATAGTGTCACATCAGTGGCCCAAAGTCATTTAACCCCTTAAAAACATCAGTTACTTATTCAAACCTTTGAAATTTGACTGTGTGCCCACTTTGATGCCAGTTCTGGTGCCCATAACCCATTTGGGCCAGGCTGGAGGGACCTGTGTTTGATGCGGAGCATCACTATCTGTGTATTCTTAGTGTGACATCAGTGGCCCAAAGTCGTTTAACCCCTTAAAACATCAGTTACTTATTCAAATCTGTGAAAATTGGCTGTTTGCCCACTTTGATGCCAATTCTGATGCCCAGAACCCATCTGGGCCAGGCTGGAGGGACCTGTGTTTGATGCGGAGCATCACTATCTGTGTATTCTTAGTGTGACATCAGTGGCCCAAAGTCGTTTAACCCCTTAAAACATCAGTTACTTATTCAAATCTGTGAAAATTGGCTGTTTGCCCACTTTGATGCCAATTCTGATGCCCAGAACCCATCTGGCCAGGCTGGAGGGACCTGGGTTTGATGCAGGGCTTCACTATCTGTGTCTTGATAGTGTGACATCAGTGGCCCAAAGTAATTTAACCCCTTAAAAACATCAGTTACTTATTCAAACCTGTGAAAATCGGCTGTGTGCCCACTTTGATACCAGTTCTGGTGCCCATAACCCATTTGGACCAGGCTGGAGGAACCTGGGTTTGATGTGGGGAATCACTATCTGTGTATTTATAGTGTGACATCAGTGGCTCAAAGTCATTTAACCCCTTAAAAACATCAGTTATTTATTCAAACCTGTGAAATTCGACTGTGTGCCCACTTTGATGCCAGCTCTGGTGCCCATAACCCATTTGGGCCAGGCTGGAGGAACCTGGATTTGATGCGGGGCATCACTATCTGTGCATTCATAGTGTGACTTCAGTGGCCCAAAGTCATTTAACCCCTTAAAAACATCAGTTACTTATTCAAATCTGTGAAAATTTGCTGTTTGCCCACTTTGATGCCAATTGTGATGCCCAGAACCCATTTGGGCCAGGCTGGAGGGACCTTTGTTTGATGCAGGGCATCACTATCTGTGTATTGATATTGTGACATCAGTGGCCCAAAGTCATTTAACGCCTTAAAAACATCAGTTACTTATTCAAACCTGTGAAAATTGACTGTGTCCACTTTGATGCCAGTTCTGATTGCCATAATCCATTTGGGCCAGGCTGGAGGAACCTGGTTTTGATGCGGGTCATCACTATCTGTGCATTCATAGTGTGACATCGTGGCTCAAAGTCATTTAACCCCTTAAAAACATCAGTTACTTATTCAAATCTGTGAAAATCGACTGTGTGCCCACTTTGATGCTAGTTCTGGTGTCAATAACAAATTTGGGCCAGGCTGGAGGGACCTGGGTTTGATGCAGGGCATCACTATCTGTGTACTCATAGTGTGACATCAAAATTTAAACAGAGGAGAATAGAATCAAACCCACTATACACAATATTAATAGTACATATTTGTCTATATATACTGTATGTAAAAATCAAAAAATGTATTATATGCTTGATTAAATCCTCTCTGAAGTAGAGGGATGGCAGACCATCCGGTATCTATAGATCAGTAAACTCAGAGATGGGGGGAAATAGAAACCAGCTGGGCATGAAATCTAAAATAAATCTAATAAAATTTATAATAAAACACAAATATCTTTAGATTTAATAAAATTGCCTTTATAAAAATGTTGGCACAACATACAAGTGCATAATTAAAAAAGCACAAAACCACATTAGCAGTATATGTATGGGACCATAATACATCAAATAATTATTAGATTATATAAATCTTAAATGTCCATGACGTAAGGCTTAATTAATGAACCAGGCAAATGACCATAAGTCAATAAAGTGAAAAAATAAAAAATAAATGAATGAAAAAATAAATAATAAATAAGATATATATAGCTTAATTTATATAAGCAAGCATGCTCCAAAGTGCTATAGTGCAAATGTGCAGTTGTGGATAAACCACTATGAATATATGTGCAATGTAAGCAATGGAAACCAACTAGGTGCAAAAAAAAAACAACGGGATTTACCTGTAAGACTGGTATGCTATGTGGAGTGCTGTGAGACGCGCCCCGATGCGCGTTTCGGAAAGAAATCTCCTGTGTATTCATAGTGTGACATCAGTGGCCCAATGTCATTTAACCCCTTAAAAACATCAGTTTCTTATTCAAACCTGTGAAAATTGACTGTGTGCCCACTCTGATGCCAGTTCTGTTGCCCATAACCCATTTGGCCCAGGCTGGAGGGTCCTGGGTGTGATGTGGGGCTCCTTATTCTATATATCTGCAGTGTGATTTCAGTGACCCAAAGTCATTTAACCCTTTCATTAATGCCCTTTGCTGCCCAATTTGATGCCCATTTTTGTGCCAGTTTTATAATTTTTGATGATGATTTTAAGTGTATTCACATCCGGGCACCTCTGTGCATTGTTTTTTATTATTGTGTTTTGTTTTTTTTGTTGTTAAACCTGTAAAAAAAAGAAAAGAAAAAATTGCCGAATAAGAAACTGACGAATAAGAAACTAACTTCAGCCCCGAATAAGAAACTGGACGAATAAGAAACCAACTTCAGCTTCATCAGACTACCTTCTGGATGGTGGTTGTCCTCACTCCTCAGCAAAGATTCACCCTCCATAAGGATGACCCCCGCAGCAGGAAGTCTGAGGCGGGTGGGGAGGCACATGGGCGCAGCAACCCCGGACTTAAAAAAAAAAAAAAAAGAAATAACAAAACAAACCTTACTCAGGTGCTGCCCCCCCTGCAGAGTCCCGCCCCAGGCACGAGCCCTCAAGTTCCTAATGGTAAATACGGCCTGGGTATGCACCATATTTTTAGTCATGCTGGGAGTTGTAGTCTTTCAGCAGTTGGAGGAACATAGGTATGCACCATATTTAGGGGATGCTGGGAGTTAAAGTCCACCAAATATTAAAAAGGAGTACAAATAGGCTGGTGGGGTTTATAAAATCGATCTGGTAATGAGGAGATGATGGGGGTTATGATGAAAGGGATGCTCAGGGAGATCCTCCCAGCTTTTCTTCATGTGCCCATTAACCCTTTAAGTGCAGCACAGTGTATCCTCATTGGTGCTGAGAGCCTGTGGAGTTGGGGGTTGATAGAGGCTTTTTTTGGGTCTTGACTTCCCCTCCCCAATATCACATAGTGAGCAGTGTGGCCTGTGGCTGTGTAGCCTCCCAGCTGAGCCCCCTGCTGACAGCCTGTAGCCAGTTCTCTCTTCAGTTGCAGAAAATGAAATATCTCCATGATGAGGATTTCATCAATGATTTCCTACATTCCTGATTTACATGTTTCTTTCCCTGCTGCCTCTGGCGAACTCATTATATGGGAGCCACGGAACATTGTAAAATGTGAAATTGAACTTTTGTGGAACTATAACTCCCAGCATGCACGTCTACAAGCTGTCGGGGTCGAGTTTACAGTAGTTCTGCCGCAGTTGGAGAACTACAGCCTGAAGAAGCGGTCAGGATAAGTTGGGAGTTGTAATCTGACAGCAGACAGAGGAGTGACTGCACCATTAATAGATAGCAGGAGATATCAATTCCTAATTACAGCAGGCAGGAATATAAGGCATGAAATATTGATCAGATGCTGCACTGAGTATAGAGGGTGGAGGATGTACAGTGGGGGGACTTATGTCACTGCAGCTAGAGGAGAAGCTCTGGAGATTTCACCTGTTGATCGTCCAGAGCCACATAAAGTCTTCACATCGACCTGAGCCTGGCCGACAGAGGGCCACATCTCCTTGTCATCCACCATTTTACAGCACCTCACCTGTCATACTGAGGAGACCATCCTCTACTCTTAGATTAAGAGGGGTCATCTATACATGTGATATGTGAGAGGATAGCCTGAACTACAGAAGAGGAGCTTAGATGTGTTCTATTGCGGAGACTAACCTGTACTTCTTATAATGGGAAGACTACTATAGAAAGGAGGCATAGCATTTCTCTATTATATGAAGGAGTATCATGTACATTACATAAGGGGTGCTATCCTTTATTATATGAGGGAGTACCATGCCACACCTCCCTCTTGTCACCCTGTGCTGAAGCCCCACACCTCCCTCCTGTCACCCTGTGCTGCAGCCTCACACCTCCCTCCTGTCACCCTGTGCTGCAGCCCCACACCTCCCTCCTGTCACCCTGTGCTGCAGCCCCACACCTCCCTCCTGTCACCCTGTGCTGCAGCCTCACACCTCCCTCCTGTCACCCTGTGCTGCAGCCCCACACCTCCCTCCTGTCACCCTGTGCTGCAGCCTCACACCTCTCTCCTGTCACCCTGTGCTACAGCCTCACACCTCTCTCCTGTCACCCTGTGCTGCAGCTCCACACTTCCCTCCTGTCACCCTATGCTGCAGCCCCACACCTCTCTCCTGTCACCCTGTGCTGCAGCCTCACACCTCCCTCCTGTCACCCTGTGCTGCAGCCCCACACCTCTCTCCTGTCACCCTGTGCTACAGCCTCACACCTCTCTCCTGTCACCCTGTGCTGCAGCTCCACACTTCCCTCCTGTCACCCTATGCTGCAGCCCCACACCTCTCTCCTGTCACCCTGTGCTGCAGCCTCACACCTCTCTCCTGTCACCCTGTGCTGCAGCTCCACACTTCCCTCCTGTCACCCTATGCTACAGCCCCACACCTCCCTCCTGTCACCCTGTGCTGCAGCTCCACACATTCCTCCTGTCACCCTGTGCTACAGCCTCACACCTCCCTCCTGTCACCCTGTGCTGCAGCCCCACACCTCCCTCCTGTCACCCTGTGCTGCAGCCTCACACCTCTCTCCTGTCACCCTGTGCTGCAGCTCCACACTTCCCTCCTGTCACCCTATGCTACAGCCCCACACCTCCCTCCTGTCACCCTGTGCTGCAGCTCCACACATTCCTCCTGTCACCCTGTGCTACAGCCTCACACCTCCCTCCTGTCACCCTGTGCTGCAGCCCCACACCTCCCTCCTGTCACCCTGTGCTGCAGCCCCACACCTCCCTCCTGTCACCCTGTGCTGCAGCTCCACACCTCCCTCCTGTCACCCTGTGCTGCAGCCTTACACCTCCCTCCTGTCTCCCTGTGCTGCAGCTCCACACTTTCCTCCTGTCACCCTGTGCTACAGCCTCACACCTCCCTCCTGTCACCCTGTGCTGCAGCCCCACACTTCCCTCCTGTCACCCTATGCTACAGCCTCACACATCCCTCCTGTCACCCTGTGCTGCAGCCCCACACCTCCCTCCTGTCACCCTATGCTACAGCCTCACACCTCCCTCCTGTCACCCTGTGCTGCAGCCCCACACCTCCCTCCTGTCACCCTATGCTGCAGCCCCACACCTCTCTCCTGTAACCCTGTGCTGCAGCCCCACACCTCCCTCCTGTCACCCTATGCTGCAGCCCCACACCTCTCTCCTGTAACCCTGTGCTGCAGCCCCACACCTCCCTCCTGTCACCTTGTGCTGCAGCCACATAGTTCTTGCTGTTCGCACCATGGACAGCTTGGATCACAGAGCCTGACCGCATAGTTGAAGCACAGTTTGAAAAGCAACCAGGGACCCTAGGGAGAGATGTGACTAGTCCAGCGCAGCCCCCAGAGGACTTCTTCCCACACTTGTCTTTAGTGGATAGACAGTTCTCTTTCTATAAACACACTGTAGAGATACCTGATAATCATCTAGCAGTGAGAAGCCCACAGATGATCGCACCAGATTAGTCAGTTCTCTCACTAAATTACCCATCCTGCTCTTCAACCTATTTTCTGAAACGTCAGAGCATTCCAGAGATAACCTTACCTGTTTGCAGTCTAAGTGATGCTGCCCGTGGTTTTGGTAGTATGAATCAACTGACAGGTTCCTTTTAAAAATCTGTAAGCCAAACCTTGCAACCATGGCAGAATCAACTGACCATGTACTGTGTATGAGACTCACCAGATTCTCACATGACAAGTAATGGAAAGGTTTGCTAAGGCTACTTTCACATCAGCGATTTTCTCCATTTGCGGCAGATCCAGCCGTTTTTCCACATCTGCCACGTAACGGATCGCTTACGGCAACACTGCGATCGGCCTCATTCATTCCCTATGGGACTTGCGGACATGTGTGGCACTTGAAGTTTTGCACTTGCGGTGAGACAAAAAACACTGCTAGCAGCGGTTTTTTTCTGTTGCAGCAAGTACCGCATTTGCCTGATCGCGGTAAAACCGCATGTGCTGCACATGTCCGCAAGTCCCATAGGGAATGAATGAGGCCGAATGCAGTGTTGCCATAAGTGATCCATTATGCGGCAGATGCGGAAAACTGCTGGATCTGCCGCGAATGGCAAAAATCGCTGATGTGAAAGTAGCCTCAGTCACTGCCGACAGTGTCTGCATTAGTTATACTCACCAATGGGGGAGGCAGCACGAAAAGTGACTAGGGCAGCATAAACTCTAAATACGGCCCTTTTGCCAACAACTACTTCATATTTGACGCATAACCCTTCTTGGTCTCTGACCAGACTCCCTGGACTACACAATCTCTCAGATGTACTCCCTATCCATTAGAGCTTGCGTCTGTCGTTATTATATCCTTGATCTGATATAACCAAAGGACTCCTTGTGACAGTTTCCCTATCTCTAACCACCATGTGATGGAATCGATAGTCACCTGGGAGAGTGTTATCTTCCCCTCCAAACAGCCCGAGTCTTTTTTCGCCCTTTAGAATGTCCTGTTATAAATGCCTGGAGTGCATCTGGGCCCATTGGACTGCTGGAATACAGAAAGTCATTGTCCGTAGTAGTGACATTGCCCTTCTTAGAGTCATAAAAGGTTTTGTCACTAAACAATCACTGACCTCAGGGAGACCAGTCAAAGAAAACACTGCGGCAGCCGGCAAAGGCGCTCAATCACAGTGAAATCCTAGGTGCAATGCTCCCTGGGAAATACAAATATGCAAATAAAGTCCGTGGAGCCTCATTTAAGAGTTTCAAACATGGGACTAGCCAGATCTTCCTCGAGGGAAGTACTCAGCCAAGGGGTGGCTCCTTTCGGAAACCACCATCACCACCATATTAAGTGGCCCTTTAACCCCTTTCTGCCATCCGACGTACTATCCCATCCACGGTACCCGGGCCCGTATGACCGGGGACGGGATAGTACGTCGGCGCGATCAGCGGCGCCCACGTGGTGAGCGCCGCTGATCGCGGCCGGGTGTCAGCTGATTATCACAGCTGACACCCGGCACAATGTGTCAGGGGCGGTCACGGACCGCCCCCGACACGTTAACCCCTTGCACACCGCGATCAAACACGATCGCGGTGTACCGGGGGTTAAAGGGAAGCATCGGCAGGGAGGGGGCTCCCTCCGTGCTTCCCTGAGCCCCCCACGGCAGCGCAATGTGCAGCGCTGCTGCGGGGGACTCCCTTCCTCCAGGCCCCCGAATCCAAGATGGCGACGGGGGCCTTCGGAGGCCTGCGGAAGCTGGCTTCCTCAGTGCCTGCAAAGCGCAGGCATGAGGAAGCCTTCTGCACTGCCTGTGTCAGATCGCTGATCTGTCACAGTGATCTGTGATGTGACAGATCAGCGATCTGTCACAGGACAGTGATGTCCCACCTGGGACTATTTAATAAAGTAAAAAAAAAAATAAAAAAAAGTGTAAAAATAATTAAAAAAAAAAAAAAAAAATCGCCAAATAAATTAGAAAAAAAAAAAAAAATATTCCCCCAATAAATCCATTTTTTGGAAATAATAAAAAAAAAAAACAATAAAAGTACACATATTAGGTATCGCCGCGTCCGTAACGACCCGCCCTATAAAACTGTCCCATTAGTTAACCCCTTTAGCGAACCCCTTAAAAAATAAAAAACAAAGCAAAAAATAATGATTTATTATCATACCGCCAAACAAAAAGTGTAATAATGCACGATCAAAAAGACGCATATAAATATCCATGGTACCGCTGAAAACGTCATCTTGTCCCGCAAAAAACGAGCCACCACACAGCATCATCAGCGAAAAAATAAAAAAGTTATAGCTCGCTGAATAAAGCGATGCAAAAATAATTATTTTTTATATAAAATAGTTTTCATTGCATAAAACCGACAAAAACAAAAAAAAACACCTAAATGAGGTATCGCTGTAACCGTACTGACGCGAAGAATAAAACCGCTTTATCAATTTTACCGCACGCGGAACGGTGTAAACGCACCCCCCCCAAAAGAAATTCATGAAACGCTGGTTTTTGTTCATTCTGCGCCCCAAAAATCGGAATAAAAAGCGATCAAAAAATTTCACGTGCCCGAAAATGGTACCAATAAAAACGTCAACTCGTCCCGCAAAAAATAAGACCTCACATGACTCGGTGGGTCAAAATACGGAAAAATTATAGCTCTCAATATGTGGCGATGCAAAAACTATTTTTACAATAAAAAGCGTCTTTTAGCGTGCGACAGCCGCCAAACATAAAAACCGCCATAAATAGTAAATCAAACCCCCCGTTATCACCCCCTTAGTTAGGGAAAAATAATAAAATAAAAAAAATGTATTTATTTCCATTTTTCCATTAGGGTTAGGGCTAGGGTTAGGGTTAGGGCTAGGGCTAGGGCTAGGGCTAGGGTTAGGGTTAGGGTTAGGGTTAGGGTTAGGGTTAGGGTTAGGGCTAGGGTTAGGGTTAGGGCTAGGGTTAGGGCTAGGGTTAGGGCTAGGGTTAGGGCTAGGGTTAGGGCTAGGGTTAGGGTTAGGAGCGTGTTGGGGTTCGGGTTGGAGTTAGAATTGGGGGTTTCCACTGTTTGGGCACATCAGGGGCTCTCCAAATGCAACATGGCGTCTGATCTCAATTCCAGCCAATTCTGAGTTGAAAAAGTCAAATGGTGCTCCTTCCCTTCCAAGCTCTGCTATGCGCCCAAACAGTGTTTTACCCCCACATGTAGGGTATCAGCCTACTCAGGACAAATTGCAAAACAATTTTTGGGGTCCAATTTCTCCTGTTACCCTTAGGAAAATAAAAAATTGGGGGCAAAAATATTTTTGTGGAAAAAAATGATTTTTTTATTTTCACGTCCGAGTGTTATAAACTTCTGTGAAGCACTTGGGGGTTCAAAGTGCTCACCACACATCTAGATAAGTTCCGTGGGGGGTCTAGTGTCCAAAATGGGGTCACTTGTGGGGAGTTTCAATAGTTTAGGTACATCAGGGGCTCTCCAAACGCACATGACACCCGCAGACCATTCCATCAAAGTCTGCATTCCAAAACGTCACTGCTTCCCTTCCGAGCCCCGACGTGTGTCCATACAGTAGTTTTCTCCCACATATGGGGTGTCAGCGTACTCAGGACAAATTGGACAACAACTTTTGGGGTCCAATTTCTCCTGTTACCCTTAGGAAAATGAAAAAATTGGGGACTAATTGATCATGTTTGTGGAAAAAATACGATTTTTTTATTTTCATGCCCTGGCATTATAAACTTCTGTGAAGCCCTTGGGGGTTCAAAGTGCTCACCTCACATCTAGATACGTTCCTTAGTGGGTCTAGTTTTCAAAATGGGGTCATTTGTGGGGGGTTTCCACTGTTTAGGTACATTAGGGGCTCTCCAAAGGCAACATGACACCCGCAGACCATTCCATCAAAGTCTGCATTCCAAAACGTCACTACTTCCCTTCCGAGCCCCGACGTGTGCCCATACAGTAGTTTTCTCCCACATATGGGGTATCAGCATACTCAGGACAAATTGGACAACAACTTTTGGGGTCCAATTTCTCCTGGCACCCTTGGGAAAATAAAAAAATGGTGACTAAAAGATCATGTTTGTGGAAAAAATACGAATTTTTTATTTTCACGCCCGGGCGTTGTAAACTTCTGTGAAGCACTGGGGGGGTCAAAGTGCTCACCACACATCTAGATAAGTTCCTTAGGGGGTCTAGTTTCCAAAATGGTGTCATTTGTGGGGGGTTTCCACTGTTTTGGTACATCAGGAGTTTTCCAAACGCGACATGGTGTCCGATCTCAATTCCAGCCCAAAAAGTCAAATGGCGCTGCTTCCCTTCCGAGCTCTGCCATGCGCCCAAATAGTGGTTTACCCCCACATGTGGGGTATCAGCGTACTCAGGACAAATTGCACAATAACTTTTAGGGTCCTGTTACCCTTGGAAAAATAAGAATTGAGGGTGAAAAGATCATTTTTGTGGAAAAAATATGATTTTTTAATTGTATGGCTTTATGTTATAAACTTCTGTGAAGCCCATGGAGATTCAAAGTTCTCACCACACATCTAGATAAGTTCCTTAGGGGGTCTAGTTTCCAAAATGGTGTCATTTGTTGGGGGTTTCCACTGTTTTGGTACATCAGGGGTTTTCCAAACGCGACATCGTGTCCGATCTCAATTCCAGCCAAAAACGTCAAATGGTGCTGCTTCCCTTCCGAGCTCTGCCATGCGCCCAAATAGTGGTTTACCCCCACATGTGGGGTATCAGCGTACTCAGGACAAATTGCACAATAACTTTTAGGGTCCTGTTACCCTTGGGAAAATAAAAATTGGGGTGAAAAGATGATTTTTGTGGAAAAAATATGATTTTTTAATTGTACCGCTGTACGTTATAAACTTCTGTAAAGCCCTTGTGGGTTCAAAGTTCTCACCACATATCTAGATAAGTTCCTTGGGGGGTCTAGTTTCCAAAATGGGGTCACTTGTAGGGGGTTTCCACTGTTTAGGTACATCAGGGACTCTCCAAACGTGACATGGCGTCCAATCTGAATTCCAGCCAATTTTGCAATGAAAAAGTCAAACGGCGCTCCTTCCATTCTGAGCTCTGCCATGCGCCGAAACAGTCGTTCCCCCCCACATATCAGGTATCTGCGTACTCAGGACAAATTGCACAATAACTTTTGCAGTTCAATTTCTCCTGTTACCCTTGGTAAAATAAAAAAAATTGAACCTGAAGTATTTTTTTTATGAAAAAAAGTTAGATGTTCATTTTTTTTTTTAAATAGTCAAAAAAATTCCTGTGACGCACCTAAACGGTTAATAAACTTTTTGAATGTGGTTTTGAGTACCTTAAGGGGTGCAGTTTTTAGAATGGTGTCACTTTTGGGTATTTTCTATCATATAGACCCCTCAAAGTGGCTTCAAATGTGATGTGGTCCTAAAAATAAAATGGTGTTGTAAAAAGGAGAAATCGCTGGTCAACTTTTAACCCTTATAACTTCCTAACAAAAAAAAATTTTGGTTCCAAAATTGTGCTGATGTAAAGTAAACATGTGGGAAATGTTAGTTATCAAGTTTTTTGTGTGCCGTATCTCTGTGATTTAAGGGCATAAAAATTCAAAGTTGGAAAATTGCGAAATTTTCAAAATTTTCGCCAAATTTCCGTTTTTCTCACAAATAAACGCAAGTTATTTGAATGAAATTTTACCACTAACATGAAGTACAATATGTCACGAGAAAACAATTTCAGAATCACCGGGATCCATGGAAGCGTTCCAGAGTTATGACCTCATAAAGGTACAGTGGTCAGAATTGTAAAAATTGGCCCGGTCATGAACGTGCAAACCACCCTTGGGGGAGAAGGGGTTAAGTCAATATCCAGCTCTTTACGAGTTTGCAGATATGACAAGGGAAATACCAAGGCCAGGTATCCATCCACAGACAGCTGTTTCGGGGTGTTGCCCCTCATCAGTGTGAGGTAGGATTCTGGCTAGGTGGGAGCAATGCCTAGTAGACCAACATCACGAAACAATCACTGACCTCAGGGAGACCAGTCAAAGAAAACACTGCGGCAGCCGGCAAAGGCGCTAATCACAGTGAAATCCTAGGTGCAATGCTCCCTGGGAAATACGAATATGCAAATAAAGTCCGTGGAGTCTCATTTAAGAGTCTCAAACACGGGACTAGCCAAATCTTCCTCCAGGGAAGGACCCAGCTAAGGGGTGGCTCCTTTCGGAAACCACCATAACCACTATATTAAGTGGCCCTTTAAGTCAATATCCAGCTCTTTACGAGTTTACAGATATGACAAGGGAAATACCAAGGCCAGGTATCCATCCACAGACAGCTGTTTCGGGGTGTTGCCCCTCATCATTGTGGAGTAGGATTCTGGCTAGGTGGGAGCAATGCCTAGTAGACCAACATCACAAAACAATCACTGACCTCAGGGAGACCAGTCAAAAAAACACTGCAGCTGCCGGCAGAGGCGCTCAATCACAGTGAAATCCTAGGTGCAATGCTCTCTGGGAAATACGAATATGCAAATAAAGTCCGTGGAGCCTCATTTAAGAGTCTCAAACACGGGACTAGCCAGATCTTCCTCAAGGGAAGGACCCAGCCAAGGGGTAGCTCCTTTCAGAAACCACCATTACCACCATATTAAGTGGCCCTTAAAGTCAATATCGAGCTCTTTACGAGTTTACAGATATGACAAGGGAAATACCAAGGCCAGGTTTCCATCCACAGACAGCTGTTTTGGGGTGTTGCCCCTCATCAGTGTGGAGTAGGATTCTGGCTAGGTGGGAGCCATGCCTAGTAGATCAACATCACGAATCAATCACTGACATCAGGGAGACCAGTCAAAGAAAACACTGCGGCAGCCGGCAAAGGCGCTCAATCACAGTGAAATCCTAGGTGCAATGCTCCCTGGGAAATACAAATATGCAAATAAAGTCTGTGGAGCCTCATTTAAGAGTCTCAAACACGGGACTAGCCAGATCTTCCTCCAGGGAAGGACCCAGCCTTGCATAAAAGGTTTTGTGACTCCTTCTCAGACTAAAGAAAAAAACTAACTCGTGATGTAAATGGGAACCAGAATAATGGGAATGTGTATGTAAAACACTAAAATAAAAACAAAAATATAAACAAAAATGTGTGTAATAAAATAAGCCTTTATTGTAAATTTTTGGCCAGACAACAACAACGGCAATAGAAAAATGTATGTAAGAACATATAATAAAAATGGCAAGAAGACCGCACAATGAATTAATTATCAAGTATCTATACTTATAATTAATTATTATAAAGCACATATAAGCACATATAATAATCCCCATGTGGAACAGCAAAAAACATAAAATGAGTGCAATAAATGGTGAGGTGATGAAAATTATATATATATGTAAAAAATAAATAAAAATAATGTAATTAACAAAAATGTGGAAATCACTAGTGAAAACAAGGTATATGTGTATATATAAACCAATGTAGGTGAATAATACGAACAACTACTGTGAAAAAAATTGTGTATATATATATATATATATATATATATATATATATACACACATACACTAAAGACCAAAAACACTCAAAATGGTGAAAAATAAGGCAAAAACAATTTTTTGCAAAAAATAAATGCTGAACTCACACAAAAAATGCTGGGAAGAATATAATAAAAACAGTAATAATAGCGCTGTATAGAATTGGATGGCTGTATATGAAGATACATAAAATAGAAAAAATTTAAAAAAATAATACAAAAGTGATGATGCAGCACTTGTAAGATTAGTAATAAATGTGCACCAAATAATAGCTATATAAGGGGCCACTGAAAAATGCCATACAAAGCGCTATGTGGTAGAAATGGGCCAGAGCCAAGAACCAGACAGCACACACGCTGAACAATGCTGCACAAATTACATGGGCCACAATGAACACAGACCTAATATATATAAATGGATAATGAAGCGCTTGTGCAACAAAATGCTGGCCCAAATTGAGCAGCACAATACAGCGCGATGTACTGCCTGGAAGGCAAATAACCAGACAATGGTGGGAGCGGTATGTCAATAGAACGCGCCCCAATAAAACGCCTGTACAATAAAGTACTGGCCTGAATGTACAGCACAATACATCACGATGTATTACCTGAGAGGCAAATAGTGGTGGAAGCGGTATGCCAAAAGAACGCGCCCCGACGTGCGTTTCGGAAAAACTCCTTCGTCAGCATTTTTTGTGTGAGTTCAGCATTTATTTTTTGCAAAAAATTGTTTTTGCCTTATTTTTCACCATTTTGAGTGTTTTTGGTCTTTAGTATATATATACAATTTTTTTCACAGTAGTTTTTCGTATTATTCACCTACATTGGTTTATATATACACATATACCTTGTTTTCACTAGTGATTTCCACATTTTTGTTAATTACATTATTTTTATTTATTTTATATATATATATATATATATATATATATATATAATTTTCATCACCTCACCATTTATTGCACTCATTTTATGTTTTTTGCTGTTCCACATGGGGATTATTATATATGCTTTATCTGAATAATTCCTGCTATATAGTGGTGATACTATTATAAGTATAGATACTTGATAATTAATTCATTGTGCGGTCTTCTTGCCATTTTTATTATATGTTCTTACATACATTTTTCTATTGCCGTTGTTGTTGTCTGGCCAAAAATTTACAATAAAGGCTTATTTTATTACACACATTTTTGTTTATATTTTTGTTTTTATTTTAGTGTTTTACATACACATTCCCATTATTCTGGTTCTCCCATTTACATCACGAGTTAGTTTTTTTCTTATGTATACCGGATGGTCTGCCATCCACTTTTGAAAGAGACACATCGCTTATTTATTAATTTATATTTTGCAGTATAATATATATTTATTACACATTGCTGTTGTTTCTTTTTTGTTCCTTCTCAGACTAAGGCTATAACCTTGTTCTTCTTTTCTTCTGGCAGTAGACAGGTCTGTTCCCTTGAGTTCAGAATAAGCCCTTAGAAAGATTGAACCCTCTGCGGTTCCAGTTTTGATTTTTCTAGGTTTCGAAGCCATCACAGACCTGACTCTTTTTAGTTGACCACTGCAGAGCTCTATTGACCTGTCAACCACTAGAAAATCGGTCAAGTATGGGATTATTAGTGTATTCTGCTCCAAGAGCAGCTTTTGGATCGCCCTCACCCAGGGTGGCGGGGTACTCGGTACCGGGCCCGTTGATCTCAATGGGAGTTGTCACGGTAGCTGCGACCCGGTCTGTGGCCCTGGGCGTCCATTGTAAAAGGGGGATGATTGCAAGTGCGTGTGAATGATGATTAAAGTTTATGATTGAATGATTTGTGACGCCACCTGTGGTGTTCGGCAATGAAGATGTTAAGCCGACGCTGCAGACAGATCCTCTGGGACAGATGGTGTGGTGCAGCAATGATGTTGTGGCCCTCCACAGGCAGGGCTGTAGTCCCAGGGCAGTGTAGATGAAGAGATAGTGAAGAGACGTAGATGTGCGGTGTTAGACACAGCGGTGTAGCAGTGCTGAGTGTGTTGGCGCAGGAATAAGCGGAGGACACCAGGGCATGTAGTTCCAAAGCTTTACTCACAGTCTGTTGTGCGTACAGGTGCCCGCATCCGTGCCCTGTCCTCCAGGGCAGGAGCTCAGCCAACCTCCAGGCAAGATGAAGCACTCTGTTCCAACACTCCGCCAACATATGCCTTTCCTGAACGTCTCCCTCCTTAGCGCTTGTAATGAAGTACTCACAGTACTGAGTTACATTGGAGTTCCTCCTTTCAGATGTTCCTAGAACTCTACTTGTATGGCAGACAGCTGTAGCCTGCTTCGGGGACTCCTTGCTACTAAGTCCCGGCTCACTCACGTTGCTGTTGTGCCCCCAAGTCTTGTGTGGGAATAAAGTGGTGACAACTTCTATTCCTCCAGTGTCTGCAACAGGACCATTAGTATCCATACAACCTCGGGGACCGGACCCCGGCCTTGCGCTTAGAACTTGAGGAAGGGATCTGCTCTAACCCTAGTCCTTAGTTCTCTTCTACTCCTTACGTTCCATACAAAACAATCTTTCTTATGGAGATTTAGGCTTTCTGAATATCTCTTTCCTGTGCCAGCAGACCCAGGTCACTGAGGTCTGCTGCAGCACTTCCTTCATCCATCCCTCTCTGGGGAGCTTCTCGCACCGACTGACCTAGTCAGACTGACCTCGAATCCTATCTTCTTCCCGCTCTTTGGTGCAGACTAAGCTCCACCCACCTCCCAGCACTCTTCGTGTTCCCAGCAGGGAGCCACCAAAGATGCTTTGCTACACTACTATGTTGTGTGGGATGCAGGTGTTGGAGTGTGGTCAGGAGTCTCCACCTTACCTGGATGGTGGGGCACCACACCTCAGGAGGAGGTGCAGCACCTCTGTGGTGACTGAACCCTCAGGGGCTCCACACTTCCAGTATAATCTTCGTGAATACCCACGAAGCCAGAGGCGTATCTAGTGGGAGGCAGCCGGGGCATGTGCCCCAGGCACAGCCTTCAGGGGGACACAGTCGGGCCGCCTAATGCGGTGTTCTAAAGTGTTTTTCCCCCCGGCAGCTGCATTTTGTCGCTCCCCAGACTGGGAGTTGGCAGTTCAGCTGACAGCCAGCTCAGGGAAGCTGCAGTGTGCCAGCTTCCAGTGATCAATTGTACTCACATCTTTCAGAAGTGAGTAGAATTGAAGCTCTGACCGCTGGGTCAAAGCGATGTCAGGAGCATGATCATGTCATGTGATCATGCTGCTGGCATCACTCCATTGGTGGTAAGCGCTCCAGTGGAGCTGAAGTCACTTAAGATTGAATGTAACGGGAGAGGGAGGTGTATTTACTGCAGCCTATAACCTGCAGTAACCACCGATCGACCAAACCGCTGCACGACCAGCTCTACCCTCGCCTACTGTATTATCACCCATCCCTTGAAGATTGTGAGCCCTCGCGGGCAGGGTCCTCTCTCCTCCTGTACCAGTTATGACTTGTATTGTTTAAGATTATTGTACTTGTTTTTATGTATACCCCCTCACATGTAAAGCGCCATGGAATAAATGGCGCTATAACAATAAATAATAATAATAATAATAATATTTACTGGATTGTGTGTGGGTATTTACTGTGTGTGTGGGAGAGTTAGTGTAACAGTGCTGGGGAAAATTTACTGTGTGAGGGTATTTTCTGTGTATAGGGGTGTTTACTATGTATGGGGTTATTTACTGTGTGTGGGAGGTATTTACTGTGTGGGAGATTTAGTGTACTGGGGCTGGGGGACATTTACTGTGTGTGTGGGTATTTACTGTGTGGGAAGGTGATTTACTATGTGAGGGGGTATTTACTGTGTGTGTGGGAGATTTAGTGTGTGGGGGTGAGATTTACTGTGTGGGAGTATTTACTGTGAGGGAGAGATTTAGTGTAATGGGCCTGAAGGAGATTTACTGTGCGTGGAAATGATTTAGTATAATGGGGGGATGATTTCAGGGCACAAATTTGGGGAGCAACAAAGGGACAGGTGCAGACACAATATGTGGAAAAGGAGAAATTTGAAGACACAATATGAGGAGCAAGGGGGGAGATGGGGGTATGTATGAGGAAATAGTATGAGGGGGTGGGTGCAGACACAGTATGGGAAGTCGAGGGAATGTATGAGGAGGCAGTATTGTGAGTGAGAATGTAAATGTGTGAGGAGACTATTGAGGTTAATAGAGCGAGGAGATAGTAAGGGGGAGAGAAGTGTGAGTGGTCACAGAATAAAGTCTGAGTAGTGGGGGGGTAGTATGAGGAAACAGTGTAAGGTCACAGTCAGGTAGGGATAGTAAGCCAAGGAGGGAGAGTGTGGTGAGGGGGCATAGTATAGACACTGGGCAGTAAAGAGGGGGACACAGTATAAAAGTCATGTACCGTAAGAGGGACAGTGTGTGGGACATATTTTGTGCAGGGAATATAGTGAGGGGCAATTATTTACTCTGGGGCTCAGTGTAAGGCAGATATATCTTTAAGGGCATCGTGTGGGAATGTGCTGCACAAGAGCGGAAAAGATGAAAGTCTGCAGAGACAAGCTGTGGATGAGAAAACTCATGGTGGCATCTGAACAAGATGAAGAAGAAAAAAAAGAGAAAGACTCCAGAGACAACGTTATCTATAAGGTATCTGGATAATTTTTTTTTTTGTGATACTGACTAATTATCATATTTTTATTTATGTTAGGAGCATTAAAGTTGTTGGATTCTCTTGTGCCAGCGATTTGCACACACAGAGGTGTATCTAGCCTTTCCTGCACCCGGGGCAAAGGGTTAGTTTGGCACCCCCCCCAATTTGAATCTTCAGTCTACTTGACCAAGCCAAGGTACATTCCTGTTTTTTCCACAATGCTTTATTTAACTAACTGTTATGTATGTATATATTACACACTATATACGTATATATGGCATTTTAACTAACCAATAACTTATACTATACTAAGCTAGTCAGTTAGTCAGTGGGTATGACTAAACCCTGCTGGTATACCAGAGAGGCTGTTGGTGGTATAAGAATTCCTATGTTTCACAATAGAACTGTCTAAAATTTAATTTTACGAGCTTTTTTGGCTGCAAAAGATTTTATAATGTCATCATAAGAAAGTTTTGAAGCCAACTCATGCTCTATGGAAATAATGCTTAACCCCTTACCTACAATTGACGTAATATTCCGTCCATGTGACCATGGACCTAATTACCATGGACGGAATATTACGTCACCATGATCAGCGGCGCCCACGTGGTGAGCGCCGCTGATCGTGGCCGGGTGTCAGCTAATTATCATAGCTGACACCCGGCACAATGTGTCAGGAGCGGTCACGGACCGCCCCCGACTCGTTAACCCCTTGCACACTGCGATCAAACGCGATCGCGGTGTACTGGGGGTTAAAGGGAAGCATCGGCAGGGAGGGGGCTCCCTCCGTGCTTCCCTGAGCCCCCCACAGCAGCGCAATGTGCAGCGCTGCTGCGGGGGGCTCCTTTCCTCCAGGCCCCCGAATCCAAGATGGCGATGGGGGCCTTCGGGGGCCTGAGGAAGCTGGCTTCCTCAATGCCTGCAAAGCGCAGGCATGAGGAAGTCTGCAGCAATGCCTGTGACAGATCGCTGATCTGTCACAGTGATCTGTGATGTAGGACAGTGATGTCCCACCTGGGACAAGGTAATAAAGTAAAAAAAAAAAAAGTGTTAAAAATAGTTAAAAAAAAAAAAAATATTCCCCAATAAATCCATTTTTTCAAAATAAAAAAAAACATAAACAATAAAAGTACACATATTTGGTATTGCCGCGTCCGTAATGACCTGCCCTATAAAACTCTCCCATTAGTTAACCCCTACAGCGAACCCCTTAAAAAATAAAAATAAAAAACGAAGCAAAAAATAATGATTTATTATCATACCACCGAACAAAAAGTGCAATAACGCGCGATCAAAAAGACGCATATAAATATCCATGGTACCGCTGAAAACGTCATCTTGTCCCGCAAAAAACGAGCCGCCATACAGCATCATCCGCAAAAAAATAAAAAAGTTATAGCTCGCAGAATAAAGCGATACAAAAATAATTATTTTTTTATATAAAATTGTTTTCATTGCAAAAAACCGACAAAACATAAAAAAACGACCTAAATGAGGTATCACTGTAAGCGTACTGACCCGAAGAATAAAACCGCTTTATCAATTTTACCGCACGCGGAACGGTGTAAACGCACCCCCCCAAAAGAAATTCATGAAATGCTGGTTTTTATTCATTCTGCGTCCCAAAAATCGGAATAAAAAGCGATCAAAAAATGTCACGTGCCCGAAAATGGTACCAATAAAAACGTCAACTCGTCCCGCAAAAAATAAGACCTCACATGACTCGGTGGGTCAAAATACGGAAAAATTATAGCTCTCAATATGTGGTGATGCAAAAACTATTTTTACAATAAAAAGCGTCTTTTAGCGTGCGACAGCCGCCAAACATAAAAACCGCCATAAATAGTAAATCAAACCCCCCGTTATCACCCCCTTAGTTAGGGAAAAATAATAAAACTAAAAGAAAATGTATTTATTTCCATTTTCCCGCTAGGGTTAGGGTTAGGGTAGGGTTAGGGTTAGGGCTAGGGTTAGGGTTAGGGCTAGGGTTAGGGTTAGGGCTAGGGTTAGGGTTAGGGCTAGGGTTAGGGTTAGGGCTAGGGTTAGGGCTAGGGTTAGGGTTAGGGGTGTGTTGAGGTTAGGGTTGGAGTTATAATTGGGGGGTTCCACTGTTTGGGCAAATTAGGTGCGCTCCAATGGCAACATGGCGTCTGATCTCAATTCCAGCCAATTCTGCGTTGAAAAAGTCAAATGGTGCTCCTTCCCTTCCAAGCTCTGCCATGCGCCCAAACAGTGTTTTACCCCCACATGTAGGGTATCAGCCTACTCAGGACAAATTACAAAACAACTTTTGGGGTCCAATTTCTCCTGTTACCCTTAGGAAAATAAAAAATTGGGGGCAAAAATATAATTTTGCGGAAAAAAAATGTTTTTTTTATTTTCACGCCCAGGCGTTATAAACTTCTGTAAAGCACTTGGGGGTTCAAAGTGCTCTCCACACATCTAGATAAGCTCCGTGGGGGGTCTAGTTTCCAAAATGGGGTCACTTGTGGGGAGTTTCAATAGTTTAGGTACATCAGGGGCTCTCCAAACGCACATGACACCCGCAGACCAATCCATCAAAGTCTGCATTCCAAAACGTCACTACTTCCCTTCCGAGCCCCGACGTGTGCCCATACAGTAGTTTTCTCCCACATATGAGGTATCAGCGTACTCAGGCCAAATTGGACAACAACTTTTGGGGTCCAATTTCTCCTGTTACCTTTGGGAAAATAAAAAAATTGGGGACTAAAAGATGATGTTTGTTGAAAAAATACGATATTTTTATTTTCACGCCCGGTCGTTATAAACTTCTGTGAAGCACTGGGGGGTTCAAAGTGCTCACCACACATCTAGATAAGTTCATTAGGGGGTCTAGTTTCCAAAATGGGGTCACTTGTGGGGAGTTTCCACTGTTTAGGTACATCAGGGGCTCTCCAAAAGCAACATGACACCCGCAGACCATGCCATCAAAGTCTGCATTCCAAAACGTCACTACTTCCCTTCCGAGCCCTGATGTGTGCCCATACAGTAGTTTTCTCCCACATATGAGGTATCAGCGTACTCAGGACAAATTGGACAACAACTTTTGGGGTCCAATTTCTCCTGTTACCCTTGGGAAAATAAAAAAATTGGGGACTAATTGATCATGTTTGTGGAAAAAATACGATTTTTTTATTTTCATGCCTGGGCATTATAAACTTCTGTGAAGCCCTTGGGGGTTCAAAGTGCTCACCACACATCTAGATAAGTTCCTCAAGGGGTCTAGTTTCCAAAATGGGATCATTTGTGGGTTTTTTTTACTGTTTAGGTACATTAGGGGCTCTCCAAAGGCAACATGACACCCACAGACCATTCCATCAAAGTCTGCATTCCAAAACGTCACTACTTCCCTTCCGAGCCCTGACGTGTGTCCATACAGTAGTTTTCTCCCACATATGGGGTGTCAGCGTACTCAGGACAAATTGGACAACAACTTTTGGGGTCCAATTTTTCCTGTTACCCTTGGGAAAATAAAAAAAATGAGGACTAAAAGATGATGTTTGTGGAAAAAATACGATTTTTTTATTTTCACGCCCGGACGTTATAAACTTCAGTGAAGCACTGGGGGGTTCAAAGTGCTCACCACACATCTAGATAAGTTCCTTGGGGGGTCTAGTTTCCAAAATGGTGTCATTTGTGGGGGGTTTCTACTGTTTTGGTACATCAGGGGTTTTCCAATCACGACATGGTGTCCGATCTCAATTCTAGCCAAAAACGTCAAATGGCGCTGCTTCCCTTCCGAGCTCTGCTATGCTCCCAAATAGTCATTTACACCCACATATGGGGTATTAGTGTACTCAGGACAAATTGCACAATAACTTTTAGGGTCCTGTTACCCTTGGAAAAATAAAAATTGGGGGTGAAAAGATCATTTTTGTGGAAAAAATATGATTTTTTAATTGTACCGCTGTACGTTATAAACTTCTGTGAAGCCCTTGTGGGTTCAAAGCTCTCACCACATATCTAGATAAGTTCCTTGGGGGGTCTAGTTTCCAAAATGGGGTCACTTGGGGGGTTTCCACTGTTTAGGTACATCAGGGGCTCTCCAAACCCGGCATGGCGTCCGATCTGAATTCCAGCCAATTTTGCATTGAAAAAGTCAAACGGCGCTCCTTCCCTACTGAGGTCTGCCATGCGCCGAAACAGTGGTTCCTCCCCACATATCAGGTATCAGCGTACTCAGGACAAATTGCACAATAACTTTTGCAGTCCAATTTCTCCTGTTACCCTTGGTAAAATAAAGAAAATTGAACCTGAAGTATTTTTTTTGTGAAAAAAAGTTAAATGTTCATTTTTTTTTTAATATTCAAAAAATTCCTGTGACGCACCTAAAGGGTTAATAAACTTCTTGAATGTGGTTTTAAGCACCTTAAGGGGTGCATTTTTTAGAATGGTGTCACTTTTGGGTATTTTCTATCATATAGACCCCTCAAAGTGGCTTCAAATGTGAAGTGGTCCCTAAAAATAAAATGGTGTTGCAAAAATGAGAAATCGCTGGTCAATTTTTAACCCTTATAACTTCCTAACAAAAAAAAAAATTTTGGTTCCAAAATTGTGCTCATGTAAAGTAAACATGTGGGAAATGTTATGTATTAAGTTTTTTGTGTGCCGTATCGCTGTGATTTAAGGGCATAAAAATTAAAAGTTGGAAAATTGCGAAATTTTCAAAATTTTCGCCAAATTTCCGTTTTTTTCACAAATAAACGCAAGTTATTTGAATGCAATTTTACCACTAACATGAAGTACAATATGTCACGAGAAAACAATGTCAGAATCACCGGGATCCATGGAAGCGTTCCAGAGTTATGACCTCATAAAGGGACAGTGGTCAGAATTGTAAAAATTGGCCCGGTAGTTAACGTGCAAACCACCCTTGGTAGTGAAGGGGTTAAAGGGAAGGTGCCATCCAAAAAAAAATTTTTCAGCAATTGAAAAAATGTAAAGAATTAATGTTTACATTTTCTTAAAAAATATTATAATTTGTTTTTAATTTTGCAAAATATGAAAAATAATTTTCATAATTTTTAAAGTTTGGCATTTCCACTTGTTAACACTAGGGGGAGCAGCTACTGAAATCTGGCACAAAAACCTATGACATCTAGGAACACAGTGAGCAGCCATTTTGATGGGGCCTGCAAAGTTACTGTCTTTGCATGTAAAGTCTGGATCAGAACGGCCATCAATCAGCCTGATCCAGACTTTGCAGGCAAAGACCCCATTCCCCTCCTCAGATCCTGTCCTGGCGATGTGTGAAAGTGAGGCGACAGGCGCAGTCCGGGGTGACGCTGGGAAGCAGGATGGGGGAAATGTAGCCATACAGTAACGATAAAAATGAGACCCCTCTCTTCAGCTGCCTCACCAGCCCTCCCCTGACTGCACCTATTACCCCTGACCTGTGTGCAGGTGCTCAGCCAGAACCACCCTAGAATGGGTGCCCTTTTAGCAGATAATACTGCCATAGTGTTCTCACATAATATCGCCATATAGATCATACACAATACCGCCATATAGATCATACACAAAACCAGCAGGGTGACAGCAGCAGAGTATTTCAGGAGAGCAGTATCACACGGGATAGGATTAGATACACGGCTCAGCAGGCAGCATCACACAGGAGAGGATTAGATACACGGCTCAGCAGTCAGTATCACACAGGATAGGATTAGATGCACGGCTCAGCAGACAGTATCACACAGGAGAGGATTAGATACACGGCTCAGCAGTCAGTATCACACAGGGGAGGATTAGATAGACGGCTCAGCAGTCAGTATCACACAGGAGAGGATTAGATACACGGCTCAGCAGTCAGTATCACACAGGAGAGGATTAGATACACGGCTCAGCAGTCAGTATCATACAGGCGAGGATTAGATACACGGCTCAGCAGTCAGTATCCCACAGGATAGGATTAGATACACGGCTCAGCAGTCAGTATCCCACAGGATAGGATTAGATACACGGCTCAGCAGTCAGTATCACACAGGATAGGATTACATACACGGCTCAGCAGTCAGTATCCCACAGGAGAGGATTAGATACACGGCTCAGCAGTCAGTATCACACAGGATAGGATTAGATACACGGCTCAGCAGTCAGTATCACACAGGAGAGGATTAGATACACGGCTCGGCAGTCAGTATCACACAGGAGAGGATTAGATACACGGCTCGGCAGTCAGTATCACACAGGAGAGGATTAGATACACGGCTCAGCAGTCAGTATCACACAGCATAGGATTAGATACACGGCTCAGCAGTCAGTATCACACAGGCGAGGATTAGATACACGGCTCAGCAGACAGTATCACACAGGATAGGATTAGATACACGGCTCAGCAGTCAGTATCACACAGGAGAGGATTAGATACACGGCTCAGCAGACAGTATCACACAGGATAGGATTAGATACACGGCTCAGCAGTCAGTATCACACAGGAGAGGATTAGATACATAGCTCAGCAGACAGTATCACACAGGATAGGATTAGATACAGGGCTCAGCAGACAGTATCACACAGGATAGGATTAGATACACGGCTCAGCAGACAGTATCACACAGGATAGGATTAGATACACGGCTCAGCAGTCAGTATCACACAGGGGAGGATTAGATACACAGCTCAGCAGTCAGTGTCACACAGGAGAGGATTAGATACACAGCTCAGCAGACAGTATCACACAGGAGAGGATTAGATACACAGCTCAGCAGACAGTATCACACAGGATAGGACTTGATACACGGCTCAGCAGACAGTATCACAAAGGAGAGGATTAGATACACAGCTCAGCAGACAGTATCACACAGGATAGGACTTGATACACGGCTCAGCAGACAGTATCACACAGGATAGGATTAGATACACGGCTCAGCAGACAGTATCACACAGGATAGGATTAGATACACGGCTCGGCAGTCAGTATCACACAGGGGAGGATTAGATACACGGCTCGGCAGTCAGTATCACACAGGGGAGGATTAGATACACAGCTCGGCAGTCAGTGTCACACGAGAGGATTAGATACACAGCTCAGCAGACAGTATCACACAGGATAGGACTTGATACACAGCTCAGCAGACAGTATCACACAGGATAGGACTTGATACACGGCTCAGCAGACAGTGTCACACAGGAGAGGATTAGATACACAGCTCAGCAGACAGTATCACACAGGAGAGGATTAGATACACAGCTCAGCAGTCAGTATCACACAGGATAGGAATAGATACACGGCTCCGCAGGCAGTATCACACAGGAGAGGATTAGACACATGGCTCAGCAGACAGTATCACACAGGATAGGAATAGATACACGGCTCAGCAGTCAGTATCACACAGGAGAGGATTAGATACACAGCTCAGCAGTCAGTATCACACAGGATAGGATTAGATACACGGCTCAGCAGTCAGTATCACACAGGATAGGATTAGATACACGGCTCAGCAGGCAGTATCACAGGAGACAGTATTACAGATATGCCCACACTGGTGAAACTTCCAGCCCCCCCATACACTAGACTATGGGCTGTATATGTCACTGTCCTCAGACAGCCATAAAAGCTGTCATAAAAGGGAGTGTGTCAGATTACTGGAGATCACTGGGGCTGTGAGTGAGGAGGCGGAGACAGAGCAGAAGAACACAGTAGAGCAGGAAGCACAGGGCCGAGCCTGGAGTAAGCAGGACAGAGGAGCATAGATGAAAGTCACCCGCACTCACCAACCACTCTCCGGCTCCAGTGAGCGCTTCTCTCCTCTGCTGACCACCTTCTCCTTTTCTTCAGCCTCTCCTCACAACACAGGACCCGTTATGCCACAAGTGGTCCTGTGATAGAGGGTAAGTGGAGCTCAGCAGATAGCACTGGGCTACAGTAAAATGGCGCCCAGCCACACCTACAGCAGTGAATGGTGCAGCCCACAGGGGCGTGCCCAGTTCACCGCTAATGAGGCTGCAATGTGGGGTCGGGAGCCGACCACAGTCTCCTATGTCCATGGACGGCCATTTTTGCAGACTGTATGAGTCCTCCACAGATCTGCAAATCAAGATGTCAGCGCCCAGTGGCTACATTAAAACATTATAACAAACAAACCATAAATCCTGGTTAGTACAACATTTGCTGAAACAACATGTTTTGTTACTTACTCTTTTTTTGCAAATTATATAAAATTGCGGCACCTTCCCTTTAAGTTTGTCAGCCGTTGTTGTCCCATGACACTCCGAAGATATGTTTTCAGCAACTTTAGCTTGCTAAAGCTTCTTTCACTGGAAGCAACCGATACTGGTATAGTCAGGAAGATTTTCAGAGCTGTGGCTATATTGGGATAGGCATCTTGTAGTCCATTCTTGTATATCTCGATAAGCAGACCTTCAGGTGTGGCAGTTTTCATGCTCGTGTTTAAATTCAGAGCATGATGTTTAAAACTTTCCACTTCTGTAATTATTTCATCTTTATCAAGATCCTTCTGATATATCTGGGCTAATTTCAAGGCCTGCTCCTTGAGTTCTTCTGCTGTTAATGAGTGAAACTGAGGTCCAGAGAGAAAACCGAATGTATTGCTAAGCTTGTCTATAGCGTCAAATCGGGTTCTTATTTCAAAAATGATTTTGCCACTGATTTCTAAAAGAGAAATCCTGAATTTGTCTTCCTGTGACAACTGAACACTGTCATCTTCACATTGTTCATCAAACATCTTATTAATCTTTCTCTTCCTTATCTGTGTGAAGTGTGGATCAAGGCCACACCTTTCTGCAATCTGTTTTGCTTCACTGATTGCATCAGCTGCATTACTTGTTCTAGTTGACTCTAACAAGGTCAAGAGACCATGAATATGCTTTGCAGACATATCAATACTGATTTTTTCATTAAATAGAAGTTTGTTGATGCGATCAATGTGACTAAGCACTTTATACCAAAAACAAGACATTGCAACAAAATCAAACTTTGTAATATTGTGCATCAGAGAAGCAGCCTCAACCTTTGTCTCCATATTTGCTACTATATTGGTTTTTACGTCACTTAAAGCATCAATGATTTTGCTTAGATGCATATAAATAGGTCTTACCGCTTCTAGCTTCGCTGACCACCTGGTTTTGCTTAGTGACTTGAGGGTAACCGGTACATGTTTCTGTAAAACTTCCCATCTAAAAGTGGAGGCAACAAAAAACAAATAAAGACACTGTACTGTTCCAAAGTAAGTCTCTACTTCTCGTGACACACTAGCAGCATTTACACCAGCCAGATTTAGGGAATGAGCGGCACAGGGTACAAAATATGCTAGGTTATTTTCTTGAAGCAGTCGTGCTTTAACCCCTTTGTACTTTCCAGCCATATTTGCCCCATTGTCATAGGATTGACCCCTGCAATTTTTAATATCTAAGCGATCTTTTTTGATTTTTTCTAAAATTATTTCAGTGAGAGCAAGTCCAGTCTTCTCACTCACAGTTAAAAAGTCTATGAAGCTTTCTACGATTTCAGGGCCATATTTTGTTATTTTGACATATCTAATGACTTCAGACATTTGTTCCAAATGGCTTATGTCAGGTGTGCAGTCAAACATCACAGAAAAATATTTAGCCTCCACAACATCATTAAGTATGTCTTCCCTTATTTTGCCTGCTATGATGTCTAAAAATTCATTTTGAATATTAGGTGAGAAATAGCTCACTTGTCCTTTCTTATGACGCTGCAAATGTTCACGCAGAGGGGCGTTATAATGAGAAACAAGTTCAATTGCATTTAGAAATTTTACACTTTTAGGGTCTGCAAAATCAAGACCTTCATGTGAGCCTCGCAATGCACTTCTTTGTCTTGCTAAGTACATGATTACATCAACAATTACATGAAGAACTTCCTTCCAGTTGTTTTCTTCCTTCAATATCTGCTCTTGAAGTTCTTTGTCAATGCCTCCCTTACCTAATGACGCCTCAAGAGTTTTCCATGAACAGAAACACATTTTATGTTGTAAAGAATTTTCATGTTCAGGAATTCTCTCACTTAATTTTTTCCATTGTGTCAAACCTTCCTCCTTTGACAAAAATGACCGTTTTGGTTCTGAATTTGAAAACATTCTACATGGTATGCAGTATACAGCATTTTTTAAGCGGCTGTATTCTAGCCAAGACCGACGCACTTTCTGTCCATTTGGCAGCTGTTTAAAAAAACAATCTATTGTGAGTTTTCGTCCATCTCTTAAACTATTTCTGATGTCAGGTTCATGTGTTGCTTTTGCCCTCATGCTGGTAACAAAACACCTTTGTGCATCTGAAAATGTGCTTGGCCATGTTCCTGGGTTATAACAGTCGATTTCAAAATTCGACTCACCATGAGAAGAAGACGATGAAATAGCATTCAGTTCTTCTAGAGAATGTGTCGTGCTGCTACAACACTGCATAGCGTCTAAATCAAACACGTGATCTTCAGTGGTTTCATCTGTAGTGGCATCTGCAGTCTGTCTTGTTTCGTGCTCCACCACAGTATTACCTTCTTGACTCTCATGCTCAGAGTTTCTATCAAGACTCACGTTTCCTCTGCTGACATCTAAAATAAAGCAAACATAAAAAATAAACAGTTGCATGTCATGAGTCACATTATTATAACTACCAAAAAAAAACACAATGTCTGAAAAAATAGGCAAGTGTACACACATACCTTTTATATCTTCTTGTTTTCTATTCAGCCATGACGACATTGAAAATGAAAATTGTCGCTCTTGTTTTTCTTTCTCCTTTGCTCTTTTTCGGAATTCTGCGCCGGATGGTTTTTTTGACATCGCTATTGGTAGCAGACCAATTTTTTTCCCCTGTTCTGTAAACAAAAGCAAAAAACATTAATATCTGGTGTCATATAATGTATATATACATATAGTATAGTATAACAACGTTCGGTGTAAAACTGAGAGAAGCAGGAAGAGAAGCTCATTGTCACGTGACAGTAACTAGAAAAATCGCATATGAGTGAAGTGGCCATGTGATAACTGATGAAACCAGCAAGCAGAGCTGAATCCTGACAGTGAGGATATTACACACTGTTAGAATTGGCTACAGGGCTTCATTTTATTTTGGGGCTTAATTACTCTATAAGACTGCTAGCTTCTGAATTCCCACAGCGCATGCACTGCACACTTTCAGGATTCTCCCTGGCCAGTGCCAAGAGTGGACTATCATGTGAGCCTAAGTATGTGATTTGTATACTTCTGGTCAAACATGTCCTGTCCATCCTTGCTCAATTCATTGCTATTGAGCGAGGCCCTGCATTTCTAGTTGGCATGTGACCGTATGTATGCAAATTGCATACTTGCGGGTTCGTGACCTCCCACTTTCATCGCTGGCACCAGAGGATCCTGACAGCATGCCCTACTATGTATAAGAATTCAGAAGTCAGCTGCGCCAGACAAGACCACGACACCCATTGGACTGGACCCCGGGATGAGTATAATCTAACTCGTTTTTCTTATCTTTCAGGTTACATCGGGGGCTTATCTACAGCATTACAGAATGCTGTAGATAAGCCCCTGATGGCGGTGGCCGCATCTCATAGGGGAAAAATTAGGTGACAAATTTCCTTTATATAATTGCTCAACGCCCCAACATATTATAAAATTGCACCCTTACTGTACAGATTTTTGATTAAATAAATGAAAAACATTATGTGGGGTCCCCCCAATTTTGGCAACCAGCAAATATAAAGCAGACAGCTGCGGGCTTATATTATCAGACCTGGAAGGATTGTGGTTATTAGGCCCTCCCCAGCCTAAAAATAGAAGCCAGCAGCCGCCCCTGATTTGGGGCATCACATGAGATGCTCAAATTCTGGCGCTTTGCGTTCGCTCTTCCCAATTGCTCTGGTGCGGTGGCAATCAGGGTAATAGTGGTTGGGGTTGATGACAGCTAAGAATTGTCCAAAAACAAAGCTGGCATCAAGCCCTGGTGTTAGTAATGGAGAGGTGTCTGTCAGGCACCCCCATCACTAACCCGGTAACCAAAAAAGAAAACACACACACAAATCTTTATTTAAATAGATACTCATCCATACTTTCACTAGTTCACAATGTACATTTTTTCCCCGATACTGTCCTCAAATTTCTCCCCCCCTATAATGTCCTGAGGTTTCCCCCATAATGTCCTCAGGTTTCCCCCATAATATCATCAGTTTTCCCCTATAATGTCCTCAGGTTTCCCCCATAATATCCTCAGGTTTCCCCCATAATATCCTCAGGTTTCACCCATAATGTCCTCAGGTTTCCCCCATAATATCCTCAGGTTTCCCCCATAATGTCCTCAGGTTTCCCCCATAATGTCCTCAGGTTTCCCCCATAATATCCTCAGGTTTCCCCCATAATGTCCTCAGGTTTCCCCCATAATATCCTCAGGTTTCCCCCATAATATCCTCAGATTTCCCCCATAATGTCCCCAGGTTTCCCCCATAATGTCCTCAGGTTTCCCCCATAATGTCCTCAGGTTTCCCCCATAATATCCTCAGGTTTCCCCCATAATGTCCCCAGGTTTCCCCCATAAAATACACAGGTTTCCCCCATAATGTCCTCAGGTTTCCCCCATAATGTCCTCAGGTTTCCCCCATAACGTCCTCAGGTTTCTGCCCCCATAATGTCCTCAGGTTTCTGCCCCCATAACGTCCTCAGGTTTCTGCCCCCATAACGTCCTCAGGTTTCTGCCCCCATAACGTCCTCAGGTTTCCCCATAACGTCCTCAGGTTTCCCCATAACGTCCTCAGGTTTCTGCCCCCATAATGTCCTCAGGTTTCTGCCCCCATAATGTCCTCAGGTTTCTGCCCCCATAATGTCCTCAGGTTTCTGCCCCCATAATGTCCTCAGGTTTCCCCCATAATGTCCTCAGGTTTCTCCTTCCTCCCCCCCATATGTTCCTCATCTTTCTCCACCACACCACATGAATATGTCTGCACCATGGCCTTGCTCCTCACATACTGTCTGGGCCCAATCTTCCCTTGCACTGACTCCATATAAGCACTAGCGTCCGTCCCCGACCCCAACCATCCCTTCCTAGCCCCCAGAGCATGTCCTAATTTCCACCAATAATCTTCTTCAGTGTCTTCAGCTCCATTACCCGTCTGGAGCACTTACCACCTACCGCAACGCTGCCTCCTGAGTTTTCGCCTCTGAAGAGCCGGCTGCCGGCGTGTGACGTCAGCAGCGTGATCATGTGACCTGATCACGCTGCTAGTGCTTCATGAATGCGGAACTGCCGGCGGTGGTGAGGCGCCGCTGGAGCTTACAGAACAAGTAACTGTGAGTCAGTGTCAGTGGCCCCACGGCAGACAGACAGAATCACATGTATGTACTGGTGTCTGAAGACGCTAGTACACCGATGCCGCGCAGCACTTTCTCAGTCAGAGAAAGGGAGAATCATCTTTGTGGGGGGGCGGCAGAATGCTGCTGACAGGGAGTCTCCTACTTGGACCACCGCATCAGGCGGCCCGATGGCGCCCCCTCTCGGCTGCGCCCGGGGCAAATGCCCCAGCTGCCCCCCCTGGATACGCCCCTGTGCACACATGTGGTCAAGTGCTGACTAGACATACATGGCCTCACTCAATGAAATTGAATTGCACAAGACCAGACAAGTCTAGTCTGAATGTGGCCAGAAGTGTACAAATCACATACTTTTGCAATGGAGAATCATAAAAGTGATGCAGTGCATGCGCTGTGAGAATTTAGAAGCCTGCAGCAACCTATTGTGTTGTGTCATGTGCGATTTTCAATCTTACGGTCACATGACAATGAGCTTCTCTTTCTACTTCTTTCAGTTATTCACTGAACATTGAGAGAATTAAGAGGAGCAGCTTGTCAGCACGTAACTTAGGGGAGGGTCAGACGGCGCTATAACTCGTGAGAATCGCATTGCACTGCACGGACTGGCCTGGCACCTCTCCTGACCTGAGCAAGACAGCATGATGGATTACTATGCAGCTGTCAAGCTCAGGTCCAGAGAGACGACAGCCAGGACGAGGTTAACAATGCGATTCTCGCACGAGTTATACAGCCGTCTGACCATGCCCTAAGTGTGCAAATCGCATTTGTGCTTGGGGAGGTGCCAAACTGAATTCTTGCCCAAGGTGCCAGAAAACCTAGACACTCCTCTGCTCGGTGTCATTGATAGGTCAAAGGGTAGAGCTCTATGCTGTAAGTGTCTAACTTGTTTGTTCACATACAAGGCCACGCTCAATAAATTTTGATCTTACACATGGATTGGGACATAGTAATAGGCGTCTTTCAGGTCTAGCACAGTCATATAAAACTCTGGAAGCAGCATCTTTATAGCCCACTTTATGGACTTCATCTTGAAGGGCATATAGACTAGAAACTTGTTCAACCATTTCAGGTTCACTATGGTCCTGAAGATGCCATCTGTTTTTTTTATATAAGGAATAGGGGGAAACAAAATTCACTCCCTTGTTCCTGTACTTGTACCTCCGTCAGGACTTTCTCTTGCGCCAGGTTCAACACTTCCGTCTCCAGAGGTAATTTTTTCTTGGGAGATGATATTCTGAAGGGTTGCCAGGGAACAGATTTGAATTCTAGTCTTAGCCTGATCTTACTATCCAAAGAATCCAGTTGCTGGATGAAATCTCCCAAGCAGGCAGGAAGTGGAATAACCTTCCTTCTACCCGAAGAAGCCTGTCACTTGGAAGGCTTTCTAGACTCAGAGGAAGAGCCCCCAAAGATGAAGCCTCCACTTTTTGGCTTCCTCTTTTTCCCTCCCTTTTTCCGATTATACCTTCTCTTACTAAATTACTAAAGGAAATCCTGCACTGTGGTATAGATACACTGGGAAATCCTTTCTTCCTGTCTGCCGCTTGTTCTAGTGCTCGAACGAAGAGAAACTCTCCTTGGCAAGGAATCAAGCAAAGCTCAGTCTTGGACTGCACATCCCCAGGCAAGCTCGAGTCAAAGTCCTCTGTGGGCAGCATTCGATAGGCAGGCATCAGCGAGGAAGGCATCAGCTCTCTATATTAACAGGAGATTGGCCAGGATATTATCCCTAGGGATGTTGTTTTTTATATAATCCTCTAACTGCTGTGACCAAATCATCATTGATATGGCTGTGCAGGTTGCCGCTGTGGCGCCCCTGAGGGTTCAGTCGCCACAGAGGTACTGCACCTCCTCCTGAGGTGTGGTACCCCACCATCCAGGTGAGGTGGAGACACCTGACCACACTCCAACACCTGTATCCCACACAATGTAGTAGTGTAGCAAAGCACTTTTGGTGGCTCCCTGCTTGGAACACGAAGTGTGCTGGGAGGTGGGTGGAGCTTAGTCTGCACCAAAAGATTGGGAAGAGTTTAGGAGTCAGTCAGTCAGTCGGTCACAGGAGTAGTCTGTGAGAGAAGCTCCCCGGAGAGGGATGGATGAAGGAAGTGCTGCAGCAGCCTGAGTCTGCTGGCACAGGAAAGAGACATTGATAGAAAGCCTGATTCTCCATAAGAAAGAAGGATTTGTACGGAACGTATGGAGAGGAGGACTAAGGATTAGGCTTAGAGGAGAACCCTTCCCAAGTTCACAGCGCAAGGCCGGGGTCCAGTCCCCAAGGTTGTATGGATACTAAAGGTCCTGCAGCAGACACCGGAGGAATAGAAGTTGTCACCACTTTATTCCCACAGAAGACTTGGGGGCACAACAGCATCGAGAGTGAGCCGGGACTAGGTAGTAAGGAGTCCCCGAAGCAGACTACAGCTGCCTGCCGTACAAGTAGAGTACATAGGAACATCTGACAGGAGGAACTCCAGTGTAACTCAGTACTGTGAGTACTTCACATAGGCGCAAGAAGGGAGACGTTCAGAAAAGGCATACGTTGGCGGAGTGTTGGAAAGGAGTACTTCATCTTGCCTGGAAGTTGGCTGAGCTCCTGACCCGGAGGACACGGCACGGATGCGGGTCCCTGTACCACAACAGACTGTGAGTAAAGCTTTGGAACTACATGCCCTGGTGTCCTCCACTTATTCCTGCGTCAACCTACTCGGCACTGCTACATCTCCGCGCCTGACACTGCACCATCTACGTCTCACCTCACCGACACTTCACCTACTCTGCCCTGGGACTACAGCTGTTATGAGTTCATTTTCCCCTTCACCATTGAGGTCTGATGAACTCCCTCTTCTGGTGAAGGAATGTAGTGAGGCTGATTACCAAGCACCTGAGCTGGGAGAGGATGACTGGTCGACGGGGATCTCTGACTGGATATAAGGCTGCCGACGCCCTTCTGCCTCGCTGGTGATTTCTCTGAAATTCTAGGAGACCAGTCTGATTCCTGCTCCTCAAAAGCTAAGTTTTCTGCTTTGCCTTTTTGCATTTGTGTTTTGGATTTAGTTTGCCTTGCTTTTCTGGATTTTGCCATTCCCTGCTGGGGTGAGCTGAATTCCTTTTTTGTCAGTTTGCTCTGTCTTCAGAAAATACCTGAGTACTGACATAGTCTTTTTGAAGCCTAGCGTCTTCAGGGCCTTTTTCCCTGTCAGTCTGTTGGCTCTTATTTTGATAGGGTTTTTCGCGGATTGCAGACAGCAGCTTTCCTATCCTGTCCTGTCTAGTTAGCTTGGGTCCCATCATTTGCTCAGTCTATCTTTCTATCTGTGTTAGTGTTTTTTCATCTTGCTTCACCGTCATTATATGTTGGGGGCTGCCTATTGCTTTGGGGTCTGCTCTGGGGCAGTTTAGATTTCCCTTTCTGTCTTTAGGCTAGGCAGTTCTCCGGCTGTGATCGAGGGGTCTAGGGCATCGTAGGAACCCCCCACGGCTACTGCTAGTTGTTGTTGATAGGTTCAGCGGTCTGCAAGCCGATAGCTGCCAACTTCTCTGGTTTTCTGGACTTAGCTAGCATTTCTGTTTTTGCCTCCTACGGTGACTCATTCATAACAGAATCACCAGCCATACCGCAGATCCTAGGGTACTCAATAGCAGGAAAGAATTGTAAAAAAAAAAAAGGGTGTATATTTTTTCCTCTGTATCTCTGAGGCTGTAGGGGGAATTTTTTTTTCTCTCAATGGAGATAAAGCAATTTTCTGATCGTGTGGAGCAGCTCGCTGCAGAAGTGCGGGGAATTTCTGCCTACCTTGCTCATTCACATGCTGCTGAACCAAAGATCCCTACTCCTGATGTGTTTTTTGGGGATCGGTCTAAATTTTTGAATTTCAAAAATAATTGTAAATTCTTTTTGCCTTGAAGCCTAACTCGTCAGGGAGCTCCGCGCAGCAGGTTAAAATTGTCATCTCTTTGCTGCGTGGCGATCCCCAGGATTGGGCGTTTTCTTTGAAACCTGATGATTCTAGTCTGACTAATGTGAACGCATTTTTTCAAGCCTTGGGGTTGTTGTATGACGAACCTAATGCTATTGATCAGGCTGAAAAGACCCTGTTGGCATTGAGCCAGGGTCGAGATTCTGCAGAATTGTACTGTCAAAAATTCCGAAAGTGGGCGGTCCTTACTGCCTGGAATGATAATGCCTTGGCAGCTCTCTTTCGGAAGGGTTTGTCAGAAGCCGTAAAAGATACTATGGTGGGATTTCCTGTTCCCTCTGGTCTGGACGATTCTATGTCATTAGCCATTCAGATTGATCAGCGTTTACGTGAACGCAGGACTGCACGAGAGGTGTTGCCACCTGTTGAACAAGTGTCTGAACCTATGCAATGTGATAGAGTTTTGTCCAGGGAGCAACGTCAGGAGTTCAGAAAGCGTAATAAGCTGTGTTTTTTTTGTGGAGATGCCTCGCATATTATTTCTGTCTGTCCTAAACGAGAGAAATGTTTTGCACACACGTTTTCTGTGGGTGGTGTTCAACCTAAGTTTCTTCTGGCAATTACTCTGATCTGCTCCCTGTCCACATTTTCCGCCAAGGCTTTTGTGGATTCGGGAGCAGCCCTGAACCTAATGGACTTGGATTTTGCTAAACGTTGTGGATTTCCTATGACACCTCTGCGGACGCCTATCCCTTTGAGGGGGATTGATGCTACTCCGTTGGCGAAAAATAAACCTCAGTTTTGGACCCAGGAAGTAATGCGGGTCGCCCCAAACCATCAAGAAAATTGCAGATTTTTGGTGTTGCATAATTTGCATGATACCATTGTTCTGGGGTTTCCCTGGTTGCAAATTCATAATCCAGTTTTGGACTGGAAATCTGTGTCTGTGGTGAGTTGGGGTTGTCGGTGTGCCCTTAGTGAGGCTCCGTTTTTTTCCACCTCTCCTCAGTCGCATGATGTTCCTGATCCTGACTATTTGGCGGACTTTTATGATGTATTTAGTGAGAATGAGTCTGCGTCTTTGCCTCCTCATAGGAGTTATGACTGTGCAATTGAACTGAGCCCGGGGTGTAAATTTCCCAAGGGTCGGCTCTTCAATTTATCTGTACCCGAGCACGAGGCTATGCGATCCTATATTAACCCCTTCACGACCTTTGACGCCACGTAGGCGTCATGAAAAGTCGTGCCAGAACGACCCATAACGCCTATGTGGTGTCATGACTTTAAAGCCCCCCTGCGGGTCGGGTGACCTAGGTCACTGAAAGGTCACCTGACCCGCAGATACAGGGGGCTTTGTTCTTTGCCACAGGGGGCGTGGCTTCGCCCCCACGTGGCTACGATCGCTCTGATTGGCTGTTAAAAGTGAAACAGCCAATCAGAGCGATAGTAATATTTCATCAATGAAAATTGATGAAATATTACAAACCAGCCATGGCCGATGCTGCTGTAGCATCGGACATGGCTGGAGACACCGATTCCACCCCCCCACGGCGACCGCCCCCCCCGCAACTGAAGGACAGAGATGATCTGCCGCCGCTGTCATCATCTGCCAGCCTCCCATTCCCTCTGCTCCCCGCCAGCCTCCGATCCCCCCCTCACCCCCCCGGTACCTCCAGAGTCCCCCCGTCCCTCCCGGTGTCCCTCGGGTCCGGATGATGGGCGCCACCATCTTGGAAAATGGCTGGCGCATGCGCAGTGCGCCCGCCCGAATCTGCCAGCTGCAGATTCCATTCTTTCATTTTGATCACTCTCACAGTGATCAAAATGAAAGAAAAAGTAAATAAACCCCCCGATTATCACCCCCATAGGTAGGCACAACTAATAAAGTAAAGAGAATATTTTTATTTTTATTTTTCCATTAGGGTTAGGGTTGAAAAGAGGGTTAGGGGGCGGAGCCTGAACGTTGGTGGAGCAAGAAGCAGGAAACCTGAGCTCCCGGACAAATGCACCAAAAGGGGCTCTAATATCACCAGAGCCTTCTTTTTATACCATCCCCGCATTACAACCCAAACCAGGACCCCACTGGATCGCATAGACCCTGGGTGGCGAGTCACGTTCGGGATAAAGAAGGGATTCATCTAACTGAGGCCCTGCAGGCGGGAGATTGCCGGAGTGGCGGAAGGATATACTGCTAACAGCACCATCGCCTCGGGCAGAAGACTTCACCCCTGACCTAAGGCTGTCAGATAAGAGAGACCCCGGAGCTAACCCTCCCCTGCAGATAAGGTACCATTGCGAAATCCCCAGACCAGGACACACAAAATCGCTACTGTTCTCATAGCTGGGGGACAGCTACAGAGAGTGTGTATCACGCCGCAGCATTGAAAATAGTCCCGTCGGGCTTGCAGAAGACACGCGGCCCGGGACCTAGAATAGACGTGCAGCGGCACGCTTCAGCCTCCTCCCCTCTCTGCAATCAGTGAGAGAGATCTGAGGGATTCAAGCGTCTCCGGGAGCTGAGGTAACGCTGAAATAACAGAAGCAAGGTGACGGAGTGTCTTGAGCAGGGGGGTCTGATTCAGGGGACAGAGGATCAGGAGAGCATGGTCAATCTCCCTAACTCCGTAGCAATAAAGGAGATAATCAATTAATCAAGTGGGGGCCTGAGACTGTCTGACCCGAGGGGTGCGAGGAGAGAAGGGAGTAATATAAGGAGCCTTGGATCTGTATTAAGCGCTCCCCCCCCACCAGTGCTGTCCCTACATCTTTCCTCCCCCCCTTATCTGCTTTCTAATTAACCCATGTTATACCTAGCTGAACGGATATAAGAGAGGATTTTCTGGAAAACCAGCAGAAAGTGGTTATAGACTGCCATCTAGTGACCAGAGCCAGAACGACATCTCTTTCCATTGTTTATCACTTATAAGATTGGGCATAAAATGGAACATTAGCTAAATTCATAGCCAGCGAGAGGAATTCTAATCTTCAAACTGCTCTATTCTTCTCTGCTTTAGATAACTGCAAAAATGGGGAGATCCAGCGTAAAAACGCAAAAGAGCATGCCCAAACCTACAAAGTCCACTACGCAAACGGACATGGATGACTTTCTTAAAAAACAAACGGTTCCGTCAGATTCTCTTAAACCACCCAAGCTTCGTGATTTGACCTCATTAGAAGATTCAGATTCTGAACCAGAGAGTGACTCTGACACGGGCAGCACAGCGAGAGAGGCCTTAGTCACTCGTTCGTTCATCAAACGTATATTGTCTAAAGCTCTTGAGCCAATAGGACAAGAACTTGCAGAGATAAAACACGACCTAAAACTTCAAGGCCACAGACTTGAGACATTGGAAAATTCGCAAGTTGCCATGACACAAAGTTCGAATGCTGTACTAGACTCTTTAAAAGTCCATGAACTTCAACTACATACAATTCACACGGTGCTAGAAGATCATGAAAACAGAGAACGTCGTAACAACATAAGAGTTAAAGGCCTTTCTGAAACGGTGGCCTTTGAGGCGTTATGGAAAGCAACACAAGAGATATTCAAAGATCTACTTAATGAATCAGATCCACAGGAAATCGAACTGGTGAGAGTACACAGAGCATTGCGTCCGAGGCCTTCTCAAGGGGAAACTCCACGAGATGTGATCTGTCGCTTCCTCGATTATCGAGCAAAAGACTTAGTTCTTCGCAGAGCGCGGGAGGCGCAGGAGATCTCGTATGAAGGCTCACAAATTAAACTTTTCCAGGATTTATCGGCTAGCACTCTCAGGAAGCGGAGGATCTTGAAACCGTTCACTGAAGCATTGATAAAAAAAGGCATCCGTTTTAGATGGTTGTTCCCGTTTGGAGTACATATCACAAATGGAGACAAAGGTATCTCAGCAAGAACATCACAAGACATCAAAGAGGCATGTGAATCCTTGGGGATTGAGCTGGAGGCCTACCCGGACCTGGAGTCCTTCCATTCGGCGACCCTATTGCACCCGCTACCAGATGACCCGGCGTGGCAGATAGCCCTGACGCCAAAATCACAAAGGCTGAAAAGGAAGCTGACAAAGACCTCGCTTCCTAAGGACTCCAGAGACAATACTTGATCTTTGAGTTAGACCCAGATTTTGCAGTTAAGTTTTCTTGGTGTATACCCCAGTTGGGGTATTGAGTATGGTTGAAGCAAATTTGATGGGGTTGGCGTGCTTTTCCAAATATGGGTAAGCACTGCTGCCACATCTATCCAATAATTCGTTGTAAGGTTTCAACCTAGATCTAGTTACAGCCCAAACTGGGCATTCTCCTAGAATGGAGCATTTCATATTTCATATTTAGTTTATAAGATTGATTGGAATTTTCCTCAAGCTGGCACTCTATGAAACAATGTCAGTAGGTAACTATGGTACGTTGGCATATTGGTCAATGATATTGTGCAACATAATAACATGGATAATGTTAATATTGTGTTCTCCCCCTCTTCACCTTTTTGTTTTCTCTACCCTTTTCTTTCTTTCGTCTGGTCTACTTGTCCTAGACCCCCTCCCCACTCCCATAGGCACACGGATTCGTCTCCGTCGTGAGCTGCAAGGATGCTGCTGTGTACAGAAACATGATGGATTCGGATAAGGTACACACATTCATCTCTTTTAACGCACATGGGCTGAATTCTCCAAACACTAGACGCCACACATTACAACTATTCAAAAAACAGCAGGCAGCAGTATTGCTTATTCAGGAAACGCACTTCAAACCGGATAAATTGCCCTCCTTTGAAAGCTCGATATATGATAAATGGTTTCATGCGACAACCACCCAGTCCGGCTCCAGAGGAGTGTCAATAGCAGTGGCAAGGGGAGTGCCCTTCCAGCTAAGAGAAACTATGGCGGACCCTCAGGGTCGTTACATCTTTGTTAAAGGTCTACTAAACGGTGCCCTTGTAACATTGTGCAGTTTATACGCACCAAATAAAAAACTATTGAGATGGGTACTCTCAACACTGAGAAAAATTGATGGCTTTAGAGAGGGTGCATTGATAGTGGGTGGGGACTTGAATGTTGCATTAGAGCCTTTGCTAGACACGACCAAACAGAAAAGTTCGCTCTCACCTAAAGATCTTTACAGAATAAAGTCACAATTGGGATCTCTACAATTGATTGACACATGGAGATATCTAAACCCCTCTGACCGAGACTACACCTTCTACTCCCACCCTCATAAATCTTACCACCGTTTAGACTATATTTTTATATCCAGTAAAATGCTTGCCAATATACAACAGGCGAAAATAATCCCGAATATTTATTCCGATCACTCTTCGGTTTTGTTAAAATTCTCATTATCTAAAGCCTTTCCCCGACATAGAGTATGGCGGCTCAATGAGTCAGTACTTGGAAGTACCGAGGTACAGACACGTATAAACAAAGTGCTTTCCCAATATTTTGAGCAAAATGCTTCACCAGAAATTTCCTCACAGATACTATGGGAAGCACATAAGTCAGTTGTCAGAGGGGAGTTGATATCTATCACTTCCTTTCTAAATAAACTGCAACAAAAAGAAATCCAGGATCTTTATGATAGTATATCACAGCTGGAGCTTACACATAAACATAAAATAGATCAACATAGCTTAGAGAAGCTGCAACAAAAAAGACAGCAACTTAAAGACATATTAAACTCGAGATCTGCTAAGCTCTATGCAACATGGAAAAACAGAATGTACGTCCATGGAGACAAAGCATCCAAATTAATGTTATCACAACTAAGGAAGCGGCAGTCACGTACGCTGATTAACTCAATCAAGAATGAACAAGGGTTAAGCTCGCAAACTCCTGAGCACATGGAGCGAGCATTCCTTGACTACTATAAGAAATTATATAATCTCCGTCCGGAAGATAACGCCGATTCCGCACTTAAAAGAAGCACGGACACTAGGTCCTTCCTAAGCACTTTAGATCTGCCTGTCTTGTCTGATTCCCAAAAACAATATCTCACTAGACCTTTTTCACTAGGGGAGTTGCAGTCCGCCCTGTCAAAGTGCCCGAAGGGGAAAGCGCCCGGTCCAGATGGATTCTCAGCACTTTACTATAAATCCTTCTCTGGCCTCCTACTCCCACATTTATTGAACGTTTGCAACGCAGTTTTACAAGGCCACCCATTGCCAAACCAAATGCTTACAGCCAGAATATCCCTAATACACAAAGAGGGGAAGGATCCTGAACAATGTAGTAGCTATAGGCCAATCTCTCTCCTTAATGTGGACCTAAAAATCCTAGCAGGGCTGATGGCAAAAAGAATGGCCAAGTCATTGCCAAATTTGATTTCCTTAAATCAGACCGGGTTTGTGGATGGAAGGGAGGGAAGGGATAATGTCCACAAAGTATTACACCTTCTTCAATACGCAAAAAATCGTAAACTCCCATTGATGCTTCTTGGAACAGATGCAGAGAAGGCCTTTGACAGGGTGGACTGGGTATACCTACGGGAAGTGCTGATCAAGTTTGAGATACCCGAAGCGTTTATAGCAGCCGTAATGGCAATGTACGATAAGCCCAAGGCACATATTAGGATTAACGATTTTACAACAGATGCATTTACTATAAAGAACGGAACAAGACAGGGCTGTCCCCAATCCCCGTTGTTATTTGTGCTAGCAATGGAACCTCTCTTAAAGGCCATACAAATACATGAGGGAATAGAGGGTATTCGTATCAATAAGACACACTATAAAATAGCGGCATTTGCGGACGATCTCTTAGTCTTGATGACTAATCCTTTGCTGGGACTCCCAACATTGATGGATCTCATAGATCAATATAGCAAAATTTCCAATTTTAAAGTAAATATGTCTAAGTCGGAAGCGCTAGACATACATATATCCCCGAATACCTTAGCTAAACTAAAAAGTACATACCCATTCACCTGGCCAAAACAATATATCAAATATTTAGGTGTAAAGATAGGAAGATCGGATAGAGACCTTTTTCAACAGAATATTCCCCCCCTAATTGCCTCAGTAGAAACCATCATGAAATCATGGAGGGACTCGTATGTGTCGTGGATGGGAAGGAAAAATTTACTGAAGAGCCTAATCTTACCCAAGTTCATATATATCTTCCAAATGCTCCCTATAACCATCCCCAAATCGTATCTTCTTAAAATTAATACATTATTCCGCAGATATGTTTGGAAAAAGCAAAAGCCCCGATTAGCATACAGGACATTAACATTAAACAAATCGAGGGGTGGGATGGGTGCACCAGACATAGTAAGGTACTACCAAGCGACAATGCTTACCAGAGTGGTAGACCTGTTGCGGTCTCCTAACAATAAGCAGTGGATAGAGGTGGAGGAAGCCCTAGCACCTTATCCCCTGAGATCCATCCTTTTGGCATATCCTTGTAAAAACATAAACAAAAATTTACCTAATATACACACCAAAGCTACCTTAAAATTATGGAAGGGATTGGTGAAAACTCTAGTTCCCCCTTTGTCCCCCTTACTCAAGTTGGCAGATATAATGCCACACGCATCTTATTCCCGAGACAATGATCTAATCAAACCCGGTTCCCTGGCAAATGTAGCGGTTCCTTTCAGGAACTGAAGAAGCAACCAGGGCTTTCCAACTTGACCTTTATACAATTCGGCTCTATAAGAGACTCCTTGGCACAGTATCCTTTAGGAGCAGACGTTACCCGCCCACTGACTGCATTTGAGACTCTCTGTGCAACAAAGGATAAACCCAAAAAGATAATGTCGTCTATTTACCAGGTTTTAAATATAACTGACTGTTGCCTCAAAAGAGCCTATATAACACATTGGGAAAAGGATTTGGGATACAAGTTTACCCCAAATCAAATATCACACATTTATAATTCTTCTCATGGCCCATCACAATGCGTTAGAGCACAAGAGAATTCCTTTAAAATAGTCGCCAGATGGTATATTACACCACAGCAGAACACTTATTGGCAGACGGGGTCTTCTACTAGATGCTGGAGATGCTGTGACTCGGAGGGAACATACTTACATATGTGGTGGTCCTGTCCACCCCTGCTGCAGTTCTGGCGACTAGTAGAGGATTATATCGGAGAAATTGTGGGCAAAAAGCTTACATTGACACCGGAGATAGTGCTCTTAAATTTTCTGTCACCAACTGGACATAAGAATACTGCTCTGTTGACTCAACACATTCTTTCAGCAGCGAAACTTTTGATACCTATGAACTGGAAGACAACTACCACTCCATCTATATCCCAATTGCAAGAGAAGGTAGATATGCTATATCAAGTAGCCAAACTGGCTGCCTTGGTGAATGGCTCACTTTCAGCTTTTGAAAGAGTATGGCACCCATGGACCCGATTCAGATCCATTAGTAGAAGTTGATAAGGCTATAGTGGCCTCCTTGCTTGGCTTTATCAGAGTGGACGAAACCCTTGTTGCCTAGTGTTCCCCTCTCCCCCCCCCTCCCCTTACTTCCCCTATATTCCACCCCTATCTCCCAACTTCTCCCTCTAACTACTTGACCTCCTGTCCCTTTACTCCCTATACTGTTTTTTTTTTTTTTCTTTTCTCCTTTTCTTCTTTTTTGTTCTTCTTCATCTTTGTTTGAAATCATGGCATATGTGATGTAGCAGGGGCGTGTGGATGGGAAGAACCCAGATTTGAACCCAGATAATCTTGCTACTGGAAGTTCCTTTAAGGCTGTTGTTGTCCTTAAACCTCTATATATCAATAGTTTTTGCCATGAATCGTTATTTCAAACCATCTGTTTAACTCCCGAAAAGTGGAATTTGTAGGTTATATAATAATTTTGTAAGCTACTTTGTTGATTGCTTTCTTTCGGATGTAACTTGCAGATTTCAATAAATAAAACATTAAAACAAAACGAAAAGAGGGTTAGGGTTAGGGTTGGAAAGAGGGTTAGGGTTGGGGTTGAAAAGAGGGTTAGGGTTGGAAAGAGGGTTAGGGTTGGAAAGAGGGTTAGGGTTGGAAAGAGGGTTAGGGTTAGGGTTGGAAAGAGGGTTAGGGTTAGGATTGGAAAGAGGGTTAGGTTTGGAAAGAGGGTTAGGGTTGAATTAGGGTTAGGGTTGGAATTAGGGTTAGGGTTGGAATTAGGGTTAGAATTAGGGTTAGGGTTGGAATTAGGGTTAGGCTTGTGGTTAGGGATGTGTTGGGGTTAGGGGTGTGTTGGGGTTAGGGTTGGAGTTAGAATTGAGGGGTTTCCACTGTTTAGGCACATCAGGGGGTCTCCAAACGCGACATGATGCAACCATTGATTCCAGCCAATTTTGCGTTCAAAAAGTCAAACGGTGCTCCCTCCCTTCCAAGCCCCGACATGTGCCCAAACAGTGGTTTACCCCAACATATGGGGTATCAGCGTACTCAGGAAAAATTGCACAACAACTTTTGGGGATTCATTTCTCCTGTTACCCTTGGGAAAATAAAAAATTGGGGGCTAAAAAATTATTTTTGTGGAAAAAAATGATTTTTTCATTTTCACGTCTCTGCATTATAAACTTCTGTGAAGCACTTGGGGGTTCAAAGTGCTCACAACACATCTTACATACGTTCCTTGGAAGGTCTAGTTTCCAAAATGGGGTCACTTGTGGGGGGTTTCCACTGTTTAGGCACATCAGGGGCTCTGCAAACGTAATGACGACCGCAGACTATTCCATCAAAGTCTGCATTTCAAAATGTCACTACTTCCATTCCGAGCCCTGACGTGTGCCCAAACAATGGCCCCCCCCCACATATGGGGTACCAGCGTACTCAGGACAAACTGGACAACAACTTTTGGGGTCCAATTTCTCCTGTTACCCTTGTGAAAATAAAAAATTGCGAGCTAAAAAATCATTTTTTGAGGGAAAAAAAATTATTTTTTTATTTTCATGGCTCTGCGTTATAATCTTCTGTGAAGCACTTGGGGGTTCAGTGTGCTCACTACACATCTAGGCAACTTCCTTATGGGGTCTAGTTTCCAAAATGGGGTCACTTGTGGGGGGTTTCCACAGTTTAGGTACATCAAGGGCTCTGCAAATGTAACATGACGTCCGCAGACCATGCCATCAAAGTCAGCATTTCAAAATGTCACTATTTCCCTTCCGAGCCCTGACGTGTGCACATACAGTGGTTTCCCCCCCACATATGGGGTATCAGCGTACTCAGGACAAACTGTACAACAACTTTTGGGGTCCAATTTCTCCTGTTACCCTTGTGAAAATAAAAAATTGCAAGCTAAAAAATCATTTTTTGAGGAAAAAATTTTTTTTTATTTTCATGGCTCTACGTTATAATCTTCTGTGAAGCACTTGGGGGTTCAATGTGCTCACCACGCATCTAGGCAACTTCCTTATGGGGTCTAGTTTCCAATATGGGGTCACTTGTGGGGGGTTTCCACAGTTTAGGTACATCAAGGGCTCTGCAAATGTAACATGATGCCCGCAGACCATGCCATCAAAGTCAGCATTTCAAAATGTCACTACTTCCCTTCCGAGCCCCGACGTGTGCCCAAACAGTGGTTCCCCCCCACATATGGGGTACCAACGTACTCAGGACAAACTGTACAACAACTTTTGGGGTCCAATTCATCCTGTTACTCTTGTGAAAAAAAATTGCGGGCTAAAAATCTTTTTTTTTTTTAGGAAAAAAATGATTTTTTATTTTCACGGCTCTGCATTATAAACTTCTGTGAAGCACTTGGGGGTTCAAGGTGCTCACCACACATCTAGATAAGTTCCTTGGGGGGTCTAGTTTCCAAAATGAGGTCACATACGGGGGGTTTCTACTGTTTAGGCACACAGGGGCTCTGCAAATGTAACATGACACCCTCAGACCATGCCATCAAAGTCAGCAATTCAAAATGTCACTACCTCCCTGCTGAGCCCCGACGTGTGCCCAAACAGTGGTCCCCCCCACTTATGGGGTACCAGTGTACTCAGGACTAACTGTACAACAACTTTTGGGGTCCAATTTATCCTGGTACCCCTGTGAAAATAAAAAATTCCGGACTAAAAATATTTTTTTTAAGAAAAAAAAATATTTTTTATTTTCATGGCTCTGCGTTATAAACTTCTGTGAAGCACCTGGGGGTTCAAAATGCTCACTATGCATCTAGATAAGTTCCTTAGGGGGTCTAGTTTCCATAATGGGGTCATTTGTGGGGAGCTCCAAAGTTTAGGCACACAGGGGCTCTCCAAACACGACATGGTGTCCGCTAACGATTGGAGCTAATTTTCATTTCAAAAAGTCAAATGGCACTCCTTCCCTTCTGAGCCCTGCCGTGCGCCCAAACAGTGGTTCCCCCCACATATGGGGTACCAGCGTACTCAGGACAAACTGGACAACAACTTTTGTGGTCCAATTTCTCCTGTTACCCTTGTAAAAATAAAAAATAGCGTGCTAAAAAATCATTTTTGAGGAAAAAAAATGATTTTTTATTTTCACTGCTCTACGTTATAAACTTTTGTGAAGCACTTGGGGGTTCAAAGTGCTCCCTACACATCTAGATAAGTTCCTTAAGGGGTCTAGTTTCCAAAATGGTGTCACTTGTGGGGGAGCTCCAATGTTTAGGTACACAGGGGCTCTCCAAACGCGACATGGTGTCCGATAACGATTGGAGCGAATTTTCCATTCAAAAAGTCAAATGGTGCTCCTTCCCTTCCGGGCCCTGCCATGCGCCCAAACAGTGGTTTATGACCACATATGAGGTATTGGAGTACTCAGGAGAAATTGTCCAACAAATTTAGGATCCATTTTATCCTGTTGTCCACGTGAAAATGAAAAAACTGAGGCTAAAAGATAATTTTTGTGAAAAAAAAGTACTTTTTTACGGATCAATTTGTGAAGCACCTGGGGGTTCAAAGTGATCATTATGCATCTAGATAAGTTTCTTGGGGGGTCTAGTTTCCAAAATGGGGTCACTTGTGGGCGAGCTCCAGTGTTTAGGCGCACAGCGACTCTCCAAACGCGACATGGCAAGCGCTAAATATTCCAGCATATTTTCCATTCAAAAAGTCAAATGTGCTCCTTCCCTTCCGAGCCCTGCCGTGCGCCCAAACAGTGGTTTATGACCACATATGAGGTATCGGTGTACTCAGGAGAAATTGCCCAACAAATTTTATGATCCATTTTATCCTGTAGCCCATGTGAAAATGAAAAAAATTAATGATAAAAGAAAATTTGTGTTGCAAAAAATAAAATATCCATTTTTTCCTTCCACGCTGCTTTAGTTCCTGTGAAGCACCTGAAGGGTTAATAATATCCTAGAATGTAGTTTTGAGTAGCTTGATGGGTGCAGTTTTTAGAATGGTGTCTAGAGTTGAGCGATACCGTCCGATACTTCAAAGTATCGTATCGGATGGTATCGGCCGATCTTTAAAAAAAGTATCGGTATCGCCGATTCCGATACCGGAAGTCCCATTCAAGTCTATGGGACTTCCGGTATCGGAATAAGAAAAACCCTTTCCTGCCCTTGTACAGCCTCTCTGGGGTCTGTACGGGCCTTTCGGGGGGCTGTGCCGGCCTGCCAGGGGGTCTGTGCAGGCTCCGGTGGTCTGTGCCGGCCTGCCGGTGGTCTGTGCAGGCTCCGGGGGGCTGTGCCGGCCTGCCGGGGGGCTGTGCCGGCCTGCCGGGGGGCTGTGCAGGCTCCGGGGGGCTGTGCAGGCCTGCCGGGGGGCTGTGCCGGCCTGCCGGGGGGCTGTGCCGGCCTGCCGGTGGTCTGTGCAGGCTCCGGGGGTCTGTGCAGGCATCGTCCGATGGGACTACAAGTCCCATCGGGCGATGCCTGCTACCATGACAGTGATTGACACATTAGCCAATGATGGGACAGTAGTAGTCCCATCATCCGGCTAATGTGTTGAATGTAAAAAAAAAAAAAAAAATTACATGCTACATACATACAACATACTACATACATGCTACATTCATACTACATAAATACTACATGCAACATACATACTACATATATACTACATGCATGCTACATACATACTGCATGCTACATACATACTACATGCTACATACTACATATATACTACATGCATGCTACATACTACATGCTACATACATACTACATATATACTACATGCATGCTACATACATACTGCATGCTACATGCATGCTACATACATACTACATACATGCTACATACATACTACATACATACTACATGCATGCTACATATATACTACATGCATGCTACATACTACATGCTACATACATACTACATATATACTACATGCATGCTACATACATACTACATGCTACATACATACCACATATATACTACATACATACAATACATTCATACAATACATACATAGACATACAGTACATATAACATAGAGTAACATACTTACCAATACTTGTCACATTGTTCCCCGAAGCCATTGTCTTTTCCGGGATAAATATTAACATAACAAACCACAAAAATACTCACCCACGATCCGAAGCAGTCCACGAGTGTGTCCCACGACGATCTTGGGTAGAGAACTGCAGCATCAGATGATGCTGCCGTTCTCTACGGGCTGCAGGAATCCAATGACGGAAGGTAGGTATCCTTCCGCACTGTATTCCTCCGCCACTTAAAAAAAAAAAGTCCCTAGTCTCACTTTATGCCATTGCTGCGTGGGAATTTCCCACACAGCAATGGCATAAAGTGAGACTAGGGACTTTTTTTTTTTAAGTGGCGGAGGAATACAGTGCGGAAGGATACCTACCTTCCGTCATTGGATTCCTGCAGCCCGTAGAGAACGGCAGCATCATCTGATGCTGCAGTTCTCTACCCAAGATCGTCGTGGGACACACTCGTGGACTGCTTCGGATCGTGGGTGAGTATTTTTGTGGTTTGTTATGTTAATATTTATCCCGGAAAAGACAATGGCTTCGGGGAACAATGTGACAAGTATTGGTAAGTATGTTACTCTATGTTATATGTACTGTATGTCTATGTATGTATTGTATGAATGTATTGTATGTATGTAGTATATATGTGGTATGTATGTAGCATGTAGTATGTATGTAGCATGCATGTAGTATGTATGTAGTATGTATGTAGTATGTATGTAGCATGCAGTATGTATGTAGCATGTATGTAGTATATATGTAGTATGTATGTAGCATGCATGTAGTATGTATGTAGTATGTATGTAGTATGTATGTAGTATGTATGTAGTATGTATGTAGCATGCAGTATGTATGTAGTATGTAGTATGTATGTAGCATGCATGTAGTATGTATGTAGCATGCATGTAGTATGTATGTAGTATGTATGTAGCATGCAGCATGTATGTAGCATGTATGTAGTATGTATGTAGTATATATGTAGTATGTATGTAGCATGCATGTAGTATGTATGTAGTATGTATGTAGCATGTATGTAGTATGTATGTAGCATGTATGTAGTATGTATGTAGTATATATGTAGTATGTATGTAGCATGCATGTAGCATGTATGTAGCATGCATGTAGTATGTATGTAGTATGTATGTAGTATGTATGTAGCATGCAGTATGTATGTAGTATGTAGTATGTATGTAGCATGCATGTAGTATGTATGTAGCATGCATGTAGTATGTATGTAGTATGTATGTAGCATGCAGCATGTATGTAGCATGTATGTAGTATATATGTAGTATGTATGTAGCATGCATGTAGTATGTATGTAGTATGTATGTAGCATGTATGTAGTATGTATGTAGTATATATGTAGTATGTATGTAGCATGCATGTAGCATGTATGTAGCATGCATGTAGTATGTATGTAGTATTTTTTTTTTTTTTTTTTAACATTTAACACATTAGCCGGATGATGGGACTACTACTGTCCCATCATTGGCTAATGTGTCAATCACTGTCATGGTAGCAGGCATCGCCCGATGGGACTTGTAGTCCCATCGGACGATGCTTGCACAGACCCCCGGACATCAGCACAGCCCCCCGGCAGGCCGGCACAGCCCCCCGGCAGGCCGGTACAGACCCCCACAGGGTGCACAGACCACCGGCAGGCCGGCACAGCCCCCCGGCAGGCCGGTACAGACCCCGGGCAGTCCACACAGCCCCCCGGCAGGCATCATGATGCGCACACACCGCGCATCATGATGACGTCAGGCCGTCAATCAACTGAACTTCCGATTCCGATGCCGAATTCCGATATTGAAAAAATATCGGAAGTCGGTATCGGAATTCCGATACAGCAAGTATCGGCCGATACCCGATACTTGCGGTATCGGAATGCTCAACACTAATGGTGTCACTTTTGGGTATTTTCTGCCATATAGACCCCTCAAAGTGACTTCAAATGTGAGGTGGTCCCTAAAAAAAATGGTTTTGTAAATATTGTTGTAAAAATGAGAAATCGCTGGTCAACTTTTAACCCTTATTACTTCCTAACAAAAAAAAAATTGTTTCCAAAATTGTGCTGATGTAAAGTAGACATGTGGGAAATGTTATTTAGTAACTATTTTGTGTCACATCACTCTCTGGTTTAACAGAATAAAAATTCAAAATTTGAATCTTTCCAAATCTTTTTGGTGGCCCGCCTTGTCTCATGATGTCAGGAATTTTGTGCAGTCCTGTTGGACTTGCTCCCGGTCTAATCCTTGTTCTCGCTCTAGTGGGTGGTTGATGCCTTTGCCGGTCCCCAGGAGGCCATAGACCCATATTTCAATGGATTTCATCTCTGATATGCCTGTCTCTCAGAGAATGACTGTTATTTGGGTGATTTGTGATAGGTTCTCTAAGATGGTTCATCTTGTACCACTCCCTAAGTTGCCATCTTCTTCTGAGTTGGTGCCCCTGTTTTTGCAACAGGTGGTTCGCTTGCACAGGATTCCTGAGAACATTGTATCTGACAGGGGAGTTCAGTTTGTGTCTAGATTTTGGAGGACGTTCTGTTCCAAGCTGGGAATTCAGTTGTCCTTCTCCTCTGCGTTTCACCCTCAGACCAATGGGCAGACGGAGAGAACAAAACAGACCTTGGAGTCTTATTTGAGATGTTTTATTTCCGCTGATCAGGATGATTGGGTTTCATTTTTGCCCTTGGCCGAATTTGCTTTAAATAATAGAGCTAGTTCTGCCACTTTGATGTCACCTTTTTTTTTGTAACTTTGGGTTTCATCCTCGATTTTCTTCAGGGCAGGTGGAGCCTTCTGCCTGCCCAGGTGTTGACACTGTGGTGGAGAGAATGCACCAGATCTGGGACCAAGTGGTGGATAAGTTATCTCTCTCCCAGGAAAAGGCCCAGCGGTTTTCCAACCGACATAGGACCGTTGGTCCCCAGTTTAAGGTGGGTGATATGGTTTGGTTATCATCAAAAAATATTGCTATGAAGGAAGCTTCTTCTAAGTTTAAGCCTAGATTTATTGGGCCTTTCAAGATTTTGGAGATTATTAATCCGGTCTCTTTTCGGTTGGCTCTTCCTGTCACATTTAAAATCCATAATGTGCTTCATAAGTCCTTGTTGAAGAGGTTTGTTGAACCAGTAGTTCCTGGGGTGGCACCTCCGGACCCTGTATTGGTTGAAGGTAACATGGAATATGAGGTAGAGAAGATACTGGATTCCCGTCTGGCTAGACGGAGACTCCAGTATTTGGTTAAGTGGAAGGGTTATGGTCAGGAGGATAATTCCTGGGTCTCTGCCTCTGATATTCATGCCAAAAGATTGGTGCGTGCCTTTCATTGGGCTCACCCTGATCGCCCTGGTGGCGTGGATGAGGGTTCGGTGACCCCTCCTCAAGGGGGAGGCACTGTTATGAGTTCATTTTCCCCTTCACCATTGAGGTCTGATGAACTCCCTCTTCTGGTGAAGGAAGGTAGTGAGGCTGATTACCAAGCACCTGAGCTGGGAGAGGATGACTGGTCGACGGTGATCTCTGACTGGATATAAGGCTGCCGACGCCCTTCTGCCTCGCTGGTGATTTCTCTGGAATTCTAGGAGACCAGTCTGATTCCTGCTCCTCAAAAGCTAAGTTTTCTGCTTTGCCTTTTTGCATTTGTGTTTTGGTTTTAGTTTGCCTTCCTTTTCTGGATTCTGCCATTCCCTGCTGGGGTGAGCTGAATTCCTTTTTTGTCGGTTTGCTCTGTCTTCAGAAAATACCTGAGTACTGACATAGTCTTTTTGAAGCCTAGCATCTTCAGGGCCTTTTTCCCTGTCAGTCTGTTGGCTCTTATTTTGATAGGGTTTTTTGCGGATTGCAGACAGCAGCTTTCCTATCCTGTTCTATCTAGTTAGCTGGGGCCCCATCATTTGCTCAGTCTATCTTTCTATCTGTGTTAGTGTTTTTTCATCTTGCTTCACCGTCATTATATGGTTGGGGCTGCCTATTGCTTTGGGGTCTGCTCTGGGGCAGTTTAGATTTCCCTTTCTGTCTTTAGGCTAGGCAATTCTCCGGCTGTGATCGAGGGGTCTAGGGCATCGTAGGAACCCCCCACAGCTACTGCTAGTTGTTGTTGATAGGTTCAGGGGTCTGCAAGCCGATAGCTGCCAACTTCTCTGGTTTTCTGGACTTAGCTAGCATTTCTGTTTTTGCCTCCTACAGTGACTCATTCATAACATACAGCCCTACCAGTGGAAGGCCACATCATCATTGCTGCACCACACCATCTGTCCCAGAGGATCTGCTTGCAGCGTCGGCTTAACACCTCCCTTGCCGAACACCACAGGTGGCGTCACAAATCATCCACTTATAAACTTTATTCATTATCTACACGCACTTGCAATCCCCCTTTTACAATGGATGCCCGGGGCCACGGACCGGGTCACTGCTTCCGTGACATCTCCCATTGAGATCAACGGGCCCTGTACCGAGTACCCCACGGCCCCGGCGGGCAACCCACCGCCACAGCGAGTTTTAATTCCCCATCTGAAGACTCCCATTCCTGCTTCAGATATACTTCCTCTTTTTAATCCAGAGGATCCTTAAGAGTACTCAGATCTTCAAAAGGCAAAGTAGATTTCTTGTATGACTTGGTCACTGCCATGTTAATCGTAGGAGTCTTGTCCCACATGGCCATCTCTTCCTCATCAAATGGATACCTCCTTTTGGATGATGCGTGCATCGGTCCCTTTTTCTCAGGCTTCTTCCATTCCCTATTAATGAGCATTTTAATTTTCTCATTAACAGGAAACGCGTGTGGCGTCCTTGAGGGTTCAGTCGCCTTAGAGGTACTGCACCTCAGTGTGGTACCCCACTCTCAGGTAAGGAGGGAGCACCCCACAGGACTCTAATACCTACATCCCAGCACATATCACACAGCAGGGTTCTGTTCCTTCTCACTGGCAGCCCTGCTGGGTAGGAAAGGGTGTTGGAAGGTGGGTGGAGTGTAACAGAAGGAGAGCGGGAAAAACAGTGCAGGGTTAGGCAGAACTTGAGGAGAAAGTGGAAGGGAGCAGACGTGCTGACAAGCAGCTCCCTGGAAAAGCTGAAGGAAATAGAAAGAAGCAAGCTCCCGGAGGGGAGTAGAATTGGTCTCAGGGGCACTAGAAGAAGAGGGGATGGGAGGAAAAACAGCAGACAAGAGCATGCAGCAGAAGGACAAACTAATCAAGGATACTAGATGTGGTAAAGAGGACCCAAGACAGGGTACTCAGAAGGAAGCTAAGAAAAAGGAAGCAAAACTTCTTTCCTGCATGCTGACCAACGCAAGAAGCCTGACCAATAAGATTGAAGATCTAGAGTTGGTAATGTATGAGGAAAAATACTACATAGTAGGAATAACTGAGACATGGTTAGACGACAGCTATAACTGGGCGGCTAACTTGCAAGGATATGATTTGTTTAGGAGGGATCGTAAAAAAAGGAAAGGGGGTGGAGTCTGTCTATATATAAAGTCCACTTTAGAGCCCACACTAAGAGAAGATATACAAGAGGGAAATGAAGAGGTGGAGTCTCTATGGGTGGAGATACAAGGAGGGAAAAGTAATAAAATCCTCATAGGGGTTTGTTATAAGCCACCAAATATAACAGAAACCACTGAAAATGTATTATTGAAACAAATAGACAAAGCAGCAAATCACAATGAGGTGATTATTATGGGGGACTTCAACTACCCCGACATAGACTGGGAAACTGAAACCTGCGTATCTCAGAAAGGAAACCAATTTCTGTCAGTGACCAAGGATAATTATCTGTCACAACTTGTGCAGGGTCCAACTAGAGGGACAGCCCTTCTGGACTTAATTTTAAGCAACAGGCCAGATAGAATAACAGAAGTACGAGTCGATGGGCACCTAGGGAACAGTGACCACAATATAATACAATTCCACTTGTCCTTCAGTAAGGTGCCCTGGAAGGGGGTTACAAAAACGCTGGATTTCAGGAAAGCAAAGTTTGATCAGCTTAGAGAAGACCTTCGCCGAATTGATTGGGACAATGTCCTCAAAAATAGGAGCACTGAAAATAAATGGGAAATATTTAAATCAGTTTTACACACCCACTGCGAGCTAGCCATACCGTACAGAAATAAAAGGGCTAGGAACAGGAGAACACCAATGTGGCTAAATAAGGATGTAAAAAGGGCAATAAATAACAAGAACAAGGCATTTAGGAAGCTAAAACAAGAAGGCAATGAAGAAGCATTAAAAAGTTATAGAGAAAAAATAAAATGTGTAAAAAACAAATACATTTAGCAAAAGTGGAAACTGAGAGACTCATTGCTAAGGAAAGTAAAACAAACCCCAAACTATTCTTTAATTATATAAACAGTAAAATGATTAAAATTGATGGTGTCGGCCCTTTAAAGAACAATGAGGGTGAAATCATAGAGAGCGATGTGGGAAAAGCAAATGTTTTAAATACTTTTTTCTCAACAGTGTTCACACAGGGAAAGGATTTGCCAGGGGAAATGCAGAGTGATAATGTAAACTCCCCATTAAGTATTACCTGCCTAACCCAGGAAGAAGTGCAGAACCGCCTTAGTAAGATTAAAATTGACAAATCACCAGGCCCTGATGGCATTCACCCTCTGGTATTAAGGGAGTTAAGTAATGTGATAGACAGGCCTCTGTTCCTTATATTTAAAGACTCTATAGAAACAGGGTCTGTTCCTTTTGATTGGCGGCAAGCAAATGTGGTACCAATATTCAAAAAGGGGTGTAAAAGGGAACCTGGAAACTATAGGCCGGTAAGCTTAACATCTGTTGTGGGTAAAATTTTTGAAGGGTTTCTAAGGGATACCATTATGGAATATCTCAATGTTAACAAATGTTTAACTCCATATCAACATGGATTTATGAAGGATCGCTCCTGTCAAACTAACCTGATCAGCTTCTATGAGGATGTAAGCTCTCAAATGGACCAAGGAGAATCATTGGATGTCATTTATCTCGACTTCTCTAAAGCATTTGACACTGTCCCACATAAAAGATTTGTAAGTAAGATGAGAAAGCTTGGGCTAGGGGAAAATGTGTGTAGATGGGTAGGTAGCTGGCTTAGTGATAGAAAACAAAGAGTGGTTATTAATGGTGCATACTCAGATTGGGCCAGGGATACTAGTGGGGTACCACAGGGTTTTGTATTGGGCCCCATACTATTTAATATATTTATTAATGATCTAGTGGATGGCTTACACAGTAAAATATCAGTATTTGCAGATGATACAAAACTATGTAAGGTAGTTAACACAAAGGAGGACAGTTTGCAACTACAGACAGATTTGAGTAAATTGGAGAATTGGGCTGAAAAATGGCAAATGAGGTTTAACACAGATAAGTGCAAGGTTATGCACATGGGAAGGAGAAACAAATGCTACAATTACTTACTAAATGGGAAACTGCTGGGGAAATCAGACATGGAAAAAGACTTAGGCATCTTAGTCAATAAGAAGCTAAATTGGAGTGCCCAGTGTCAGGCAGCTGCCACCAAAGCAAATAGGGTCATGGGATGCATTAGAAGAGGTCTGGGGACACGAGATGAAAAGATAATTCTCCCTCTGTACAAATCACTCGTCAGACCACACTTGGAGTATTGTGTGCAATTTTGGACGCCGGTGCTCAAGAAAGACATTACTGAACTTGAAAGGTTTCAACGGCGGCCTACTAAAATGAAAAATGGAGTTGGTTCACTACAATACCCAGAAAGGTTATCAAAATTAGGTCTATTTACTCTAGAAAAGAGAAGACTTAGGGGAAACTTAATATATATGTACAAGTATATCAGAGGACAGTACAGAGATCTCTCCAATGAACTGTTTGTACCAAGGACTGTGACAAGAACAAGGGGGCATTCTCTTCGTTTGGAGGAAAGACAATTTCTGCACCAGCATAGAAGAGGGTTCTTCACGGTAAGAGCAGTGAGGCTCTGGAATTCTCTTCCTGAGGAAGTGGTGATGGCAAACTCACTGAATGAATTTAAGAAAGGAATGGATGCTTTTCTTGTGAGTAACAGCTTAGAAGGTTAGGAATAACATAATATTATAGGTAGATGGTTGACCCAGCTTAGGGGAAGGAATTTTTTTCCCTATGGAGAAAATTGGCTTCTACTCTGTGGGTTTATTGCCTTCCCCAGGATCAACAATGCAGAACAGCTGCGCTAAAAATAGGCTGAACTAGATGGACATAAGGTCTTCCTTCAGCCTTCAAAACTATGTATGTTACTATGTATGTTACAGGAAGTGCGGATGCCACCCGTGGGGCCCGATCCAGTAGTGGAGAGACCAGGCTGCAGTGGTCCACTGGCCCCTAGCCTAGTGGCGTGATCATCGGGCTCAGCTAGCAAGCCAGAGGCAGAGACACCTATAGGTGTCCCAGCCACAAGCCACAGTTATCTTCTCCGGATAGTCAGCCATATAAGAGCAAGGGAATACGCAGAGAGGACATTACCCAACAAAGGTCCGCGGTGACTGTGAGGTGTTGGGTAGGAGAGAAGAGAAACCACCACAGTAAGATGGCCAGGAAAGGCACACACTGAGAGGAGTCCTGAAAAGGTGTATCCCGATCTACCTGGGAGATTGCTGGACCTCCTCACCTGGAGGACACGGCACCAAGCGGGCATCTGTGCTGCAGCCAGAACTGAGAGTAAAGCTTTGGAACTGAGAAAAGTGTAGACTTGAGGGCACTACTTAATATTCATGGGGATCAAAGACCACACACAATTAGATATGAACCACGAAACAATAAAAAAAAAGTGTGTAATAGAGGTCATGATCAACCACACAATGACAACAATATACAGTCATATGTAAAAGTTTGGGCACCCCTATTAATGTTAACCTTTTTTCTTTATAACAATTTTGGTTTTTGCAACAGCTATTTCAGTTTCATATATCTAATAACTGATGGACTCAGTTATATTTCTGGATTCAAATGAGGTTTATTGTACTAACAGAAAATGTGCAATCTGCATTTAAACAAAATTTGACCGGTGCAAAAGTATGGGTACCCTTATCATTTTCTTGATTTGAACACTCCTAACTACTTTTTACTGACTTCCTGAAGCACTAAATTGGTTTTGTAACCTCATTGAGCTTTGAACTTCATAGCCAGGTGTATCAAATCATGAGAAAAGGTATTTAAGGTGGCCACTTGCAAGTAGTTCTCCTATTTGATTCTCCTATGAAGAGTGGCATCATGGGCTCCTCAAAACAACTCTCAAATGATCTGAAAACAAAGATTATTCAACATAGCTTTTCAGGGGAAGGATACAAAAAGTTGTCTCAGAGATTTAACCTGTCAGTTTCCACTGTGAGGAACATAGTAAGGAAATGGAAGAACACAGGTACAGTTCTTGTTAAGCCCAGAAGTGGCAGGCCAAGAAAAATATCAGAAAGGCAGAGAAGAAGAATGGTGAGAACAGTCAAGGACAATCCACAGACCACCTCCAAAGACCTGCAGCATCATCTTGCTGCAGATGGTGTCACTGTGCATCGGTCAACAATACAGCGCACTTTGCACAAGGAGAAGCTGTATGGGAGAGTGATGCGAAAGAAGCCGTTTCTGCAAGCACGCCACAAACAGAGTCGCCTGAGATATGCAAAAGCACATTTGGACAAGCCAGATACATTTTGGAAGAAGGTCCTGTGGACTGATGAAACAAAGATTGAGTTGTTTGGTCATACAATAAGGCGTTATGCATGCGCTGTATTGTTGACCGATGCACAGTGACACCATCTGCAGCAAGATGATGCTGCAGGTCTTTGGAGGTGGTCTGTGGATTGTCCTTGACTGTTCTCACCATTCTTCTTCTCTGCCTTTCTGATATTTTTCTTGGCCTGCCACTTCTGGGCTTAACAAGAACTGTACCTGTGTTCTTCCATTTCCTTACTATGTTCCTCACAGTCGAAACTGACAGGTTAAATCTCTGAAACAACTTTTTGTATCCTTCCCCTGAAAAGCTATGTTGAATAATCTTTGTTTTCAGATCATTTGAGAGTTGTTTTGAGGAGCCCATGATGCCACTCTTCATAGGAGAATCAAATAGGAGAACTACTTGCAAGTGGCCACTTTAAATACCTTTTCTCATGATTTGATACACCTGGCTATGAAGTTCAAAGCTCAATGAGGTTACAAAACCAATTTAGTGCTTCAGGAAGTCAGTAAAAAGTAGTTAGGAGTGTTCAAATCAAGAAAATGATAAGCGTGCCCATACTTTTGCACCGGTCAAATTTTGTTTAAATGCAGATTGCACATTTTCTGTTAGTACAATAAACCTCATTTGAATCCAGAAATATAACTGAGTCCATCAGTTATTAGATATATGAAACTGAAATAGCTGTTGCAAAAACCAAAATTGTTATAAAGAAAAAAGGTTAACATTAATAGGGGTGCCCAAACTTTTACATATGACTGTATAGTAAAAAATCATGACAGTTTTATTAATGTATAGGAGAAAACACCGTGTGCACTACTGTAATGGTGCCAAGTTAGATTCCCAAACCATTTGTAATAAATGAAAACCTGGCACTCAACTTAATGCTTAGTGAAACAATTTATTGTAGTACCAGAAAACGTTTAGACCTTCATCAGTGTGAGAAAATAAACAAATAAACAAAAATATAAATAAAGTATATACAAAAATAGCAGAAAATACAATCTGGTCATAGTTATGTATACAGTATAGTACAAGAGATAATACAACAGAGACCAAAAAATTCCTTGAGTGCTCAGATTGTATACGTAGCATATTTTTCTGTTGACTCATATCATTACAAGACACTTGTCTTACAGATTTTTCTGCATTACAGCAGCATTTCTCACACTGTAGTAACTGATGAAGGTCTATACTGACCGAAACGTTTTCTGGTACTACAATAAATTGTCTCACTAAGCATTAAGTTGAGTGCCAGGTTTTCATTTATTACAAAAAGATTTTTAATGTAAACACTAGTGTTGAGCGATACCATCCGATACCCTAAAATATCGGATCGGATGGTATCGGCCCGATACGAAAAAAGTATCGGGTATCGCCGATTCCGATACCGGAAGACCCATTCAAGTCTATGGGACTTCCAGTATCGGAATAAGAAAAACCCTTTTCTGTCCTTGTACAGCCTCTCGGGGGGGTGTACGGACCTTCCGGGGGTCTGTGCCGACTGCCCGGGGGTCTGTGCGGACTGCCGGGGGGGTCTGTACCAGCCTGCCGGGGGGCTGTGCCGGCCTGCCGGTGGTCTGTACCGACTGTCCGGGCGTCTGTGCAGGCTGCGGTGGTCTGTGCCGGCCTGCCGGTGGTCTGTACCGACTGTCCGGGGGTCTGTGCAGGCTGCGGGGGTCTGTACCGGCCTGCCGGGGGGGCTGTGCCGGCCTGCCGGTGGTCTGTGCCGACTGTCTGGGGGTCTGTACCGGCCTGCCGGTGGTCTGTGCAGGCTGCGGGGGTCTGTACCGGCCTGCCGGTGGGCTGTGCCGGCATGCTGGTGGTCTGTACCGACTGTCCGGGGGTCTGTACAGACTGCGGGGGTCTGTGCAGGATCGTCCGATGGGACTACAAGTCCCATCGGGCGATGCCTGCTACCATGACGGTGATTGACACATTAGCCAATGATGGGGCAGTAGTAGTCCCATCATCCGGCCTATGTGTTGAATGTACAAAAAAAAATACATACTACATACATACTACATGCTACATACATACTACAAACATGCTACATACATACTACATATATACTACATGCATGCAACATACATACATACTACATATATACCACATATATACTACATGCATGCAACATACATATATACTACATGCATGCAACATGCATACTACATATATACTACATGCAACATGCATACAACATATATACTACATGCATGCAACATGCATATATACAACATATATACTACATGCAACATACATACTACATATATACTACATGCATGCAACATACATACTACATATATACTACATGCATGCAACATGCATACTACATATATACCACATATATACTACATGCAACATGCATACTACATATATACTACATGCATGCAACATACATACATACTACATATATACCACATGCATGCAACATGCATACTACATATATACCACATGCATGCAACATACATATATACTACATGCATGCAACATACATATACACTGCATACTACATACATGCTACCTACATACTACATACATGCTGCATACATACTACATGCATGCAACATACATACATACTACATATATACCACATGCATGCAACATACATACTACATATATACTACATGCATACTACATATATACCACATGCATGCAACATACATACATAAATCTAGTGTTGAGCATTCCGATACTGCAAATATCGGGTATCGGCCGATATTCGCTGTATCGGAATTCCGATACCGAGTACCGATATTTTTTCAATATCGGATATCGGAATTGGAAGTTCCCATAATGCAAAGAGCCACTGCTGTGGCTCTGATTGGCTGCCGAAATGACGTCATCATGATGCGCGGTCTGTGCGCATCATAATGCGCAGTCAGTTCGGGCCTTCCGGAGGGGTCTATGCCGACTGCCCGGGGGTCTGTACCGGCCTGCCAGGGGTCTGTGCCGACTGCCCGGGGGTCTGTGCCGACTGCCCGGGGGTCTGTACCGGCCTGCCGGGGGGCTGTGCCAACTGTCCGGGGGTCTGTGCAGGCTGCGGGGGTCTGTGCAGGCATCGTCCGATGGGACTACAAGTCCCATCGGGCGATGCCTGCTACCATGACGGTGATTGACACATTAGCCAATGATAGGACAGTTAGTAGTCCCATCATCCGGCCTATGTGTTGAATGTAAAAAAAAAATACATGCTACATACATACTACATACATGCTACATACATACTACATGCATGCAACATACATACATACTACATGAATGCAACATGCATACTACATATATACCACATATATATACTACATGCATGCAACATGCATACAACATATATACTACATGCATGCAACATACATACAACATATATACTACATGCATGCAGCATGCAACATACATATATACTATATGCAACATGCATACTACATATATACTACATGCATGCAACATACATACTACATATATACCACATGCATGCAACATACATATATACAACATATATACTAAATGCAACATACATACAACACATATACTACATGCATGCAACATGCATACTACATATATACTACATGCATGCAACATACATATATACTACATGCAACATGCATACTACATATATACTACATGCATGCAACATGCATACATACTACATATATACTACATGCATGCAACATGCATACATACTACATATATACCACATGCATGCAACATGCATACTACATATATACGACATGCATGCAACATACATACATACAACATATATGCTACATGCATGCAACATGCATACTACATATATACTACATGCATGCACCATACATACTACATATATACCACATGCATGCAACATGCAAACTACATATATACCACATATATACTACATATATACCACATGCATGCAACATACATATATACAACATATATACTACATGCAACATAAATACTACATATATACTACATGCATGCAACATACATATATACTACATATATACTACATGCAACATACATACTACATATATACTACATGCATGCAACATACATATATACTACATGCAACATGCATACTACATATAAACTACATACATACTACATATATACCACATGCATGCAACATGCATACTACATATATACCACATGCATGCAACATACATATATACTACATACAATACATTCATACAATACATATAGACATACAGTACATATAACAGAGTACATACTCACCATCACTTGTCACTTTGATCCCCGAAGCCATTGTCATATGTGGAATAGATATTAAAATAACAAAGCACCAATATACTTACCCCTGATCTGCAGAAGTCCACGAGTGTCCCACGACGATCTTGCGTGGAGAATAGCAGCATCAGCTGATGCTACTGTTCTCTACGGGCTCCAGGAAACCAGTGTCGGGAGGTAGGTATCCTACCGCCCTGTATTCCTCCGCCACTGTAAAAAAAAAAAAAAAGTCCCTAGTCTCACTTTATGGCAAAAGCTGCGTGGGAAATTTCTCACACAGCAAAGCCATAAAATGAGACTAGGGACTTTTTTTTTTTTTTTTTTACAGTGGCGGAGGAATACAGGGCGGAAGGATACCTACGTCCCGACACTGGTTTCCTGGAGCCCGTAGAGAACGGTAGCATCAGCTGATGCTGCTGTTCTCCACGCAAGATCGTCGTGGGACACTCGTGGACTTCTGCAGATCAGGGGTAAGTATATTGGTGCTTTGTTATTTTAATGTTTATTCCACATATGACAATGGCTTTGGGGATCAAAGTGACGTGATGGTGAGTATGTACTCTGTTATATGTACTGTATGTCTATACAGTGGGGAAAAAAAGTATTTAGTCAGTCAGCAATAGTGCAAGTTCCACCACTTAAAAAGATGAGAGGCGTCTGTAATTTACATCATAGGTAGACCTCAACTATGGGAGACAAACTGAGAAAAAAAAATCCAGAAAATCACATTGTCTGGTTTTTTTTTTCATTTTATTTGCATATTATGGTGGAAAATAAGTATTTGGTCAGAAACAAAATTTAATCTCAATACTTTGTGATATATCCTTTGTTGGCAATGACAGAGGTCAAACGTTTTCTGTAAGTCTTCACAAGGTTGCCACACACTGTTGTTGGTATGTTGGCCCATTCCTCCATGCAGATCTCCTCTAGAGCAGTGATGTTTTTGGCTTTTCGCTTGGCAACACGGACTTTCAACTCCCTCCAAAGGTTTTCTATAGGGTTGAGATCTGGAGACTGGCTAGGCCACTCCAGGACCTTGAAAGGCTTCTTACGAAGCCACTCCTTCGTTGCCCTGGCAGTGTGCTTTGGATCATTGTCATGTTGAAAGACCCAGCCACGTTTCATCTTCAATGCCCTTGCTGATGGAAGGAGGTTTGCACTCAAAATCTCACGATACATGGCCCCATTCATTCTTTCATGTACCCGGATCAGTCGTCCTGGCCCCTGTGCAGAGAAACAGCCCCAAAGCATGATGTTTCCACCACCATGCTTTACAGTAGGTATGGTGTTTGATGGATGCAACTCAGTATTCTTTTTCCTCCAAACACGACAAGTTGTGTTTCTATCAAACAGTTCCAGTTTGGTTTCATCAGACCATAGGACATTCTCCCAAAACTCCTCTGGATCATCCAAATGCTCTCTAGCAAACTTCAGACGGGCCCGGACATGTACAGGCTTAAGCAGTGGGACATGTCTGGCACTGCAGGATCTGTGTCCATGGTGGCGTAGTGTGTTACTTATGGTAGGCCTTGTTACATTGGTCCCAGCTCTCTGCAGTTCATTCACTAGGTCCCCCCGCGTGGTTCTGGGATTTTTGCTCACCGTTCTTGTGATCATTCTGACCCCACGGGGTGGGATTTTGCGTGGAGCACCAGATCGAGGGAGATTATCAAAGGTCTTGTATGTCTTCCATTTTCTAATTATTGCTCCCACAGTTGATTTCTTCACTCCAAGCTGGTTGGCTATTGCAGATTCAGTCTTCCCAGCCTGGTGCAGGGCTACAATTTTGTTTCTGGTGTCCTTTGACAGCTCTTTGGTTTTCACCATAGTGGAGTTTGGAGTCAGACTGTTTGAGGGTGTGCACAGGTGTCTTTGTATACTGATAACAAGTTTAAACAGGTGCCATTACTACAGGTAATGAGTGGAGGAAAGAGGAGACTCTTAAAGAAGAAGTTACAGGTCTGTGAGAGCCAGAAATCTTGATTGCTTGTTTCTGACCAAATACTTATTTTCCACCATAATATGCAAATAAAATGAAAAAAAAACAGACAATGTGATTTTCTGGATTTTTTTTTCTCAGTTTGTCTCCCATAGTTGAGGTCTACCTATGATGTAAATTACAGATGCCTCTCATCTTTTTAAGTGGTGGAACTTGCACTATTGCTGACTGACTAAATACTTTTTTTCCCCACTGTATGTATGTATTGTATGAATGTATTGTATGTAGTATATATGTATGTTGCATGCATGTAGTATATATGTGGTATATATGTAGTATGCATGTTGCATGCATGTGGTATATATGTAGTATGTATGTTGCATGCATGTAGTATATATGTAGTATGCATGTTGCATGTAGTATATATGCATGTAGTATATATGTAGTATGTATGTTGCATGTAGTATATATGTAGTATATATGTATGTTGCATGCATGTAGTATGTATGTTGCATGTAGTATATATGTAGTATATATGTATGTTGCATGCATGTAGTATGTATGTAGTATGTATGTTGCATGTAGTATATATGTTGTATATATGTATGTTGCATGCAAGTGGTATATATGTAGTATATATGTGGTATATATGTAGTTTGCATGTTGCATGCATGTAGTATATATGTTGTATGTATGTTGCATGCATGTAGTATATATGTGGTATGCATGTTGCATGCATGTGGTATATATGTAGTATGTGTGTATGTATGTTGCATGCATGTAGTATGTATGCAGCATGTATGTAGTATGCATGTAGCATGTAGTATGTATGTAGTATGTATTTGGTTTTTTTTTACATTCAACACATAGGCCGGATGATGGGACTACTACTGTCCCATCATTGGCTAATGTGTCAATCACCTTCATGGTAGCAGGCATCGCCCGATGGGACTTGTAGTCCCATCGGACGATGCCTGCACAGCCCCCCCGGCAGGCCGGCACAGCCCCCCGGCAGGCCGGCACAGCCCCCCGGCAGGCCGGCACAGACCCCCGGCAGTCCGCTCAGACCCCCGGACAGTCGGTACAGACCACCGGCAGGCCGGCACAGCCCCCCGGCATGCCGGTACAGACCCCCGCAGCCTGCACAGACCCCCGGACAGTCAGCACAGCCCCCCGGCAGACCGGCACAGCCCCCCGGCAGGCCGGTACAGACCCCCGGCAGTCCGCTCGGACCCCCGGACAGTCGGTACAGACTACCGGCAGGCCGGCACAGACCCCCGGCAGGCCGGTACAGACCCCCGCAGCCTGCACAGACCCCCGGACAGTCGGTACAGACACCCGGCAGTCCGCACAGACCCCCGGGCAGTCTGCACAGACCCCCGGGCATCGGCACAGACCCCCGGCAGGCCGGTACAGACCCCCGGGCAGTCGGCATAGACCCCCGGAAGGCCCGAACTGACGGCGCATCATGATGACGTCATTTCGGCAGCCAATCAGAGCCACAGCAGTGGCTCTTTGCATTATGGGAACTTCCAATTCCAATATTGAAAAAATATCGGTACTTGGTATCGGAATTCCGATACAGCGAATATCGGCCGATACCCGATATTTGCAGTATTGGAATGCTCAACACTAGTAGTATGTATGTATGTTGCATGCATGTGGTATATATGTAGTATGCATGTTGCATGCATGTAATATATATGTATGTTGCATGCATGTAGTATATATGTGGTATATATGCAGTATGCCTGTTGCATGCATGTGGTATATATGTAGTATGTATGTATGTTGCATGCATGTAGTATGTATGCAGCATGTATGTAGTATGTATGTAGCATGTATGTAGTATGTTTTTTTTTTTTTTTTACATTCAACACATTAGCCGGATGATGGGACTACTACTGTCCCATCATTAGCTAATGTGTCAATCACCGTCATGGTAGCAGGCATCGCCCGATGGGACTTGCAGTCCCATTGGACGATGCCTGCACAGACCCCCGCAGCCTGCACAGACCCCCGCAGCCTACACAGACCCCCGGACAGTCGGCACAGCCCCCCGGCAGGCCGGTACAGACCCCCGGCAGTCCGCTCAGACCCCCGGACAGTCGGTACAGACCACCGGCAGGCCGGCACAGCCCCCCGGAAGGCCGGTACAGACCCCCGGCAGTCCGCACAGACCCCCGGGCAGTCGGCACAGACCCCCGGGCAGTCGGCACAGACCACCGGCAGGCCGGCACAGCCCCCCGGGAGGCCGGTACAGACCCCCGGGCAGTCCGCACAGACCCCCGGGCAGTCGGCATAGACCCCCCTAAAGGCCCGAACTGACGGCGCATCATGATGCGCACAGACCACGCATCATGATGACGTCATTTCGGCAGCCAATCAGAGCCACAGCAGTGGCTCTTTGCATTATGGGAACTTCCGATTCCTATATCCGATATTGAAAAAATATCGGTGCTCGGTAACGGAATTCCGATACTGCGAATATCGGCCGATACCCGATATTTGCAGTATCGGAACGCTCAACACTAGTAGTATGTATGTATGTTGCATGCATGTGGTATATATGTAGTATGCATGTAGTATATATGTTGTATATATGTAGTATGCATGTTGCATGCATGTAGTATATATGTGGTATAGTGTATATGTAGTATGCATGTTGCATGCATGTGGTATATATATATATGTAGTATGTATGTTGCATGCATGTAGTATGTATGTAGCATGTATGTAGTATGTATGTAGCACGTATGTATTTTTTTTTTTTTTTTTACATTCAACACATTAGCCGGATGATGGGACTACTACTGTCCCATCATTGGCTAATGTGTCAATCACCGTCATGGTAGCAGGCATCGCCCGATGGGACTTGTAGTCCCATCGGACGATGCCTGCACAGACCCCCGCAGCCTGCACAGACCCCCGGACAGTCGGTACAGACCACCGGTATGCCGGCACAGCCCCCCGGCAGGCCGGTACAGACCCCCGCAGCCTGCACAGACCCCCAGACAGTCGGTACAGACCACCGGCAGGCCGGCACAGCCCCCCGGCAGGCCGGTACAAACCCCCGGCAGTCCGCACAGACCCCCGGGAAGTCGGCACAGACCACTGGCAGGCCGGCACAGCCACCCGGGAGGCCGGTACAGACCCCCGGGCAGTCGGCACAGACCCCCGGGCAGTCGGCACAGACCCCCGGCAGGCCGGTACAGAACCCCGGGCAGTCGGCATAGACCCCCCGGAAGGCCCGAACTGACGGCGCATCATGATGCGCACAGACCGCGCATCATGATGACGTCATTTCGGCAGCCAATCAGAGCCACAGCAGTGGCTCTTTGCATTATGGGAACTTCCGATTCCGATATTGAAAAAATATCGGTACTCGGTATCGGAATTTAGATACAGCGAATATCGACCGATACCCGATATTTGCAGTATCGGAATGCTCAACACTAGTAGTATGTATGTATGTTGCATGCATGTGGTATATATGTAGTATGCATGTAGTATATATGTTGTATATATGTAGTATGCATGTTGCATGCATGTAGTATATATGTGGTATATATGTAGTATGCATGTGGTATATATGTAGTATGTATGTATGTTGCATGCATGTAGTATGTATGTAGCATGTATGTATTTTTTTTTTTTTACATTCAACACATTAGCCGGATGATGGGACTACTACTGTCCCATCATTGGCTAATGTGTCAATCACCGTCATGGTAGCAGGCATCGCCCGATGGGACTTGTAGTCCCATCGGACGATGCCTGCACAGACCCCCGCAGCCTGCACAGACCCCCGGACAGTCGGTACAGACCACCGGCAGGCCGGCACAGCCCCCCCGGCAGGCCGGTACAGACCCCCGCAGCCTGCACAGCCCCCCGGCAGGCCGGCACAGACCCCCGGCAGTCCGCTCAGACCCCCGGACAGTCTGTACAGACCACCGGCAGGCCGGCACAGCCCCCCGGCAGGCCGGTACAGACCCCCGCAGCCTGCACAGACCCCCGGACAGTCGGTACAGACCACCGGCAGGCCAGCACAGCCCCCCGACAGGCTGGTACAGACCCCCGGCAGTCCGCACAGACCCCTGGGCAGTCGGCACAGACCACCGGCAGGCCGGCACAGCCCCCCGGGAGGCCGGTACAGACCCCCGGCAGTCGGCACAGACCCCCGGCAGGCTGGTACAGAACCCCGGGCAGTCGGCATAGACCCTCCGGAAGGCCCGAACTGACGGCGCATCATGATGCGCACAGACCGCGCATCATGATGACGTCATTTCGGCAGCCAATCAGAGCCACAGCAGTGACTCTTTGCATTATGGGAACTTCCAATTCCGATATTGAAAAAATATCAGTACTCGGTATCGGAATTCCGATACAGCGAATATCGGCCGATACCCGATATTTGCAGTATCAGAATGCTCAACACTAGTAAACACACAAAAAAACACACTCATGAAGACAATATTAAAAACAATTAAAAACACCAAAGATAGGTCATTGCAAAAAATAAAAAGAGGGGGAGTGCACTAAGGCGGTAAATGAGGGACACCAGCATGTTTAACAAAGGTAATCCACTCACCTGATGTGGTTGAGAAGGGTCACAACCACCTAAGAAAGTTTTGGCCGCTGCAGATCCCGGGATGCAGATAAAACAATAGAGAAAAGAAAAGCCGGGGTTTGTCCACGCTAGACCACAAGTAACCAACCGAAGATGCAGGCAAACCTTTATTCACATTCAAGCCTTGGGTTGGTTTCTTGTGGTCTAGCGTGGACAAACCCCGGCTTTTCTCTTCTCTATTGTTTTAAAGATAGGCCATATAAGAGAATCACCCCAGATCCATACATGGACCAGACTTCCTCCAAAGTGCTAGGCAAGTAACATGCAATGAACCTTGACCCTGTCTGGTTTGTAAATAATGACAGTCAACCTGTACACCCGCCTAATCCAATATTAAGCTGACCAGTGGCAGACAAAAATCACATGCATAAAGCCTAATGATGAAATAGCCATGATGAAAATAAAACCATATGAAAAGCCCTGGCCAGGATATATGGACAATAACGGAAGGTAGATATAAGCATTCAAGAATCTCGTGTGATCTTGAGACAGACAGGATATATACAAGATATAGACAAATTGTATATAGTAAAAGACAAAAGTACAAGATACCATAGACCAGTATGACCCACGGATGAACCGCTCAGGAGCCTGCAATAAGACGCATGTTGCCAGCAAGATGTAATGGGAGGAGGGGGAACATACCCCACGCGTATCGCCACCAAACAGCGTGGCTTCCTCAGGGGGAAGAAAGTGGTGGTATGCCATTTAGTCTTATAGGGCGTCTTTTACATGTGTTTAAATGACTAAAGATTACTTACACATGATGCAAATACGTGCGGGCATGGAGTCGGCATCCGGAAGAAGCTACTGCGCATGCGTCCCAGGAATAAGAGACGCTGTAACCAAGTAAGCCTGAATTAGTGCAAAGCTTTGGAACTGCACCCAGCTGTGTCCTCTAATTATTCCTGCATCACCCATCCAACTCTGCTACAGCTATCATCACTAAACACCCACTCGGCACTGCTACATCGACCAACATTGCCATATACTACAACTCTTATGTTACAACTGCCCTGGGACAAAGCTCTGCCTGTGGAGAGCTATACTAAGTGCTGCATCACCAACAGTCCCAGAGGATCTGCACTGCAGCGCTGGTCACCTCTGACCAGAAACCACAGGTGGCGTCACATACACTTTATAAACTTTATTATAAAATCTTATCCCTTGTAAATATCCCCTTTAATTGGACTCCAAGGGCCACGGACTGGGTCACTGCTGCTGTGACACATCCTCTTTAAGAAGCGGCCTGGTACCGAGTACCCCCACCTCCCTGACGGGCGATCCACGCGTCTTTTCTTTTGTTCCATACTCATGAACACAATGTCCTTGGTTGTTCTTGGAGAATTAGTGTCTGATATGTCCATAGTGGTTCTGACGGCTTTTACTAAATTATCAGTATATTCCTGTATCACTCTCAGAGGATGAAGCAGAGGAAGATGAAGAGTCCTCTGACAGTACAGACTCATCTGAATCAACCGCCTGCCGTTTGGGTCTTTTCTTCCTTTTACCCCTTTCTTGCTGAGTTAGTTAATGGAGTCTGTAACTTCAGCCCTATTACCACCACTGGCCGCTCTTCCCCCACGGCTGGTCGCGCCACTGTTACCTCCGTGCCCGCTGCTGCCCGCTCCTCCATTCCTGTCCTTCGGTCCTGCCGTGCTCCCCGCACTGCTAGAGGTTCCAGGACTCGGGACACGTGCTCTGTCACTCTTGGAGGGCGGTCACGCATCCTCCAAGGTCCTGTAGCTTCTCGGATGGCCACACCCCCTCCCAGGTTCTTTATACACTTGGATATCCTGACCCGGAAATCCCAGCAGCCAGTTCGGGTAAGGTGGGGGTTATTTGAACCTGCTTCCTCTTTTCTGTGGTGCCTGGTTATTGTTTAAGCTCCTGCTTCTGTGACCCAGGCCCGTGTCTGTACTCTGTCGTGCCTTCTGGCACAAGCTCAGTCCCTGTACTCTGCCTTGTACTCTGTCGTGCCTCCTGGCACAAGCTCAGTCCCTGTCCTCTGCCTTGTACTCTGTTATGCCTCCTGGCACAAGCTCTGTCCCTGTACTCAGCCTGGTGCTCTGTTGTGCCTCCTGGCACATGCTCTGCTATACTCCTGTGCTCTTTTCCGTATGTCCGTTCCTAGTGCCCCGGTGTTTGTCAGTCTCCTCAGCTACCCCTCTATTCCATGTCTCTCTTGCTATCTGAGCCGTCCCTCTTGGTACCAGCTACCATGGTATTAGAGATCCCTAGGCCTGTCCCTGACGATCCCTGTATAGGGGTTGGTCTTCACTAGGTCGGCTCACCCTGGGCAATCTGTTCCACGGTCCAGAGGGTCCACTCTTATAGCTCGCCTCACTGGGGCGTTACAAGCCCTAATTGCAAATGTTAAATCCATGGCAAAGTTGGGGGTTTCTTCAGCAAATAGTCCTCTGAAAACAATCAGGGCAGAGTCTCTTCATATACGTGCTGAGTAGGTTATCCCCACACAGTGCATATTTTTTATTTTTTAGCTTGGCGCTTCAATTCTTATGTCTTTCGTAGTAAAGAACAGAGAGAGAAGGACCTATTTAACATGGTGAACTTTCACAAAGATTATTCACCACTCTGCCGTTCAGTCTAGGGTACCGGAGAAGGAGGCTGGATTAGTTCACATGATCTTTCTCCACTAGAGGCGGTGGACTCACTACCTTCCCTGTTCTTCTAGCTGTTCTTGCTACCGCTGGTATGGCTGCTGTGCCCCTGACAATGACGCTGCTGCTGCTGCCATGGCTGCTGTGGCTGTTGTTGCTGCTGCTGAAGCTGTTCCCCAAACACTTCCACAACATCAGGAAGAAAGCTACAGATCTCCGCCATCCTGTGGCTATCCCTCCACTATATAATGGAGTGACACCGCAGCCACATCTCCCACTCTTATTCCAGACCCTGCCCCGGAAATCACAGGGTAAGAATCTTCCTTCCGGCGCGCTGTGCGCAGGGGGCCTCCAGCAGACACTGTGCATACGCAGACCCGGTAATGTCCTCGTACGGCTAGTTTCACATTAGCGTTTTTTGCGCAGCGCATCGTGCGCATAAAAAACGCAACGAAAAACGCATGCAAACACAATACAAACGCGCGTTTTTTAAGCGTCATGCGTTCGCTGATGCGTCAAAAAAACGCAGCGTTTCTTGCGTTTTACATGCGTTTTTGCATGCGTTTGCGTTTTTTTGACGCATGCGTTTCTAGGCGTGACAGTTCACATTCCTTTAAAAACAATAGAAAGAGTACACCAATGGGACACCAGTGGGCGTCTGTTATTGGAATGTTTTATATAGACCCTGTTATATGAATTCCTCAGATTTTGCTGCTGTTTCCGGTGTCAAGATGGACCTGCGTCTGGATAATTTCCGATTCAAGTTGGATCTTGACATTGCGCTGTCTCAGGCGTATGCCTTTTCTTGCCAGCAACAAAGGGAGAGGGAGAGACAGCATAGACGGCAGCGGCGTCGGTTTTGGAGGCATCCAATAATTGAACTCCGGGAAAGCTGTGGAGCGTATCACACGCTGTACAGCGAGCTCCAGGAAGAACCAGGAGAAATTTGCAGAGTATACCCGGATGTCCCAGCAAAGCTTCCTGGACTTGCTGGGTATGGTTGAAGGAATCATCCGGAGACGGAACACTCAGCTCCGGCGTGCCATTCCTCCCGAAGAAAGGCTCCTCGTCACCTTACGGTATGTAATGTTTTTATGTTTGCATTTTTTTTTTTTTTTTTGGTTGGCTAAAAAATTCTGTGTTTTTTGGTAATGAATTTTAACATTATTATTGGGAAATTGCTTTTTTGCATAATGGTTTTTCTTCTGTCATGTACTAACCACAAGCCTTTATAAAATGTTTTTCTGCTATGTTGTATTAAAAAACCATGCAAAATAGTTATGCCATGTACTTTTTATTTTCAGTGTTTTTATTAATACCCTAGACAGAAATATAAATTTTTTTTCTTTTTATGTTTTGCAGGTTCCTGGCAACTGGAGAGAGTCTTTCATCCCTGCATTTCCAGTACCGGCTGGGAATCCACTTTATCCGGGATTGTTGCCGACACCTGCAGGGCTCTGTGGGATGTTCTGTGTCCGGAGTTTCTGCCCTTGCCCACCGCCGAAAAGTGGCTTCAACTCCATGGAGTTACTAGCATCACACACAGTTGGGTGATCCCGGCCAAGATCACTGCTGCATCACACTTCATTTATATACTTACGAAAATCCTTGCGGACCCGGGGAGAGGCGTTGTCCCAGCCATCCATCAGCGATGCGGCCACCTCGTTCCAGAGCCGCCGGATCACCACGTTGTCCGAGTGCAGTTGGTGACGGGTGTCCCACAGCGGGACTCGCTCCTGGACTAGACGGATGAGCTCGTCATTGTCCAGGGCGAGGTCCTCCTCCCGTTGTGGAGCCTAGAAAAGAAAGACAATTTTAAAATTAAAAATATATAAAATAAACCAGCCATGAAAAAAAAAATTATTTAAATGAAAATATAAGCAAAAAAAGCATGAATAAAAAACACAGAAAAAAAACCAGCATGAAAATGTTACAAAAATACATTAAAATGATTACCAAAAAACCTAGAAAATAAACCAGCATAGAAATTAACATAAAAAAACCATACCAAAAAAAGAACCAAAAAATAACAGCAGGAAAATTACCAAAAAATAATAATAAAAAATTACCAAAAAACATTAAAAAAAAAACACCAGATAAAATTATTTCAATACAGTTCCAAAAAAAAAAAAAAAAAAAAAACAAGCAGAGGAATTCCCAAACAAAAAGTTGACAAAAATACAGAACAAAATTAAACCAATAAATGAAGATGAAAAAAAAGGCATAAAAAGGTAATGACAATAATAAAAAAAAAAGACCGTGTGTACTTACATTCCATCTTCCCGCCCGCACTGGGCCTTGCTGCTCCTGCCGTTCCTCCGGTGGTGGTGGTGTGGTGGAGGATGAGGTCTGAAAATTAAACAAAAAAAATTAGCCACATGTGTATATTTTTTTACCAATCCATAGGGAAGCATGGTACTCACTTCTTGTGCCTCTTGCCCTGTCCCGGGGACATATTCTCCACCAGATGAAGAAGACATGCTGCAATAAAAAAGGAGACATAAATACATAGAAATGTATTCAAAATTCAGCCAGACATTAGGTTTTATACTTACATTGGTACAGTTTTAGGGTTGTGACTCTTGCAGCAGTCTGTAGAGTATTGGGGAATTCCAGTGCCCACACAATCTTTTATCACCTTGGTTTTTGGGAGTGGTTTTCCAGTGTCTAGACCACATTCCAGACTTGTTTACCTAAAAAACGCATGCGCGCAAAAGCGCACGTGTGCGCAAGACCATGCGCATGCATGCGTTACCATAGACTGCAATGTGTTGTTTTTGCGCATTCCGTGCGCAAGCGTGTGCATGCATTGTTTTGACGAGACAGGGCGGACCAAAAAATGCAACATGTTGCGTCTGGCGCGCCTGGCGCGAAAGACAAAAAAGCGCATGCGCGCGAAAACGCTAACGTGCGCAAGACCATGCGCCCGCCATGTTAAACATAGGTGCGCTAGATGCGCTGCGCACAAAAGCGCTAATGTGAAACCAGCCTAAGGCTGGTTTCACATTAGCGCTTTTGTGCGCAGCGCATCGTGCGCACCCGTGCGCATGCGCACGGCGCACCTATGTTTAACATGACGTGCGCATGGTCTTGCGCACACTTGCGTTTTTGTGCGCAAGCGTTTTTTTGTCTTTCGCGCCAGGCGCGCCAGACGCAACATGTTGCATTTTTTGGTGCGCCCTGTCTCGGCAAAAAAAGCATGCGCACGCTTGCGCACGGAATGCGCAAAAACAACACATTGAAGTCTATGGGAACGCATGCGTGCGCATGGTCTTGTGCACGCTTGCGTTTTTTGGGGCATGCGTTTTTGAGTTAAACAAGTCTAGAATGTTCTCTAGACAATGGAAAAAATGTCAGACCTAAAAACGCATGTGCATAAAAAAACGCAAACGCATGCAAAAACGCATGTAAAACGCAAGCAACACTGCATTTTTTGACGCATCAGCGTGCGCATGGCGTTTTTTATGTGCCCGATGCGCTGCGCAAAAAAACGCTAATGTGAAACTAGCCTTTTTCTGAGCGCTGCATCATCAGGGCACACCGGATCCTTCACTAGTGCGCCCTGCGTGTGCGCAGACCAAGACGGCCATTGCTTTCCGGCTCACTTTGTAATGCAGGACACCTCATCAGCGCGCCCCAAGTGTGCGCAGACCCGGCGGCATGTCTCCGGTGCACTCAATATGGGGCACGCTGACTAGCCTATCCCCACATGGGCATAGTGGGATCAACGTGACGGCTGCAGACTTTTGGCAAAGAGGTCTCTACCTGCAGGCGACTGCACACCACAACCTCCAGGCCATAGTACAATCTTCAGACCTGTCAGTAACACGGATACTATAAACACCATCCACACTTGGGTAATCTCCATTCCATACTTCACTTCTAGGTTCCCTCAAAGACAGGAAACCAAAACTGATTGCGGAGGAGAGGTACCGCCCTTTTATTCAGTAGGTTTCCTGTCCTTGATGGGCAGATACCCTCTCTATGGTGGTGCTGTCATGGGAGAAGGGGAAAAAGTTGACACCTCAGAGGCTCTGCCAATGTGACATAACACCTGCATTCCAGAAATATCTGCATTTCAATATGGCTCGCCTTCCCTTCTGATCTTTGCACTGTGCTGTGCTTGAAAAGTAGTTTCCAAAAACAAATGGGATATTGGCGTACTCAGGAGAAATTGTGTAACAAGTTATGTGGTCCATTTTCTCCTATTTGCTCTTTTAAAAATTAAAAACTTGGGGCTAAAACAACATTTTAGTGATAAAAATGTAATCATTTTCTCTTCAAAGCCCAGTAACATTTTTTGTGACACACCTGTAGTGTCAATATGCTCACTGCACACCTATATGAATTAATTGAAGGGTGTAGTTTGTAAAATGGGGTCACTTATGGGGGTTGTTAAGAATATTGGAGATATAATTTCATGCCAATCATTTGTTCCTTTGTCCAGCAGGGACTCAGCAGGAAGTCCAATATTCTCAAAGACTCAAGGAGAAAGCTGGCACCTTGCTCAGCATGGCGCTCAAGCTTCCAAAGGCAGTGAGTGACAAATCTCTCACCTTGGGCCGGCTTCGAGCAGAACAAAGGTTTGCTTGCAATATAGAGTCAAGCTGAAGCTGCCAAAGAAAATTCTACAAACATAATTTCAAAATAAGTTATAGAGATATTATACGTCCTACCCGTACAACGTGTATATTTTCAAGATCTGTGGAACAGGCCGAACTCCTGCCAGGGTCTCAATCTATTCTAGCACTCCAGGGAGGAGAAATATGTAGAATGGCTAATAGGAATCAGATAGCCAAGATGTGTTAGTCTCACGCGTAGGAGGGGTCCGACCAGATCCGATGGCGCCAAAACCGCTGCCCAAGGACAGTCAATTAAAGAGTTATGACTCATCTTAGATTTTGGAGTTTTTAGCTGCTAGAGGAAAGAGGAGATGATTTAGGTTCAGCCCAGGGGGCAGGAGGGGAGTGGCCCATAGGTGATAAAGGCTAATGTAAGGCCATGTGGTCCCTTTCTCTGCTATGATTGTGGAGCGCCCTGCAGGATTGGGGGTTACTCGGTACCAGGCCGGTCAGGCTCTCAAAAAGGGATGTCATGGTGGCAGTGACCCGGTCTGTGGCCCTGGGGGTCTAGTAATTAAATAGAGGATAGTTATGTGGTGTTTAATTGTGACGCCACCCGTGGTGTTCGGCAATGGTTGGCCGACGCTGCGGTTTTGGTCCTCTGGGGCTGGTGGTGACGCAGCAAAGATGGTTCAGCTCCCCACGGGTAGAGCGGGGCCCCAGGGCAAATATATTTGATTGTTCAGAAGTTGGTGAACGTTGGGGTGCAGAGAATAAGTGAAGGACACAGAGAGGTGCAGTTTTCTTTACTTTTTACTTGAAAGTAGTTGCAATCTGGGGTACCACATACAGATGATGGATTGAGTCTGGCTCACCTGGAGGCATTCAGGGGATCCACCCTGCCAGGCGGGGTTGGGGACCTTCCTTCTGTGCTCTGTTTTCAGGTCCCTGCTGCTTGCAGCTAAGCTACATCCCTCTCCTGCGTGATGATCTCTTACCTGTATGACTGACAGCGTGAGCCTATATCACGGGTACTGTCATTTTCACTGTCAGCCCCGGACTCTTGGTCTGCTGCCGTGCCTTCAGGTATTCAGTGTGTTCATTGTGTCCAAGGAACTTGCAGTCCCCTGTACTCCAGATTTGGCTATCAAGGTGTACAGCTCCTGCCCAGCCAAGGACTCTGGCGTCCCTTTTTATATCAGTGCTTCGCTCTGGGGTCAGCTATACGCCATTTTAGTTCCCCCAGCCCTTGTCTCTGCTCCTGTCCCTTCCCTCTCCACAGACCAACTCCAACTAACTCTAATTGTCTTGTCAGGAGCTCCAGCTCCTCCCGTTTCCATGACAACTCCCTTGTTTACTCTCTCAGCTGACTTCTTACTGACTCACTAACCCCACCTGCTGGCCAGAATTTATAAGGAAGCTCCCCTTTCTGACCCGCAGCAGGAATTGTCATGTAACCTGTGTTACCTGGCATGGGGACCCCCCTCCTGCCTCCAGGCATGACATCACCCCTTAGAGGGAGGCAATGTCACTATGACAACCAAACCCTGGGGTGCCAAATTCACCCCAGTGAAATTCATTACTCCTGGACTGAGGTAATATAACAAGAACTGTTAACAACAACAAATAAAAATCTACAAAGTCTTAAAAAATGTAAAAATTATCAAAACCAGAAAAGAAAAAGAAACAATAACACAGTTACTGCAGCGACCAGTCCTTACGCTGCCGTCCAGGAATTGTCTTTGTCCCTGGGGTTTGGTTGGTGGGAACCACCTTAGCCCACTTTGTGTGTTATCCCTGGGCGTGGCTACAGGGCACTCTGTAGATGGGCCTGGTTTTTCGGCCACGCCGGTGGCTTATTTTCAAGGCCAAGTTGGGGTAACTATTTACAAATAAAGTTCTGACCACACATAGTCCTGTGGCCCAATTGTCCTGCAACTGGTTATTACGAGTACTTAAAAAGTTCATACAGTAAGTCTCTGTAGGCTCTCATGCTTAACAGTTACAACTATACATTCTTATTAGCTTATTTACACTATGTATTCTCTATAATGGACAGGAATCTGACCTCTGGTACTACGAGCAGATCTACACAGTACAGGTATCTCCGATGACCTGACCTGTTCTCTAATTTCTACTGCTGGTGCACTAGTCACTACACTATAAGTCGACTTGTGTAATATTGGTATTTTGGACTGCCTTCTCCTGACTCTTAGACTCATCATGAGACTGACAGATTGCCCGCTAGGAGGGGACATATATTCGCATTCCATGGCAGATGCTGCATCTGTTACTGGAGCCATTTCATTAAGAGTTTCTGCTTCATCCGGTGCAGTAGGCTGGTGAAAGGTTAGGACTGGTACTACGATAGCCTGATTCACTTGTATCCACGTCTGAGGAAATTCTCCAAGGATAGTTTGGATCTTCTCTTCCACCTCTACTGTGAGCCGTGGGGTGTCTTGGACTTCCTCCTTGTCTTTCAGTTGATCTTTAGATCTCTTGAGACTGCCTCTGAGGTTTCTCCTCCATCCTTGCTGATGAGGCATAAATTGGTGTTATTAAAGTCTGAAGGTAAAACGGTGTATGGCTCTGCCTCCCACTGGTCATCTAGTTTGTGAACTCGTCTCTTTCTTTTGAGCACTTGTTCTCCTGGTGTCAAGGGAACTGCACAAATATAAAGATATGGGCTAAAAAGTCCTAGCCAGCTCACCAACCACACAGCCGGAGCACGGAACCTCGTCTGGACCTTAGCGAAGCATTGATTGAAGAAAAAAAAAAGGATTGTTCCAGCTACTAAAACACTTGCTGTATTGAAGAAAAATTAAAATAACAGCATGGCGGCTTTCTCCTCTCCAGCAGAAGGATGCGCTGATGGGCACTAGAAACAGCTACGCGTTTCGACCCACTATGGATCTTAAAAGATCGATAGTGGATCGCAACGCGTAGCTGTTTCTAGTGCGTCCCCCCAGTGCATCCTTCTGCTGGAGAGGAGAAAGCCGACATGCTGTTAATTTACATTTTCTTTAATAAAGAAAGTTTTTTAGTAGCTGGAACGATCCTTTTTTTTTTTCTTCAATCAATGCTTTTTTGTTCTGTCAAGGGAACTGCCGGGGCGTGTTGATTGTAATTCTTTTCCTGCCTCTGTCTTGCCTGGGACAAACTTTTCTCCACAGATTCTTGCACTTTGCTGTATTGTTGCTGCCGCTCCGTATCCCAGTCTGCATCTGGTGATGTTGTCTCAGGTGTTAAGACTCCAATGTCCAAATCAATGGGTAACTTGCCAGGTCTTGCCCTCATCAGGTAGGCTGGAGTGCAATTGGTGGAGTTTACCGGTATATGATTATATAGATCTACCAGATCTGGTAACTTCTCTGGCCACTGGTTTCGTTCTTCCAGAGGTTAGGTCTTCAATAAGTCGATTACCACCTGGTTCATCTTCTCACACATGCCATTTATCTGTGGATGGTACGGCGTCGTCCTGATTTTCTTGCAACCGTACATGTTACAGAACTCCTGGAACACTTCTGCCTCAAAGGCTGGACCTTTGTCGGTGAGCACTTGTTCAGGGTATCCGTGCGGTCGACAAAAGTGTTGTTGAAATACCTTGGCTGCTGTCTTTGCTGTTTGGTCTTTAACAGGCACGACTTCCAAGAGCCTTGAGTAATGGTCAACGATGGTCAGAGCATAGGTGTAGCCATTCCTACTCGGAGATAACTTCACGTGATCCAAGGCTACCAGTTCAAGCGGCTGTTTCATGATGATCGGCTGTAATGGGGCTCGCTGGCTGTTACGATCCTTCCTGCGCAGGTTGCATGGGCCACATTGTTGGCACCACTTCTCAATGGCTCCCCTCATGCCAACCCAGTAGAATCTTTCACGAAGTAGGACCTCCAACTTCTTCCATCCGAAGTGTCCTGCTCCATCATGGTACGCCTCCAAGAAAATTGGCGCATCCCGCTTCGGGACTACCACTTGCCAGACCAGTTTGTGTGTGCGCGAGTTGATGTTCCTACGACACAGCTTACCCTCATAGATGAACAGCTTGCCTCTCTCCTTCCATAACTGCTGTGCTTCCTGTCGGTCATCTGGACCAGGGTGTGAATCAGCTTGTGTCAGCAACTCCTTTACTAGACGAACAGCAGGGTCACTATCTTGCGTCTCTGCCCACTCGTGATGGGGTAATGGATTCAACGTTACCTCTCGTACGATATAGTACTTATTCCTCACCCCTTGGGAGCGCTGGGCTGCAACTGGACGGTGGAAGGCTGGTAACTCGATTTCTTTGAGTTCTTCTGGATCTTCTCCCCCGTCGGGTGAATTGGGCATCCTGGACAGCGCATCAGCATTAGCGTTCTTATGTCCTGCTCGGTACTTGATGGTAAACTCGTAGTTGGACAGCCGGGCTATCCATTGCTGCTCAAGTACACCTAGCTTTGCCGTTTCAAGGTGGGTTAGCGGATTATTGTCTGTGTAGATGGTGAACTTTGCTGAAGAAAAAGTAGTGCTTGAAGTGCTCTGTTACCGCCCAGATTATGGCTAGGAACTCCAGTTTATAGGAACTGTAGTTGTTGTGGTTCCTCTCAATGGGATGAAGCTTCCTGCTGGCGTAGGCAATCACTCTGTCGCTGCCTTTCTGCACTTGTGACAGCAATGCTCCCAATTCAACATTGCTGGCGTCAGTGTAAAGTACAAATGGTTGGTCATAGTCAGGGTATGCCAGGACCTCATCTCCCATGAGGGCCAATTTTAACCTGATGAAGGACTCTTCTATCCTTTTTTTCCTCTCGAATGGAAGACTCTTGTTCTTGGAGCTATTTTGGTGAAGTCCTTTATAAATCTTCGGTAGTAGCCTACTAACCTAAGAAACTGCCTTACTTCATGAATAGTGCTGGGGCTTTGCCAGTCCCGGATAACGATGACTTTGTCAGGGTCGGGTGCCACACCTTCTGCACTTACCATATGGCCTAGATACTGCACCTTGGGCTTCAAAAGGTGACATTTGGATGGCTTTACTTTCAAGCCAAAGTTGTACAGGGCTTCGAATACCTCGGCTAGGTGCTTCAAATGGTCTTCGTAGGTTTTAGAGAAGACAATGATGTCATCCAGGTACAGCAGAACGGTTTCAAAGTTTTTATGTTCAAGGCAGCATTCCATTAACTGCTGAAATGTTCCTGGCGCATTGCTGAGCCCGAACGGCATGTAGTTAAACTCGCAGACGCCCATTGGTGTCATAAACGCCGTCTACTCTTTGTCTGCCTCTGCCACGGGAACCTGCCAATACCCACTGGTGAGATCTAAAGTAGAGAAATAGTTAGCGGTTCTCAGTGCAGCTAGTGGTTCCTCAATTCTAGGTAATGGATAAGCGTCCTTATGTGTAATGCTGTTAATCCGCCTGTAGTCTACACACATTCTCATAGTACCATCTTTCTTTTTAACGAGGACTAATGGAGCTGCCCAGGGGCAACAACTATCTCTGATTACCCCAGCCTCCTTCATCTCCCGCCACATACCCTTGGAACATTGATAGTGTGCTGGGGGTACAGGCCGGTGCCTCTATTTAATGGGTGAATGATCTCCGGTGGGGATATAGTGTTGGACCCCTTTTGCCTGCCCAA